>NW_025767263.1:28284-733957 GCF_003918875.1 Haliotis rubra | reverse complement strand
GTCTGTTTATTGAGAAGGCCTGAAACTATACATAACAATATAGCCATTCAGCATGTAGTGGTGGTGTCTGTTTATTGAGAAGACCTGAAACTATACATAACTATATAGCCATCCAGCATGTAGTGGTGGTGTCTGTTTATTGAGAAGGCCTGAAACTATACATAACTATATAGCCATCCAGCCATCCAGAGACCATCTAGCACTGTGGAGGTGGTGTCAGTGTTTATTGAGAAGACCCAAAACTGTACATAATAATAGAAGTCATCCAGCACTGCGGAGGTGGTGTCAGTGTTTATTGAGGACTGAACTGTACATAATAATAGAAGCCATCCAACAATGTGGTGTTTACGTCAGTGTTTATTGAGAAGACCTAAAACTGCACATAATAACTCGACTGACGAAGTATTATGATAGAGGTCTCTCAACACTGCTGAGAGCGTGTCAGATATTGTTTATTAAAAAGGTGGAGTCAGAATTTATAGATGAACTGCTGGTTTTTACAGCTATATTGTAAAATCTGTAAATACTCAAGTCAGGACCAGACAATCCAGTAATCAACATCATGAGCATCAATCTACACAGTTTGGATACGATGGCATGTGTCAACCAAGCCAGCAAGTCTGACCACTCGATCCTGTTACTCGCCTCTTACGACAAGCATGGATTGCTGAACACCAACTGTAACTCGGATCTTCACCGGTCATTTGTAGATGAGAAGTAGTGTTGGGGGAAATGGTTGAAATCTAACAATTGATGATTCCTTCATTAGGGACCGTTCATAGTTTACGGCTAGAGGGGGTGATGATGATTTTAAAGGAGGGGGTTTCCATCAAATTTGTACATGTTTCTTAAAGGGGTCAGCAATTTTGTACATGTTTCTTGGGGGTAGCAATTTTGTACATTAAAATATTTAAAATTATGTTTTAAAAATATGGAAAGGGGAGGGGGTCATTGACTTTGTACATGACATGCAGGGGGAGTCACTTACTTTGTACATAAATTTTGGGGGGTGGTGGGGGTTCCATCACATTGTACATGCTTCTCCATAAAAATCATCATCACACACCTCTAGCCATAAATCGAGAAATCATCGAAAATAAATTGGTTAGCGTCATTTTTCAGATTTTCCTATACAGGTTATTGCAGATCAGTATAATGTGGTTTTATTTAGAAACTGAAGAAATTGCATTTACAAACTTCACATCCAATGTAAAATGATGCAAGGCTACTTTAAAGTGATGACTAATGAACATAAACTTCATAGAGTCTTCAAAACATACAGACATGACTTTACAGTAAGTGAAGTGAGATTTCTAAGATTTAAACACTGCTTGGTCGTTTCTCCACTGCAACCAATATTTGATTATTTCAATTACTTGGAACACCGCTAATGAGAAGACTTAACATCAATTTGGAAATCCATGTATAAAAAACAAAACCAGTAAGAGATACATCAGACATTTAATATCACAGGAGATAAGGTACAAGAACAACAGGAAGTGATGTCATGTACTTTCATAGTTCTCCGTCTTCATGTCATTGAGACCAAGAGCCTCCTTCTGATCAAAGGTCCGTTCATACTCCACGACCTCTATCTCAGGGTCAGGGTCTGGGGCATACACATTCTGAAATTAAAAATCATCAGTTAATAGCTGATCCTAAGCCTGTGAGACGTGTATGCCTTGTTTCAATTGGTTGACTTATGGCTTACCTAATCAGGGGTGAAAATAACCCATTGCCCGACGCCCGAGTCCAGTGTTTTTTTCTGTCGGGCAAGCAATTTTACACTAACAATTTTAAAGTTATTTCCACCCCTGCTAATGTTTTGTGTGAGTGAGTGACTATGGTTTTACGCCACTTTTAGCAATATTCCAGCAATATCACTGCTAGGGACACCAGAAATGGGCTTCACACATTGTACACACAGGGGAAACGAACCCAGGTCTTTGGCTTGATGACTGAACGCTTCAACAGCAAGGCTACCCCATCGCCCCGCTAATGTATAGACAGAAACAAAGAAGTCCATTTGAACAGAAAATAATCCCCAGTTAGATGTGATATTAAAAGACTGACTGACTGACTGAGTTTGTTTTTTACGACGCTTTTAGCAATATTCCAGCAACATCACGGCAGGGGACACCAGAAATGGGCTTCACACAATGTACCCATGTGGGGATTCGAACCCGGGTCTTCGGCGTGACGAGCTAACGCTTTAACCACCAGGCTACCCCACTGCCCTAATATTAAAAGAAACATCTAGTGATCACGTGAAAAATCCTGCACATATCATCAGATAAACACAAACCAAATTCAAAATGAAGTTATCATATTTACGAATTGAGTATCCTAGAAAAATTGTCTTCAATAGTATGGAATAAACAACAAGTTTAAGAAACAAAAAACAGCAGATAACATAACGAAATCAGAGATAACAAATTCAATAGCCTATTCTGATATTGGTCAATCACAAGACAATCTTCTGTTAGTGGATGTGGCCCCATTTATAATGGAATATGGGAACATTAAACGTTAAAATAACTTCTAGATTCACTATCCAAATGCAACGGAACACATGAAGATCCGGGTTAGAATTGATCTTCAGTAACCCATCCTTGTCGTAAGAGGCGACTAACAGGATTAGGTGGTGAGGCTCGCTGACTTGGTTGACACCAACATGTCAGGACATCATCGTATCTCAATTACATAGACTTATGCTCATGCTGTTGATGACTGGATTGTCTGGTCCAGACTCGATTATTTACAGACCGCCGCCATATAGCTGGAATATTGCTGAGTGCGACGTAAAACTATACTCACTCACTCACCCGCTTACCCACTCACTCGTGATCACGGTACATTGTTTCCCCAGGGTATTGCCAAGAACGGGTGCGTGAGTGGGAGACTACCGTGCTGAATTCAATAATACATAAGCAATAATGCAGCGCCCAGCTTCCGAGCTCATATCTGAATTACATAGACTTATGCTCATGCTGTTGATGGCTGGATCGTCTGGTCCAGACTCGATTATTTACAGACTGCCGCAATATAGCTCGAATATTGCTGAGTAATGAGTCAAAAAACAAACCAAACCAAACTAAAAAACAAATGGAACAGAATCACCTGCAACTTGTTTATGAAAGCGATGTATTGTTGTTTTCCTTTACGTACCTGTAGATAGCTGTTCCCGGCAGGATCATCCAGTACCAAGTGGACCCCCATCAATTCACCAGTCACAATCTGCAACCACGACATGAATGAGTATTTGGGTATTTTTGTCTACTGCAGCACACAGGAATATCTGAGATATACCACAGGAAGGACACTCGTTTCGTATAATTTGTATGTAATGAGACCTTGTGTAGTATTCTCTATATGTCTGAGAGATACCATGGAGGACACAGCCAGTGTGACCCTGTCACAACATGTCTGTAGGCCCGTACCCAATCAATCTCATTTTGGGCATGAAGTTTTGAAGTTTTGTGGAATGCTGTAAATGTTCATATCTATTTATATGTCACAATACACTGCTGGGAAACTGGGAATCAGGCAGGGTAACAATAATTACTGTCATGTAACGTGGGTCCTGGGGTCCATGGGGTCCCCGCGTTATAAGATACCCTACGTTATAAAGGCCAAGTAAAACCGTAAAATTCCATGGACATTGCAGAACTGCTATTTCGTGTATTGTGCCCAGTCAAACCTGTACAGTATCGTATCGTGGAGGTGAAAAACTTTGTCAATGAAAATAGATATATGTGAAGGAAACTGGCAATCAAACATCACTACACATGATAATTCAATTGTCGCTCTTGTTGTGCTACCTGTTATTCAACTAAGTCAGAAAGGGCAATCAACTGTGTATACGTTTTCATATAATCTAAAGGTGATTCAGTTAAAAACGATCCGAAAATTTAATACCAAAGAATTTCGGTTCCATTATCAGAAGAATTTATTTTAAGCCATTACTTTAAAGATTAGATGCAACAAAAAAATTCAACATAATTAAAACACAATTATCATATATTCATGACATATAATATACACTGCTGATTATGAAAAAACAAATAAAACAAAATTATAAGAGTACAATCGCAAATCAAAAGTGAAATATTTTGTACTTGGGTTTACTTCCCTCAAAACGATGCAACCTGGGTACCGAACCCAGTCAGAGCAGGTGGGTGTGCACTCAAGTGTAATGAGAACTATCATTGGCTGGTTCATTTACCGATATGCTCAGGGCTGTTTGTGTATAACATTTTGTTGTGTATAACATTTTGCAATCAACAGACATCATAACAGGTCACATGTACAAGTATCATACATGCCTGTCTGTGTAATTATATAATGTGACAGAGGCAGAACTCGGGTGTACGAGCCATAAATCAATGCGTTTTGTTTATGGTGTATATAGCCTGATATGAGTTAAGTTCAAATTGCATGTGGCCAGTGATCGAAGTTGTGTATTGCATATTGTCATTAGCAGACAGGCAGGCAGACACATAGGTGTCAATAAAACAGACGTTGAGGCATATCTATATCGCAGTTAGAAATTCTGACAATGCTAAATAATGACGTTGCTTTGCATCGAACTAAGCAAGTGACTCTGTAAGAAAAATGTGTGGTGAAATGTTCAAATGAAATTATATACAGTTAAATCGGTAATCTACTGTCAAACCATATAAAAAGCTCACGCCTGTGAAATATCAACAAAACATCAGAAAAATAGCTCACATCAAAGCCTTCACTGAGTATTCACCACCAGCGAAGGTTTTCCGTCCCAAAATGTCGAATGCCTCACTGGATGACACATAGCTGAGTAGATCTAGATCCTTAACAAGGTTCTTTTATGTAACGAGTAGATTATTTACTATTTGTTGTTTGTGTACACAACCAAGATTAGACTACTCCTGCTCACGACCTATAATCCGGGCATCCCGCTTCAAGCTGCGCGAACCTATTCACTGCGCATGTGCTATGAGCAGACCGCAGCACAGCTGTTGAAACCACTTTTCACCCCAGCTGGGTAGAATTTAGTGAATTGTTTGAACTCCGATTTCATGGGATTTTTTTCATCGCGTTATTTTTCAGCTTTATGAGTTGAATTTGCATTTTTGATAATTTGTTACTGTAAGTCCATACCGATAGATATCAAAATCTGCACAATTGTGTTTTGCGTTGCGTGACCTTTAACATGGATAATATATATTGCTATTGTATTAGTATAATGCGCGTTTTCTACGTACATATTTAAGATAATAATTAACATAGGCTCAGCACTTTGGGTACATTAACTGCATACATTTAAC
The DNA here is from genome assembly GCF_003918875.1 of Haliotis rubra. Lineage (NCBI taxonomy): Eukaryota > Metazoa > Mollusca > Gastropoda > Lepetellida > Haliotidae > Haliotis > Haliotis rubra. The sequence continues at coordinate 728,651 of NW_025767263.1, read as the reverse complement.
GTAGGAGACAGTTTGACAAGTCACCGTTGACTTCATGCGGTACATGCCACTTTGAAAAATATTGTTGGCAATTAATTGTCAACAATGACTTCAATGAGTCATTAAAGCGGGTCTAGTGGTCCATGGATGACAAGGCGGCAATCAGTTTCTGATGGCTGAGCATGATGTGGTGTTATCACGATGGGCGCGAAAAGCGGACCTTAGTGAACTTGGTAAGCGGAAGTAGTTCGTGTATAGAATGAGTGAGTGAGTGAGTTTAGTTTTCGACGCGTTTAGCAATATTCAAGCAATATCACGGTGGAGGACAGTAGAAATGGGCTTCACACATTGTACCCATGTGAGGAACCGAACCCGGGTCTGGGGCATGACGAGCGAACGCTTTAACCTCTAGGCTACCCCACCGCTCCCGTATAGAATGAGGTGATACCATTTCACACAAATTGTAACTGTAAACAGTTTTACTGAATGAAAATGGGACTAAATAAAATGATATTGAGGAAGATTGACATACATTTTCGGATGGTGGTGTTTACCCGTGCTACAATACGGTGTGTTGCATCACAGCAAACATAAGTACTCAGCTGATGGCATGTCTTTATGATAAAGTTGTCTTTTATAAGTTATTTCGATGTTCTGCTGTTCGTGTGACTATTCGAGAAATCCCCGAATATTTTTAAAGATCTGAAAACCCAAAACACGAGGAACATGTACGGTGAAAACACTTTTTATTTTCGATCCACACTGAATTTCGCTAGTTTACAACCTGAGCTCAACATGCTATTTTCGATGACGTGAAGATGTGTGATCACTGGGCAACCTTTTTTCATGGGAGTCACGGATTACCCCGCAGTTTAACAAAATCCGCGGTATCGCGAAGGGCATTATTGCAAGGGATGAATTACCATCTTTTAACAGCATAATTTGTCCGGGATTGAACCACCCACCTTCTACTTCCAAGACACATCCTCTAGATCACATCAATGGCCGTCAAATTTCATAACAAGCAATTGTAGTTCTCACCTTTTGTAATTGATCGCAGAATGCAGTGATTTTGTTCACCATCCCTGGTTGTGAGCTGTCCCCACGGAAGAATGGATTGCTATCTTTCAACTGGAAACACAATAATCACATCACTGGATTAGAAATTCTTACCTTTTCTAAGGTTAATGATTAAAATATATCATAATCAAAATATTTTTTGTAGATAAAACACATACTGTATCACATCATTACCTGCCCCTGTATATCAGACAGTAGACCCTCCACAGTGGTAAACTTGCCACCAAGTGTACCCATCTCTGTCTCGAAGTCCAGTTCGGGGATCAAAATGCTGCATGTCTCACTCTGTAAACAAGCCCATCCGTACACACATTAACAATCATGCACAAATGTTGGGCATTTTTACTCATCTCCTTTACCAACTAAATCTCCATGTGTATATACTCACTCATGTTTATTCTGCTTCAAATGACTCCTTCAATATCTGTCATTCTACAGATTCAGGTACTCATTGCATTAAACGCACAATGTCACACATTTCGACAATATTTTGGCCTATATTTTATATATTGGGGGCATATGCACTCACATTAACTTCCTATTGATGCAATAAAAGACTTATTATCTTTTGCGACTTGCTTGAAATCGATAATTGAAACTTTGAGGCGAATAGCTTCCAAACAAATAACACTTGCCATATATGGAATGTAAACAATTGCTCCGTACATCGAAACCTGCCAAACTGTCGCATGCAATGTTGTTGGTGTTTGCCGAACTGGTCTCAATCAGAAGTTGTGCGTAGGAGTGAGTGAGTGAGTTGGGTTTTACGCCGCTTTTAACAATATTCCAGCAATATCACGGCTGGGGAACACCAGAAATGGGCTTCACACATTGTACCCATGTGGGAAATCGAACCCGGCTCTTCGGGGTGACGAGTGAACGCTTTAACCACTAGTTTACCCCACCGCCCCCTGAGCGTAGGATATTTGTAAAGAGCGCTCCATGGGAAATAGCTCTATGGGGTTCGCTTGAAACAATGTTCGGCCAGTAGATTGCACGAGAGTTGATTTTATGAAACGTTGCATTAATTCATTCAAACTTTTCAATTTAATACTGTAATCTAAATACGCCATTTGTTTTTGGAATAAATTATATGGTAGCTTCCCTGAGGGCTGATAGTTAGTATTACTGAGAGAAATATTCATTACGTATTTTTAGAGCAAACAACTAATGCATTGCAACAATGCTGCTAATAGCCTTATGACCTTAAGCATGGTGGGGGCCTTGGCAAAATGACAAGTTACGCCATTGTATGACTTCTGTTCCATATTGCATATCACGCTTTGGGCCTCATCAAATTTTTAAATTAAATTTGCTCTGGATTGTTGATCTAGAAACAGCTTAGTTGAAAATCCAAATCCTTCCTGGAATGTTTATTCCTTGATAAGGTTGGTTGGTTGGTTTGTTGTTTAACGCCGCACTCAGCAATATTCCAGCTATATGGCGGTGGTCTGTAAACAATCGAGTCTGGACCAGAGAATCCAGTGATGAACAGCTTGAGGATCGATCAACGCAATTGGGATATTGATATATGTCAGCCAAATCAGTGAGCCAGACCACCCATTCCCGTTAGTTGCCTCTTAAGACAAGCATGGGTTACTGAAAATCAATTCTAACCCGGATCTTCACGGGCCTTCTCACCTTGAGTACATCTCGAGACATGTCACTAGGATCTGTTATCTTCAGAGAAATCTTGCGACCTTTGGCTTCAATGGCACCTCCTCCTTTCACCTCGCTGTCACGGTAACCACAAGCATCACAATTGGTTGCCATGATAACAACTTCTTTAAAATGAGGAATATCTTGCAGCTGTTAAGGATGCTAACTAATGACAATAGGATCAGACACAGAGTGAATATTATTTTTTCAAATTCATAACAAGACTGGAAAAGACAATTACTGCAAGAAAGATCAACAATTAAGCTTCACTACGAGTCAGTCAAGAGTGAGTGAGTGAGTTTAGTTTTATGCCGCACTCAGCAATATTCTAGCTATTTGGCGGCGGTCTGTAAATAATCGAGTTGGGACCAGACAATACAGTGATCAGCAGCATGAGCATTGATCTGCGTAATTGGAAACTGATGACATGTGTCAACCAAGTCAGCGAGCCTGACCACCCGATCCTGTTAGTCACCTCTTATGACAAGCATGGGTTACTGAATATCAATGTTCTAACCCAGACCTTCACCGGTCAGTCAGTCAAGAAATCTGACTGCCAAATCAGAAAGAGCTATAGACTCTATGTTGTCTAACAACTTATAATAATAGAAAATAATAGAATAATAAATAAGAATAATTAGGTCACATATATAGCTCTGGGCCCCGTTCCTCAAAGCGATCGTAACCCTAAGATGATCGTAACTCCCATACTTTAACATAGACTTACGACAGTCATAGCGCTACGATCGCTTTGAGGAACAGGGCCCAGAACTCCACACCACAGGGACATGCTCTAAGCGCATACAGCATGGTGGACATTATTACCCCGGATAACCCAAGCTGCCTGTGAGATGCTAGAAGTAAAATAGTTAAATGACTTATCCCACCAACTTAAACACCTGCCCGTCTTTTATCAAAGTCATAGATGTTTTAAATACACATTGTGACAATGTCCCTCACAAACCAGGGCTGCAACAAATACACAATGAGGTGAATACGAAACATAGCAGGAATATAGAGTAATGAATATGAATATTTATTCATGGTCATGTGTTTAATATCAAGGAAGCAGTGCATTGTGGCCTTGCTGCTTATAACATATTCGTGGTTATCACCCCAGGGTCAAATGGTGTGATTATAGGTCTGTCTGTGTCATGTGAATTTCAAGTAAGCATTAAAATTGTAAAAGATGTTATATTTGAGAATACACTTTCTCAGTAAAGTACAGATTCTAGTGCTTTCGTTGGGTTGAGTCCCTACCAGGATTTGAACCCGCACACTCAGATTCAGGCACCTAATCGCGAGAAACAAAGTACTAGAATCTGTACTTCACTGAGAAATTTGTAATCCCAAATATAACATATGTGACATCTTTCTAAATGGCATAGTGTACTCTGTGCTTATAGTCTTCGACAATAAGCATAGTAAGGGGCATTGGCAAAATGACAAGTTATGCTATTGTATGACTTCTTTTCCATTTTGCATAATGCGTTTTGATACTTAACAGACAAATTCAAAGTTTATCACTCCATTCTAGTAACCATGAATAGTGAATTGAACTCAGTTCAATTCACCAAATATGTGCATGAATTGCATCAGCCCAACTAAATACCTAAGGTGACAAGGGGAGAATGTGCTCCCCCTCGTATGTCTATTGTAGCAGTCTAGAACATGAAAGTCTTTACAACCATTTTAAGGGTCTTTACAATGCTGTACAGTGGTGAGTGATTGAGTTTAGTTTAGTTTCACGCCACACTCAGCAAATATTCCAGCTATATGACGGCGGTCTGTATATAGTCGAGTCTGGACCAGACAATCCTGTGATCAACAGCATAAGCATCAATCTACACAACTGGGATACAATGACATGTGTCAACCAAGTCGGTGACTTGTCCACATGATCCCGTTAGTCGCCTCTTACGACAAGCATGGGTTACTGAATACCAATTTTAACCCGAATCTTCACAGGTCGTGTACAAAATTCCTGTACTCAATTAATAATTACTTTAAATAACAGGACCTTTATATTACTTGCCAAGAACTGGGTACAGTGACTATACTGATAGAAACAAATAAGGGAACACATGAACATACAAGTGTTCCTATATTCTTTTCCAGGTTTCTTCGCATACTTTGTATTGCACTATGGGTGAAAGTCTGGTAATAAACATAGGAACTTTCTTGTATTCCTTTATTTGTTTCCATCAGTATATTACTGTCATTCCTTGGGGACACAAACCGAAAAACATTTCTGCAAACATTCTACACATTTGGACACACATTTCGGCATTACGTAAAGCCATGCTCATACGTTACTCTTTACAGCACTGGCCCAAAATATGCATGTTGAGAAGCATTGTTCTTAACCAGTCTACTTGAGACACAGAGGGTCATGATTCCCTGACATTTGATTGGCTAACCTAGTAATTCGTTTTTCAGTTATATTTTCAGAAACCAAAATAATATTAGGCCATACCCACATATGGACAGGTATCCCTATTGCAATATGTATAGCGACATATTCTAATACAGGTGTCCCAATTGTGATATGTATTGCGATATATTCCAATGCAGGTGTCCCAATTGTGATATGTATTGCGATATATTCTAATACAGGTGTCCCAATTGTGATATGTATTTGCGTGTCCCTATATATTCCAATACAGGTGTCCCAATTGTGATATGTATTGAGATGTGATATGTATTGAGATATATTCCAATACAGGTATCCCTATTGTGGTCATGTGTTGCAGGATATGTTCAATGCAGATGTGTCCTAGATGTCAGGATAATGTGTTGGGATATATATGTGTATCATCTAGTTATTGATGATATATTCCAATACAGGTGTGTCCCAATTGTGATATGTATTGAGATATATTCCAATACAGGTGTCCCAAATGTGATATATGTATTGCATGATATATTCAATAATACAGGTGTCGATATATTGTGATGTGTGTTAATGATATATTCCAATACAAGATATGTGTCCCAATTGTGATATGTATTGAGATATATTCCAATGCAGGTGTCCCAATTGTGATATGTATTGAGAGATATATTCAATACAGGTATCCCTATGTATCCCAATTGATATGTGTTAGGATATGTTCTTAATATGTATTCAATAGGTGATATATTCCAATACAGGTGTCCCAATTGTGATATGTATTGAGATATATTCAATACAGGTGTCCCAAATGTGATATGTATTGAGATATATTCCAATACAGGTGTACAGGTGTCCCAATGTGTGATATGTATTGTTCCCATCGATATATTCCAATACAGGTGTCCCAATTGTGATATGTATTAGATATATTCAATACAGGTATCCCTATGTATAGCCATATGTTATAGGTATCCCAATTGTGATATGTATTGAGATATATTACAGGTGTGTCCCAATTGTGATATGTGTTGAGATATATTCAATACAGGTGTCCCTATTGCACATGTATAGCTTATTATATTCTAATACAGGTATCCCAATTTGATATGTATTGAGACATACTTACCAATTGTGATATGTATTGATATGTATTGTGATGTGAGATATATTCCAATACAGGTGTCCCCAATTGTGATATGTATTCCAATACAGGTGTCCCTATTGTGATATATTCAATACAGGTGTCCCTAATTGTGATATGTATTGCGATATATTCCAATACAGGTGTGTCCCAATTGTGATATGTATTGAGATATATTCCAATACAGGTGTCCCAAATGTGATATGTATTGAGATATATTCCAATACAGGTGTCCCTATTGTGATGTGTGTGATATGTATTGCGATATATTCCAATACAGGTGTCCCCAATTGTGATATGTATTATGATATATTCCAATATATGATCCATATACAGGTGTCCCTATTGTGATATTGTGTCCAATACAGGTGTGTCCCAATTGTTGTGATATGTATTGTATTGGAGATATATTCCAATACAGGTGTCCCAATTGTGATAATATTGATATATTCAATACTAGGTTTCCCAATTGTGATATGTATTGCGATATATTCCAATACAGGTGTCCCTAATTGTGATATGTATTGCGATGTATTCCAATACAGGTATCCCTATTGTGATATGTGTTGCGATATATTCCAATACAAGTGTGTCCCAATTGTGTGATATGTATTGTGTCCCACTCAGATATATATTGCATATATTCCAATACAGATATGTGGTGTCACCAGATATGTAATTGTGATATGTGTTATGATATATTCCAATACAGGTGTCCAATTGTGATATGTATTGCAAAATATTAAAATACAGTTATCGCTATTTGATACATATATTCCAATACATATATCCGTATTGAGATATGTATTGTGTATGATTTGTTTGAGTGGCATTCTAGAATGCTTGAATCTATACTGAAACGCCACCATTGTCAAAATACAGAAGTTGATCATCCATGAAGTCTTGTCATCCCTATATTGCGGTGTATTCCAATACACGTATACCTATTGCGATATGTATTGCAATATATTCCAATACACGTATACCTATTGCGATATGTATTGCAATATATTCCAATACACGTATACCTATTGCGATATGTATTGCAATATATTCCAATACACGTATACCTATTGCGATATGTATTGCAATATATTCCAATACACGTATACCTATTGCGATATGTATTGCAATATATTCCAATACAGGTATCCTTTTTGATAACATTTTTGAAACATCAGAGTAATTTTCTTTGGATTGTATGGTCTGGTTAAATCCATTTTGGGCTGGTAACATTTTGAAGTTACAAGTCTGATTCTGGGTTTTTGGCTTATTTCATACAGTGCTATTGCGATATATTCCAACACACGCATCTCTATTGTGATATATATTCCAGTACGGGTCGCCCTTTTGTGATACATTCTGTGATATATCCAATACAGGTTTCATTATTGCAATACACACTGAAAAATGTTCCTATACAGGTATTCCTATTGCGATATCTAAAGCACTATATTGTGAGTTAAAGTGTTTGAGAAGGAGTGACACTGAATGTACATGCAAATCTTTAAGAAATAAACAAGAAGACAAAGTTATCAATATCCCCCGCAATGGCAAGATACTCTTCATGAATATAGCAACTAGTTATGATTATGTCAAATGTTTTGACGTGTATATAGCAAAGGCAAAGGAGAGCACAGAAAGCTTTTAAAGTTCTGCTCCAGAAAGGAGCACTACCACCAATTAAAGTCAAAGTCAAATTTGTTGCCAAGGGAACGCAAGGAAATTTTTATTCAGAAATCCAAAACTACCAAAAGGCACCAGTTCACCACCAGACCTATCTATGTGCCAAGATTGTAGGGGTGGGTATTGCAGCAAATTTTCATATATCGATATATTGCGATGCGAAAGCATATATTGCGATATGAATTGCAATATATTGCAAGAAGTATTTTTAATCAAGTTAATGCTTGATTTATAAAGCAAAAACACAACAAAATAACTATGCTTGATTAAGCTTTAACAACAACCTTTAATCATAACAAAATAAAAATGAAAATAATATTTGGCACAAATGAAACAAGGAAATATCCTAAGATTTCCGGAAGTGTTACGTAAGTTTGGAGTCCATTTTAATACCCCTGCAAAAAGCGGGGGATAATTATTGGTTTTGAAAACGAAAAGCTCAAAATTGGGTTAGATATGGAAGGACTCCTTTCGGACATTTCCTATCAACTGACCTCATCCTTGCTGACAGTTTCCCCATTTTCGGAAGTATCTGGCACTTCTTCTGTCTCCTCCTGAAAATAGTCATGAGTGAGTGAGTATAGTTTTACGAGTATAGTTTTACGCCACTTTTATCAATATTCCAGCAATATCACAGCTGGGGACACCAGAAATGGGCTTCACACATTGCACCCATGTGGGGAATCGAACCCAGGTCTTGACGAGCAAACGCTTTAACCACTAGGCTACCCCAACTCCCGAAAATAGTTATGGAGTCCAGGGTTGAATGTATTAACATCAACAATTGGGTCTGATATGTTTCAGGTGCAGATAAGCGAAAAATATATCCACCTGAGCATAAAAATAGGCACAATAAAAACACTTCACCCAATCTATTCTGACTATCTTGTGTACAAATGCAAACAAACAGTGTCAAAAATCCAACGCTTAAAAAACATAATCTTTTATTGTTTAACAAATGATTCTCCCCCTTTAAATATCTACCTTTTACCATACTGCGCCTTTATTGTCTTTGCTATTTTTATATTTTATGTATATCATGGTGTATATTCATGTTTGTTCTTAAAGTTTACGATAGTCGCTCATAACCCTAAACGGGTGGCTCACATATATTCTGTAGTATAGCTAGCTTGTATATGTTACATGTGAGGTGACACTTAAATAAATAATCTGTCTGTCTGTCTGTATTCATGTTCGTCCAACTTCTAAATGCTATTAAAGAACTTCATACCTCGTTAAGTCCGAGCTGTTCATTCTGCTCCTTAGATCTGGTGTAGTGACCGACAGTCATCTCTTTGTCGCGCTTCGGTGCATGTGTGCTTCATGTTAAGGACAACACATGTATGGAGGCTAGTTGAAATAGCGGTTCATGGCTTATCTATTTTATTTTTAATTGCAAAGTGAAATATCTATGCGATTTATATCTTTGTGGGGTTATTTCACACCTATGCGAGTGGCTGCTTGTGCTTGTCCAGGCTATAACAGTGTTAAAAGGACAGAATGATTATACTGTTTGCATGGAGGAATTGCACTTTAAACAAAAAGTTCACATATAAAAATAAGCGGTCCTCATGGTTTATCTATTGAATATTAAAATTCAGAAATTTATTCAATTGATAAAGTTGAAATATCATAGTTTTTGCGCTATTATTGGTTTGTATTAAAGGGGTACGCCAGTAGTTGGAATACACCGAATATAGTGATGGCGTTAACTTAGACTACCGTAGAAACCAACCCTTCTTGTTCTCGGGTTTCATTTAATGTGCATAACCCTTGTAATACATACCAATAATAGCGATTTAAAGGCTAAATCGCTTTGTTAAACAACTTTTATCCTAAGACAGCATTCTGATTTTAATGTTCAAGTGCAAGGTAAAGTTATGGATTCGCTAATCTTCATTTCACATTATTTGATTTACTTTTTTGTTTAAAGTGAAATTCATCGGTACGTTTTCACTGCAAACAGACCATAGTGAGTGAGTGGTTTTATGCTGCTTTTATTTCGCAAATTTTATTTACAAACTGAGTACATCACAAATACCTCTACTGCAATGTGTGACTGGGTGAGTGAGTGTGTTTGGATTTATGCCGCTTTTACTAGTTTAGCACTGTTCTAGCAATATCAAGGCGCGGGGACACCACAAATGGGCTTCACACATTGTACCCATGTTGGAAATCCAAATTCCACATTCACAAAGTGAAGATTTTTAAAAGACTATCATAATACCATTTCAATAGATATAATGCGCTCAATATTCACGGGTAAGCAAGGTATAGTGAGTGAGTGAGTTTAATGTTAAGCTGCTTTTAGCAACATTCCAGCAAGATCATGGCAGGGGGACACCAGAAATGGGCTTCAGACCTTGTACCCATGTGGGGAATTGAACCTGCATCTTCTGCGTGATGAGCACACGCTCTAACCACCGGTGATCTGTGAAGATCCAGGTTAGAATTGGTCTTCAGTAACCCATACTTGTCGTAAGTGGCGACTAACGGGATCATGGCATCCCAATTGCGCAGATCGATGCTCATGATGTTGATCGCTGGATTGTCTGGTCCAGACTCGATTATTTACAGACCGCCACCATATAGCTGGAATATTGCTGAGTGCTGCGTTAAACAACCAACCAACCAACGTAATCAAGGTATAAACATTCATGGAAGGATATGGATTTTCAACGAAGCTGTTTCCTGATGGGTCATCTACAACCTGAAACAGAAACACACAATTATACAAACTGTATTCATAGAACATCAGAGTATAACAAGAATTTCTAGATCAACAATCTAGAGCAAATTTAATTTAAAATCTGATGAAGCCCTTTTAAATGTATTTAATAGATAATCAGCAAGCAGTGTATTCCAGGTATTAGTGAGGGAGTGAGTTTTAGTTTTACGCTGCATTCAGCAATATTCCAGCAATGTCATGACGGGGGACACCAGAAATGGGCTTCACACATTGCACCCATGTGGGGAATTGAACATGGGCATTCAGCGTGACAAGCCAACACATTAACCACAAGGCTACCCTACCGCCCCACAAGGTATTAACCTCAGACATTCTTTCTGGGGGTTCCTGGCAACATATTATGAAATAAATTATATCTATCACAATTCACAAGCCATCTTAACACTTAGTTACAGACCACCACCATATAGCTGGAATATCATTGAGTGAAGCATTCAACAACAATTATCATTCATGTTTGTTTTTCAATGTTTATTGCTGCACTTAGAAATGTTCCAGCAGTGTCAAATATCGAGTCTGGACCAGACAATCCAGTGACTGACATCATGAGCATCAATTCATGCATTGACCAGGCCTGTGAGCCCCACCACCAGATATTTTTAATCATCTCCAATGACAAGCATGGTCGCTGGGGGCCTTCATTCTCACCATTCTCCCAGAAGATAACCAGAAAGTTCTTAACAATCCTCCCCACTGCTACAACATACACTCATGTTAGATATAGGTGAGGTGAGGTGAGGTGAGGTGAAATTTGGTTTAACGTCGTGCTTGAGAATATTTCGCTCATATGATGACGTGCATGCGTGTGTATGTGTATGTGCGGCTGCTTGTACTAGCCCAGACTTAAGCTGGTTTTATAGTGCTAGCCCACTGAGATACCATGCCGCAGTGAAGCATGAATACCCCACTCAGACACATTATACTGACTCCGAGCAGACCAGTCCTTGTTGTACCCATTAATGCCGAGCGCCAGGCAGGGACCAACAAGTACCATATTTTAACGTCTTTTGGTATGACGCGGTCGGGGATCGAACCCACGACCTTCCGCTCTCCGGGCGGACGCTCTAACCACTACACCACAGAGGTGGTCTCATGTTAGATATAACCTACCAGTTTAAAAGGTTCCTTCATTTCCCGAAGTTTCTCCAGTTTGTCCACAAAAGCATCAATCTGTGCCGCAATCTCAGGATGTTGGATCTGGAGAATTAGAAACACATGACATCAAAATTATCATGAACGTCACAGAATGATATTTTTGTGGGCTTTCCTATCTGTTCAGTCCCGTGAGCCAAAAAGGCATTTCACCCCTGATTTTTTGTTTTCATTAAAAGAAATCCTAGTACACTTCTCACCTCTATTAAATGTTGCTTTCAGCAATATTCCAGCAATATCACGGCGGGGGAATCCAGAAATGGACAGTGTACCCATGTGGGGAATAGAACCAGGTTTTCGGCGTGAAGAGTGAACGCTTTAACCACTAGGGTACCTTTTTAACCTCCAAGAGAGTGTGTTGAGAAACAGATATGAGGAATGTTCGGGTGAGTGAGTTTGGCCACTTTTAGCACTATTCCAGCAATAGGCCTAAAATAAAAATGCTGTGGTTCTGATTACCCAACTGACCCTAGAATTCTGGTGCCGACCCTATTCTTTTTAAGCGTTATGATTCAGCTTTCAGATACCATTGTTTTATCTGGGCACCGGAAGAACATCGGTCATTCTGATAGAGAAAGTCGACATGATGGCCGCAAGCTTGATTGAATAAACAGTTACACATTGATACATGTGTTATTAGTTTGTACTTTACTTCTAAAAAAAATGTAAAACAAAAAATCCTACTTACCTACCCTAAATTTGAAAGAGGTGTAATCGGAACCACAACATTTTTTCTGTTTGGCCATATCACGACAGGGGACACCAGACATGGGTTCACACATTTTACCCATGTGGGGAATCGAATCGCTTTAACCACTAGGCTACCCCACCCCCTTGAGGAATGTTCAGCCTACCCGACGTAGCACTTGATCCTGGTTGAGACCTTCCACTGCCCTCTGTATAATGCCTTCCACTGTCGTCAACACTGGAACAATCACCACAACATCACAAGACATCCTCAACTCACAGGGATATTTGCTTGATGTTTCCATCCTCAAACGGATAGTTTTGTGAAAGAGGTTTATGTCACAATGGGCAACACCACATCCACTCATTACCATGTTTATATTGAAAATTTACAACTAAACTTTACTCTACAACTAAAATATATTGGTTAAGTTCAGATGTGGTCTATAACGATAAAATATAATGAAGGGAGGTCATATAATAGATAAAGAAGTTGGTTAGGTGAGTGAGAATCTCAGTGAGTGAGGAGTCACCAAGTGAGTGCCAGTCAAACAGAGTGAGTGAGTGAGTGAGTGAGTGAGTGGAGTGAGTGAGTGAGTGAGTGAGTGAGTGGTTTTATGCCGCTCTTAGCAATATTCCAGCAATATCACGGTGGGGACACCAGAAATGGCCACAGTAAATGAACAAGATCAAGCCACATTCTTATTGTTTGTTTTTGTATGTTGTTGTTGAACGCCACACTCAGTAGAACTCCAGCTACATGGCAGTTGTCCGTAAGTAATAGAGAATTGACCAGACAATCCAGTGATCAACATCACATGCGTCAATTTATGCTATTGTAATTATATGACATGTGTCAACCACATGATGTATTTCACAGCATATATAATTAAAATGTAAGAAAAAGTACACCAAATATAAACTGCTGAAAAATGCACGGTAAACAAAACAATAAAATCATGGTCCTTATCACTGATTGGCTGTTAGATATTTCATATTAATATTTGCTGCTGATAGTACTAATGAATTTCAGCAAAATGTCACACAGTTACCAAGGTTATAGATCATGTCTTAAAACTTGTTTAATTAGTCAGCAATGATAAGGCTTGAGTGAGTGAGTGAGTTTAGGTTTACGCCACTTTTAGCAATATTCCAACAATGTCATGGCAGGGGACACCAGAAATGAGCTTCACACATTGTACCCATGTGGGGAATCAAACCCGGGTCTTCGGCGTGATGAGCGAACACTTTAACCACCAGGCTACCCCACCTATCCGATAAGGCTTGAATACAGACTGAAGTCAACAACAAAAAGTTATACTTACCTCCCTTATTTGGAGGCGACTCAAACTCAAGTTCTGGAATTGACACAGTGGCAAAATTTGTCTGCACCACTTGTCTATTTAAATCCTAAAAAACAAAAGATTTCCATAGAATTACTGACTCAGTTGATTTTTAGTGAATAACCTTGACCTCAGTCTTGTAATCTCTGGGGATAAAGCTCATCATATCTTGGTTATAATGGATAGTGTTTTCTATCAGGGTAAACCATACAGCACAGGCATGATACGATATGTAACACGGTATGATAGATACCTACTATACCTAGGTCATACTATACAGATTGTTATACACATATTCACATCATATCTGTACTTGTATGTGTATCTCATGTATTTTTAATATTAAATACTAAGTACAATGTATTTTGAGACATTTGAAGACAAAATATGGAATGGGATGTGTTGTGAAATCAGCAGTAAGAGTGGTGGTTCTATCAGGGGATCAAAGGGAGTTGGAAGAGTTGGGGTTATTTACAGTGTATGAAATAAGCCAAAATCCAGCCAGACATCAGGGCTGCTAACTTCAATATGTTACCAGCCCAAAATGGATTGAACCAGACCAAATATGGTGAATTTACAGGGGAGTTCAGATGTATGGAACATCTAAAATATTTTACCAGACCATGGGGGCTGGCTAGGGGGCTGTAAATTTGGAGACAGTGGGGGTCCATCAGAAATCTGGAGAAAGTGGGCGTTAGGGTCAGTGGGGGTTGGGGTCAGTGGGGCTGGGGTGGCCTGTCATTTCATGGGGTTGGGGTGAGGGTTGGAGTCACAGGAGTTGGGGAGACAGTGGGGGCTGGGGTGAGGGGTTGGAGTCACAGGATGGAGTCAGTGGGGGTTCAACAGGAGCTGGAGAAAACAATTTATCATTATCATTGCCTGAAAACTGAGGGGTTGGGTGCAGGAGTTGGAGCAATGGTGCTATGCTATACCTGTTATCAATGGGGAAACCGATCCAATAAAACATGGTCAAGGAGGGTTGGACAGAGTGGAGTTGGGGTCAGGGGAGTTGGAGTGAGTGAGTTTCGTTTTACTCCCCACTCAGCAATATTCCAGCTATATGGTGGCAGTCTGTAAATAATCGAGTCTGGACCAGACAATCCAGTGATGAACAACATGAGCATCGATCTACGCAATTGGGAACCAATGACATGTGGGGTCAACCAAGTCAGCGAGCCTGACCACCCGATCCCGTTAGTCGCCTCTTACGACAAGCATGGGTTACTGAAGACCAATTCTTACCCGGTTTGGGTGAGGGTGTTCGGGTCAAGGGGGTTGTGAGGGTGTTGGAGAGTGGGTTTGGGTGAGTGAGTGAGTGAGTGAGTATGGCTTAACGCCACTATAGCTATATTCCAGCAATATCCATGCAGGGGATACCAGAAATGGGCTTCACACATTGTACCCATGTGGGGAATCGAACCTGGGTCTTCGGTGTGACAAACCAATGCTTCAACCACTAGGCTACCCCACCGCCCCTGAGTGGGTTGGGGAAAGGGCGTTAGCTAGATGCAGGATGCAGTCCAAAGACCAAACTTTCCAGCAGACTTAATTGCCACACACTACAAGGAAAGCAAATACATAATGAGTCAGGTTCCACCCACTTCTTTGTGTTTGATGAGGACCTCATAACGCACTCCCTTGTCCTGTATCCTTCCACCAGGCTGTAGTTCCGCATTCCGATAACCACAGTGATCACAGGAGAACGAAGACACAATGACTTCTCGGAAAAACGGAATCCTTGTTAAAAATAATCTTGTTATGCCCTGAAAATTAAATAATAATGAACAGGTGAGAACAGGTGAGAAGTATGCTTTGTTTTCTACAACATGGCTGATCAAGCCCTTGACATTTTGTACATATGTAGGGAATTAAAACTGGGTCTTTCTGACAAGCTAAAACTTTATCCATTATGATACTCCACTCCCTTCCACCTCTGAGGCAAAAGAATCACGCTATTTCTTACTGTAATCAAATTGCCTTTGATTGAAGAGGAACAATTTTTAAGGAGAGCAAGGGATCATAAAGGTGCAGGGATGGAAATAACCCATTGCCCGACGTCCGAGTCCAGTGTTTTTCCCAGTCGGGCAAGCAAATTTGTGGATCACACTGTACCAATGTCCAGTTGACTTTCCAATGTTAATTATGTTGTTTATTTAAAAAATCAACAAGAAAATCGGCCGGTATAGAGGAAAAATGATCAAGGCAAGTGATTTTACATGTGCCACTGTACCGGTGTACTCTAGCAATTTTAAAGTTATTTCTACCCCTGAGGTGTTAGGATCTACACCTAAATATCGCTTCTATTGCAATAAGAAATTGTCCATAAAACAAAGTGTTCCTCTTCATCTTACCTGCTTGATAACAGTGTTACGATTAACACCAAACTATCGCATCTTTTGCAATAAAGAAGTTGTCTATCCATTAAAAGTGTTCCTCTTCATCATACCAGCTTCTAAATACCACTTTAAAAAGTTGCTTTTGATTGGTTTCACTTTAGAATGTAACAGTTACACTTTTATCAAATTTAGGCAATCTCATCAATAAATAACAGGAACTGGATCATAGAAGCATAACATTACATTCTTTGACAAGCATATCTGCAAGATTCACCAAGTCCAGCCTGGACTGAACAATCTTCCTAATTTATTTGTTAAGGCCAGACTAATATTATTTCTTGTTGCACGGATTTTGTCCTAAAGGCAGGAGAGAAAACCTTTAGGCAGGAGGGGAATAAAATACAAATAAAATCAAAAGTCATTCTAAATACTAAAAGTATTTTACTTTTGGCAATTTATGAAGAGCATATGGGGCAAAAAACAATCTAAACAAAATTTGTTGTAAGTTTACATTTTTGGCCAAAAATACACTAGGATTTTACTTTCTGAGCAGGTAATTTTTTTTTGCTTATTCTTGAACATATATGACCAGTAGATCCGTAAAACAAGAAATAAAATTTGGTCTGGCCTAATAATAACAAAGACCATGAAACAACAATAAATATCATTGTATTTTCTTGCCTAAACTAACCTGGTCCTCACAGTTGACACAAAAGCTCTCGATCTCTGTAATCTCTGGGGTGCTGTCATCACCAGCGATGTCTCGGAATAGTGGTGCGCCCTCAGTGGTGGATGCCTGCTGCTCCTCTGACATACTGGTAGTCTTGCTGCAAGACAATTCTAGATTAACCTGTCATAAACTGTAAAAAAACAACATGATTGAACAATCAGAGAAGGGACGGAAAACTGTGAAAGTAAGTGAGTGACTGACTGACTGAGTTTGGTTTTACGCGCCGCTTTTAGCACTATTCCAGCATCATCACGGCGTGGGACACCAGAAATGGGCTTCACACATTGTACCCATGTGGGGATTCGAAACCGGGTCTTCAGCGTGATGAGCCAATGCTTTAACCACTAGGCTACCCCACCGCCCCTGTGAAAGTAAGAAGACTTGTTACAATGAGTGAGTATAGTTTCAGTAATATTCCAGTGGGGGTCACCCAAAAATGGGCTTCACGCATTGTACCCATGTGGGGAATCAAACCTGGATTTTCAATGCTTGAACCACTTGGTTACCCCATGTCCCAAGATTTAATACAAGACAACATAGCCATGTAACTGACATCGGTAAAGGTAGGCCTATGTGAAATCTTGTTTGTGAATGTTTAGTTGAACAATATACTTGGGTGAATGCAAACCCAGGAGCTTAGAATAGAAGATCAAGTACACAATTATATACTGATTGGGTAATAATTGTAGCTCTACTGGCTAGTGAACAGTTATCGCCACATAACAGTTATCGCCAATACATCATTATCACACGTGCGCAATTACACTCAATTGCGGTAGTTTTCCCCCACGGTATTTGACAACAATAAAGGACAGCAAAAGAACATAAGAGAAAAATTAAAGATAAAGTTATGAACCCTATAAATGTGTTTAACTTAGTCGGAGGTACGTCACACGATCTATATAATTGCAAGTTCAAGTTCACAAGTCATTATTTGTTTCATTCCCTATCAGTCTACTGTAAAAGAAACACTCACATAGTCACACAATTAATTATGCGTGGTTAATGTATGACATAAATATATATTGTTAAACGAATGGCATGAGAAATTCTGAAATGGCAATAACTGTTACAGTTAGTTCTGAGAAAACATATATTTGTACTGACATGATTCCCTTCCGCCGCGTTATATAAAATCATGATCGGAGGCAGTGAACAGGTTGGACACATCGACAAATAGCTAGTTAAGCATAATAATTAATTCTGTTTCATTAATTTAACAAATGGCGGAGTAATTTTAAATACCACTAAAATATAGTGATAACTGTTCGGCAGCCAGTACAAGCATGTACCTCATTCATGGTGTCCAGTATCAGCCTCTTTTCATAGCATTACCTTACCGCAACGTCGCGGTCGCTGATTGGTCCATCAAAATAGTCTAGCAAATCACAAAAGCTGTCAGTTTCCAACCTATTTTTTAAGTAAAGCTAGCTACATCTATTTATCGGAGCGGTCTGGTATAATTTTACTATGAAGACTTTGACGGAAATGGATATAGCATAAAAATTTGAATCGATAAAGTTTTAAAATAGGAATCGATACACGCAAGGATGTATCGCATATCGTATCGTCAGTAAAAATGTATCGATGCATCGATAGATTCGCGCATCGCGACAGCATAACAAAAGTGTCCAGCATAAAAAGTGTCCAGCATAACAAAACATTCTACACAGATTAGGCCTGTTATTATTGTTTTCATTGTCATTCTTGGTGTTAAGATGTTGTATTGGAACAAGTACTATGTGAAATGTTCAGCAGGCAAAATAACATCTAAACAATTCCAGGGGCTCAGAGTGTTCACGAATGTTTCAACATCAGGAGTGTCTGACCCATTGAAAATTCACAGGACCCATAGAATAAAAATTAAAAACATATTTTTCACTACAGGAGTACTGGCAAAAACCTTAAGAGTACATTTAGAGTACTGAGTATCACTATCAGTAACCTTGTGTTTCGTTTCATATATGCACCACAACATTGCTACTCTTGTGTAAACAGGTCAATAAACAATAAAACAATACTTATTTGAGATAAACACGTCTGTAAATGATTCTAAGACCGTACACCATTGCTGTGGTGTGTACCTGCTACGTTTTCTAAATTATTTGCTACTGTATCGTGCATATTTTGTATCCGTACATACGCCAATACGGCCCTTATCTGGAGCCCTGCAATTCAGATACCAACTATTCCCTACTGAATGGTTTGTTGCAACCATCTGAGACCTCAAAAATAGCTGGTAGTAGTTCAGGTAAAAGGTAGTAGTTCCGATAAACAATAGTGGTTCAGGTAAAGGGTTGGCAGATGAGTAGTAAATCTGGATTCATCATAGACCTGTCTTTGTTAGTGCCATTCACTACTTTATTCATAACATATGACAACTATTACAATGGCCATAGAGAATTTCTGGGTTTCATCTTCTTTTTCATTATTTGGTACAACGTTTCAGGGCTTGTTCTTGTCCCATCATCAGGTAGAACTAAAGAACAGTAACTGTTTACTCTGCCCGTGATGTCACAATGCTATGACTATAATGGATACAGCTAACACGGCTATAATATGAATACATGTTATCATGAATATATAAAATGTTTACTGCAAAATTATTGGATTAACTTAGAAATGTACAGATACTTATTATACAAAACTGTTGATTAATTTATAAATGTTCAGATACCTACACTCATGTGCCATATTAAAGTTCACAAAATGGCCGCTGTGATTCTTGCCAGCAGTAGCTGGTTCTTTTAAATGAAAGTTTATTTCATCTTAGCAATAGTT
Source organism: Haliotis rubra (assembly GCF_003918875.1). Classification (NCBI taxonomy): domain Eukaryota; kingdom Metazoa; phylum Mollusca; class Gastropoda; order Lepetellida; family Haliotidae; genus Haliotis; species Haliotis rubra. The sequence continues at coordinate 708,933 of NW_025767263.1, read as the reverse complement.
ATAGGGTATGAAATTTTAGGGGGTACAAATTTGACTTAACACCTGTTACATTTTGTAAACAAAAGGGGAATAACTCTCAAGTGCTTAGTATGACGTCTGCTCAAAGTGTCATGGCACCTAGAGGCAAAGATCTTACTGCCTATCAGAAAAAGCTCATATTAAGTTTGAATTCAGAGAGGCAAGAGTGGAAGTGGAAATAGGCAAAATAACTGGAATTAATAGGTTTACTGTCTGTAAATTTCTGAAGAGGTTTTCTCAAGGAGGAAATATAGAAAATTGTCAGAAAAGTGGCAGGAGAAGAAAATCAACTGACAGAGATACTAGGGCTTTATTGAAGATTGTTAAATGTAATAGGAGGAAGTCTCTTCAGGATATATCTTCACTTTGGAACCAGACATCTCAAGTAAGACTATCCAGGAGGACAATACAAAGCAAGTCTTCATGAAAATGGTTTCATAGAAGAGTTGTGAAGAAGAAAACCACCATATCCTCTCAAAACAGGTTCAAGAGAAGAGCCTTTGCCCAGAACACATTTGAGATGGAATGTAAACAGAGATTGGTCTAGGGTGATATTTTCAGATGAGACTCAAGTTGTTGTAGGAAAAGATCAGAAAGTTTATGTTTGGAGGACAAATGAAGAAAAGTGGAAACCCCGGTGCCTTGGTGTGTACAGGGATAAAATGCCCCACGCCCTCAGTGTTGCTGTTCTGGGGGTGTATTTGTTTTGAAGGTGTTGGAACCCTTGTCGATGTAGATCGTCATATCAACTCTACAAAGTATATAGATATATTTATAAATGTATAGAACAGAGCTGCAGATAACGTTTTGGGTCATTGAGTTATGTACTCGCTTGTGGTCATCTCAATTGGGTATCCTAATTTTCCTTTGAGTAACCAAATAAATTGTACCCACCTCACTCAAACTCAATTGGGTATTTTGTCATTTTCCATTAATTGTTAAAATATAATAAAGTTTAAATGTGAGTGTTTGTTATTTATATTTGATCTGTAATATGAGAAACAATAAGAAAGACTGCAAGTTGCCAAGTTCATGTCCTGAAACAGAACCTCTCAATATACATGTGTGTACCTCAGATATTTTATCTATCCATATGTACGCAAGCTAAGATTTGACACTTTTGTGTGTACGTATGTAACATCACCTCTATTGAGTATTTAAAAAAATTCAAGCGTACTTGTACGCAATAGACTTAATAGGAATTGAGTTTTCACATAAATATTTGCGTAATTTACGCAGATACGCAGCTTATCTCTACCTCTGTATAGAATGTTAAGTAATTGCAGTGTATACATAGAAATTATGGTTTAAATTATTATTTCAACGGTGGGCCAAACTTGGGAAATATTTTGACAAAAATCGTGAGGGGTCCAAACAGTAAAATAAAAATCAAAGTCAAGATCCTGTCAGAGTTACAAAGACTTAGGCGAATTCTAAAACAAATCAAAACAATAAAACAGATGACAACGTGAAAGCAGACGACTTGGATGTCCCCGTTCGAGAAACATCTAAAAGAACCAGTTTCATCATTTGACATAGGTTACAAATCAGATCACGGATTTCTTCGTGATATTGTGGTTCTGTCTGTGAGATATTTGAACATCATTTTGTCATAAACATATTGTTAGATATTTTAAAACGGTTTACCTCTTTCAACAAGTAATGAATTTCCGAATTTCCCAAACACGTGCACATGCAATAACACCAGAAGTTAATGTAATACGTTAATGCATTCGGCATTCGTCGTACATTTACGATCACGCTTCGATAAACTCCAACTCTAGAACAGCGCCTACAAGTCAAAATAAATAAGTGTGGTCAAACATTGAGGAATCGGAAATATCGCTGTATGGAGCTGACAATTATTTAAACTCTACTACAGAGCGTCTGAGTAAGTCAGCACACAACCAGACTTTAGGCGTCATGATATCAATGCAGGGAGCTCTTTTCAAAGGCTGAGCGGTTCCGATTGTTAGGAAGCAACGAAGCTTCCTGTGCGCACGTCAACTTGTCTTTTTTGTGATACGAGATATAAGAGACAGAGCCCAGCTAAGATCAAGGCACCCAAACCTCGTCTTAGAAGCGTTGTTGCTGTGAGCGCCTTCAAATTTATGGAATGCTATTTGCGATTTGATTTATAAACAAATGTTCACACTAACATCTGATTTGCCATTTTGGAAAGAGTTCCTACCGTTCCCCCATCCCAAATGATATAAATTAATATGTACTAAAATTATTAATAAAACCTAACAACTACTAGAGAACTCACAAAATAACTAAAAGCTAAAAAAATTAATTACAATATATAGGGTAGAACCACGCAGTATTACCTCGGTTAATCTGGGGGAAGAAAGAAATGGGGAACGGAAGGAACTCTTTCCACCATTTTTTAACATCATTCGTGAAGCTGCCAAAAGAAATTGTTTTAGTTGCTGGTCTTTCAGCATGACAGTGTCTTGCAAAACATGAGAAAAGGCCTCACCAACTAGCCTAAACTGGATAACAACCACCTGAATGTGGTTTTCACAGTGATAGTTCTTGAAACAATAGGTAGAAGTGTCATTACTCATGAGGCACAGAAGTTATGTCCATCCAATCTACAAAGATTACAGCCAACACAGGATGCTGGGAATCACTTCTAACCTGTAAAGTGTGCTTGAGGCGAGGCCAGATGGGGTGAAATGTCAATTTCAAGATTTCTTCTTCTGGTTAGATGTTTATGAAGGTTGCCTTCACCGTTTGGCATTTCGGCAGACCTATCCTGCATCGGGTTGCATGGGAGGAATTGTCCCTCTTTGGGACGCATGTAGGGGAGTAGCTCTCCTTGGGACGCATGAAGGGGAGTAGCTCTCCTTGGGACGCATGTAGGGGAGTCTCTCCTTGGGACGCATGTAGGGGAGAGCTCTCCTTGGGACGCATGTAGGGGAGTAGCTCTCCTTGGGATGTAGGGGATATGTATGAGTAGCTCTCCTTGGGACGCATGTAGGGGAGTAGCTCTCCTTGGGACGCATGTAGGGGAGTAGCTCTCCTTGGGACGCATGTAGGGGAGTAGCTCTCCTTGGGCACATGTAGGGGAGTAGCTCTCCTTGGGACGCATGTAGGGGAGTAGCTCTCCTTGGGACGCATGTAGGGGAGTAGTCTCTCCTTGGGACGCATGTAGGGGAGTAGCTCTCCTTGGGACGCATGTAGGGGAGTAGTCTCTCCTTGGGACGCATGTAGGGGAGTAGCTCTCCTTGGGATGCATGTAGGGGGAGTAGCTCTCCTGGGGGATGCATGTAGGGGAGAGTCTCTCCTTGGGACGCATAGGGTAGGGGACGCAGTAGCTCTCCTTGGGATGCATGTAGGGGAGAGTCTCTCCTTGGGATGCATGTAGGGGAGTAGCTCTCCTTGGGATGCATGTAGGGGAGTAGCTCTCCTTGGGACGCATGTAGGGGAGTAGCTCTCCTTGGGACGCATGTAGGGGAGTAGCTCTCCTTGGGACGCATGTAGGGAGTAGCTCTCCTTGGGACGCATGTAGGGAAGTAGCTCTCCTTGGGGCATGTAGGGGAGTAGCTCTCCTTGGGATGCATGGGGAGAGCTCTCCTTGGGACGCATGTAGGGGAGTAGCTCTCCTTGGGACGCATGTAGGGGAGTAGCTCTCCTTAGGGGGACTCCATGTAGGGGAGTAGCTCTCCTTGGGACGCATGTAGGGGAGTAGCTCTCCTTGGGACGCATGTAGGGGAGTAGCTCTCCTTGGGACGCATGTAGGGGAGAGTCTCTCCTTGGGACGCATGTAGGGGAGTAGCTCTCCTTGGGACGCATGTAGGGGAGTAGCTCTCCTTGGGACGCATGTAGGGGAGTAGTAGCTCTCCTTGGGACGCATGTAGGGGAGTAGCTCTCCTTGGGGGCATGTAGGGGAGTAGCTCTCCTTGGGACGCATGTAGGGGAGTAGTCTCCTTGGGGCATGTAGGGGAGCTCTCCTTGGGACGCATGTAGGGGAGTAGCTCTCCTTGGGACGCATGTAGGGGAGTAGCTCTCCTTGGGACGCATGTAGGGGAGTAGCTCTCCTTGGGACGCATGTAGGGAGTAGCTCTCCTTGGGACATGTGTAGGGTAGCTCTCCTTGGGATGCATGTAGGGGAGAGTCTCTCCTTGGGACGCATGTAGGGGGAGTCTCTCCTTGGGATGCATGTAGGGGAGTAGCTCTCCTTGGGACGCATGTAGGGGAGTAGCTCTCCTTGGGATGCATGTAGGGGAGTAGCTCTCCTTGGGATGCATGTAGGGGAGTAGCTCTCCTTGGGACGCATGTAGGGGAGTAGCTCTCCTTGGGATGCATGTAGGGGAGTAGCTCTCCTTGGGATGCATGTAGGGGAGAGTCTCTCCTTGGGACGCATGTAGGGGAGTAGCTCTCCTTGGGACGCATGTAGGGGAGTAGCTCTCCTTGGGACGCATGTAGGGGAGTGTCTCTCCTTGGGATGCATGTAGGGGAGTAGTCTCCTTGGGATGCATGTAGGGGAGAGTCTCTCTTGGGAGCATGTCCTCCTTGGGACGCATGTAGGGGAGTAGTCTCTCCTTGGGACGCATGTAGGGGAGAGTCTCTTGGGACCCATGTAGGGAGAGAGTCTCTCCTTGGGACGCATGTAGGGGAGAGTCTCTCCTTGGGACGCATGTAGGGGAGAGTCTCTCCTTGGGACGCATGTAGGGGAGTAGCTCTCCTTGGGACGCATGTAGGGGAGTAGTCTCTCCTTGGGACGCATGTAGGGGGAGTAGCTCTCCTTGGGATGCATGTAGGGGAGTAGCTCTCCTTGGGACGCATGTAGGGGAGTAGCTCTCCTTGGGACGCATGTAGGGGAGTAGCTCTCCTTGGGGCATGTAGGGGATGTAGCTCTCCTTGGGGGCATGTAGGGGAGTAGCTCTCCTTGGGCCTGCATGTAGGGAGAGTCTCTCCTTGGGATGCATGTAGGGGAGAGTCTCTCCTTGGGACGCATGTAGGGGAGTAGCTCTCCTTGGGACGCATGTAGGGGAGAGTCTCTCCTTGGGAGCATGTAGGGAGAGTCTCCTGGGACCATGTAGGGGAGAGTCTCTCCTTGGGATGCATGTAGGGGAGTAGCTCTCCTTGGGACGCATGTAGGGGAGTAGTCTCTCCTTGGGATGCATGTAGGGGAGTAGCTCTCCTTGGGACGCATGTAGGGGAGTAGCTCTCCTTGGGACGCATGTAGGGGAGTAGCTCTCCTTGGGATGCATGTAGGGGAGTAGCTCTCCTTGGGACGCATGTAGGGGAGTAGCTCTCCTTGGGATGCATGTAGGGGAGTAGTCTCTCCTTGGGACGCATGTAGGGGAGTAGCTCTCCTTGGGATGCATGTAGGGGAGTAGCTCTCCTTGGGATGCATGTAGGGGAGTAGCTCTCCTTGGGACGCATGTAGGGGAGTAGCTCTCCTTGGGACGCATGTAGGGAGTAGCTCTCCTTGGGACGCATGTAGGGGAGTAGCTCTCCTTGGGACGCATGTAGGGGTAGCTCTCCTTGGGATGCATGTAGGGGAGTAGCTCTCCTTGGGATGCATGTAGGGGGGAGTAGCTCTCCTTGGGGCATGTAGAGAGTAGCTCTCCTTGGGGCATGTAGGGGAGAGTCTCTCCTTGGGATGCATGTAGGGGAGTAGCTCTCCTTGGGACGCATGTAGGGGAGTAGCTCTCCTTGGGACGCATGTAGGGGAGTAGCTCTCCTTGGGATGCATGTAGGGGAGTAGCTCTCCTTGGGACGCATGTAGGGGAGAGTCTCTCCTTGGGATGCATGTAGGGGAGTAGCTCTCCTTGGGATGCATGTAGGGGAGAGTCTCTCCTTGGGACGCATGTAGGGGAGAGAGTCTCTCCTTGGGATGCATGTAGGGGAGTCTCTCCTCCTTGGGATGCATGTAGGGGAGTAGCTCTCCTTGGGGACGCATGTAGGGGTAGGTAGCTCTCCTTGGGATGCATGTAGGGGAGTAGGTCTCCTTGGGACGCATGTAGGGGAGTAGCTCTCCTTGGGATGCATGTAGGGGGAGTGTCTCTCCTTGGGGCATGTATGTAGGGGAGTAGTCTCTCCTTGGGACGCATGTAGGGGAGTAGCTCTCCTTGGGATGCATGTAGGGGAGTAGTCTCTCCTTGGGATGCATGTAGGGAGAGAGTAGCTCTCCTAGGGGAGAGTCTCTCCTTGGGACGCATGTAGGGGAGTAGCTCTCCTTGGGATGCATGTAGGGAGTAGTCTCTCCTTGGGGGCATGTAGTCTCTCTCCTTGGGCTCTCCTTGAGTAGCTCTCCTTGGGATGCATGTAGGGGAGTAGTCTCCTTGGGACGCATGTGGGGAGCATGTAGGGGTGTAGGGAGGTCTCTCCTTGGGACCCATGTAGGGGAGTAGCTCTCCTTGGGACGCATGTAGGGGAGTAGCTCTCCTTGGGACGCATGTAGGGGTGTAGCTCTCCTTGGGACGCATGTAGGGGAGTAGCTCTCCTTGGGACGCATGTAGGGAGAGTCTCTCCTTGGGACGCATGTAGGGGAGTAGCTCTCCTTGGGACGCATGTAGGGAGTAGCTCTCCTTGGGACGCATGTAGGGGAGTGTAGCTCTCCTTGGGATGCATGTAGGGGAGTAGCTCTCCTTGGGATGCATGTAGGGGAGTAGCTCTCCTTGGGATGCATGTAGGGGAGTAGCTCTCCTTGGGACGCATGTATGGGAGAGTCTGGGTTTTTTTTATAAAGACCATCTTGGATCTATCCCACTTCGGGATGCATGTGAGAGGATGTCACTCCTTGGCATGCATGTTTTTGGGGGTCCCTGCTTGGGACGCATGTGACCAGGCAACTTCTGTAGGTCAAGATTATATAAGATGCACTTATATAACAGTAGTTGTGTGTGCAGATCCCGTTGAATTGATACCGCCAGCCCCTTGAGATACCAGCCACACTTGCATTTGGAGACTACTCTCACAGATGTCTGACTTCAAGCCAAGATGTCTCTGTTATCCCCTTCGTGCTGAATCTCCACGGTGTACCCAGGTTCTACTGTTGTGCAGATTGACATGAGTGAGTGAGTTTAGTTTTAAGCCGCACTTAGCAATATTCCAGCTATATGCAGAGGCATGTAAATAATCAAGTCTGGACCAGGCAATCCAGTGATCAACATCATAAGCATCGATCTGCGCAATTGGGAACCGATGACATGTGTCACCCAAGTCAGCGAGCCTGACCACCTGATCCCGTTAGACACCTCTTGAGACAAGCATGGGTTACTGAAGGTTCATTCTAATCCGGACCTTCACGGGTGCAGCTTGACATGAATACCCCATGCACAACATTACAGCTGATAGTCCTTGTTTTATCCATTAAATGTTCATGATGTTGATCACTGGATTGTCTGGTCAAAACACTAAATGTATTGCACCAGGCAAAGTAATAACAAGAGCCATCTATTTATATCTTCAGGCATGACCTGGCCAAGGATGAAACCACTGACTTATGGACAATCCATGGAAATATGAGTGAGTGAGTGAGTGACTTTAGTTTTACACTGCAGTCAGCAATATTCTAGCTATATGGCAGCAGTCTGTAAATAATCGAGTCTGGACCAGACAATCCAGTGATCAACAGCATGAAAATCAATCTACGCAATTGGGATATGATGACATGTGTCAGCCAAGTCAGTCAGTCTGACCACCCGATCCCATTAGTCGACTCTTATGCATGGGGGCGGTTGGGTAGCCTAGTGGTTAAAGCGATCGCTCGTCACGCCGAAGACCCGGGTTCGAATCCCCACATGGGTACATTGTGTGAAGCTCATTTCTGGTGTCCCGCGCCGTGATATTGCTGGAGTATTGCTAAAAGTGGCGCGTAAAACCAAACTCACTCACTCACTCTTATGCATGGGTTACTGAAGACGAATTCTAACCTGGATCTTCACGGGTATGTGGAAGTATGAATACAAAAGGCCATTTTGAAAGTGGTCAAATGCAACATTTGATATTTGGGACTACACTTTCTCAGTAAAATAACTATTCTAGTACTTTTGTTAGGTTGGGACCAATTCAGGATTCAAACCAGCTCTCCTGGTCACACAGTCAGCCATCTAACCCACTCAGCCACTACAGTTTCCACACAAAAGGAAGTCTGACAACTGGTAGTCTTCATCACAGACTTTAACTGATTCTAGTACTTTTGTTAGGTTGAGTCCCATCCAGGATTCGAACCCACACTCTCAGAGTCTGTCAATGGTTTTGCTTATCAAGGTTGGATTTTTTACAAGTTCTGATATAACTGGAAAATAGTTGACAAGGGCTAAATATATTCACCCAATCTTTTGTTGACAGAATGAGCATCACGAATGCATAATTCACTGTTGACTTCTTTACTGAGAGACCAAAGATCAGTCTTGTGAAATCAGATGTCAGCAGATCCTGGAGTTGCTAAGGCACCCAACTCTCTACAACAGGATCACTCTACTACCAACCCCAAAGTAAACCTACAAATTGAGTTACCTTAAAGAAAGTTGTCCACCAGCAAGCACACAACACAGACACCAGAAGGTTCATTTCTCATTTATTTTAGAAAAATGAAATTGATAATCATCCATATAAACAGTTTCTAAAACATAAATTTGTTACATTTACAAAATCTTAAAATCTGACATCAGGTGCTATGTTACACCTTGGCATTCTGAAAAAGAGAAAAATCTTGTTCCAATTTCCAGGCTGGTTGAGGATCCAATCTCAGACCCACAATGGTTTGCAGGAAAGGTTTCAGCTTCATCACCAACTATGATGATGTGAGGCCAGGCTTCGACCTTTTAGCAGGACCAGCTTCATCACCAAGTATATAGATGATGTGAGGCCAGGCTTCGACCTTTTAGCAGGACCAGCTTCATCACCAAGTATATAGATGATGTGAGGCCAGGCTTCGACCTTTTAGCAGGACAAGCAAAGCCAGTCAAATCATTAAGCACCCATTTGACCCATTTAATTCAAATTTTCATCCTCGCCAGCCTCTCACCCATTTTAGCAAGGAGTTGACTTTGAAAGACCAATGTAATACTTAATTCAACACGTGAATAAACTCCCTTGACTCTGTGAGTCACTCATAGGCTTCACACATTGTACCCATGTTGGGAATTGAACCCGGGTCTTCGGCATGATGAGCAAACACTTTAACCACTAAGCTACCCCTCTGCCTCCAACCATAAACAATATTTGACCACATTATTGTATCCAATTGCATAGATCAAAGCTGATGACAATCACTATATTGTCTGGTCCAGACTAGATCCGTCTCAGACCTCCATCATAAGGCTGGAATATTACAGTGCGACATTGAACAAACAAAAACAAACACCTTTGCCATATTTCTTTTGGTATCATATTCACCATCTCACTGTTTCTGATCATGAATTGTGTTCTTCAAATAAAAATAATTATTATCAAATTGAATAACCTTTTTTTTGGCTTTGATTTGTTCTGTAGTTTGGGGATCACTTCACAACAAAAGTGGCAACAACACAGTATTTTTGACAAAATTTTAGAATTTTGGTTGAAGTTATTTTCCCAGACTTGGAGGCATTTTACCCCTGCTTTCTATGTAAAACAAAACACTTAAGGTTATTTCCAGCCCGTTGATCAATTTGTTATCAATGAAATACAATTGGCATATACAAAGTTATCATTGGTAACAATATTTACATCATGAATTTTGAAAATTGTCACACAATGGAGAAAACTTGTGTTGCTAATACCAGACGACTTTGGGAAAGAATATTGTTGTCTCGATTAATCCCTGTGGTGTCATATTTCCCACCAAACAAGCATCATGTATGCATTGGAGTATGTACTTAGGTTCTCCTGATTTCAGGGAAGTCTTCCAGCCTTGGTATTAATTAACATAACCGCACCAGCGCAGTGGAATTTATGTTTCGATGCTGTTAATATCTTGCACGGGGGCAAGAGGCTCCTAATCATGCTGCTGTCAGGTCGTCATGTTTTGATCCGAGAAGATCCGGGTTAAAAGTGATCTTCAGTAATCCATGCTTGTCGTAAGAGGCAACTAATGGGATCGGTCAGGCTTGGTTGACACATGTCATCATATCCCAATTGTGTACATCAATGCTCATGCTGTTGATCAGCCCCGTGCAGATCCGGGGTACAATAGGTCTTCAGCAACCCATGCTTGCCACAAAAGGCAACTATGCTTGTCGTAAGAGGTGACGGGATCGGGTGGTCAGGCTCACTGACTTGGTTGAGACATGTCATCGGTTCCCAAATGCGCAGATTGATGCTCATGCTGTTGATCACTGGACTGTCTGGTCCAGACTCGATTATTTACAGACCGCCACCATATAGCTGGAATATTGCTGAGTGTGGCGTAAAACTAAACTCACTCACTCATGCTGTTGATCACTGGATTGTCAGTAACCCATGCTTGTCGTAAGAGGCGACTATCGGGTTCGGGTGGTCAGACTCGCTGACTTGGTTGACACATGTCATCGGTTCCCAATTGCGCAGATCAATGTTCTTGTTGTTGATGACTGGATTGTCTGGTCCAGACTCAATTATTTACAGACCGCCGCAATATAGCTTGAATATTGCTGAGTGCGGCGTAAAGCTAAACTCACTCCTTCATGTTTCCCCTAATATGCAGTACTAGGTGTGGACAGTTCTGCACAACCTTCAGTGATATTCTTAACACATTCTTCGTGAATCCAAGTGAAGTCTTCACACATTTATCCATGTGGGGATTCAAACCCAGGCTTACAGAACAAAAGGCAAGTTCTCTTACCACTAAACCACCAAATTCTGCCCTAAACCGATATGGCAGATAGAAGGCAAAAAAAAAAGAAGTTACTTATGAAATTTAATACAAATATTTATTGTTTTCATACACTCAGAAGGGTGTTCTGGACTAATTGACAAATATGATATACACGTCAGTTTCACAAATGAAGGTGAGTGAACGAGTATGGTTTTACGCCGCTTTTAGCAATATTCCAGCAATATCACGGCGGCGGACGCCCGACATGGGTTTCACACATTGTACCCATGTGGGGAATTGAACCCAGGTCTTTGGCGTGACGAGCGAACGCTTTAACCACTAGGCTACCCCACTGCCCTCCCACAAATGAAGGAACCGTTGCCATGGTCACCGACAACAGAAGTACTATGCATGTTATGGGCCGCCACCATTTGCTTTCTTTAAAAAAGATCAAAGTAATGGAAACTGTCAGTAGAAATGTTTATTTAGATAATAGTTCTTACAACCAGGATCAAACTTCATAAGGTCAGTTTACAACAATGATATGAAGTAAACATGAATCACAAATAACCTTACAAGAGTGTCGGACACCATTCATCTCAATAATTATAATTATAATGATATACATTTAAATAATGCCCGACTTCCCACTGAGAAAGCTGCTCAGTGTTTTGATGATATACATCAACAAAAGTTGTAAGGTAAACAGTATATGGGCAGCAGAGCAGTAATCTGTTTTCTAAAAGTCACACTGTTTCAACATCACAGGAAACATCTGTCTTTCAATTCAAACTAATGTTTACAATGCTGGGGGCATCAATTTGTTGCTTTCTTGGAGGGGTAGAAATGTTTTTGAATGAACAGTTTGGTCAGAAACATCCCCAAAATGAATCATTTGTATGTAATGGTGAAACAATGAACAGTCTGTTGTCAAAAACACGCATTTGTCAATTCATTTGAAACAAAATAGCAGTGATAAACAGGCAGTTCAATGTTTTTAAGTAAGTGTACAGTTTGAACACAATCAGGAGGAAAAGAATTTCTTAAGAAACAATTTCCACCCCATACATATCAAATGAACACACTTACAGAAATTAAGTGGTGGACATGTATAACATTTTCTATTGATTTTGCACAGAGAATAAAGAGGATTGATACAAGAAAATTGTTCTTCAAATAACAAAATATAAGTTGAGCCTTTCTTCATAATACACATCCACAACAAATGTGAGTCAGCGCGGTTTTACGCCGGATTTAGCAATATTCCAGCAATATCGCGGCAGGGGACACCAGAAATGGGCTTCACACATTGTACCCATGTGGGGATTCGAACCCGGGTCTTCAGCGTGAAAAGCGAACACTTTAACCACTAGGCTACCCCACGGCCCCTACAACAAATGTCACTGTGGTCACACAGATTACCCACTAGTGGTTTCAAAATTTGAAACTGTATACTCTAGGGCTGCAACGGATACACCATTTGGCAAATATATGCATCATGAATATTGGGTAACGATTACGAATAATTATTCATGAATACAATATTGTAATTAAGTGTTTGATGCACGATATGGAACACCCATGTTGACAGTGTTAATTTGTCACAGCAATAACCAGTGATCTCATGACACTCAAATTTAGTATGTAATAGTTACAGATGACAGTACCATGTGCAGCCTTGGCAATCTAACATGACTTGCACTACTGAAAGGCTAGTACATATTCCCTTCTTGGGTATCTCACTTTGAAAAAGGACACATGGGTTCAAGTAAAAGATGCTCCCTTAAAAAAATCCTTAATATTCAATAGTATTCGGTTCTGGTGACCACGAATAATGAATTGAATTTATGAAGGGTTACGGTTCAATTCACCGAATATGCCAGTGAATCTAAACAGCCTTAGTATGCTTACAATTAGAAATAATGAATGTACACAAAATTTACTGAGCTGGATATGTATTGTGAACTTTTTCACAATATTTTACAAAATGTCAGCGAAGAATGTTCATCACGAACCAAAATACACATGAAATGGTCAAAGAAAAAGAATGAGTTGAGTTTACGAGTTGAGTTTAAGATTTTAGCAATATTCCATCAATATCATGGCAGGGGACACCAGAAATGGGCTTCACACATGGTACCTAGGGGTGACTATTGAGGGCGAAACAACTATTGCAAAAAGCGATACTCTGTTGCAACACACTATTGCTATAGTTTTTCTCTCCTTGAATTTCTCAAAGTTGAAGTAGTTTCAGTGTCTTTTAATAACTGACAAGCAACTTGAAACCCAGATTAAGTGAACAGTTAAGACATAAACTCAATGAAGCTTCAAGTCTGCACGCAAACATCTTGTATTTTGCGCTGCGCATTCATCAACAGAAGTCAATTACTTAACTATCGATAGTCACACATACTATTGATGCATCGATAGTTTTCGTTCCTATCATGAATCACTTGCTATCTGACTCAACAATTGCAATCCATCGATAGTTCGATGCATCGTTACAGCCCTAATAGTACCCATGTGGGAATGGAACTCGGGTCTTTGCCTTACAGTGCTTTAACCACGAGGATACCCCACCGCCCCCACAAAGAAAAAGAAAGTAGTATTGAAAACGTCATCAATGAAAATATGATGATGAGACATGACAGCGGTAATTGTTGTGGAGAGTATATATTAGTCAATGTTCTGCCAACATATAACACTTGTATGAGACACACGAGAGTATATATTAGTCAATGTTCTGCCAACATATAACACTTGTATGAGACACACGAGAGTATATATTAGTCAATGTTCTGCCAACATATAACACTTGTATGAGACACAGACGAGAGTATATATTAGTCAATGTTCTGCCAACATATAACACTTGTATGATGAGTATATATCAGTCATGTTCTGCCAACATATAAGAGTATATATATATCAGTCAATGTTCTGCCAACATATAACACTTGTATGAGACACATGAGAGTATATATTAGTCAATGTTCTGCCAACATATAACACTTGTATGAGACACACGAGAGTATATATTAGTCAATGTTCTGCCAACATATAACACTTGTATGAGACACACGAGAGTATATATTATATAAGTTGTTTAACAAACGATCAAAGTTTCAAATCGCTATTATTGGTTTGTATTACAAAGGAGTACGTGCAGTAGTTGGAACAGTGAAACAAATGCACGTGCGGTACGTGATGAGCGTTAACTTTAGACTACCGTAGAAACCAATCCTTCTTGTTCTCGGGTTTCATTTAATGTGCATACCCCCTTGTAATACAAACTAATAATAGCAATTTGAAACTATGATCGTTTGTTAAACAACTTTTATCCTAAGTTGAATAAAATTCTGAGATTTTTATGTTCAATTGGCAAGGTAAAGTTATGAGGATTCGCAATCTTAATTTCACTTCATTTGATTTACTTTTTTGTTCAAAGTGAAATTCATCGGTACGTTTTCACTGCAAACAGACTAAAGTCAATGTTCTGCCAACATATAACACTTGTATGAGACACATGAATAACAGACCCAAGGCCAAAATCAAAATGTTAGAAGTTTCAGTGATTTCTAATCTGCAACCCCCTACCCCACTGATGCCCAAGAGCCTTTTCATATTTCATGCTTCAATGACAAATTTGTTAAGCTTCAGACAAACCCATGTCATCTTAAACAGGATTTTTCTGAAAGCAGGTTTTACTGACAAAACTGCAAATTACTGTTTCTCATGGTAAGGCCAGACCAATTTTATTTGTTTTATGGATACGCCGGTCATATCTTTTCAAGAATATGAAAAAATAAAATAAATAATTTTCCCTACTCAAAATATAAAATCCTCATGTTTTATTGGCCAAAAATGTAAACTTACAAAAAGATTATTTATTTTTTTGCCACATATAAACATCATAAATTGCTAAAAATAAAATACTTTTAGTATTTAAAAGGAAAATTATTTTGACTAGTGATTTTTAATTTTTTCCCCTCCTGCCTTTAGGTTTTCTGAGGACAAAAATCTGTAAAACAAGAAATAAAATGGGTCTGACCTGAGAAACAATGAACGACCCAGCTGCCTAAATTTGAACATGTTTGGAAATTGGGAAAAATTATTTTGTGGGCTTCATGTAAGTAGACAGTAGTATGTTCTGGACATCTTGCAAACATGATTGAGTTTAGTTTTATGCCGCACTCGTCCTGTAAACAGATCCCGACACATGCAACAACTGACATAAATGGAATGAGCTAAATATTACATAAAACCTATGTACATAAGGGCAGTGTTGCATAACCTAACATACTATCACAACTATTACACGCTTCACAATCAGTTAGGTCAACTTGTGGATACTTCATGTATGAGGGATTTGTCTCTGACTCCTAATTGCTCGTCATAGACATAAAGGGAAACAAATTTGAGGGAAATAATAAAAATGCCATTTCGATGATTGGGAGTATATATATATATATTATATAAGTCCAGATATTTGTGTCATCAAAGCTCCTTTAAACGTAATTACATCTTTCTCATTATACTGTCTCCGAGCTGATCAGTGATCAGTCCTTGTTGTACCCATTAATGCCGAGCGCCAGGCAGGGACCAACAAGTACCATATTTTAACATCTTTTGGTATGATGCGGCCGGGGATCGAACCTGCGACCTCCCGCTCTCCGGGCGGGCGGACGCTCTAACCACTACAACACGGAGATGGTTGTTGGGTTTGGAATGATCTGTGTACATAAAGGAGTTTTGACCAGTGCAAAAATCTGGACAAGTTTTATGTATATTGCATATTTTATATTTTCCTGCTGCAGACTGAACACATGCAATTATATAACCCCATAACCTCCAATTAAACCACTCCATTAATTGCAGTTGTGTAAAACTGCATTCCCCTTCATAGGCTGTCATCTGCTGATATACATGTCCCCTCAAAACTTATCAGTTCCAACTATAGCATGAAATGAAAATCTTTAAATTCCAACCTGGTAATTTTTACTGAAAGACAATATACAATTATTGATCGTCTTAAATTCCAGACAAAAAATAACCACAAGAGATATCAAAACACAGGTGTATCCAATTCTAAAAGCACCTTTAGGCCAGACTAATTATATTTCTTGTTTTATAGGTCCGCGGGTCGTATTTTTTCAAGAATACAAAAAAAATATAAATAAATTTTCCCCGTTCGAAAAATAAAATCCTAATGTTAAAAAATATGGGTGTTTGCATTGGCTGGTGATTGTTTTTTTTCTCCCCCTCCTGCCTTTAGGTTTTCTGAGGACAAAAATCCGTAAAACAAGAAATATAGTTGGCCATGCTTCAGCAGGCAAATTGGGGGACTCTGAACAACTGTTTTATATCTATAATGTCTGAACTGGCACTGAATATCAGCCTCTGAGCAAGTCTAGACAAATCCCTGTACCATGAACATGTATCTCTTAACACGGCACACAGGTAAGTCAGTGTTTGAGATTCAGCATGGAAGTCAATGGGTCCTTGTCAGAAGGGTGTGGAACAAATCCTGCAGACAAACTTAAAAGACATCAGTTCAATTCTTTTATATTTCAAACAAGTACTAAATACAGGTTTGAAACAGCATAAATAAATATTGTCAATACGACCATCTAACTGACACAACATATTGTTTACTACCTTGTTCTGTTTTGAATCTTGTAACAGGCTCTCTGATTGGGTGATCAGAGTACCATGTAGCCAATTGTGTAGCTTGTAACAAATCACAGCACAGGAGTGGCTGTTCAAAATGTATGGCTGTCTTATGACTATATCTGAGTGATGCATTCAATGTTCATGGTGGAAAAAGCCAAGTAGTGCATATCTGTACACTGTTTCTAGACTGCTGGGAGATTGCTTAGTGCAGCAATAAACATTGAAAAACAAACATGAATAACAAATGTTTGGTTGTTTAATGTCGCACTCAGCCATATTCCAGCTATATGGCAGCAGTCTGTAAATAATCGAGACTGGACCATATCGGTTCAGATTCAGGAATGTCAAAATTTTAAACACAGTAAAATACCAATCTCGGAATGACAGCAGGCTTTGCCAAGACATCTTTTCAGGCTTATCGTGTAAAAGACTATCAACATAAATCATAGAGTTAATGATAGCCAACTTGGTATCGTTTAGTTATTAGGAGAAGTATATTTTGAATAAAACAGAAAAGGGTCCAAATGAAGTCACCATTTTACGCCACAGGTGGCTGCTGGCATGTTTAACATAATCAGCATTCTGAGCATAACTTAGAGCCCATAAATGAAGACGTAACTCTGTGTATTTTGTGTGTTAATTAAAACTTTATTTGATCACAATAGTTAATGTAGATATAATCAATGACAATAATCATTAATAATTCTTCAATAATATTTCCAATTATTGACCATTTTAGCTTTTTTCATACTTCCACGACTTTGCTGCACGACTTGGGTCCCCTAATTCAAATACTTTAACAGTAAATCCCCAAGACACAAGGACCCCACTAATTCCAAACACTGTAATAACAATTTCAGTGTAATCTGAATCAAAGTACACCATGCTGTTTCTCCCTCTATCTTCGTGTCACACAGAAAGCTATTTTCCTAACAAGCATGAATATGTGTTCCAGTTATGTCCACCCTGAGGAGTAAATGCACATGAATACAGTACTGTCCTTCACACATCACACATTCAGCTGATGACTAACACGCTTCATGTTTATTAGTAGTTGTCATCCAAACAGTATCTACAATGTCAACCCACAATGAGGCCAATGCCAAACCTAAACTGTGCCTTCACGTGGTTGGCATAGCCGCTCAGAGCAAATGTAAAGGGGAAAGGCAGAAGTTTCTTTTCCATCACTGCTCCTATACACCAGTTTGTGTCGAACTGACCTGAAACATTGAAAACATTTTTGTAGTCAAGAATGAGAGGTTGGTGCAGCGTTAATAGCTCTGCAGAAACATGTCTAATTTTATCATTTCAGCCATTATTGGTCAGGTGAATTGGGGTCTAACCAGTGTAGGAATCTTAACAGAAAATTCTACCAGACACCAGGACTGGTAACTCTGAAAACTGACCAGCCCTTCCCCAAAGTTGCCACACCAACTTTAATTTCACATTTCAGCTCAGCAATAACTGACCAATAGGCGTTTGCCTTAAATCAGTGTAATCAACTTGACACAAATTCCATGAAATTGAATCAACTTAATACAAATCTCAACTAATACATCTCAAGTGTTTTTGTCACAAAAGCAGTCTCACAGATAGGTTTTCATGATTACACATAAAATATGAGCTCGACTGTTGGGCTGGTAAGATATATTTTTTGCCAGCCCTCCACAGAATTAACCCGTCTCGGGCTTTCGGGCAGGCAGTAGTTTCCTACACTGGTCTAACATTTACAATCTTTGCACTTACATTGCATGTGACGCTGCTGTTCTTGCCTACTGGTTGGGGTGTGTGTTTGCTGTCCTAAATATAGTGAGTGATTTAGTTTTACGCCACACTCAGCAATATTCCAGTTACACAGCGGTGGTTTGTACACAATTGAATCTGGACCAGGCAATCCAGAGATCAACAGCATGAGCATCGATCTCAAATGTACTCATTTTTAAAGTTCATTTTCAGTGACAAGGCCACCGCTTGAACCACCAATTATCTGCTACGGCATACACT
This sequence comes from Haliotis rubra, assembly GCF_003918875.1. Classification (NCBI taxonomy): domain Eukaryota; kingdom Metazoa; phylum Mollusca; class Gastropoda; order Lepetellida; family Haliotidae; genus Haliotis; species Haliotis rubra. Next base: position 690,500 of record NW_025767263.1, on the reverse strand, counting down.
TGATACAAAATGAGTCAGTTGGGTTTTACGCTGCTTTTAGCAATATTCCAGCAATATCATGGCGGGGGACACCATATTGTACCCAAGCTGGGAATCGAACCCAGGCCTTCATTGTGACAAGCAAGTGCTTTAACCATGAGGCTACGCCACCGACACTTGATACAGAGGGCAGAAAGGTGATGTAAACTTTTAGCAATATTCCAGCAATATCATGGCAGGGGACACCAGAAATTGGCATCACACATCGTACCCAAAAGGGGAACCGAACCCGGAACTTTGGCATTACAAGCGAACTCTTTAACCACTAAGCTACCCTACTGCCCAAACTGATTAATGAGTAATCACTGGCATCACCAGACCTCACTATCCATCTGGCCACCTCTTTGCTGATCAGCTTAGGTTGATGGGGATTAACTCCACCCCAAAACCACAGACAGAAGAGCAACCAGATTCTCAGGCAACAACTAAATTCATCTCAACCATGTGTATAGAGGCCACACTTTATAAGTTCCATGTCCGACTACTAAATTTGAAAGTAATATCGCTGTATGAATGTCATCAAGTTAGGTGACAGTAATGTCAACAGTGACTCACTGCCTAAGACTTGATAGTTATTATAGCATCTGTGAAAAAAAACTATATTCACTTTTCAAAACACAGCTTGCCTCAGATGCTTTGGCCTGCCCATTCATTCAGTGGGTTTATTATTGATAACTAGTCCTCTGCTCATTAACGATTTTGGCATGACTGACTGACTGACTGACTGAGTTTAGTTTTACGCCGCTTTTAGCAATATTCCAGCAATATCACGGCGGGGGACACCAGAAGTGGGCTTCACACATTGTGCCCATGTGGGGAATCGAACCCTGGTCTTCGGCGTGACGATTTTGTCATGATCGTTGATCTATACAGAAGAACATTTTTAATGCTTCTCTATTGCAATAGATACATTTTGGTGAAAAGGCCAACAGCGTTAAGAAGCAAGTGATACTCAACATCATGGAGTGAATAAGTTTAGTTTTACGCCGCACTCCGCAATATTCCAGCTATATGGTGGCGGTCTGTAAATAATTGGGTCTGGACCAGATAATCCAGTGATCAACTGCATGAGCATCAATCTGATTGGGATATGATGGCATATGTCAACCAAGTCAGCAAGTCTGATCACTCGATCCCGTTAGTCACCTCTTACGACAAGGATGGGGGTAAGCTGTCAGGATGCCACTTTGCAGAAGATAGTTCATCTTTGACTGCTTTTACCCTTAAAAACTTGAGTGAGCGAGTGAATATGGTTTTATGCCGCTTTAAGCAATATTCCAGCAATATCACAGTGGGGTACACCAGAAATGGGCTTCACACACTGTACCAATGTTCGGAATCGAACCTGGGACTTCAGTGTGACGAGCCAACGCTTTAACCACTAGGCTACCCCACCGGCCCCTTTAAACACTTGAAGTATAATATTTTCAAGTCCTTTTGTTTTCAGTCTGGATCAACATGCACATCAGAATAACCTACTTGTACTAAACTAGCAAGCGAACATTGTGCATTATTTCATCCATATCAATGTCTGACACTGGACAGGGCAAAACCAATGGCTGTAAGCGTAAGCAACAACCCATCATAGACTTACCTCTAAACAGAACATTTGCATTTGGTATTTCTATTTGGTATCCTACAGTAGCCACACTTTCTTGCATCCTTAAACTGGTCTCTAACTCAGCTCCTATTTGTAGCGTTTCATTAATTTTCTGGTAGTAGCATGCGTGGAGATTCCCTGCTAACGGACTGACGTTTGCACTCAATGCCCACTGGTCACCTGTAAAACAACACAGGATAAGATAAGACAAGATATAACTATTATCCCGAAGGAAATTCTTTTTGTTTCAACAACGGCCTCAAAATGAATATATACAAAATTCACAAAAAAATATACACAATAATTACATGCACAAAATGAATGCTGATGATTCCATACAATTAACCACATAGGTAAAGAGGCTGAGTTAGTAGGTATCGCATGCATGATGACTATTCAAAAACATTTGTTGCATTAATAACACGAGTTCTGGATGGTATGAAGGACTGCCGAGCTCTGTTTGTGGGAAGGTAATCGAAAGCGGCGCCAGATGGAAGTATTCAAATGGAATGTAGTTCAGTTGCCTTTTTGACAATGGCTCGATATGAAATACTTTGTGAACTATCATCATGGTCACCTAATTTTAGTTGCCTTTTGACAATCAAAAGTGTGAAATTATCAGTTCATAGACAAAGGGAATCATAATAGCTTTGAAATCAGGGCTGACTAAAAATATCTTTTAATAATCATCACAATTAGTGATATAGTGATACTGTAGTGAAATAAAGTTTTGGTAGTGTTGAAAAAATCTTTACTTGTATTAATTTAACTCAACTTCAACTATTGAATAATAAAATTAATAGGTTACGTCTTCATTCATTGGTCAAGATGTCTCTGTGTTAGTAATCCATGCATAAATGGGCCACCACTTGGTAATGTCAACTGTTTTTTAAAATATTTTCTCCGGTATTTATTAGAGCTGTGACGATACATGGTAGTATCGATAATCGTGGTACTTTATCTGATGATAAATGAATCAATATGTTTTAACTGATCACTCGAAACAAGCAGTGATCAAGTTAGGTGATATGTATCATTGACCTAAAAATTGTTAATTTAAATTGGAAAGTAATATCGCTGTATGAATGTCATCAAGTTAGGTGACAGTAATGTCAACAATGACTCACTGCCTAAGACTTGATAGTTATTATAGCATCTGTGAAAAAAACTATATTCACTTTTCAAAACACAGCTTGCCTCAGATGCAAAGTTTGTAATGTTGACTCACTACCTAAGACTTGATAGAGTTTATATTCTAATACTCATTCATCCTAAGCCAGGTAGCACTTCAGTGAGTGAGTGAGTGAGTGAGTGAGTGAGTGAGTGAGTGAGTGAGGAGTGAGTGAGTGAGTGAGTGAGTGAGTGAGTGAGTGAGTGAGTGAGTGAGTGAGTGAAAGTGAGTCGTCCTGTTTTCAATTCTGTTTCTTGATTAATCATTAATCAATCCTGAACCAATATCAATCACGATTCTTCAATTGATTTTCAAATTACCCGTGAGTCTGGCAGCTAATGACAATATGGAGATCTCCTTCCCAGGAACCTGCTGGCCATATTGGTAGAGAAGCTCAGCACCCAGGTCCAACCGTGAGCTCACCCTCTGGAGGTACTGTCCCACACATATCCCTGAAAGAAAGGACAGCAGTCACATCAGCAAAATTAACTACAAAAATGTAGTTTCTAAGAGTAAAAACATTATACATATTTTGACTAATATTTACTTGCTTATTTCTCATTGTCGCAAAATGTAATGGATGTTTGGTGACTTCCTGTGCTGTGTTCCCCCAGAACAGAAAAACATCTCTCCCAAACACACCTTCACCTGAATGGACCCTTTCCCCTTGCACATGCACCAGAACCATGTAACCGGAGTGGCGGACAAGTTACACTCCGCATTTTTTAACAAATCAACCCAATAAATGTTCATTTAAGATCTTGTTCTTTGTGCAACAGGGCTGGTGGTCGATAAAGATCACCCAGATCGATACAAACCCACTCCACCTCCACGGCTTCCACATAAAATGGAAGTCTAACTACATGTAGTCTCAATCACATACAATATGTACCCCTCTGACAAGTTCAAATTGTTCACGCATCGTGCCAAAGACCTGGGTTCGACTCCCCACATGGGTACCGTGTGTGAAGCCTATTTGTGGTGTCCCCTGCCATGCTGTTGCTGGAATATGGCTTAACTAAACTACAACAGCTATGAATACACAATGCCATTTTGAAAGTGGTCAGATGTAACATGCATTATATTTGGGATTTGTCAGACTACATTAAATCATTTGCTTCATCCAATTTCAAGTAAGATATGAAAGAGATGACGTTTCAATGTTTGGCCGTAACGCCCTGAGATCGACATGCCTTGTGAGAAACTTTCAGATTATCATCAATACACTGGAAATCTATGGCATCCTTGTATATTATAAGTTCCATGCTTCTCTCGAAGGTAATACGGTCTGATGTATGCCTCTTTGTAGCAGTGTCACAAGAGCCGGGAGGAGAAGGATAACACTGCTACAAAAAGGTGTACATCAGACCGTATTACCCGAGGGAGAAGCATACAAGATATTTATCTTACTGCCATGTTTAATGTGCAAATATCATTTTATTTTATTTTGAAGATTGCTACCGACAATATGACATGTAAACAAAATGGCGTTTGCCTCACGACTGGATTTTTTAAATCAGTGAAACATATTCTGACAAGCTTAAAACTGCTATTAAAATGGTTAATAATGTTTAAGTTGAGTGTGTGATTGATGCAATATATAAAACAGTTTAAATAAAGCAGTCAAAGTCGGTAAAACAAGAAGACAAAGTCATCAATATCCCCCGTAATGGCAAAATACTCTTCATGATTATGTCTACGAGTTATGATTATGTCAAATATTTAGGGGTGTATATAGAAAAGTGGAAGGAGAGTATTGAAAGGTTTTTAAAGTTCTGCTCCAGAAAGGAGCACTATCACCAAATTCAGTCTATGTCAAACTTGTTGCCATGGAAATGCCATAAATATTTTATTCAGAAATCCAAAACTACCAAAAGGCACCAGTACACCACCAGATCTATCTATGTGCCAAGTTTGGTGAAGAAATAGTGAACGGTTTTAGAGTTCTGCTCCGGAAAAGTGCACTACCACACATTTCTGTTTTAGTCAAACTTGTTGCCATGGAAACGCCAAAAATATTTTATTCAGAATTCCAAAACTACCAAAAGGCACCAGTACACCAACAGATCTATGTGCCAAGTTTGGTGAAGAAATAGTGAACGGTTTTAGAGTTCTGCTCGGAAAAGACAAATGTGCGGACGCGGATGAGGGACGCACGCACCCACCCAAACAGAGACGGAGTCCATTTTGATACCCCCCGAAAAACGCGTTGCAGGGGATAATAAATGTGTACATAGTGAACTAAAAAAAACAGCTAATCATACAGTTTTCGAACTCCGGGCACTGCATGCGTCATATTTTGACGTCATATGATTGTTAACGATACAACTTCTTGGTGGAGAGTTTGGCGGTTACCATGGCAGCGGGTAATATTTTTTCCAGTTGTCACCCTCCTGGGAGAGGTGACAAAGAAACTTGTTAAAGCGTCATTGACCAATGAAATTAAAGTATTTTACATGAAGGTGAGATAATACTTTATATTACAGGTTTATGATAATCCTGACCTTTTGGAAAATATTGATGTAATCAAGTTAGGTGACAGAAATGTCAACAGTGACTCACTGCCTAAGACTTGATAGTTATTATAGCATCTGTGAAAAAAACTATATTCACTTTTCAAAACACAGCTTGCCTCAGATGCATTGTTTGGTTTATCTTCCATTTTTATTTATTATTAGTGACAAGTTATCAGTATTTAACATGTGAACAACAGCATCAAAGAATCCACAAGGATTTCTGCTGGAGTAATCTTGGACATTAGGTAAACCAACTTAGGCAAGAGTGAATCATGAAATTGTTGCACAAGTCAGCAAAATTATATTCTATGTGTGATACTGGACAAGATGAATTTCAACTACTAAACATAAATAACACTGTTACAGACTCAGATGGCAATACTGCCACTCACTACCCAAGTTCTGTTATGTATAAAGTCTGTAATCTGTAAACAAATCAGCATTTGTACAATGTGGTAAACAAATAATAATAATAATAATTCATTTATATAGCGCCTAGTATCAATCTGACTAGTTGCTCACTGGACGCTGTAATCAGAATCTGATTATTATTAACCCAGATAACCCAAGCTGCCTGTTAGGCGCTAGAAGGTTATAGTCACACGACTTTATCCAACCGGGTACCCATTTTCTGTTGGGTGGACAGAGGCAATTTTGAACAAACTCACTTGCCTAAGGTGAGACCACATGTATCACATGTGCTTTGTTGTGGGACAGGACTGAAGTCCTAGAAACTGAGAGGTCTTCAAATCCATATGACACTTAATCACATCCCTGTCTTTGGTGAAAATATCAATACAATCTAAAGATGTCATCAAGTTAGGTGACAGAAATGTCAACAGTGACTCACTGCCTAAGACTTGATAGTTATTATAGCATCTGTGACAAAAAACTATATTCACTTTTCAAAACAGCTTGCCTCAGATGCGTTGCACTACATATGTTCTATTTATTCTTTATCGTTGGCCAATATTCAACAAGCAAACAGCGTCAGTATCATTAAGAAATGGCATCAAAATAACAAAACAATCTTCTGAAAAATGTGAGGAGCCTTATACATGGGCCCATGTTAAAGCATGGGAGTTAAGATCATCTCAGTGCTACGACTGTCGTAGACATAGGTTAACTGCAAATTTCTTGCCAGACTGATTTAAATAATAATGGATTTATATGATTTATATAGCACCTAGTATCCACAAATAGGTGCTCACTTTGACAAAATCTGAAAAAGTCAAGCAACGTAAGTGCAGACAAAGTCCATAGTCTTGTGAAAGGCAATGCGAAAGAGGTGGGTTTTGAGGAGACACTTGAACTCCTCTTTGGATATAGCTGTCCTAATCAGGGCTCCAGATAATTATTTTGACTCAAGGGTATTTCACTTTCAAATTAAAATTCAGGAGTAAAATAGCGAATGGAAATAAAAGTAGGAGTATTTCACAGGTTGCACGTTTGTTTTATTTTTCCTTGCTCATTGTAACAGTTTTCCTGTCAAAAAAAACTCTACGAGTTTCCTTTGGTTAGTCATTCTTACTGCAGACAACAGGAAATAAATGACAATGAGCGTTGAGCTATTGCTCATTAAATGTTTTCCTACGCTGGTGTAAGGCCATCACGTAATCTACAGTAGCCCTACAGCTGTATTACTACTTATACAGATCAGAAATGCTGTGATAGTAACGCTGTTTAAGGGCAAGCTTTTAAATTGTGAACCGAATGCGGATTAGAAACATTGATGGCGATCAAACAGAAAAACTCGACAATCTTCGCTTCAATACAGACAACCAACACTATTGAGATGTCTTAAGAGCGGACGTGTAGGACTGAAACAATATTTAGACAGGTTTGGTTCACGCATGTAAACTCATATTCTGAGAAAGTTGTGAGCATATTTCACTCACTGATTTGACTTTTTATGCGTATATCCGAATAATCTATGTGTAAATTACGCAGACACCAGTGTAGGAAAGATGTAGAAAATCTAGCATGTCCACAGGACTGGCAGGTCAAATTTTTTACCAGTCCTGCCAAAATCTAGCCTGTCCTCCAAATATAAATAAAAGACCTTCTACAGTAAATATTCAAAAAGGTTATAATCATTATATATATGTCATTGGTTTGCTAAAATTGACCAGACATGAGGACGGACTAGATATTTTTTAACCCGTCCTCCACAAAATTCACCCGTCTCGGACGTTGGGATGGGCTATCTTTCCTACACTGCAGATACGCATCTTATCTGGGGCCCTGCCTAATTGTGAAGGTAGAGAGTTCCAGAGCATGGTACTGCAAACTGAAAAAGCGTGATAAGACATCACGGAGGTGGAGAGAAAATGATTGAGTTGGTGATCATTGGACGATCGGAGTGATCATTCTAGGTCGTGAAAGGATATCGGGTCCTTCAGATATGATGGATAACTTTCATTGAAGAGACAATCATGAGTCATGCAGCAAATCTTGTAGACAATGCGAGAGGAGACAGGGAGCCAATGCAAGGCTTTGAGTGAGTGAGTGAGTTTAGTTTTACGCCACTCTCAGCAATATTCCAGCTATATGGTGGCAGTATGTAAATAATCGAGTCTGGACCAGACAATCCAGTGATCAAGAGCATGAGCATCGATCTGCGCAATTGGGAAGCGATGACATGTGTCAACCAAGTCAGCGAGCCTGACCACCCGATCCCGATAGTCGCCTCTTACGACAAGCATGGGTTACTGAAGATCAATCCTAACCCAGACCTTCACGGGTACGCAAGGCTTTGAGAACTGGTGTACTGTGATTTTGGGATCTTGGAGATACACCTAGCTGCTGAGTTCTGAATCCTCTGTAGCTTGAAGATGACTGAAGATTTGCAAACAGGGCATTACAGTAATCAATCTTGGAAGACATAAGACACAGCATCAACAGCTTCTCTGTAGGTGTACCCAGAAGGTAACACACTTTGCTGCTATGGAAACATGCTCTGCTAACAGGGATATGTGAGTATATGGTTATATCGTAAAGGGAGACATAAAATCATAATTTTGAAACATTTCTTTATGATCTGAGTTTGATATAGTTTCTGTAGTTATTCATCATTCAGAAACAGACAACATTTAATTCCATGGAGATTCATAAATGTCCTCAAGAGCGAAACAGACAATCAACAATGACTGGCTGAATTAGGCTTGACATTTTCCTCTTGCATCTACGATCAGTCTGTATTTAAATAAAATAAATACAATTTGATCATCATGATGCAGATGTGATAATTTTCATGTTTCATGGTTATTTTTTGTTGTTGATTATGCTAACATGGCAGCCTAAATCATTATTGTCAAGAAGTTGGTCAGGAGTGCTTATTACTTATTACAGAAAAGAATTCACAAGGAGGAATTCATGTCATAGATCTTGGAAACTGGGTCACAAAGCTAACAGGATCAGAAATGCATTTTACCTGAAACAAAAAACTAGTCCAAATAATGAGTGAGCAAGCGAGTTTAGTTTTATGCCACTTTTAGCAATATTCCAGCAATATCATGGCAGGGGACACTAGAAACAGGCGTCACACATTGAACCTACGAGGGGAATCAAACCCTGGTCTTCAGCGTGACAAGTGAACGTCTTAACCACTAGACTAGCCACCACCCCAGTCTAAATAACGATAACACAAACACACATTAACATTCAACAAATTGGTTGGGATAATGATTATGTCATCAAAAAAGACACACACAATGATGATGGCGATATTTTAAGAAGCTCAATCTTAAAGTTCTGAATTTGATATTTATCATTCAGAAACAGATCTGTATCAAAGCACATTTAAGCGCCACTCGTCGCATGTCAAATCGTTCTTTGCCACCATTACCCCTGCCAGCTTCCGGTTCAACAAAGTGAAGGAACAGGGGACTTCAATTTAAATCTGCTTTCATTTACCCGTTACGCCAGAAGTGTTTTTGTAGAATAAATGTTACGAAAATTCTAACAACAGGACGGCAGGTAAGAAAAATAATCCCCAACAGTTTAACGGTAAAATTATACCATATGATTTTTGTGTTTAATTTCTGCTTATTCTTGTTCCTTCACTCCGTTGAACCAGAAGCTCGCAGGGGTAATGGAGGCGAAGAACGATTTGACATGCCACAATTTGCGCTTGAAATGTTGAATTAAATATATTGTACGTGAGTAATTATTAAATATGAGGTTGGAAATCTGAGAACACAACTCTGTGAGGAAATGAGTGTCTGTCTACCTTTGATGATGGCGATATTTTATGTCGATATTAAAAATATTTTTCGAACCGAAGCGAGGGAAGCACGTTGCCAACCTTTGCTCGCTTCGCTCGCATATGGATAGAATGGTCACTTTCTCTTTGTTGCGCAACCCTAAGTGCGCTACAATTTGCCTGTGATCAAAGAAATTCCATGTAACCTCGTAAATGTCCTCAAGAGCGAAACAGACAATCAACAATGACTGGCTGAATTAGGCTTGACATCTTCCTCTTGCATCTACGAACAGTCTGTATTTAAATAAATTAAATACAATTTGTTCATTATGATGCAGATGTGACAATTTCCTCGTCTAATGCTTGAAAGATTTTGACAAGATGGTAGCCTTTACAAAGCGGCTATCATTTATTAACCTTCAGACCTTTAGGTATAATTTCAATTCACTGAATAAAGAAAGCAAGTTAATTAGAAAGAGATCTGGCTTTGATTGCGACCTGTATCCATAAGAAGACCTAATCTTTCGATGCACCAGTGCTTAGTCCCACCATATTGTTCCTATTGCAATGAGAAGCATGAAAACATACATAAATTTTATTTAAAAAGCAAACAAAAATTGATGATGTATTGCAAATATTTGCTCTATTGTTCTGTCACTAGGAGTTGTAACTGCAACAACTTATATTTTCAATAATCACAATTTAGTTGTTTCTGATCAGTTACCTGCTCAATTTGTATTAAAAACTGTTGCTCTTATGTTAATCAGGCATGAGAACAGCCAATTTCAATTTTGAAGGAAAATTATTATAAGTGTCTACGGCACTGAATGCAATGTGCAGAAATTACTGATGCTGATCTCAAAAATGACTCAAACTGATATGTAAATACGCAGAAAATTCTCTGGAGAACGTATGATGCAGAACAAATTTCCCTTGGGACAATAAAGAATTATCTTATCTTATCTTAAATACGCAGAAAAATCTCATGCCTGCTTAATTATCACAGTGTTGAAAGAGAACAAGAAAAGAACACTTTGTCTTTCTATTACATTTATTCATTCCTTGTAAAAGAATTTAAAAGTGTCATCAAGTTAGGTGACAGAAATGTCAACAGTGACTCACTGCCTAAGACTTGATAGTTATTATAGCATCTGTGAAAAAAACTATATTCACTTTTCAAAACACAGCTTGCCTCAGATGCTTTGGTTGTTTATGTTCTTTTTAGTCTTTATTTTCAAAGCCTGTAAATAACTAAGCCTTGACCAGACAATCCAGTGATTGACATTACAAGCATTCAGGGGTGGAAATAACCCATTGCCCGACGCCCCAGTCCAGTGTTGTTTTCTGTCGGGCTAGCAAATTAGTATGTCACGCTGTACCAGCATCCAATTGACTTTCCAATGTTATTTATGTTGTTTATTTAAACAATCAACAAGGAAATCAGCCAGTATAATGGAAAAATTATCAGGGCAAGTGATTTTACATGTGCAACTGTACCGGAGTACACTAGCAATTTTAAAGTTATTTCCACCCCTGAGCATTGATATATGCAATTAAATTGCCCACATGGGTACAATGTGTGAAGCCCATTTCTGGTGTCCCCCGCCGTCACATTGCTGCAATATTGCTAAAGGCGGCATAAAGCCATACTCACTCACCTCAAGCTTGTAGCTAGGGGTGGGTATTGCAGGGAATGTTTGTTTTCTATTGTCACAAGCCTGCCCCAAAAGTAGTCTTAACAAAAATGTCTTGTGATGTCTAAAGTCTCAAACCAGCAGACAGTAAATAGTCCAGACAGTGTCTGAAAACGAGAGCAGTGATACATGTTTCGTGACTTGATGGCACGGAAATAAATTCAGGGACGAACTCTTTAAATAGGACTTGCATCATAAATGTTTTTCTCTCCTCAAATAACTGATCACTCCGAAACAAGCAGATAGTGTCATCAAGTTAGGTGACAGTAATGTCAACAGTGACTCACTGCCTAAGACTTGATAGTTATTATAGCATCTGTGAAAAAAACTATATTCACTTTTCAAAACACAGCTTGCCTCAGATGCTTTGGTTTATTTGCAGAAACCATCGTGGAGTGTATCGACACATCATGACGAAGTCAAGTGATGTTATGTATTAAAACCTCAGGGTCAAATATATTTATAAAAATGAAAGTATTTTGAACATCAGTGCAACAGAAATATTTACAATTTATGAAGGTTGCAGATCAATTCTATATATCTGATGTAATTTGCTAATTTTGCGAAATATTTAAATTGACTTGCATCAGAGGACTTAAACATTGTTATCAAACTTTCCATTGGATCAGATTATGTTCAGAGGAAAATCAAAATATTATGATCAAATATTACGCATGTCGGGCAAATCACAAATTACAGTCAAAGACCTGCGTAGAACCCTTGATGCGTGGAAATTACATCTGTCTCTTAAACGAAGGCTTGGACCCACTGTATTCCATAGCTGGCCATCATTTTATGTCAAACATTGGGTAACTCAGAACTTACACGGGTCCTTTAACTGCACATGCAAGTTACATAATAGAAAGGTGAGGTGAGGTGAAATTGGGTTTTACGACATGCCTGAGAATATTTCGCTCATATGACGGCGTGCATGCGTGTGTATGTGTATGTGCGGCTGCTTGTACTAGCCCAGACTTAAGCTGGTTTTATAGCGCTAGCCCACTGAGATACCATGCCGCAGTGAAGCATGAATACCCCATTCAGACACATTAAACTGACTCCGAGCCAACCAGTCCTTGTTGTACCCATTAATGCCGGGCGCCATGCAGGGACCAACAAGTACCATATTTCAACGTCTTTTGGTATGACACGGTCGAGGATCGAACCCGCGACCTTCCGCTCCCCGGGCGGACGCTCTAACCACTACACCGGAGGCGGTCAGTGGCACATGTAAAATCACTTGACCTGATAATTTTTCCACTACCGGACGATTTTCTTGTTCATTTTTTAAATAAACAACATAATTAACACTGATAAATCAACTGGACACCGGTACAGCGTGATATACAAGTTTGCTTGCCCGACAGAAATAATTATTTATTTCCACCCCTGACCCATGTAGGGAATCATACCCAAGTCTTCGGCATACTGTGCTAACACCGTGACCACAAGATTACCCCACTATTTCCACTACTTGACAGCCTGTAAACAATTGAGTTACTGTTAGACCAGAGATGCCAACCCTAATTTAGCCCAATTAGTATTTTGGCCAAAAATTGGCCCAAAAAATTATTTTTGGCCAAAATTAGTATTAACTTTTCCAAAGAATTTTGATATTAAACAAAAAAGATATATATAGTCTAAGACCTTGTTATTAACATTGTACTCACCTAAATCAGTAGTAAGTATCCACATATAGCTTGATAATGAATAAAATGTGGTTGAAATTTATTGTGTATTGTACTGTTTTTTCGTAAGGAATGTGATAAAATCGTATGGGTTGGCATCTCTGCTAGACTAATCAGTGATCTACATTTTGAGCAGTGCTATCATGTTAAGATGACATGTAATCCACTCATCACCGATTATGGCTGCCATCCACTCGGCTTGTATGAATGATTGAGTGAGTGAGTTTAGGTTTACGCCACTGTTAGCAATGTTCCAGCAATATCACGGCAGGGGGACACCAGAGATGGGCTTCACACATTTCACCCATGTGGGGAATTGAACCCGGGTCTTCCACGTGACAAGCAAACGCTTTAACCACTAGGCTACCCCACCGCCCTTTCAGCTTGTATGACCTATATTATCCCAGAAAGTCAATCATATACGTACCTGATTCATTTATTGGATCGATGTTCCCTAATGTCAGCGATGATGTGAAATCTGAACCCTTGTAGTCAGTAGTTAGTTGCGAGGCTACACATTTATTATTTTGTATCTGAAACAGATAAAACAAATGTTCGTTTTGTTTTCTTGATGTTTAGGCCAGACCAATTTTATTTCTTGTTTTACAGATTTTTGTCCTCTGAAAACCTAAAGGCAGGAGGGAAAAAAATAAATAAAAATCAATAGTTAAAATAATTTTCCTTTTAAATACTAAAAGTATTTATATTTTTGGCAATTTATGAAGTTTATATCGGTCAAAAAACAATAAAAAAAAGTTTATTTTTTGTAAGCTTACATTTTGGCCAGTAAAAACATGATTGTTTTTGAAGCGGGGGAAAATAATTTTTATTTTCTTCTACTTATTCTTGAAAAAATACGACCGGCTGATCAGTAAAACAAGAAATATAATTGGCCTGGCCTTACTGAGACATATTTTATCTGTGTAACAACAGCCTGTAATTAATTAAGTCTGGATTGGCAATGAAGTGATATATGCAGGGCTCAGATAAGGGCCATATCAGCGTATGTACGGATATAAAATATGCACGATACGGTAGGAAATAATTTAGAAAGCGTAGCAGATACGCACCACAGCAATGGTGTACGGTCTTAGAATCATTTACAGATGTATTAATCTGAAAAAGTATTGTTTTAATGTTTATTGACCTGTTTACATAAGAGTAGCAAAGTTGTGGTGCATATATGAAACGAAACACAAGATTACTGATACTCCATTAAATTCCATTCAGTACTCTAAATGTACTCTTATGGTTTTCCAGTACTCCTGTATTGAAAAGATAAGGAGTATGCACTCTTGATGTTGATAAATTATCTGGAGCCCTGACATGGCGAGCCACACGTGATGTCTGAGGGTGTGTTTATACTCAAACAAACAACCGACGTCAACGTCTCGCTGCCTGACTCAATACTTTACATATCATCTGTGGAAAAAGTATACTGAGCCATCTAAACACAGTAATGTTTGAAAAGGAAAACTAAGTTCTATGGATATGCAATGAGTCGCGGCGTTTGATTGTACAGTCCGTTTGGCTCAAAGCGGACCCGATGAATTGCAATCTAACTTCGAAAACTAATAAACATATAATACTCAATGAAGCGCTGATCATAATCAAAACATCCACTCTGTGAGGTTTTGCAGAATTTTGTCCTAGACACAGTTCACTGTTTTATTCTACGAGGAGGAGTGTAGAAAGGGACAGCCAGGTGTTCGAGAAATACATTCACAGACAAAGTTCATTAACCTGTGCGTCTCCATCCGTTCGAACACCTGGCTGTCCCTTTCTCTGCACTCCTCCCTCGTAATAAACAGTGAACTGTGTCAATATTTTAATAATAGATTGTTAAACAACTTTATTATTTTGAGGGACAAAATTCTGCAAAACCTCACAAATAGTATGATATTTTGATTATGATCAGCGTTCGATAATATTCTATATTTATGAATTTCGGATAGGATACAATTCATCGATCCTTTTAACAAAGCAATATATAACTACTGACACTGTTATCAACTTCTCAAAGAAGAGTAATGTTTGTTTGTTTGTTTGTTGTGTTGCACTCAGCAAATAGTTCAGGTGGAAGCACAAGTCAAACTCATCATGACAACAAAAACATAAATAAGCAAAAAAATCCCAAAATTGAAATGAACAAAATCACCAATTTACCACTTGCAGGGGTTAAAAAAATCCCATCACCGATGCCCGGGACAAGTCAGTTTTCATTTCGGGCAATCAAATAATGGTATCTTACTTGTCCGTGGGCTACTAGATAATTTCCACTTATGGTTTCAAACTGCGAATAAATTTCATATCTGCTCAAAATGTAGCTATTAAATTTTGAAATGATAATGAAGTAGAGTTATCTTTCTTTGCTATTTATCACTTTTCAATAAATTGTCCAGTAAACATTAACATCAAATACCAAGTTGATTTATTCTTTCATAATTACATCATCATGATTATTTCATAAAATCAGGGCAAGTGGAAAATTAGAGTGGACAAGTTACTTTCTTAAAGACTTGATAGATCTGCACATAAGAGGAAACAGACAACAGACGAAGAAAAGATGGCGGATATGCTGATTGAGGTATCACTTTTCATACCAGGGCTTAGAGAACCAATAAACTCTCATCACCATTCGATATACTGGAAATCTATGTCACCCAGGTGTCTTTGTTTTAAATATTAATGTCATCAAGTTAGGTGACAGAAATGTCAACAGTGACTCACTGCCTAAGACTTGATAGTTATTATAGCATCTGTGAAAAAAACTATATTCACTTTTCAAAACACAGCTTGCCTCAGATGCTTTGGCCTGTCATCTATTCACAATAAAGAGTGAGGGAGTTTAGTTTTCAAGCCCGCGGCTTTTAGCAATATTTCAGCAACATTGTTGATCGGGGACATTGAAATGGGTTTCACACATGGTACCCATGTGGGAATCGAAACCTGGAAAGCGATTGTGACGAGCCAACGCTTCACAATAAAGAAGTGTTGACATCCATTAATCTTGCTTTTTCTTATGTATTCCACTTCTAAATGCCCTTCAATTCGATTTGAAGACAAGTGATACACAATTATACATTATGGATTTAAGGAGAATATACATGAAGGATATTTGAGTTTATAGCGAGTGAGTGAGTTAAGATTTAAAGTCACATCGGCAATATTTCCAGCATACACCAAATTTGACTATTAATATTTGAGTTTATACTGACTGACTGGATTTGGTTTTATGCCAGCTGTTAGCAATATTCCAGCAATATTACAACAGGGGACACCAGAAATGGGCTTCACAAATTGTACCCATGTGGGATTCAACCCGGTCTTCAATTTAGCAATGGCAGCTTTTACCACTGGGCTACCCCCGATATTTGAGTTTATACAATTGAAGAGGTTGTTGTACAGTATGATGACATAAGGCCCCCCCAAAAATCCTTTGGTTCCTGTTACATGTTTTTAAAAAATAGGGTAGGTAGGTAGGGAATTTTATTTAAAATAAAAAAATTTAACCAATAACCAAGAACTGCAACAGAAACAAAGCCACCTCATTCACATAAACATGTTATTAGGCGCCTCTTGTACAAGCATCATCATTTCTGTTAAAATGCTCACCCTAAGTATCCTTTGATGCGAGTGTATAAATGTGTGTAGTATGTTAAATATATAACGTATACAGAATATGGTTAACAGTTCCTTGCCACTACTGCAATAAAAGTTAAAATCCACTTTTCTTCAGAGTTTTTATTTTCTTCAGGCTGATGAAGCCTATGTTTATCATGGAAAATATGAGCTTGTAAAACGTTATTGCTACTACATCTCACACACCATTTGAAAGATCTAATCCTACTGTTGATATAAAATATGAAATTTATTTTTATCAAATTATTCAAATAATACAACTACAACTTAAATAAATTTATTTTTGATGAAAATGCAAACTTATATTTATAATGTCCAGATAAACCACGAAAGAAGCAAAAACTACGGCGATTTTTTTCCATTTGTGACACAGTCTGCTATAAGAATCATGATTGGTCAATATCAGGCACGTGACCCAAGACAGCCAATCATATTACAACAATGGATACCGTCCTCGTAAACGAAAACCTTTAGATTTATACGAAAGTTTTGGGTAAAATAATGCTATTCTGAACGTATTAAGCAAGAAAGCGCCACCTATACGTAAATTATGGAACTTATTGGACGTATCGTGCTAGGTTATGACCTGTGACAATAATGCTTTATGCTTATATTTTCGCATTAAACACCGTGTCTGAGCGTGAAGATCGAGGCGGCGAAAGCCGAGATGTCACTTGTCAGTGATGTGACTTGCATCACACAATCGCACAAAATGATGGAAATAGTAATTTATATGTACGTCGTTTGACAACTTTTATGAATGCTGTTGTTGATTTTATTCATTAGTTTATTCAATTTAATTAATGATTTCCTCGAAACATCGTTACTTTGCTCTTGTAGAACCGGTGATTTTAAAGACCTAGGGTCGGGGAACGACTTTAAATATTTTATAAAGAAATAAATTCTCGATAAAAACTCCAGGACCGGCCAAAAGAGTAAGGTAGGGTCGGGTGACCGGAACCAAAGGATTTTTTGGAGGGCCTAAGGTCTATGAACCCAGATGGTCAGCAATATTCCAGCTACATGGTGGCGGTCTGTAAATTATCGAGTCTGGACCAGACAATCCAGTGATCAACTGCATGAGCATCGATCTACACAACTGGGAACCGATGACATGTGTCAACCAAATCAGCTTGCCTCAGATGCATTGGCCTGGTGAAACAGTTTCCAAATTTTGCTAGCCAGTCGGTCTAGCTATGCCGGAAAGTTACTAGCCAACAAAATAATTCACTAGTCCAAAATTTGAATGTAGACATGGGTTTCATCATTAAGCTGCTAATATGTTGAACATTTCTATTAGGCCATAATCTTGCATGATTTAAAAAGTGTGTTATAACTTAACAAGTGGGAGAGAGATATATATTTACAAAATGACCCCATGAAAATTCACTAGCCAGTCGGGCCAGTGACTGTGGAGATTTACTGGCCCGACTGGATTTTTATTAGCCACAGGCTAGGGGGCAGTGGCTATTTCGCACACTGCTGGGAACTCTGAAATCTTTATCAACATCAGGTTCATGTTGAGGTCTACATCTTCCAAGTGTCCATTAACCTGTATCAAAAACCACCTTTCTCCCTTGCATGGATTATTTGAAAATAGAACTGAATTGAACAATATTCCAGTTAATTCATAGTCATGTCAGCATAATTGTGGAGATAGACCTACATAACAAGTTTCAGTGAGATATATTCAATACTTCAGGAGTTCTGCACTGGAAACAGAAATGGACGAGACCTAAACAAAATGTTGTTGTTGTTCCGATTACCCGACCGACCCTTAAATTCTGGTGCCGACCCTATTTTTTCATAAGCGGACTGAATAAAATAAGCTTTCAGATACCATTATTTTTACCTGGCTCCAACAGATATGTCATTCTGATAGAGAAAGTCGATATGATGGCCGCAAGCTTGATTGAATAAACAATTACACATTCATACATGTGTTATTAGTTTGTACTTTACTTCAAAATAAACTATGCAAAAAAATAAATAAAACTTCAGACCAACCTACCGTATATGACCGTCTATAAGCCGAATTTTGAGGACCAAAAAAAGCAGTCTGTAGAAGGGGGTCGTCTTATCCATGGGTTACACTTTCATCAAACTTTTTTCCAGTGGTAAGAAAACAACATCGTATCACTTCGCGTGAACAAACAACAGAAGACGACTTTGTCAGTAGAGACGTTAAATTTGCAATTAAACATCACTAGACAAGATTATATACCTTTTAAGTTATAAGTTGTTTTTGCTGGGCATTGTATTATTTGCAGGGATTAAGATTACCGTGTGTATCTGAGCCGGGAAATAGCAATCAGCTGTGCACACGTTTCCCGGCGAACAAGTTCAAACATGCACAATAATATAACGGGACGAATTCTGACGCAGTCATCAGTAAAATATAATACAGAATACTATTATTTAACCCAAAGAAATATATCCTAGCATTGTGTAATTTTAATTACAGTTTTTACGTAAAATATATATAATCAACACTAAGGTTATACGGACCCTCATGAACGTGGTAAGCAGAAGTTGTACGCACATGGAATGGGGTAAAATACGGAAGCCATTTAAATTCACACATTTTCACTGATGTTACTGTAAACTAGCAGTTAATGGAAAACGAGGTGGTAATCAGTTCGTGATTGTTGAATGGGGTAAAATAAGCAAGCCAGTTTGTTGCTACAATAAATATGATATTTAGAGAAGCAAAATATATTATGCATTTTCTGTCAACTACACTTTGTTTCGAACCGTGAGTAGACACAATATATATGACTGTGAATTCTTTGAATAATGTGGACCAAAGTTATAATTATTGGTAACTGCCAGTTGTCTGTGGTCTGTGTTTGCCACGATTAGGACCTCATCGCGGGGGATCGACTTATGCACAAAACATACCATTTTGACACTGATTTTAAGGGTCAAGTTTGGGGGTCGTCTTATCCATGGGGTCGTCTTATAGACGGTCATATACGGTACCCTAAATTTTTAAGAGGTGTAATCGGAACCACAACATTTTTTTCTATTTGGCCCAAACAGATGGATGGATATGCTGATTGTGGTATCCCCTTACTTTTCTAAGCAGGGGTACGAACAGAGCCAACAAACTCTCATACTCCCACAGGGATTAACGGGACACGAATTCCTGCGTCCTATACGCATAAAAACTGATAACTGACCCAACGAAATTGATTGGTGCGTCCACAACTTATTGTTACTTGATCGATACTTTTACAAAAAGTATGTGGACGCAGAAAAAGTCCACATACCTTTTTGTAAAAATATCGATCAAGTAACAATAAGTTATCACTGAGTCTGCTACTAGCTGGGTTATGGTATCTTTTGCAATGTAATTGCTGTAACAATGTGATGATCATGATACACTATAATAACAGTAACTGAATTACAACAATATTACAACATAGTCTTAATAATGATATTTAAGTGTCTGTGACCGCCATTTTGTAGTCCAGCAGCCCTGAAAATTAAACGTATGAGTCCGAGGGACTGTCAAATACAGGACTTGAGGTAAATCCCTGCTCCCATCACCATTTGATACACTGGAAATCTACGCCACTGTTATATCAATTTATGATAAACCTGACCTTTTTGAAATATTAATGTCATCAAGTTAGGTGACAGTAATGTCAACAGTGACTCACTGCCTAAGACTTGATAGTTGTTATAGCATCTGTGAAAAAAACTATATTCACTTTTCAAAACACAGCTTGCCTCAGATGCATTGGCCTGTTCATAGTTATGTCAGCTTAATTGTGGAGGAAGACCTGAGGTGAGGTTAGGTGAAATTGGGTTTAACGTCATGCTTGAGAATATTTCGCTCATATGACGACGTGCATGCGTGTGTATGTGTATGTGCGGCTGCTTGTACTAGCCCAGACTTTGGCTGCTTTTATAGTGCTAGCCCACTGAGGTGAGGTGAGGTGAAATTGGGTTTAACGTCATGCTTGAGAATATTTCGCTCATATGACGACGTGCATGCGTGTGTATGTGTATGTGCGGCTGCTTGTACTAGCCCAGACTGAAGCTGGTTTTATAGTGCTAGCCCACTGAGATACCACGCCGCAGTGAAGCATGAATACCCCACTCAGACACATTATACTGACTCCGAGCCGACCAGTCCTTGTTGTACCCATTAATACCGAGAGCCAGGCAGGGACCAACAAGTACCATATTTTAACGTCTTTTGGTATGACGTAGTCGGGGATCGAACCCGCGACCTTCCGCTCTCCAGGCGGACACTCTAACCACTACACCAGGTTATTATAAAGGAACAACACCTGATGAAGGAGTATGAACAAACAAATTCAAACCTTTAGAAGCAGAACTTTCTGCCTTTCACTGGTAACAGGACCAGTAATGGTATTTTTGCTTTTTCACCTAGTTTTACGGAATCTCAATAAAAGCAATATTATTATGCTAAAGGTTCAGAAACAAATTTTAAAACATATTCCCAATATTGAGGAACCAAAGACTTATCTGATATTTTGGTTCAAAAGCAGAAAACAAAGGGCTTCATCGAATCAAATAATTTTTTCATTCAAACAGGAAATCTCATCTATCATAAGCATAGGCTAATACTTGATATTTTATTTGCTTTTGATGATCCTATTTATAATGCATCAAATCAACACAATGTAATATAGTGTTTTTAGGACTAGTAAATACAGTAAACTACAACATGCTTATTTTATTATTATGACCAATATGCTTATAACAGCTGATGGATTTAACTTGGGACCGCCCACTGATCTAAGTTGACCTACAGATACAAACTAAAATCAGTGGTCCATTTGATTTTGTTTTTGTTTGACACCCCACTCACACTATCTCGTTAGTTGCCTTTTCCGACAAGCATGGGTTGCCGAAGACCAATTCTAACCCGCATATTCACAGGTTTGGTCCTTTTGAATTCATCATAAACAGAGTTTACCGTATATTGAACAAGTCTAATTCCTATGAAATACACAATGCCATTGTAGAAAGTGGACAAATGTAACATATGTTATATTTGGGATTACACTTTCTTAGTAAAGTACAGATTCTAGTACTTTTGTTGGGTTGAGTCCCATCCGGGATTCGAAACCCACACCCTCAGAGTCAGGCACCTAATCTGCATACTTTGTCACACAATAATTCATGGTCCAATTTAACAAAAATTGCCTCAGCACTGTGATTGTCTTTGGCTGGACTATCATGTAGTCCCAGAAATGAAAATAATCTTATTTCAGATTATATATTTCTACAAAAATATAAAATCAAAATCATTAATTAGCTTGCCACATCATTATCCACTGCCAGTATTGCTGGGAGTTACAATAGTATTAGCGCTTTGTGTAGCGCGCCAAGTGTTACAGCCCTTGCTTACTGGAGGACCTACACCTTAACAGCAAAACTGGATTCATAAAAACAATATCAGCAGAATTAAAACATGGCTTTACACTAGTTTCCAAGAGAGGTAACGGCTTACCTGAGCTACAGCTTTGGCTCGTAATCGATCCGATAGTGCATGAATTATGTTTGCATTGAGGTTGCCGCTTGCATCTATGTCACCGATTATCAGAGGAAACGCCTGAAACATGAATTATATGAAAAACAAGTGTTGTTAACAAGGAACAAGGGGACCAAAGGACCCTTAGATAGTCATGCTTGTCCGCTAACATGGGCAGGTAAATCAAAGGGCAGGTAAATCAAAGGGCAGGTCATCGACATGGATCAGAGACTGATAATCTGTAACTAAACATTGGTCAGTTTTCAATAAAACTGAAGTAACTTGGAATAAGAATATACAACAAAATCCTTTTACATTGATAATTGTTAATATTTCCTCCAGTCAACGATATTTCCATTTATTAATATATTTTTAGCCAGCTCTGCTAAATTGTGCTTAGGAATATATAGGATTGTTCAATGAAAGGCCTCCGATGGCAATAATTCTGTTTTGGGGGGTTGTTTGACTATCTTCCTCCTTCATAATGGTTGTCTAAATATCTAGCCTGGACCAGACAATCCAGTGATCAAGAGCTTGACCATCGATCTACAAAATTAGGATACATGATGTGTCAACCAAGCCAGCAAGTTTGACCAAACCACCTGATCCTGTTAGTCGCCTCCTACAGCAAGCATGGGTTGCTGAAGACCAATTCTAAACCAAATCTTCATTGGCGTTTAAATTTTGAATCCCTTCTGATGAATAATCAACATATGGTCACTGGTCAAGTCACTCACTCAGTGTTTCTGTTCTCCAATATATACCGGATATTGGCCAGTAAAAATTGCCCAGGACTGTTAATTTGGAGGCTATCAGTCACTGTGTCCGGTAAAAAACCCAAACTATTTTTTGTCCTGCTTAAAATGTTACTGAAAATACAATAAAATCGCTAAAATAATCCTCTATTAATAGAATTGGTGATTACGATTTTTATGCGAGATGAGGTTTCCTTCTAAATTCATTATACTGCAGGGGTGGAAATAAGTTTAAAATTGCTAATGTGTACTCCGGTACAGTTGCACATGTAAAATCACTTGCCCTGATAATTTTTCCATTATACTGGCTGATTTCCTTGTTGATTTCTTAAGTAAACAACATATTAACATTGGAAAGTCAACTGGACACCGGTACAGCATGACAGAAAAAAACAGTGGACTGGGGCGTTGGGCAATGGGTTATTTCCACCCCTGATACTACTCGCAAGGTTTTGGCTATTGAGGATGACAAAACAAACACCAGTAAGGGGCAAAATGATTATTCCAGTTGAAGTCCAAGTGGCAATCAGTCTTCAAAACTAAAACCTAGTAAACTATGGAAATTTAATCCAGACTGTGACCGGCAGATTTCATGCAGGAAATTGAGGTATCCCCTTACTTTTCCAACCAGGGGTACATGAACAGAGCCAACAAACTCTCATACTCCCATCACCATTTGATACACTGCAAATCTACGCCACTCTGTTATATCAGTTTATCATAAACCTGTCCTTTTTGAAAATATTAATGTCATCAAGTTAGGTGACAGAAATGTCAACAGTGACTCACTGCCTAAGACTTGATAGTTATTATAGCATCTGTGAAAAAAACTATATTCACTTTTCAAAACACAGCTTGCCTCAGATGCTATGGTTGTTTATGTTCTTTTTAGTCTTTATTTTCAAAGCCTGTAAATAACTAAGCCTTGACCAGACAATCCAGTGATTGACATTACAAGCATTCAGGGGTGGAAATAACCCATTGCCCGACGCCCCAGTGCAGTGTTTTTTCTGTCGGGCTAGCAAATTAGTATGTCACGCTGTACCAGCATCCAATTGACTTTCCAATGTTATTTATGTTGTTTATTTAAACAATCAACAAGGAAATCAGCCAGTATAATGGAAAAATTATCAGGGCAAGTGATTTTACATGTGCCACTGTACCGGAGTACACTAGCAATTTTAAAGTTATTTCCACCCCTGAGCATTGATATATGCAATTAAATTGCCCACATGGGTACAATGTGTGAAGCCCATTTCTGGTGTCCCCCGCCATCACATTGCTGCAATATTGCTAAAGGCGGCATAAAACCATACTCACTCACCTCAAGCTTGTAGCCCCCTTGTCCCACTTAAAAATAAACCCTGGTTGATCAGTGTTCTTAACTTGCCTCTGCTGGACCGAGCTGCTTTGTTCCGACATATGTGCAGCCAAATCTGTAAGCCGAGGGTTGGAACGTGGAGAGGGAGAGGGTGTGGCTTATTTGGAAATGACTGCTCAGACCCTTAGAGATGATAAGTTTCCCACCTTCAAAGATTTGTGGAAACAGATCTGAAAAAACAGAACAAGGATGAAATGTACAAATCTTTGCAGGAACTTGCAGATCAGAAGCAGTCAACATGTTTCGACTCAGGGTTGAACGTCGATATTCAAATCAGGGGTCCAGCGATTGTCCACATGTGTTCTGTGGAGGCATTTGCCTTTACAATCTATTATTGATCAATAACTGAGCACTGATTATCGATCTGCATATTGAGCGATAACTTGCACTGTGAATAACACATAATTTATGATATTTTTAATAATGATAACTTACAAGAAAATGAGAAAATAAAATAGAAAACAGATGTTATCAAGTTAGGTGACAGTAATGTCAACAGTGACTCACTGCCTAAGACTTGACAGTTATTATAGCATCTGTGAAAAAAACTATATTCACTTTTCAAAACACAGCTTGCCTCAGATGCTTTGGTTGTTTATGTTCTTTTTAGTCTTTATTTTATTTGGCGTAAATTATCAAGTCTTAACTAGACAATCTAGTGATCGATACACGAGCATTGACATCACCTTTTATAGACGTGAAACAGGATTTCTAAGAAGGGCACAAGCAACTCCATAGTTTCATGCACTTAAAGGTTCTGCTGCCCCAGAAACAAAATTACTAAACGTTTTCCAAAAACCAGAATGCTGACCTTGACTACCATTTTTTTTAAAAGTCAACCTCATTGTAGAGAATTAACATACTAAGTAAAGTTAAACACACAAAGCTTTTCTTGACCTTTTAATATTGTGACATTTGACCTTTTCAAAAGATCAACTGGAAGCAGTCCTTCCAGTCCTAGTTAATTAAACGAATGTTATTTTGGACCAGTGTAGTACAGACAGGACCACTAAAGTACTGTCGGAAATAGAAAAAAACTGTTTTTTTCACATTTATATCTACAATTTAGGGAGTTAGTATATGATCATGAAAGTGTGAATATCTGTTAAACTAAATTCGGCCTAACTACAGTATCAGCGGTAGGGAGATAGGAAACGTAAAAGGACTTTACTGATGAGAGATTAGTGCAGAAATGAGCAATGCGGGGTTTTTTAAAGTCCAATGCGACTTATTTAGAACAGACCATGGCTTTATGCAAATTAGTGTGCTAGGATATTGTATTACAAATGACACTTTTTAAATGCCCATTTTGAAATTAGACTTAGCTTCATTATAAACGATAGCAGACGTAAAAAAATAACTCTTAATGCTGAAACTGTTAAGGATGTAGCTACCATTGAGTCTCACTATCACTATAAAAAAACAGGAAGGAGGGGTCGTCTCAAAAGCAAAACCAGGGTGGGTGTTGCAGACGGTGGTTGGGGTCGGGCTGGGGGATGGAGATATCAGCAATAAAAACTAAGTTAAGATAATCAATAGAGACCTATTCGATACATATGAAAAAGCATAAAAAATATTTGAGATGATCCCTTGTGCCTGTGGGCAGCACATGCAATTTCATGCCAAGTGAGTCGAGGTTCCATCGTCATACCTGGCTGAGTGACCTAACTGCCATCTATAGTCTGATCTATTGTTTTCAGCAGCTGTTCGTATTGTTTCCAAGTCTTGTCCCATTTTACGAGTAAACATGTTTTTCTGGATATCCTATTACGCATCCCACTGAATGCCCAGTTAGGCAGGTGTGGGTTATTTCAACATATGCTATTTGCAATTGTGCAAATTTCAGGGATACAGAGTAACAGCCTAAAAACAGTTTGTCCTATTTCCGACAGTACTTTAATCATTGTCCACTCGCTGGTCTTGTGGAAAATTTTGAAAGGTTTCTTTCCCTGCTTAGCAGAATAAACCTTAACCACACACAGTAGTGGGCTTAAAAAACAAAAAACAACCTGCATGACAGACAATATCCAACTAAACTGTAACATGCTGAAAGTGGTCGTGTTTCTCATCAAGGACAAGTCCAGACAGGTTGGTAATAGTATCTCTTCCGTGTTGCTTGCTCACTGAAATACCATGCTGAAGTTGTACATGGATGGGTAACTCAGGCACCTGACAAAGACCCTGAGCCAACCAGTGTTTGTTTAATAACCCTTATGCGGACAAATAATAACCATGGCAACTATAATCATGATCAGTACCATCTTTTAATATCTTTTACGATCCGAGTAACAACCTTTACTCTCAAGACAAATGCTCTATCTACTACAACAATGAGGCAGTTGTTGAATAAATGTGCCACAATGTTGACAAACAGGGCACAGGTGTGTGTCCCATATACAATCTTATCGTATTGTGTTATAGTGTATACTCGGACCTCGTATCGCGGCAAATGGTATTTCGGGTTTTCCCGCGCCAGACACGCCTCCTAGCGGTGATTTTCATGTGTAAATCAACAGCCAGACGTCAGTCGGTTGTTTACTTTTTTTAAACCAGCAGGATGTATCAAATCTTTGTAAGCATTATGCAGCAGAAATATTAACATTAAAGTCTTGAATCTAATGGAATCTGTCTGAACCCCATTCATCAAATACACTCTATAATATTTACGTGTCGTATATGACCCTTCCCACTCGATCTGAACTAGATCATCTGCATCTCATTGTTGCCATATAAGGTAGCGGAAGTGATGTCATGAGCTTTATTTATCTCCCGGTGAATACCAAAATTTGTAATTCAAATAAGGACACAAAACGTAAAAATGATCCCTGTTCACTGAAAACGATTTTGCACACTCTAACAAACTAGAAATTTATAAAGGATTTTATTATACTGTTGTTCACATAATTATTTACTCATATTATAACATTATTTCAAATAATATTTTACATTGAAATATTGTTGAAATCATGCCTGAAATAAAACAAAAGACAACAGTATGAACAAATATTAAGAAAATCATGATGAAAATGATGTATTTTGGAAGTTTGGTGATTTCCTTGAATAAAATTTCATCATGGATACAGTTTTGTGCACCTTCGATTACACAAAAAATGAGCAACTGATTTCACATTGAGGTGAGTTAAACAATTTCATTTTTTGGTCCCTACTTCGCCTTGCAATATGAGTTTTAGTGTTTACCACGATACGATGGAGTTCTATCCTTTGGTAAATATTAACCGGCTTCGTTCGTTTAATGGCTCTCGCTGAAACACTATCAAAGTTAAAATAATATTCTTTTCACAAATGTGTTGATTAAATGTGATAGAATAGGCCTTAAAAGTTTTTAATTTCATTTACGATTACGGATATGTCAAGTACTGCAATACGAGGTCGCAGGCTATATATTGGTAAGACTTCTGCCCGTATCCCCCCCTAAATTTTAACGATGAGGAAAAATTTCTTTGAGTGGCATTTTTAGAAGTTTGATATGTCTTTCAGTATATTCAGATACAATTAAAGAAACATGCTAAAGCTCATCCTTATCAGATGAAGAATATATATTCAGGTGATATGATTTGACTAGAATGAAATTTAAAGGGGGATACAGGCAAAAGTCTTTCCTATATATTTTAAAAATAAGGAGAATCTGTAAAATGCATAATCTTCCATTTTTGCCATTTGAAACATTTCTTACTACACTGATGGATCAGTGAAATCTGTTTTAAATGAACTATCACAAATCATTCTGATTCAGCATTTTCATGTAACAGTTTTGAGAATATGACGAAATTGAAAAAAAAAATACGTGAAAGAAAATGACAAATGTCAATGGTTCATAATCAGTTATGAAGGATGCTGACTGGATGGAGCAATGACTAATTCAAAACTGGCACAACGAAATTGCTTTTGCGTCAACCAGGAGTTGTATAACGTCCCAAACAATAAAATCAGAATCAGAAACAAATAGATTGACTATAAGTCAGAGTGATCTCCCTTCACTAGCAGACTCCACGTGCATGTGGAATCGCTGAAGAAAACCGCCTTAACCTTCTAGAGATAGACCGCTGATAAGTAACTGTTACTTATTCACTACCTTTACACTTTTTATGTAAATCTTCAAATGTCCCTGGGCCGTTGTCACCCGCTAAAGGAGCTGATGCAGGCTCCGAAGTTGCAGGAGACGAAGTCGAAGGTTGTTCGGGTGCCGGTGGTGGGGGCACGATGTCGGGAGATGGCACATTCACAGCCGCAGCTGGTCGCGGACCAGCCGCCAATACACTACCCATTCCTGATCAGCTGATAATTAACCGATAAGTTCATTAAATTGGTTTCATGAAGCACGAATGATGCTGAGAAAAGTGTAGCTCTCCATGAGATACAATCTTAACAAATCGCCATGTGCGTGACTGTCGATTCCTGTGATTGGTCAGTGCTTGTCACATGGTGAGTTACGCAGGCGCACTTTGGTCGATGTATGGTTTCTACTTCCGAGGTCATTTTGGGGGATTGAAGGTCATTTATAAACTGGTTCAATGTCCCATTCATTACGTAATATGAATGGACTAGGGAACTTATTGAAAATAAACACAAGAAAGAAAATAAACTGATTTATCGTTAATATAAAAGGAGAATGTCACGAAAATGATGAGTAATTGCGGAAAAGAGACTGGTTTATATATGAAATCATATAAGAGACTATAAAAATTGGAAATAATTAAATTGGGTGTACTAAACATATGTATACAGTTGCTAATCTCCAATTTTTTAAAAAAATGGTCCGTTTCTTAAAATTTGACAAAAATTTCAAAATATATCCATATTGCTTTATCGTTTCACTGATGATGCGACCACATATTTCCTAGCACAACACAAATTTTATTTCTTCAAGTGGTGTCTGTACACCATAGTGGTCTAAATAGGTACTATTTCATTTATAACGGGACCGTTCATACTGTATGGCGGGGGTGGTGTGTGTGTGATGATTTTTAAGCTAGGTCATCAATTTTGTACACATGTACTGAAGGGTGGGGGGTGGTGTCAGCAATTTGGTACTTAAAAAATGCTTAAAAAGTACGGAGGTGGGGGTCATTGATTTTGTATATGACATGCAGAGGGGGTACTTTGTACATTTATTTTTTTATTTTTTTTATTTTTTATTTATTTATCATTATTATTATTTTATTATTTTTATTTATTTTTATATTTTCTTTTATATTTGTATTTTCTTTATTATTTTTAAAAAATTATTTATTATTATTATTTATTTATTTATTTTAATTTTCTTTTCTTTTTTTTTTTTTTTTTTGGGGCGTCATTTACATTGTACATGCTTCTCCATAAAAATCATCATCAACCCCCAGCCCGCCATAAATTATGAACGGTCCCTAAGACAAATTTACATAGGTTTCTGACGTTAATCACTTCTGCGAAATCCAGGAGCAAATGTATGGTTGGGAGAATCTGAGATTAGAACCGGCGATAATAGCTTCCTGTCACAACAAAGGGACGCAACTTCACACAGCCTAAGATGACTTGACAACCAGTGCCCCATGACTGACATTTAGCCTAATATGAAACAATACTGATAATATAACATATGTTATATTTGGGATTACACTTTCTTAGTAAAGTACAGATTCTAGTACTTTTTGGGTTGAGTCCCATCCGAGATTCGAACCCGCATCCTCAGAGTCAAGCACCATATCGCCAGCACACAAAGTCAGACGCCTAGACCGCTCAGCCACCGCGGCTTCCACAAAAATGGAAGTCGGACAACTGGTAGTCTTTACTAAGAAAGTTTAATCCCAAATATAACATACATGTATGTTACATTTGACCACTTTCTAAAATGGCATTGTGTATTTCATAGCTTTCGGCCGTGGGAGCCGTCAATTAACACTTATCAGAGGGGTACACAAAGTCCGCAATCTAGACCACCAGTTGTCCGACTTCCATTTTTGTGGAAGCCGCGGTGGCTGAGCGGTCTAGGCGTCTGACTTTGTGTGCTGGCGATATGGTGCTTGACTCTGAGGATGCGGGTTCGAATCTCGGATGGGACTCAACCCAAAAAGTACTAGAATCTGTACTTTACTAAAAAGAGTAATCCCAAATATAACATACGTTACATATGACCACTTTCTAAAATGGCATTGTGTATTTCAATACTGATAATAATATTCAAGTTCTTGGTGGGTTCGACTAAACGGAACTTTCAGGGAGTTCTAACTCCTGTGCATCCTTTCACAAAGGTATCCTTAGTGCAATGTTAAAGAATTGGAGTTAAGGTTAACCTTAGTATAGGTTGCTTCGTTAAAGGAGCCCCTGTTCACCCGTGAAGATCCGGGTTAGAATTGATCTTCAGTAACCCATGCTTGTCGTAAGAGGCGACTAACGGGATCGGGTGGTCGGGCTCGTTGACTTTACGTAGATTCATGCTCATGCAGTTGATCCTTGATGCTGCTGGATTGTCTGGTCCACACTCGATTATTTACAGACCGCCGCCATGTATACCGTATTTCCTCTCTTAATAAGCGCGGGGTCTCTGTTAAGCGCCGCGCCTCTAATAACCGCCGGGGATAAAGCAGTGCTTTAAGAAATAAGCACCGAGTATAGACCTTTGCATATTTTCGCAAATGTATTCTCCCTTGGTCTAAAAATAAATATATTAAGGACTGGTCCCTTAAATCATAACTTCATGTACTCATCCCCGCTTTTAAAAATACAGGGTATTTTAATAAGCGCCGGGCCTCTAATAAGCGCCGGGTCTGGAGGTGCGTTGAAAAAATAAGCGCCAGAGGGCGCTTATTAGAGGAAATACGGTAGCTGGAATATTGCTGAGTGCGACGTGAAACTAAACTTACTCGCTCAGTCTGTTCGCTGTCTGATCTGCCTATAGAAGGGTTAGCAGAGCTGTCAACCCCTAAAGATGGTTTGGAGTGAGACTGAAAAAAAATAAGCTGGGATCCAGGGACCTCAGGTCCATGGTCATGTCGAGGGCGACGCCCTGGTGGGGGGTCTTTGGGGGGCGAAGCCCCCAGCCCCCGAAAATGAAGTTTAGTGATTTTTTAGTGATCAGGAGCATTTGGAGCCTTCTGGTGGCATTATTTTGACACTAAAAGATGCATGCTAATAAATAATAATAAGCTGAATCATTCGCATAAACATCGTTTTAGGACTTCGTTCATTCAGGCGTTCTTTCAATGTTCAACTTTACGCAAAAACGAACGAAAATGCGTATTAATTTTGAAATTATTTTTTGGCTACCAGATATGCGTGAGATTATTATTTGGAGGCGTGAGAGCGTGACATTTGTCAATAAAGCGTGAGACTCACGCCAAATGCGTGCGAGTTGACAGGTATGGGTTAGTGGTTATTTAAAGCGTTCGCTCGTCACGTCTAAGACCAGTGTTCGATTCCCCACATGTGTACAATGTGTGAAGCCCATTTCTTATGTATTTAATAAAAATGTCAGGTATTTACTTATGAGAATCATTGTAAAAAAAACATTAAAATCTGTCGCTTCAAGTATGGAAATAAACTGATTAAAGTATAAACTGTTGTCGTTTTCTCATTAGGTGTGCTCTCATCCGCATAATCCAGATTATCCTCTTCTAACAACTCATTGATCCTTCATTGTCCTCGGAATCCTCTATCAATTGGCAAAATGAAACTAGTCTCGGGACGCCGATATTATTATTACACTGAGCCGTGATGTTGGTCGAAGGGTCGGCGTTATGAGCCTGAACCGCCGGGAGAGACACATTTCCGAAACAGATAGCCAAAATTGATGTGGCTCTCCCGGCAATAGAATATGGTTCGTGATTTGCATAAGGCTGTGTTGTTCAACTTTCTTGTAAACTAATACCTTCTAACATATCTTGGATAGTCTTTAAGTATTTCATAAAGGTAGGAGGGTAACGTTTCTTTTGGCGTTTAGTGTAGGAACAGCCTTTTATCGGTATTGCTAAACACCACGTTTGTGAGGAGGACAGATTATTCATTTCTTGTGAAAACAATATTATACATGGGGACGCTCTTTTACCGGTTACGGTAATCCATTGATTAATTAATCTATTGGAAATGTGGCTTTACCGGTTACAGCCATGTAATTGAAATTTCGCCTTCCCGGCAAAAGTCATTTTGGAAATGTGGCTTTCCCGGCCTGAGAGAAAAAGCTGGGAGAAAAAGTGTTTATTTAAGGTTACCAGTGCGTCTATAATATGCCTTAACCGCAAAGTGCATGTGAACGTCCGTTTGTCATTGTACATGACCTTGACACAATAAATACTGACTCAGAGCCTTATTGTTTTATACCCAGTGAACCACGCGAGGCACGGCAACAAGGTGTCTAAACAAGAATTATTGAAAATGAAACTGATTGACAATGATTTATGTAGTTTTGAAATGACGTTTCTGAGAGCATTTGTCATGTTTTTTGTTAATGTTGTGAAACCATAAAATTCTGGAATGGCCTAGA
The DNA here is from genome assembly GCF_003918875.1 of Haliotis rubra. Classification (NCBI taxonomy): domain Eukaryota; kingdom Metazoa; phylum Mollusca; class Gastropoda; order Lepetellida; family Haliotidae; genus Haliotis; species Haliotis rubra. The sequence goes on along the minus strand of NW_025767263.1, from coordinate 657,822 downwards.
ACTCTGGATTAACTACTACCACGAAAAATAAACATTACAAAATATTTGATTTAATTGGCAACATTACATAATGATATATTACGAAATCAAATCATTATCTGCCAAAACAATATCAAATTATGTAATATTAATAAAACAATTCCAAAAATCGTTAATTATAAAAAGGTATTAAAAGAGATATCTTAAAAAATTATTTCAAAAAGAAACAATGAAATTGAAAAATTCAATCAAAAATGGAATTCACTCATCCCAGTATTCAGGAACTAATTATAATTACATCTTTACAGCATGTATCTTCACCTTTTCTGTATTTGTTGTTACTGTATACCTTTGATGTTGACTTTGTAACCATGGGAACAAATTAAAATAAACATCGGCCTTATGACGGGATCATGCAAGGTATCAAATCGTGGACCCTCTCTCCAACACAGCGCATGTGTGTGTGTGTCTGTGAGCCATTTTGTGCATGTCAGACAAATAAATACTGGCTCAGAGCGTTGGGTCCCCCCCCTAAACCCCTTTACGGTAACAAAGTTTTGTTTGTTGTTTAACGCCACACTCAGCAATATTCCATCTATATGGCGGCGGGCTGTATATAATCGAGTCAGGACCAGACAATCCAGTGATCAACAGCATCTCCACAACTGGGTTACATTGACATGTGTCATCCAAGTCAGGGAGCCTCACCACCCTGTCCCGTCAGTATGTCTCTAACAGGCGCGTAGCAAGCCATTTTTTTCGTTTAAGGGACCGTTCATAATTTATGGCTAGGGGTGGCGGTGATGATTTTTATGGAGAAGAATGTACTATGTGAATGCCCCCCCCCCCCTTAAAATTCATGTACAAAATAAGTGACCCCCCTTGCATGTCATGTACAAAATCAATGAACCCCCCTCCCCTCCCCATAATTTCTAAGCATAATTTTAAACATATTTTTATGTACAAAATTGCTGACCCCCTAGTACGTGTGTACAAAATTGCTGACACCCTATCTCCCAGAACAAAATGGGTGACCCCCACTTAAAATCATTCTCACCCACCCATGCCACCCTAGCCATAAATTATGAACGGTCCCTAAGCTCGTGCAAAGCTTTATATTTAGTTAGTATTGAGAGCTTGCCCAGCCTTTTTTTGCAACTGTCTTAGGACAAGCACGTGTTACTGAAGACCAATTCTAGCTCAGATCTTTACGGGTCCGGTAACGAAGAGTACATCTTTCAACGTCTTTGAGTACGACGAGACCAGGGGTTCGACCCTCGACCTCCCCTCCCCTCCAGACAGAGGCTCCATATTCACCGGACCAAGGACACGTTCAACGAAAGAACTATTGGAAGAATGCCGGTTCATATTCAAGATAAAACCTAACCAATTAAGGAGGAGAGAGGTCCATTACCAAAATGTCTGTCAGCAACTGTCAGCGAGTCGTGCCAACGCAGAAAAACGTCATCGGTCGATTTAAAGCTGTAACATCACAGAATTCTATCTGAAGAGTGAGTGAGTGAGTTTAGTTTTACGCCGCACCCAGCAATATTCCTATATTGCTATATGGCGGCAGTCTGGAGTGTGGGCCAGACAATCCAGTGAACAGCATGAGCATCAATCTACGTAATTGTAATGTTTTGGGAGAATTTTGTACAAAAATTAAGCTGCCGATACTTTGGCTTATACATCAATTGGTAAACTGTTTGAATAAACTTAATCAATTAATGTCACTTTCACTTTCCTCCTATTTTTTTATAAATAGTTAACTGTCAAAAAAACAACCGAAGAGGGACAACACTATGAAACCGTTTGCTGTTCAAAATCTTATAAAAAAATCTTCAGTTGGGACAGAATCTGATGCTCAACATTTTAATTTTGAGTTACACCATGAGAAGGTACACTAATTTGAAGGTATAATGCTAGACCCCACTCGTAATTTGTGTTGTTTCTTACTAATTTTAAGTTGACCCGTGAAGGTCCTGTTAGAATATTGATCTTCAGCAACACATGCTTGTGGAAAGAGGCCACTAACGGGATCGCGTGGTCAGGCTCACTGACTTGGTTGACACATGTCATCGGTTCCCAATTGCACAGATCGATGCTCATGCTGTTGATCACTGGATTGTCTGGTGCAGACTCGATTATTTACAGACCGACGCCATATAGCTGGGATATTGCTGAGTGCGGCATAAAACTAAACTCACTCACTAATTTGAAGTTACAGTGAGTGAGTATGGTTTTACGCTGCAATATTCCAGCAACATCATGGCGGGGGACACCAGAAATGAGCTTTACACATTGTACCTATGTGGGGAATCGAACCTGGGCCTTCCGCGTGATGAACAAACGCTTTAACCACTAGGCTACTTCACACCTACACTACTGCCTAAAAGTTCATTTCCCTTGAACGCGTGTAACACGCATGTGACACGGGTGTGCAACGCGTTTGAGTTGAATTTGACGAAATGCGTTAGTGTTGCATGCTTAAATGAATTTTGGTCAAAGTGGGGATGAACTATGGAATTGTGTAGTTGGTACTTGTTTTGCTTATTTTTGTTTGTTTTTGTATTTTTGAAAGTAGTACTATCTGGTTATATGGGATTATATGCGAACTTGAAGGTCAGTGTTGATGAGAGTTATACCTAAGGCTTTTAAGGTTTGGGTATTATTTAGTGGGCTTAGAGGTGAGGTGAGGTGAAATTGGGTTTAACGTTGTGCTTGAGAATATTTCGCTCATATGACGACGTGCATGCGTGTGTATGTGTGTGTGCGGCTGCTTGTACTAGCCCAGACTGAAGCTGGTTTTATAGTGCTAGCCCACTGAGATACCATGCTGCAGTGAAGCATGAATACCCCACTCAGACACATTATACTGACTCCGAAGCCGACCAGTCCTTGTTGTACCCATTAATGCCGAGCGCCAGGCAGGGACCAACAAGTACCATATGTTAATGTCTTTTGGTATGACGCGGTCGGGGATCGAACCCGCGACCTCTCGGGCAGACGCTTTAACCACTACACCACTTTAACCACTACACCACGGAGGCGGTTAGTGGGCTTAGAAGTGTTTGTAGTGTTAGGTGTGTGTTTGTGTCCAGTGAACTCTTAAGAACTGTTCTGTGCTGTTGATAGTGTATCTAGTGTAGTAGGACGCACACCTGGGTGGGTGAGTGAGTGAGTGATGTGTGTGTGTTTGTGTGTGCACACATTTGTGCCTGTGTTCATGAATGCATGCATGACTGTTGTAATCTAGATCAATGACAAATTAATTATGCTAGCCCTCTGAAATACCATGCCATAATTAACATAGATATTTAGATAAGCAGGAAATACTGACTACATGTCAACTAGTGATTATTATTCCCCGAAATGTCCAGCACCAAGCACATTAGCGAGCAAGTGAGTTCAGTTATATGACTCTTTTAGCAATATTCAAACAATATCACGGTGGGGGACATCAGAAAGGGGCTTCACACATTGTACCCATGTGGGGAATCGAACCTTGGTCCTCAGTGTGATGAACGAACGCTTTAACCACAAGGCTATGTTACATCTGTCACATCTCTCTGGTCAGCTGCTGAGGTACAGGTTTAACTGAGAGACACACAGTGCAGGATTGCGTTAGTTGTGAATACACAATGCCATTTAGACAGTGATCAAATGTAACATGTTATATTTGGTATTCGACTGGTGGAAGCTATGGTGGGTCAGTAGGTTAGATTGCTGACTGTGGGTGCTGGCGATTAGGTGCCTACCAAAAGTAACAGAATGAGAAAGTGTAATCCCAAATATAAGATATGTTACAGGGTGTGAGTTGCTCTCTGGTCGCTCAGCAGTAAATGGTACCTGGCAGAAGGAGATGCAAAATATTCTTGCACCTTGTTGTATACTCCTCAGGGAGTTGATAGTGTACTTTGAGTGAGTGAGTGTGTTTAGTTTTAGGCCGCTTTTAGCAATATTCCAGCAATATCTAAGAGGGCGAGACCAGAAATGGGCTTCAAACATTGTACCCCTGTGGGGAATCTAACCTGTATCTTCGGCGTGAAGAGCCAACACTTTAACCACTAGGCTACCCCACCGCCCCGATAATGTATTTTGAATACGCACTGATCTTTTTTGTATAATTTTATATTTTGTTTCATTTCATATATACATTTCTAGTTAACATTTTGACAACCGATGTTAAATTGACAAAGTGATTCCATTAAGCAATAGATAAAGGGAAGAAAAAATGATTGTAATAAATGTAAAAAATATTCCAGTTTTAAACTGACATTTTGAAATAATATAATATTGATACAGTTTCCGCTGCAGGACCTGGAAAGTTGGTATTCTACTGGTGATTTTATGTTTGAAGAGAATCAATATAACAGTTGAAGGATTGTTGTTTCTCTGAGGGAATACTAATAAAATATTTTGCTTGTTAAGTTGTATTCTGACATGATTTTGTGAAAATCCAATTTTCCAGTTCCTGTCAGATCGGGGTTACTTGCTACAATCGGAAAATATATGCAAAAAATACAGGTCATCATCATCATCATCATCATCATCATCATCATCACAGCCATCATCATATCCCCTTTAGCTAGAGTCAATAAAAATAAATGTCATTATCACTATCATCATCATTGTCGTCATCATCATCACATCCCCATTAGACAGTCATTAAACATAAAAGTTATCATCATCATCATCATCACCTTGTCGTCATTGATGTCATCATCATCATCAGATCCCTTTTAGGGTCAATATGAGTGAGTTTACGCCTCTTTCAGCAATATTCCAGCCATATCACAAGGGGAACACCAGAAATGGGCTTCACACATTGTACACATATGGGGAATCGAACCCGGGCCTTTGGCATGACGAGCGGACACCATTAGGCTACCCCACTGCCCTAGAGTCAATATGAAGCATATCTTCCTGCAAAGATGGAGGGATAAATAGCATCCTCAAGATCCTCTTCATTGGTTTCTAGACATGATGGGATTATTTATCTTCATGACCCCTGTCACCTAAAAGAGATGTTGATTATCCTTGTTTGAGTAAAATGACCCATGGATTACTTCAGCAAGCTTTTATCACTGTTATGAGATCTCCTGTATCAGAGTTTTGCTCGGCTGAGGACGTTTGCCACCCCATGCAGTCTCAAACTGTTTCTTCGTCTCGTTTACAGATGTGATGGCGGTTCTCTGAAGTTCTGTAACCATAGAAACAGTTGGAGATCACGATATATATCCTGAATGAAAAAAACACACAACAAATCCAAACAATTTACCATACTTCCTCTACTACTAGCCAATACAAACCAACTTCGGATTGTCCCAGGGCAATCACTCAGTTCAGATAAATTTGAAAGATGACAGGTCTATGAAAAAGTGAGCGAGTATGTTTTGTGGTCACTTTTGGTAATATTCCAGCAAAATCACGACGGGGGACACCAGAAATGGGCTTCACACATTGTACCCATATGGGAAATCAAACTCGGGCCTTTGGCGTAACGAGTGAATACTTTAACCGCTAGGCTACCCTAATATGACCACAGAATGAAGCATCTGGTAAAGCAGTGAGTTCACACAGAGTGGCCAATAAACAGAACAGATGCAGGTCTCTAAAAGAGGAAATACGGTTCATGAAACAATTGTGTAGTCTTTTACACCACTTTAAACTACATCATACAGAGTCACCCCAACATGGGAGGTAAGTGATGGACATATTGGACGTTTACACCTCTGGCTTTATGATTTGTTTGAGTGACAGTCTAGAAGTTGGTGGTATAGAGATCACAAGACTTCAGGGGTTCAAATCTTTTTTAAAAAGCCACTTGCCACAGGGCAAGTGACTTTAAGAAAGTAACTTGTCCTGAATAATTTTCCACTTGCCCTGATTTTATGACGTAATTATGATGATGTAATTATGAAAGAAGAAATCAACATGGTATTTGATGTTAATGTTTACTGGACTATTTATTGAAAAGTGATAACTAGCAAAGAAAGATAACTCTACTTTATTATCATTGCGAAATTTAATAGCTAAATTTGAGCAGATATGAAATAAAATCCAAGTTTATTTGCAGTTTGAAACCATAAGTGGAAATTATTTAGTAGCCCACGGACAAGTAAGATACTATTATTTGATTGCCCGAAATGAAAACTGACTTGTCCCGGGCGTCGGCCGATGGGATTTTTGAACCCCTGAGACTTAATGGCTGGTGAACTTCTTTATTTTGACAATGGCAACGTTTTGGTATAGATTCCTTCACCGTTTTCAAGCATATGGAAGAATGACGTGGAACACCAGTTTATATACAAGATAAGATACATTACAAGGTAATGAGAATACAATGACAAGTGTGGGAAGACAAATCATCAAAGAAAGTTACATGATGCGCTACAATAGATGATGATGAGCTAAGATAACATAAATGATATGAACCCCCACATGCTTGAAAACGGTATAAGAATCTATACCGAAACATCGCCATTGTCAAAATAAAGAAGATGATCATCCATGAAGTCTTGTCATCTCTTTGGCTTTATGCAGGATGAGGTTGCTCATTGAGCAGACATTTTGTATTTTGAAATGGCAATAAGGACAGTTAGCTTTTGGTGCTGACAAACCCATGATCCTAATGCAGCCCGAAACAGGGATCGAATCATTGACACTGTCATTGTTTGATCTGATAGTGATACCTGAAAATGGTGACAATTAATTTTTAAAACTAAAAAACCCTTGGTTTTCAACATCTTTTTTTCCACCACAAACATCAGAAACAAATGTCTTAATGCTTTGCTCTAAACATGCAGAAAATTTAGAAGCCTGAACGCCATTGGCTGATAAGAATGTTTATCTGCCGAAACCATCTAAAGAGGTGTCCTATCTACATGTGAGATTTCAGTGAGAGTATAGATTTAAACTGCTTATAGCAATAATTGGAAATTTTAATATACAGATAAATCCCGATGAGTCGAATCGCTGGGGACCAAGTAATAAATTCAACTTATCCATGTATTCGAGACATAGGTATGTCTATGAGGGTAGAAAAAAAGATGATCCAGTCCTAATTCCTCCGCCTAAGCATTTGTTTATCTAATGATTTCCATATCACTAATAGGGGCACCTTATCAGTTCCAGTCTGATTAGCACAGACAGTGATTTCCGTAAAATCACTAATCTGCCTTTTGAACTCACCCGTCAATGGCGGAAAGGTGTGAGACGCTGGTTTGTTAATTGGGTCAGTTTGCTACACCAATCAACTTCTCATTGACTGACTTCGGCTTATGTATACAAGATTGCTGTTGTTTGAATCTCATGGGACCAACTTTCCTTTTCGAGTCATCATGTGTATTTATGAGACGAATTCGTGTAACCGGTATTCAAATGATGACAACTATAACAGGGAATGGTCGGGACCGACAGGTACTTCAAGTTATGCATAATATTCGAGACACAGGCATTCGACTCATCGGGATTTGACTGTAAATTGTATATTTATATACTTATCCTATCTCACGATTTGCACTTCTATCTCTTGCTTCGACGCTGAGTGGAACGAATGAGAACTTTTCCTGTAGGCCTCTCTTGTCCATACGCCCGTGTTCCCCAGGCTGCTCTCTTTATAGGACAGGTCCCTAGTCCCTGGCTTAGCATGTGCTCTCAGTTCTCATTCGTTCCACTCAGCGTCGAAGCAAGAGAGGAAGTGCAAATAGTGAGATAGATAAGTTTAAAAATTAAAAATATAATAAGTCATCTTCTATAGCACAGTCTCCAAACACCAAGTGATTGCTTGCGGCGCTTAATCAGAATCTGATTATTATTACCCTGGATAATAATCCATCAATATTACAGCAGGCAGACTCAAGAAATGGGTTAGACATATAGTACCCAATTCGGCATTCAAACTAAGGCGGGGACAGGTAACCCGGATACCCAGGGCGGGTGGGTAATGAGTTGGACCGGGGTACCCATCTCAATACCCGGACCCGTTATGATCATGTGACCAATACATTAAACAATGCAATATGTTATTCTTTCATGATTAAAAGGTCTTTGTCTTTAAAGATTTAGACATAATTTACAGTCACTTCTTTTGAATATAATACATGGTTAAGATTTTGAAAAACTTGAAATGTTGGCCTCCTAGCTGAAGAATATATTGCCATTTCTTGCAAATTTGATGTCAGGAATTAACATAATGGGTATCCAGGTAGGGTAGGGTAATAGGGAGTACGGTACACGGGTAGAAAATTTGGACCCATCTCGGCCCTAATTCAAACCCAGGTCCTTGGTGCAGTGAGCAAACACTATAACCATAAGGCTACCCCACTGCCCATATCATATCAGTGTAAAGATCTGATTCAAATGTGATTAGAATGGCACATATTAAAACATAGGCTACCAAAATTAGACAGATCCTAAACCTTGCATCATGAGGAAATATTTCCACCTAACTACACATAGGCGGAACCAGAGGGGGGTGCAGGGGTGCGCACTCTCCCTTTTGTGCTGAAAGTTTGTTAAATGACCATTGAAACTCGGGTGAAAATGAAGTGTGCACCCCTCCTTTTCTCAATAGTGTGCACCCCCCCTTTCTCAAAAAGCTGTATCCGCCCCTGCTACATACTACATTATATTCCTCAGACCTACCAAACTCCAGTCTCAACTCGGGGATCAGGTCTCGAGCTGCCATGCCATATCGATGAGCCCAGCTCAGGATAAACTCCACCTTCTTCTCGGCCATGAAGAGACCCTTCTTCACGGGGCGTAGTGGAGCATGCCTGCTTCCGGAGACCTTCAACTCTGTAAAACCCATGTCATAGGTTGTCATGGAATTGACTCCATTCATGTGCTAGTTTTAGACCTAATGTTTCAATAGAAAATTTATTTTACCAAACCTTTTGAAGTGAGGTGAAGTTATCAAGGTCAAGATTACTGAACTTGATTAGCTAAATGTATACATACGTGTGCGTGTGTGCGCACGCGCGCATGTGTGTGCATGTGGTAAGTGATGTGTGTGTGAGCGCTAGTTTGCTGAAACACCATGCAGCAGTTTATGAGACACAGTGTCCTGAGGAAGGATGACAATATATGGATGAACAACTTCTTTATTGCTGTGAGAGCGACATTTCAGTGTAGGTTCTAACACTGTTATCAAGCAAGTGATGATCAGCATAAGGATAAAGGAGCATATATACAAGTTAGAGCAGATGTTTGTACAGTACAATGGGAAATAGGAAGCCAGACACAATAACGACACAAGGGCTGGAAGCCAGACACAATAACAACCCAAGGGCTTAGATGAAAGCGTTAACAAATGAAGCCTGCAAAGTACACAAGGTGAAGTAAATAGGGGATTATAGGGTTGATTAATGATTAACAGTGTACTGATTCTGAGACCAGTGAAATGGTCTTCAGGAACCCATGTTTGTAAGACTGACTGACTGACTGAGTTTGGTTTAGACCGCTTTTAGCAATATTCCAGCAACATCATGGCAGGGGACACCAGAAATGCCATGTTTGTAAGAGGCTGACAGAACTAATGACTTGGTTGACACATGTCATTGTCTCCCAACAGTGTAGATCCATGCTCATGATGTTGATCACTGGATTGTCTGGTCCAGATTCGATTATTTACAGACTGCCGCCATATATCTGGAATATTGCTGACTGCAGCCTCAACAACAAACAAACCAAACAAGAAGACAAAGTCATCAATATCCCCCGCAATGGCAAAATACTCTTCATGATTATGTCTATGAGTTGTGATTATGTCAAATATTTAGGTGTGTATATAGAAAAGTGGAAGGAGAGTATTGAAAGGTTTTGAAAGTTCTGCTCCAGAAAGGAGCACTATCACCAATTTCAGTCTAAGTCAAACTTGTTGCCATGGAAATGACAAAAATATTTTATTCAGAATTCCAAAACTACCAAAAGGCACCAGTACACCACCAGATCTATCTATGTGCCAAGTTTGGTGAAGAAATAGTGAACGGTTTTAGAGTTCTGCTCCGGAAAAGAGCACTACCACAATTTCAGTCAAAGTCGAACTTGTTGCCATGGAAACGCCAAAAATATTTTATTCAGAATTCCAAAACTACCAAAAGGCACCAGTACACCACCAGATCTATCTATGTGCCAAGTTTGGTGATGAAATAATGAACGGTTTTAGAGTTCTGCCCGGAAAAGAGCACTACCACCAATTTCAGTCAAAGTCGAACTTGTTGCCATGGAAACGCCAAACATATTTAATTCAGAATTCCAAAACTACCTAAAGGCACCAGTACACCACCAGATCCATGTATGTGCCAAGTTTGGTGAAGAAATAGTGAACGGTTTTAGAGTTCTGCTCCGGAAAAGACAAATGTGCACGGACGGACGGACGGACGGACGCACGCACGCACGCACGGACGCACGCGACGGACGGAGTCCATTTTAATACCCCCCGCAAAACGCGTTGCGGGGGATAAAAAACAAACAAACATCATGGGTTGCTGAAGATCAATTCTAAACTAGATCTACACTGGGTTAAGAAAGCTTTTGTAACATCATGCACAAGCATCATGTTTACCTTTCTGACACGCCTTGTACCCTGCCTTGATGAGCACCGTCACATCAGAGAGGGCAGACATGACATAGGAGAGAGGGGAGACAACTCCAGGTCCACCCAGTAGTTGCACCACATCCTCAATTATATCAACGATCATCTCTTGGCTCATCTTCCATTTGGATGGATTCTACAGATAATGAAAATATAATAAAATATAGATTACATAGATGATGCTGAGATATCATACAATTATTGACTTCTAGTGAGGTTGATGCAATGATTTATCCACCTTGGACATGTGATATTCACTGAGGCAAAGCCGAACTGAAGGAAATTGAGTGGAAGCCATATAAACCGGCAGCCCTCCAATCCGGCATGCCCTCAATATCGGCACTAGAATTTGGTCCTGGCAGAAGCTAGGTAATTTATGATCATTTACACGCTCTCTAATCCGGCGTCAATCTATTCCGTATTTCGGCACAACAAATGCCGCCCAATTGACTGTTTGTACAGTAATTAACGCTCTCTAAATCGGTATCTCTGCTCTCCTGTTGATTGGTTGATTGGCTGAACGTGTATTAACAACACAGTGGATTACCATCGGCATTAAGCTCATTGATGTTGCCGATAAAAGGAATATGGATAAGTAGGTGAGGTAAATTGATGAGTGACACGTGTCACTTCTATTATAAATAAATTGTCGGGTCACAATTTGTCAGTCCCTCACCGTGTCATGATGGCTAGACCAGTCAAGTGGGCTAGATTGGAATTAACTCTTGAACAGAAAATTCAGCTGATAAAATATTTTGATGTAATTCCTCGGCCTTCTCAAAAAGATCTTTCACTTAAATACCATATTGGCTGGCAAACAGTTTCGGACTTGAAACTTTGGAGTTATGAATTATAACGTAACTGTACTGGAAGCTGTACTGAACACCTACATTTGTGTCATATACATGTATTTTTGATGTTATCTTTATTGATGAATAAAGAATATGATGACTATCAACACGTTGTTCAGTCGTATTTTACGGCATAGGGAAGAGTCATTCTGAGGTTGAAAAGGGAAAACTTCTCTAAACCGGCACGCCCTCTATACCGGCATCTTTTGCCAGTCCCAACGCATGCTGGTTTAGAGGGCTTCCACTGTAATTGTTTTATTACATGACGAAAGTACTGAACACTGACACAGTGTGGAGTTCACAGGTGGAATATCCCAAATTTATTTCTAGCCACGGGAGGTGCTTCAATTGTTATATCAACCTCTCGTGACGTGCCGAGGTTGTCAAAGCGTCAAAGCTGTAATGTGACCAAGGGGCCAATCAGAGGGGGGTAAATCTACCCCTCATATATATAAAGACAAAGCCCTCATGAAATATTTCAGTGTGACAAAGCTAACTTTTGTTTTAGGATGGAACTTTTTCAGTTTCAGACTGGCGGGGGACAAGAAATGTGTTTCACACATTTTATGCTTCATGGAATCAAACCCGGTCTTTGACGAAATTTAACGCTTTAACCACTAGACTAAACAGACTGGTAAGTGTGTTTGTTTATGCTTCATGGGCAATATATGAAACAGAGATAATTGAAAATAACTAGGAAAAATACTTTGTCAATATATGAAACAATATATATAGACTTCCTCTTGCATATTTATGGCTCTATGTACAAAAACAATCCAATTTGGATACATTATGGGTCAGATTTCAACAAAAAGTAATATATTTGTGGAAATTCACTTCCATTTCAAATGTTTATCGCAATGCAGCAAGAGATAGACAATGATTTTAATTGAATCAGGAACTTTCTGTTGTTTGGATAACTATATATTGATGACAACTTCAATGTCAAATACTCAGCAAACACATTTTGACCGTCTCTTTCCTCATCCGACCCGTGAAGGTCCGGGTTAGAATATTGGCCTTCAGTAACCCATGCATGACGTAAGAGGCGACTAACAGACCGCCGCCATATAGCGGGAATATTGCTGAGTGCGGCGTAAAACTAAACTCACTCACTCACTCTTTCCTCATCCAGTCAGAAAGTTGTTTTTGTATGACCCATCCTCAGTCTTTGTTCAGCTGTAAGAAATATAGGCACTTTAATGAGATAGGCACTTACCTGTTGTATTGAGTGGGTGCACATGTGGAGAGCCTCACAGGTGCTTGTGCAGTTTGACCCCTGACCCAACACTGAACTCACGCTCAGTAGATCCTGGCAAATACAAACGATTCCGTCATGACCTTGGTAAATACTCATTCTGATTGGTCGTTGGACATCAAATTACAATAGATTGACTGTAACACTTGGTTTGATGGCTATTTTATAAGCATATCAATTATCGCCAAGTATATTTGTTGACAAACTGGGGCTGGGGTAGCCTAGTGGTTAAAGTGAAGTCCACTTGTCACGCCAAAGACATGGGTACAATGTGTAAAGCCCATTTCTTGTGTCTTCCTGCTGTGATATTGCTGGAATATTGCTGGAATATTGCTAAAAGCGGTGTAAAACTGAGGTCACTGTCTTCACACATTGTATTGATGTGGGGAATTGAACCCTGGTCTTAGGCGAGACAAGTGGACACTTGAACCACTAGGCTACCCCAATGCCCCTTGAGTATGTGATTTCACTGGAAACTTCCAATACGCCATCCAAATAATTGAAACCTCCTTTTAGAAGTAAACCTTGACAAACCTGTGCTGATTCAAGAGGTGATTCCAGATGGTTGCCGTTGTGTAGCCGAGTTATAAATGCATAGGAATATAGCACATTCACCAGGCAGAAGCGCAGGTCAGATGATGGCTTGCTTTTCTGGAAGTATTACAGGACATCGCTTTTATGCATGACATGAATAAAACACGTTATATTTGGGATGACACTTTCTCAATAAAATACAGATTCTCGTCCTTTTGTTGGGTTGAGTCCCAGCTGGGATTTGAACCCACACACTCTGAGTCAGGCACATAATCGTCAGCTCACAAAGTCAGACATCTAACCCACTCAGCCAGCCTGCCTTCCACAAAGATGGAAGTTGGACAACTTGTGGTCTAGATCATGGACTATTTAGAAAGTGTCATAGACTCACTAGTGTTAATGTAGCCACTTACTTCAGTCAGCTGTCCTAAACTAGATTTTGCAAAATATTCCATACTGTTTAAAGGTACTGTTTACACATGAACCGATGTATTGTAAAACAAATTCGTAACGTTGAACACATTATTGTCATGAGTTCAGTAAATGATGAAACTCAGTGAAAATTGACGAATTCTTAAGAAACTTTACACCAAAACGCAGCTGTCCACATGCACGATATTTGCACATGCTTTTCAGCAATTTGATACATGATCCTCGTGCAATTCATATTCATAACACATAGTGAATGCTTTAAGTGAGTCTAAACTTTTGCTGGGTAGTATATGAAACGTTATATTTGCAGGCGCGTAGCAAGCCAATTTTTTTGGTGTAAGCGTTTCCTACAAAACTTTATATTTACATAGTATGGAGGTCTTGCCCAACTTTCATGGTGATCTTTAGCAAATATCATGTGTAAGCCAAGGCTCTTTTTAATAATGGTAGCTACGCCCCTGATTTGGGATTACACATTCCCAGTAAAATACAGATTCTAGAATCACAGACTTTGTGTATGCCTCTGACAAGTGTAAGTTGTCCAACCTTTGACACAGCAAGTCTTGGAATCAAACCCCTGACTTTCTCCTCTCAGAACAAATGCTGCTTCCACTCGACAATGGGCACAGTCCCCGATCAAAGGAAAGATGTAAAAAACTAAGTCCTGACATAAAATACTTATCATGCATGGTGCTGCTTACTTTAAGAAGGATGTTGATATCAGGGATATCACTGAGTATCTGCGGCTGACTCTTCCCATCATGCTCCAGTTTATCAACTTCCTCTTCTGTCTCAGATGATGGCTGTGAACAGGACATATTTAGTACGAGTGAGTGAGTGGGTTTGGTTTTCCACCGCTTTTAGCAATATTTCAGGAGTATCATGGCGGGGGGACACCAGAAATGGGCTTTACACATTGTACCCATGTGGGGAATCGAACCAGGGTCTTCAGTGTGACAAACAAACACATTAACCACTAGGCTCCCAACTGCCTGATATTAGTGTGAGTGAGTTTAGTTTACAAACCTTTGAACAGTACTGAAGTCATACCTTGTTAGCTTTACATGCTAACAAACCTGGAAACATGACATGGGCAATTTGGGAATTCAAATCTATTGTCATAGGTCTATACCATAGTTAGAATTGGTTTTCAGCAGCCCATCCTTGTTGTAAGAGGCTCGCAAACTTTTTCCTTTTTTTTCAATATTTTTATTCATTTCAGATAGGTATACAAAGACAGGGAGTACACAACTCCATGTTAGGGCTGGATACATTTTGGCAACAAAGAGTTACAAATTTTCAAAGTGAGAAAATATAGTTACTAGTATACAAAGTCAGGGAGTGCACGACTCCAGCAACAAACTTCATGGGTTACAGGCAAACTTGGTTCACATATGTCATTGTGTCTGAACAGCGTAGATCGGTGTTCATGATGTTTCATTACTGAACTGTTTGGTCCAGACTCAATTATGTACAGACCGCCACAATATGGCTTATATATTGTTGTTAAACAACAAACAAACAAACAAACCAAACCGAGATTTTACTTCAAGACTGTTAGGTGCTAGAAGGTTATAGTCATATTACTTTTTCCACGGGTACCCATTTTCCTGCTGGGTGAACAGAGACAATTTTGAACAAACTCACTTGCCTAAGGTGAGACCACATGTGTTACATGTGCTTTGTTGTGGGGCAGGACTCAAGTCCTAGAAACTCTCAGGAGTCAAGCTGCCAAACACGGTCACTCCGAGTTCGACGTTGCTTAACTTCACCGATTTGTGACCTGAGCTTTGAGCAGAGGACCACGCTCAACCATATTGCTTGGAATATTACTAAAAGCGGCGTAAAACTAAACTTCAATACCAAACTAACAGTTTGACTTAACCGTGTTTGTCTGTATAACTCATTATCAACTGAGCAGTGAGAATTAACTTGGAACACCTCTGGAGAAAAGCCAAACCCTCAGCTTCAGAGATCTTGGTGCTACGTCTTATGATTACCATAATTTTATGGAATGGTCCAACAGATCTCCAAAACATTCAAATCAAATATATTTTGAACCAAACATTCTGAGTAAGTGACAATGACATTGCTCAGACTGACTGACTGACTGAGTTTGGTTTTACGCCGCTTTTAGCAATATTCCAGCAACATCACGGCGGGGGACACCACAAATGGGCTTCACACATTGTACCCATGTGGGGATTCGAACCCGGGTCTTCGGCGTGATGACCCAACGCTTTAACCACTAGGCTACCCCACCGCCCAAGTTACTCAGAAGCACAGGAACACACTGACTGGAAACTCTGTGATGCAATGTTCACTATATTGTTTGGGTGGTGGGGTGGTCCAGTGGTTAAAGCCTTCACCCGTCACACTGAACATCCGCATTCGATTTTCCACATGGGTACAGTGTAAAGCCCATTTCTGGTGTCCCCTGACACGACATTGTTGGAATATTGCAAAACGCAGCATAAAACCATATTTGCCCAATACATTATTTGATGACTGAACTTGACCTTCCATGGTCTTCCCATAAGCACATGAATATAATAACTGGAAACTTTGTGAGGCAACGTTCACGATACTATTTGATGACTGACCTTGACTTTGACCCACCATGGTGTCCACACCTCCACAAGGTTGGCGAGACGTCCATCCTCCAGCATCTGGCTGAACTCCTGTTTCTCCTTTTCCGTCAGCCTCCGCCACACGTCACCCGCATCAGCATCTGAATACAAGGAAATCTCATCAGACCATTATAGACATAATTACATTTACAACTCCTGGACATTTATAAACCGCCTGTATCCAGCACTTGTGCATGCTCAAAGCATGAGAAAATTATTACCAAAGTTTATCCATGCTGCCTGTAAGGGTTAACAGTCACAAGACTTATCTCACCAGGTTCACCAGGTTCACCCAGGCTGGGTGAACAGAGAACAAACAAACAGGGTGCCTCATTGTTGGGCAGGACTAAGGAGTCAGGCTGCCAAACAATGTCACCCATCCAAGGTTTCTCTGTGACCAATGTTGCTCAACTTCAACTGATTTGTGACCTGGGTTCTATGCAGAAAACCACAAACTACCACAACAAAACTATTATAGACAAAACTTCCAGCTCCTCTGCTTGGACTCAAACCATGGACCTCCTAATCTGAGATCCTTGTCCACATGACCAAAGACATTCAACACTGTCAGCATGCTGCCAAGCTGTCTGAAACAGACTATTTTTCACAAGATTCCAACCACAGACAATCATGAGTTATACATTCTTATACTGACCTAGGTCAAGTCCCTCCAGTCGTTCCTCCAAGCCTGGATCATCAGCATCTGAAAGGAAATAGTAGCCTTAAGGTCAAACATTTATCCTGGATTGAGTGAATAAGGTTCTTGGACCCTTAAGCACCACCAGAGCAGGAGACACCAGAAATTGACTTCACATGTATCTATGCATTCTCTTCCCACAGAGGTTACTCCTGTCATATCTTCCTACGTAACCTCTGTTCTAATACGGCCCTTTCATGGTGTATCAAGACTCGTGGATTGAGGCAATCAGATTTATGCAATCAGCTTACGTTGTTTCAAAAGTGATCATTCGCGAAGGGTAATTTCTGTATGCCTCGAGAAAACTAAACTTCTTCCCCTGCAACACCAAACGCTTCTTCTAGACAGAACTCAGTCATGTTAGGATCAGTGCGTCTCCATCGCCTCTCATTGACAACGGACAAGCTAGCCATTAAATGGGTGTAACATCAACACAAGTCCCCGCAGATGGGGATATGTGGCCCCACATCTTGTGTTAGTCAAGTTGAATAAGTCGATGTAACACGCGGTTCTGATTGGATAGAAAGAAGGAGTTAATTCATGTTGCGATCTTTTGCTAGGGATTTTACGAGAACCGGAAATACAATTAGAACAGAGGTTCAGTAGGAAGATATGACAAGTAACCTCTGTGGGAAGAGAATGGTATGTATGTCGTGAATTGAACCCTGGGTAACAAATACAATAACAAGCTAGCAATTCATGTAGTATTCTGAAGTGTAACATAACGCTTTTAAGTGTAACTTTGCAACTCTAGCTAGAGATGCACCCTAACCTTCTTCCTCATCATCACTATCAACATCATCCTCGTCCCTCGCCTCCTGCTCTCTCTGTAGGATCTCCAGAATCTTCTCACGATCCTCCATCCTGCACAGATAAAATTAGCGTAAATTAGGAGGCCACATTTTATTCAGCAGTTTTATTTACATCATCACTCCATCATCAGTACTCCACTCCAGGCATCAGGAAGTGTAGCATAGTAGTGTCTTGTTGTGGTGTGTCATGTAGAGTAGTAGAGTTGTGCAGTAGTGTCATGTCGTGGAGTGGAGTGGAGTAGAGAGTAGAGCAAGGGAGAGGAGCAGAGTGAGCATGTATATGGGGATAAATCATTAGGGGGGACACTTTTCACAAGAAGGTTTTCTGAGGGCAGCTGCTGCTTCTTACCCAGCAGTGTTGTGTGACAGTTCATCGATGACCCAGTCCTTGTAGAAGGCCTCGGAGCAGCTGCCATGTTTCTCATGCCGGTAGCAGGCCAGGGAACAATAGGGGATGTTACAGCGGGGACATGTGTACCGAGCCTCCTGGCCTACACAACTGGAAACACAAATGATGCATCAAGTTAAACATGAGTGAGTGAGTGAGTTTAGTTTTATGCCACACTCAGCAATATTCCAGCTATATGGCAGTGGTCTATTAGTAATCGAGTCTGGACCAGACGATCCAGGGATCAACAGTATGAACATCGATCTACACAATTGGGATAAGATGACATGTGTCAACCCAGTCAGCCAGCCTGACCACCCGATCCCGTTAGTCGCCTCTTACGACAAGGATGGGTTACTGAAGTTCAATTCTAACCCGGATTTTCACAGGTTAGTTAAACATGAACATCCCTTGGTTTGTCATCATCATGATACTGAAATAAGGTCCCCACGAATATCTCAACATACATAGAAAGTGATCTTGTCTCTGTGATGCTTGTTTCTTATATAACACAATCAAATGCATCTAATACAACAGTATGACAGTTCTCATTAAGTAATAACACAATGCAGAATGGTATATTTCTGTACTCTGATTTGGGCTAGGGTGCGTTTCTGTATACAGAAATGTATATGCGGTACCCGTGCTGGCAGGGTGTAGGACATTTCCCTACATGACAATTCCCCCCAAAAACAATTCCCCATCACCTGAGGGTCAATTTCCCACACCCTAGTTTTTTATGATTTGTGTTGTTGAGTTCTGGAGAAGTAGTTACAAGACGATTACTGTTGTTTTTCTAATTACTTTAAATTGAGGTGAGCTCTATTCTTAGCAATTATGTTTTTGTTTTTTTTAACCATCTGGAGCAAAGGAGGATGTTATGTTGTTTTTGTAATTAGTCTTTTATTTAGATCACCTCAAGAACCATCTAGTGCTGGACAGAAATCCATGGATCAGTTCCTGATATCCATTTGAAAGAACATTCATGTTGGTTGAATGAAAGAATGTGCAAATGTAATCATTGTTATCACCTGTGTGTCGGATACTATGCCTCTATGTATTTATTACAGAATGTGAAAGATATAATAATAATGTCTGATACTGACAATTAAACTGGACATACTGATACTAATTATTGTTAAGGATAGAATGAATAAATATATAATATAAAAAGTCAATATCACTTTAGTTGTTATTTATACTTTTTAATGTGCGGGGAATTGTCCAAGTGGGGAATTGTCTGAGAGGGGAATTGTCTGTGTGGGGAATTGTCTGGACCCAGTGCCGGCGGCCTCTTCAGCACTATTGATAGTTTAACTTGAGACCTGTTTCATCTATCATCTCCATTACCTCATATTTTTAAGATTAATTTTGGACACTGTGTAACTAAATTAGAATTTGTTTGTTTGAAAACACCCGGTTATACCAACTGTAACCCAACGTTTCTTCAACGTTTTCAAATCAGTGATCGGAAAAAACTAATGCCCGCACCAGCTAAACCTTCAAAACTGATTTGATGTTGGTGGAAGTAGACTTTATGTTTTACTTAACAATGTGTGAAATCGATAACATACATGGAACAAGTTCTTGAATCAGTGCCAACGAGTTTTGACGCATTCTGTTTATGCTCATTACTGGAGGCTGACATCTTGAAGCTTCGCACTGAATTTATTGATCGTCTGCTGCCAAAAGCTACGGGGATTTACTGTCATTGTTTTGGGCATTTCTCGGTAAGAATCTCATGATACAGTTTGAAATTGAGGCAAGCATTTTGTAAACAGGTGCTTAAAATTCTGATCTCATTATATATTTTTCAAAATGCAAAATGTTTGAAAAATAGACGAAAACGAAACTCTAAATAAATTATAAAAAGCAAGATTGTAAACCGGCTATATAAATAATTTGGCTTCTTTCGTGTCGCCCCTTACACGAATACATATATAATTATAGATATTTTATCATTTGAAAGTTCTTTGACATCAGATTAATAACTTATCGACTAATAATTATATCAACAAGTAGTTGCTTCGGGTCTGCCATACGCCGGAAGAAGATATCGTCCTTCACCCCGTTGCCAAGATACGAGGCTGTGTACCCAAAGCGTGGTAACTTTTCAAACTAAGTTTTGCCTGCTGGATCATAGCGATAACTGTTATCTCTAGTTCATCATAAATTTCAGCACATCTACACGATATCCATCGTCAGAAATGGCCGTTCCGTTTTCTAACACCAAACTTAGAGTGCCAAAAGGCTTCCAAAATATTTTGGAAGGACTCGCACGAGAAGTGCTTCGAGCTCAGCCAAAGGATGTGTTCGAATTTGGATGCCAGTACTTTGAAAGCATGGTCACAGTGAGAGAAGGTAAGACATCAATATTTTACATTTGAAACATACCCACACCTTCACGACTTACATTTGCCAAATACACGAACAGCACAGTGACAATGGCAGTGATTATGTCCATTGTCTTACAGTTACATGTCTTACATTGTCAATAATAACAACAGGTTCTTTATGTCATATCTAAAACACAACTTGAGACCAAATGTGGATTTATTTTCAGAAGATTTACATTCATAAAAGTGAAAGGAAATATGTTGAACAACAACTACAATGTTTGTCAGCATGATCAGACATGATATTAGTTCACATCATGTTTTGTCATGGTTGGTTTGATATGTTGTCATTTTGGCTGATTTTGATTCTCCAGCAGTTGACATTTCAAAGTGAATGTATCAGCAATGCAAGAAAATGTTTGATTAACAGTTAACATTTCAGTTCCATTACTCTCTTTAGGAATTCAAATCATACATTTTCCCTCATTTTATCCCATTTTGGTACCTCAGAAGTGTAAATTCGCATCAAGAAAGATAGGGTTATAGACAGTATATAGTTATATAAATGGTAACATACATTCATTATGTTTGTATCAATGTACTTTTAAAATAATAAATGGTTTTGGTGCTGGTGCTGCTCAGGTAATAGATAATTGGCTATGTAAGTAAATATTAATGAGAAATAATACAGGACAAATCTTAAGGATAACAACTGTTTGATTTATTCTTGATTTATTTAGGTGAAGAAGGGGCAAGAACTAGCCCAGAAACGTTGTGAAAAATAAATCAAGAAGTTGTTATCCATAAGATTTGTCCTATATTACTACACCAACTTCTAAATGCTTTTGAAGAATTTAATGAGAAATAGTAATATCTTTAAAGCTTTGGCATCCCTCATCAATTTAGGAGTTAAGCCAGATTCTGATGCAGTATATGAAGTAATTTCTGAAGTTCACAGACTACAGTGCCTGAAAACAAAAAATGTTGAAGCCTTCATTATGTTTAATATGCCTTACTTTGCGATTTCAGTTTTCATATTTTGTGTTAACCTGAATGTATTTTGTGTTTTCTAAGAGTATTGTGCTTAACAATGATGAGGGAACTTAACTGCCTGTGACAATGTTCATGTAGCATTCTTACCTTGTCAGCTTGCTCGGTCATGTTGACAAGGCGTCAGAAGGTTTCTGGTTCGAATCTGTCACAAGAGTTTGATATTATATGGCAGCTACAAGTCCATTTATCTAAAATTAGATCAAATTCTTAGACTTTCAAACCTATCACACAGACCCTTGTTCATGGTAGATCGATGCTCATGGTGTTGATCACTGGATTGTCTGGTTCAGACTTGATTATTTACAGACTGCCACCATATAGCTGGGATATTGCTGAGTGAGGCGTAAAACTGAACTCTCTCATATATATCAGTCACAATCAGTATACAGATCTACATGGGTTTCTGATAGACTTGGACATGAAAGCAAAATAACAAAACACTTTGACATTAAATGAGGCCTATACTGACTTGATATATAGGAATAAACATGTATTATTTTAACAAGAATTTTGAACCAGTCCGTCAGGCCAACATTTCCGGAATGATACAATCCCAATCCAGTCCTTTTCATTTGGCTGGGAGGCAAACACTGTTCCAATATATGTTGAGTTTATTGTGAATTTTAAGACAACCTCTTTTCTTAGTCTTAGTTATGCTGGGGCGGTGGGGTAGCCAAGTGGTTAAGCATTCACTCGTCACGCCGAAGACCCGGGTTCGATTTCCCACATGATGGGTACAATGTGTGAAACCCATTTCTGGTGTCCCCCGCCGTGATATTGCTTGAATATTGCTAAAAGCTGCGTAAAACTAAATTCACTCACTCACTTAGTTATGCTGTGATGTAATACTGATGAAAACAATGTCAAACATAACTCACATTTTGTTACAAGATGCAAGTCTCTTGACTTCAGGGACTGTACATGATTATACATATATTGCTTCAAAATATAAATTTTTGAAAGAACTAAATAATGTTGAGGAAATTGTAAACACAAATGTCAGTCATTTTTTTTTCTTGATCAGTTTTGCACCACAGTTTTCTCATGACATAACTGTGGATTACTCTGACTGACAGACCCAGGAAATATTCAAACTCATTGCAGTTTAGGACAGTGAGATCACACTTGTTTATAGGCATGGAAAATGTTAACAAATTCTGGTCTTGCTTCCAAATAGTTTTGTGTTAAATTGTATTCAGCTGTTATTCATGAAACACATGTTATATTTGGGATTACACTTTCTCAGTAAAGTACATATTCTAGTACTTTTGTTAGGTAGAATCCCATCTGGGATTCAAACCCACACTCTCCAAGTCAGGCTCCTAATAACACGTGTTACATTTGATTACTTTCCGTGTTCCGCAGTTTTGGTCAGACAACATTTTCCATCAGTTGATTTTCCCAGTTTTTGACAGATTATTTTCTAAATAGTCCTAAAAACTATATTCAAATGTGGCAATGATACAGTAGAATGTGCTGTCAAAATGTGTTAAAATCATGTCCAGGTGCCATTTTTCGCCAGCAAAATAATTATTGACTTGTTCCTGTTGCTCCCCAAAGACTGTTCAGTTAGTTGTAATTTGTAGCATTGGGAATTGGTGGTAAAGTCATGATTGACTGGATCATGAAGCCCAACTCCCCGCGTGATGTTGCTTCATCCACACCAGGGCTCAGTCACTTAAGAGATGATAAGTCATGATTGACTGGGTCATCCCACCAGGTGCAACCTACCAGGAGATAAAAAACCAAGTTGCACCAGCCAAATTCCAGCTGCACTTCTCTTATTGCAATATGTAATGAAAGAAATTTACTATTGAATTATTCAAAGTTTAGAAGAAAAATGAGCTGACATAATTATGCTTATAATGTTAGATTTATTGTTGATTTATTTCTCAATTTTTTTCTTGCACCTGCTGCAAGTTAGACAAATAACTAGGTTGCACTTTGTAGTATTGGGTTGCACCAGTGCAAGTAACAAAGTACTAAATCGAGCCCTGCATGCTATTATTACTAATCTGTTACCATTAGGGCTGTAACGATGCATCAAACTATGGATTGATTGCAATTGTTGAGTCTCCAATAGCAATTAATCGAATCGAAGAAACGAAAAACTATTGATGCATCGATTGTATGTGTGACTATCGATTAGTGTTGGGAATTGGTTAAAAACTCATAATTGATGATTGGTCCATCACAACCGATCAATCATCGAAAATAATTGGTTAACGTCATTTGTCAAATTTTCCTGGTTTTGTTTGTTAATGGACAATAAAATAAAGAAGAAAAAATCCATGTAGTCCTTGGGTAATTTTTTTTCAAACTGCACAAAATGCATCTGCAAATTTCACATCTTTAAAGGATCACTAGTATGTTAGGAACATAAATTTCATGGAGTCTTTAAGATAAATTCAATCATGACTTGGAACGAGCTTGTAGTGCTCATGAAATGTAACAGACAAAACCAACTTGTAAAAAATATTGTTAATGCAAACAAGTGTTCCAAAATTGTTTGTGTTCAATATGAGAAAACATGTTCGATTGCTTGGTCGTTTAGGCACTGCGACCAATCTTCAATTATTACAATTAATTGGACCACCACTACTATCGATAGTTAAGTAATTGACTTCTGTTGATAAATGCGCCGCAAAATGCAGGAAGTACTAGATTCGTTCACTTTGATTTAGAGTTATTTATCTATATCTTCCTGTTACCTCTTAAACAAACTTGATCTGGGTTTCAAATTTCTTGTCAGACTGAGAGACTGAAACTACTTCAGCTTGTTTTTTATTTCATATAAACTATACATTCATTTGGGAAATGTCTTCAATTGAGATAATTCAAGGAGAAAACACTGTTGATATATCCCCGATACTACTTAAATACAACTTAAAAGTTGTAAGGAGTACTGCATTAGGAGTAGGAAGGGATTCTCTTTGAAATACTTTTAAATTTTAAAAACAAACTGAACCTTATAGGAATCTGTTTGTGTCTGCCATCTTTGTTAGATGAACAAAGGAGTTGGTGTATCAGTGAAAGAATGTGAACATTTTTCAATCTCAGTGAACTGTAAAAAGACTTGTCTTTAAGTAATTGAAACATGTTTTAGTTGTTTGACATAAATAACACCATTTATTAACAACTATGAACGATGTCTTAGCTTTGTTAAGAAAGAGAAGATATATTTAGAAAGCATACTTAAGAGTTTTTTTCAGTGATTCTGGTATAAATTACATTGAAATGTCAGTGAAAGCATTGGTGCAGACACACAACTTTCCAAGGGAAGCCTAGATCAAAGGTATATGTTTGATTGTACTTTCTTCTAGCATTAAATGCTGAAACTTCATTACATGAACAGCCTTTTAAGATCACTATTTCAATAGTTACCCCTATCAGTTATCATTAAGGTTGGGTGAAAACATTGATAATCTGGAGTATGGTTGATGTAAAGAATTATTAACAAACACCTGTGAGAAGCCTAGCTTGAACTCGGCGCTATATAAATTTAACTATTTTCGATATGAAAACTGTGTCATCAGTAATATATTGCATAAAGTATTGCGATGAACTGTTTGATTGGCAATTTAGATATACATTTGTATATAAATTCACAAATCAGATGTTTAAAATATTGGTTAAAGATCCTTGGAATGAACAAAGAATCCCCAAACTAGCTTATGACATGCTTGTACATTTAGATGATAGGGGTAAGACCACATGGGCCTTATATTAGAAATCTTACAGGGATTTACAGGACACAAATTCCTGCATCATATACACATAAAAATTGACAATGGATGCAACAAAATTTATTAGAGCATCCACAGGGACGTAGAAAAAGTAAAAAAATTCCAATCAAGTGACAGTAAGTTATCACTGAGTTTGCTACTAGCTGGGTTATGGTATCATTTGCAATTTAATTACTGTAACAATGTGATGATCATGATACACAATACAATAACAGTATTAATAATAATATTTAAGTGTCTGGGACCCCCATTTTGTTGTCCAGGACCCCTGAAAATTAATTGTGTGAGTCCCTGGACCGTCAAATACAGGACTCCAGGTAAATCCCTGATCTTATATTTTCTCATGGCTTTGAATTTGTGTGGCTAAATCAAACAGTTGGTCATGTTGACCTGTTCCTTAAGCAATTTCAAGAACAATCTGTTAGTATGTATTGCCAAGAACGGAATTCCTGTCTAGACAATAGTTCAAGATATCAGTTGTATAGATCATATAAGAGCTTAATTCAACCAGAACGATATATATCTGTATAGAGACATCTAGAAATATCAGACGCACATTTGTCAATTTTCGATTGGGCTTGTTAGACTTATCAGTAAATAAGCAGACGATTTTCAACAGAGAGAAGTTTAAGGATATGTCCATAATGTCCTTCAGCTGTAGAAGATGAAATTCACCACGCTCTTGTATGCCCACATTATGCTGATTTAAGAAAAATATATATCCCAAATAATTATCTGTTAAAATATCTTTTAACTGCCTTTGTTTCCATTGTATCCTCCAAAAATGAAAATGTAATACGTAATCTTGCGCTTAATGTAAAACATGCTGTTATCCTAAGAAGCAATATCTTATCTGAGCTGTAATTTCTTTGTGAAATGTCTGTAGCATGTTCTGTATAGATACTTGTATTACTTGTATATGGGCCAGAGGCCTTAAATACAATAGATATCTTGATGTCCAAGATATTTTTATGGATTAAACTTCTTTTATATTTCTCTCACTTCTTTTTTATTTCTTTTAATCCATAAAAATATCTTGGACATCAATGTACAACTTCTAAATGCCACTGAAAGACACAATAAATATCTTGACTTGACTTAGAAGTTGATGAATAATAAGGAAGGTGAGATACTTTATGGATGTCAACTTCTTTACTATTATGATGTGACTTTTCGGTATAAGGTTCTTATACTGTTGTCAAGCAAATGTTTATTTAATGACCAGCGGGTCTACATTGCTGTCACCAAAATGTATACATTTGTATAGTCACTGTGATCTTCATATGCTGTTGTCTTACGGCCTGAAAAGCGATAAAGTTCTATTCTGTTCTGTCAAATTGAATGTACATGAGTGTTGACTGTTATCTTGCCTGGCTTAGGTATATTCATTCCATTTTGCATATATCTTGCTTTGATAAATATAAATTGAATTCATGAAGGGATACAGTTCGATTCAACACATACGTGAGTGAATCGTAACAACCCAAGCATTTACCCATCCTCACCAAACATTTACTCTTCATTTGAATCACTTCCATTGAATATAGCTGTATATCGATGCCTCTCAAGACTAACGCTTAGTCTCTGAGTATGTGTGATTTTGATAGAAACAAACAATTCCTTGTAAATTGAAAAGGAGCTCCAGTGAGTAGGAAGAATCTGAAGAAAGCTTGTGCTTGTTGGATGGGGTGGTCAAGCTCAGTGACCTCAGTGATCCCATATCATTGTACCATGACCACGCCGCCTCCGTGGTGTAGTGGTTAGAGCGTCCGCCGGAGAGCGGAAGGTCGCGTGTTCGATCCCCGACCCCGTCATACCAAAAGACGTTAAAATATGGTACTTGTTGGTCCCTGCCTGGCGCTCGGCATTAATGGGTACAACAAGGACTGGTCGGCTCGGAGTCAGCATAATGTGTCTGAGTGGGGTATTCATGCTTCACTGCGGCATGGTATCTCAGTGGGCTAGCACTATAAAACCAGCTTAAGTCTGGGCTAGTACAAGCAGCCGCACATACACATACACAGGCATGCACGTCGTCGTCGTCATATGAGCGAAATATTCTCAAGCACGACATTAAACCCAATTTCACCTCACCTCACCTCACCTCACCGTGACCACAAGGATTGTTGCTCGCAATAGTGATCACTGGATTGTTTGGTCCACACATGATTATTTACAGGCAGTTGTCAAAAAGCGGGAATATTGCTGGGTGTGGGGCAACAAACAAACGACTAACTTTGTCAGACAATGCAGAAAATGTTAAGAGAAAATGTTTTACTTTTATTGTTTTTTAGTAACCAGAAGGAATAAACGGTTTGGAGTCATTTTCTTGGACATCAAAAATGGAACGAAGATATTTTTCAAAATGTCAAATTTACACAGGTCCTGTGTACTTGTTTCTATATAAATGAATTTATCAGGCTCTAGATGTATACTGAATATGTGAATTTGCTCAAAATCTAATTATCTATTTTTATGTTCTTAATTTCATAAATTTTTAGGAACTGGGAAATTTTAGTTTTTTACTGCAAGATTTGCTGCAGATTTGAAGTGAATATTGGCATCTGAAAGGTCTGGATAAATACCTGAAGACAGTGGTTATTATTGTGTTTTCTTGATAAAATACACACTTACTTTTTAGGGATTCATTTTTCTGGGAGGGAAATGCTATCTGTCACTTCAGGTGAAATCTTTGTTGTTTTGGAAACAAAACACAGTTAAAATATCAATGGAAGTCAACTGGCAAATTTTATAAATTACGGTTCATTCTAATTGGAATCATACTTGACACCTCCTTGTAACTGATGTATTTCTATTTGAGAATGTCTAAAACCAGACAAGCCAAATACAAAAGACATGGTTACTCTGAATATTTTTCTTAATGCACTCTAATCTAAATGCGGCAACATCAGCCTCCTGAGACATTTCCACCAGTGTCTGCAATAAGATCAAAGTGGCTTCGCATAGTGGTTGTTATTCAGACTCGGTACAGTTTTAGTGCTGTCATGTCCAGCTATTGATGTTCTAAATTACTGAGCCAAGTGTAGTAACTGGTATCCTACAGGGACCTATTTCTAGTCCGGTCCTGTTGATTGCAACTTGACAGGGTTAGTAGGAGAGTCAGCAGTGCAGACCTTGTTAATGACGGAGACACAAGGGTGACACAGATTCCAAGTCCACTCCACAACCTGCTCATGATGTTTGCGTTTCTTCTTAGTATAATGAGAAAAATTTGGAGAGCTTTAGGAATTAATAACGGAGAGACACAAGAGTAACACAGTTTTCACATCCGCTACAGTCTCCTCAGGATGCTTGTGTTCCTTCTTTGTATAATGAAAGAAATTTGGAGAGCTTTAGGAATTTGGATTTCTTAAGACAAGTCCAGATGACTAGTATAAAGCTTATTTTTCTGGTTACTGAGTTTGCAGCTGGTCCTGCTTGAACCAGAGACAAGTGTTTTCCATGGTTATACTTTTCCGTCACTTTTATGCAGCCACTGGATCTAATATGTGGTATGTATGATAAAAACATCGAGACCTGTTTCCGAAGTTTCCGAAGTAAAAGCACTGAGACTTGGTTTAGAAGTAAAAACTTTGAGACCTGGTTTAGAAGTAAATGCATTGAGACCTCGTCTAGAAGTAAAAGCTTTGAGACCTGGTTTAGAAGTAAATGCATTGAGACCTCGTCTAGAAGTAAAAGCTTTGAGACCTGGTTTAGAAGTAAATGCATTGAGACCTATGCTAGAAGTAAAAGCTTTGAGACCTGGTTTAGAAGTAAAAAGCATTGAGACTTGGTTTAGAAGTAAAAACTTTGAGACCTGGTTTAGAAGTAAATGCATTAGACCTCGATACCTAGAAGTAAAAGCTTTGAGACCTGGTTTAGAAGTAGTAAATGCATTGAGACCTCCTAGAAGTAAATCTAGAAGTAAAAGCTTTGAGACCTGGTTTAGAAGTAAATGCATTGAGACCTGGTTTAGAAGTAAAAGCATTGAGACCTGGTTCAGAAGTAAAAGCTTTGATACCTTTTTCAGAAGTAAATGCATTGAGACCTTTTTCAGAAGTAAAAGCTTTGAGACCTTTTTTAGAAGTAAAGTGTCTGAGACCTGGTCAGAAGTGACTGACATGTGAACGTGGACGGAATGATTGTGTAGGGTTTCTGATTGGTTGATGCTGTATAATATTGAGTTGTCATGCACAAACTTTATAACAGCACTTGATCTTCATGTGTAGATTTGTGTATTTTATAAGAATACGTTTAAAACAATGTATCCTTTTGTTGAAGATGGCTTTTGTCCAAAGGTTACAGTTCTGTGTTTATTTTTTTCCTCTAAATAATTGGACATTTGCATAAGTTCAGACCTCCTTTCTGAAAATCATAAAGTTGCTCTTCTTTGTTTTGAAAACTTTGTTTTAGTGAATAAATAATTTGTTTAACTTTGATAAATAACTGTTTGTAGAACACACACTCTTTGAAAGTGTTTAATGTAAGAAGGTAATTGTCATTGATGCCTTAAACATTTGCAGAGCTAAAACAACTTGCAAAATATATTGCATTTGCTTTCTGTGGAGTATATCTTAATTGTGTTAGAACAATTAATAATGCATTGATACCATCAGTCTCTTGAAAGATTTGTGAATCAAGGGAAGTAACTCTTCCAGTCTTGGGGAAATCATTGGTAGCCAATACCAAACAATGATACTTTTTCTTTTGCTGATACATTTACATGCAGTGTAATCTGAATTTGAAAATATCTGAGATCAATTATCAATAACCAATATCAAAGTGAAAAGTGAATAATGGGAACATGCAAATCAAAGCACATACATTTTAATATTACGTTGATAATTTCAAAAAGTGACAGAATTTACAAACTGAGAAATAAATTCTTGATAACAAACATCAAATATAACATTAGTTTTGCAATGTTACATAATATTTGAAATAATACTAACTTTAAGAACACTTTTGATGGTATAAATTACTTACATAACATACTATGAGTGAGTGAGTTTGGTTTTATGCCGCTTTTAGCAATATTTCAACAATATCACGGTGGGGGACACCAGAAATGGGCTTCACACATTGTACCCATAAGATAAGATAAGATTTATTTATTGTCCAAAGGAAATTTCTATTGCACAGTTTCAGTTCTCCATTCATGACAAGGATGTAAATACATTTGAAATAACAAAATCAGCATATAACTTCATATAATGATACATAAATACATACACACATACATGTCTGCATATGATTTGGGGATGGAACCTGGGTCTTCAGCTACCCCACCGCTCCTAACATACTATGAGGCTTAGAAAACATATAAAGTGTGGAATCAATGCAATGTTCCAAATCATCTAAATATAAAGACCTCTTCATGAACCAAAACATTCAATAATTATATGTGTTGAAACAGTGTTGAACACCCATATAAGCTAATACTTAACTTGAGGGGTGTCTAATCATCACCATAATTGGCATTATCCAACTAAAAACATGTTTCATGGATTACATCTTCTTTTTATTCTTTATCACAATGTTTCAGAGCTAATTATTGCTCCTTCATCAAGTCAAAATTCACCTGATGAAGGAGCACGAATTAGCTCTGAAACATCGTAATACAGAATAAAAAGAAGTTGTTATCCATCAAACGTGTCATGTATACATGTTCATCCAACTTCTAAATGCTTTCAACAGGGCTCGAATTAGTGCTTTGTTACTTGCACTAGTGCAACCCAATATTACAAAGTGCAACGTCGTTATTAGTCCAACTTGCACCAGGTGCAAGTCACATTTTGAGTGGGTAATCTTCTGAATGAAACATCTAAATAATTGCATCTCCATATTGCAATAAAAGCAGTGCAACTGGAATTGGCTGGTGCAGCCAGGTTTTTATCTTAGGTTGCACCTGGTGCAATTAGGTTAACATATCTTAAATCGAGCCCTGCCTTAATTCTCACCTTTCAAGTGTATCACTTCTAAATGACATTCGTAGACTTTAAAGGGCTTCTACAGGGTGATAGAATTAGATAAGTGTTACTAGTTGGAAGTTTATGCTTACAATTTCTAACTGACTATTGATGAAGACGTGTGACATGAGGCATATCAAGACTGAGGAGGTCATGTCATATACCTCAGGAAGCATGGTGGCCCAGTTTAACGAACTGCAGTTTGTTGAGTTTCCTACTTCGGCATGCCAGAAATGCATCTTTTAATAGTGTTTATAATTTTTTCTCAAGATAATCTGCTCATACATTTTTAAGATAATCTTCAGATTTCCTGGTTAACAATTGTCCAGTGTCAGAGAATTTGAACCAGTTTCAGTCTGCTCGGAATAATCAATTGGTGTGAATTGAAACCAGTTAGTATTGTTATAGGCAGATGAAACTGAAGCTTGTCTGAAACATAAGATGATTGATCAAATGCCAGTTTGTTTTCTGTACTGCTAGATACCTGTCACCTTTGACATTTCTTAATGAGAGGTTTGTAGCTGACTGTTAGATCTAGCAAAGGTCATCAGCATACGTCAATGGCTATCTTGGGATGCGGTGCTTGGGTTTAGAATATGGTACAAATACACCCTCAAGGTCGCGCCGAGTCTCTGGAGGGGAGAGTTTGTTGTTTAGTGTAACATTCAAGTTATGTGAAGGTAGCCTAGTGGTTAAAACGTCCGTTCGTCACGCCTGGGTTCGATTCCCTACATAGGTTCAATGTGTGAAGCCCATTTCTGGTGTCCCCTGCTGTGATATTGCTGGAATATTGCTAAAATCGGAGTAAAACCATACTCACTCACTCAAGTTATGTGATAGTGGTATGTAAATAATCAAGTCTGGACCAGACAATCCAGTGATTGATATTGTAAGCATTGATAGTAATGGTAGATAGGATTTAGTCTGCATTCTGTGAAGTATGTTTCAATTAAATCTGTGACATATGTTATAATTGGGCTGCTGTATAGTTTCTTCGCAACATTTTGATTGTTGTATTGTATCATTGGGATCATGTTTCTATTACATCTGTGAAATTTCTTACAATTGGGTGGGGTGGGGGGTGGTAGTCTAGTGGTTAAAGCGTTCGCTCGTCACACTGAAGACCCGGGTTCGATTTCTCATGGCACAATGTATGAGGCCCATTTCTGGTGTCCCCCGACGTGGTATTGCTGGATTATTGCTAAAAACTAAACTCACTCTTACAATTGGGCTGCTGTTTATTTTCTCCACAAACTTTTGATTGTTGTAATGGATTGTGTGGTCAGTGTTATTGACTTGGTTGGTGTGTGTCAGCATATCCCAATTGCAAATAGTTATGCTCATTTTTTAGTCATTATGTCAATCCCTGGGTGGTTTGATCCAGATCGGGATTGGGTGGTCAGGCTCGCTGGTTTGGTTGACACGTGTCATCGGTTCCTAATTGCGTAGATCGATGCTCATGCTGTGGATCACTGGATTGTCTGGTCCAGACTCCATTATTTACAGACTGCTGCCATATAGCTTGAATATTGCTGAGTGTGGCGTAAACCTAAATTCACTCACTAACTCTGATGCAGGTTTGACAGCATAAAGTGAGAATACTGCTGAATATGGCATTAAACAACAAACAAATAATATTTTTTTTATGATGAAATATGTTCCTTCAGTGATGTGTTGAAACTGAATGTATTGTATGATTTAGGCTGGACTTAATTTACAAACACTGTACACACATTCCAGAAAACTGAAATGTATAATCTCCCTGAGACGTATGGGATATAGTAATCAGTCTGTCTGCTTGTCCGTCCATATCATATCTCTAAAACTGATTCTTTCATGAAACCTTGCACACACGATGATCAGGGTTCCCATTTGTTAGTGAGGTATTGTCATTTGTTCTGTTTCCAAGACAAGTTTGATTTTTGACTCTGCTCATAGTGGTGTTTTTTCCCCGGACCGTATGTCTGAAACTAATAAGTATTCTTTCATGAAAAACACAGAGATACAGTTGTCAGCTTGTGACCTTTAATGTTTTAGCGTTTATAGTTTTCCTTTTTCCAAGCAGCATATTCTCCTCAGAATTGCCGTAACAATCTGGGTTCCGATCCACAAAACATTTGTTACGACCTGTCGTAACTGTATAGTTTATCATAGGCTTACGGATGACGTAGTGCAACAATAACTTTGTGGAGGACCCAGATGATGGTAAGATTACAGAATTCTGAGAATACCGGATACCTTCCTAACCCCTAGGGTTAGGGTAAGGTTTAGGGTTCGGGTTAGGGCAAGGTTTAGGGTAAGGTTTAGGGTTAGGGCAAGGTTTCGGGTTCGGGTTAGGGCAAGGTTTATGGTTAGGGTTAGGGTAAGGGTAAGGTTTAATTTTAGGGTTAGGGTAAGGGTTTGGATTAGGGTAAGGTTTAGGGTTTGGGTTAGGGTTAGGTTTAGGGTTCGGGTTAGGGTAAGGTTTAGGGTCGGGTAAGGTTTAGGGTTTGGGTAAGGTTTAGGGTTTGGGTAAGGTTTAGGGTTAGGGTGACGTGACATTAAACAATATGGTTGGTATGTATCCGGTATTCTGTAACTGTGCCCAGATGATTTGGTGTTTTAAATTTTTAGCGACCAGGGGGGAATTTGCCATCTTGTTATAAATCTTATTTTGAAATGAAAAGCACAAGGTTTTTCAGCTGAGAAACTAGGTTAAATGTTAAAAAATCAACTCATTTACTGTTACTGTGAATGTAAATACATTATTTAGAATGCTAGAACTGAGTTTCGATTTATCTTAGAAACTTTAAAACAAATTGTGATGAATCCCTACTCCTTCTTCCACATATTTTTTCTGCTTGTTTAACTTGGCGAGAAGCCAGGAAGCAAGTAACGGACCAAAACCTGACAAACTAGACACTCTGGTCCCTGCGGGTATCTCACACAGCATTGTTATAAATAACTTACACCTGCTGATCGATACAAGGTGTCATCAAATCACAGATTCCATTAATAAAATGTTTTGAAAGCATGAGGTTGCTGTATTCAATTTACTAAATGAATGTATTTTCAGAACCCATTCACATTTTCAGTATCACTGCCCTCTGACTAATGGTCAGAAATCTGACATCTAATTACAGTCTATCACGAGATTTTGAAATCCTAGAGCAAGAACATAAATACACCTGCCTATTGTTAAACAAACTGAAAATGAACACAGTCTTGGTCATGTGGATAGAGTACCTGTCTGGACAGTAGAAGGTCTGTGTTCTGATCCCTGGCACAATTTATAAGATTTTTTATTATTTTTTTAAAATATTTTTATTTCCCATTTGAAAGTTGTACAGTTACATCTCAGAGTAGAAAACAGTTTTTACATTCTATAGAATACAGGTTTTTTTTCGTTACACACCACTTTCAAGCAGTATACATATCACATGTTACAATATTGCTTTATAATATTTTCAGTTTTGTAGACACAGTAGTATGTGTAGTAATAGATCTGCGTAGTTGCAGTAATCATGAAGCGTATTCGCTGCTTAGCTGATACATAATAGGGACACTGTTTCGTATACATACATACACTTCAGCTTTTATACTTTAGGTGCATGTACATATACATTCTTATATACTTCCACACACATACATATGTTCATCTGCGGACACATCCATACACGTGCTCATCCATATACATATGTATATACAAATACACATTATATGCTTTTGCCGGCAATTATATACTGCAATTGTTATAAAGATACATCATGAGTACTGATATTTGAAAATAGTGTATGGAAGGAGGACCAGAATGTAAAAAACTGTGTTTGCCTAGCGTTGGAAAAGGCAATGTATTTGGTGGATTTATAATAAGTTAATATTTCCCGCTGCAAATATTGAAAGTTTGGCTTCATATTTTTCAAACTCATCTTATATAGTGTATATAAGATGGTACTTGTTATTGCCCAACCTTCTACAGGATGTGATACAAGAACTGTCGTACAAAGCAATCTTAGTGTAAAGGTGATCATATAACTCCCATACTTTACCATAGACTTACAAATGTCTTAATGCTAAGGCGTCACGATATGGCTGAAATATTGCCGATGTGACGTTAAATATTAACTCACTCACTCACTTAATGCTAAGGCTGCTTTGTACAGCAGCAGTCTGCCTGGAGACAGTTTACTATGTCTGATAGGGCTGCGCAATATAACCGGTTTACCGGTATATACCGGTTCAGACATGAAAGCGATACGTATTGCGATACGCTGATTGAAAACCGGTATTTTGACATGCATTCGAAAAGACTTCGTAACACTCGGAAATCTTCGGATATTTCCGTTTTATAAATTGTTCCTTTCCTTTATTTATTTGTGCCAAATATTATTTACATTTTTATTTTGTCATGATTAAAAGCTTTTATTAAAGCTTAATCAAGCATGGTGATTTTGTTGTGTTTTTGCTTTATAAATCAAGCATTAACTCGATTATAAGTAGTTTTTTGTTAAAAAAGAACTTCTTGCAATATATTGCAATACATATCGCAATATATGCTTTCACATCGCAATATATTGCAATATGAAAATTCTCTGCAATGCCCAGCCCTAATGTCTGAGTGGCCCGGTATCCATGTAGAAATGTGGTATCGGCTGTGGGCTACCACTGTAAGTACACATTAGGGCTGCAACGAATACACTATGTGGCGAATATTATACGTATCATGAATAGTGGGTAACGAATACGAATAATTATTCACGAATACAATATTGTACTTAAGTGATTGATGTACAATATGGACGCTCATGTTGACAGTTTTGATTTGTCACAGCAATAACCAGTGATCTAATGACACTCAAATGGTATGATATAGTTATAATCGACAGTACCATGTACAGTCTTGGCAAATTAACATGACTTGCGCTACTCAAGACTAGTACATATTCAATTCTTGCATATCTCACTTTCCAAAAGTACACAAGGGTTCAAGTAAAACATGCTCCCTTAAAAAATCGTAAATATTTGTTAATATTAGGTTCTGGTGACCATGAGTAACGAATTGAATTCATGAAGGGCTACGGTTCGATTCACCGAATATGCGAGTGAATCGTTACAGCCTTAGTACACATTACCGGTAGTTTGGGCTTAGACAAGCAGCAACACAAACACACATGCATGCATACTCCTGAAATGTCAACGTCAAAACTAAAGCTCTCCTTGCGCTTATAAAATATTTCAATCAAAGATCCCCAAGGTCATGGATGCAGAAGGTCAATGTGACCTAGTAACACATATCCTTTCTCCCAAAATATACAGGATACATATATTTGGAGCTGCTGGAAGTCATTTCGTTAAATATACACGCTTTGTAGATTTTTTTAGTTTCAGAATTAATTTAACGTCTTTTTTACCTTCCCAAAATGTTGAGGGATTGAGTGATGTACAAGTTGATTTCTTTTTCATGTTGTTTAATATTTCATCTATTGCTTGTTAAGCGACCTTCACACGGCAAACTAAAGTTTGACAACACATGTTAAAATTTTAAAAGTTGTCCACACGGCAAATTAAAGTTTGACAACACATGTTAAAATGTTAAAAGTTGTCAAACAACGTCATTTGAGCGCCACGTAACATCACGTGACAATTTCTTTGACTGCAATTGGTTGTTTCTGAACAACAAGAGTTTGACAACATTTCTCACGTCAAACTCGAGTTTGACAACACCGAAAGTTTGATGGAAAAGTTGGTGAGAATAGAGACTGATCCTATATCTCCACAACAGTTTGACAACTCTGAAATTGGTGTTGATGGCGAGTTGTTGGAATGTTCACACTCCCAAACTCAAGTTTGACAACATGTGTTTTGTTTGTCGTGTGAAGGCCGCTTTACTGTCAATAATCAGATCCTAGTACATCACAGCCGTGGTTGACATCACTAGCTTGCTGTCAATCAAGCCACAAATCGTCCTCCAATGTAGTATGGCAAGGATGGTCTTCGGCGTGACGAGCCAAGGCTTTAACCACTAGGCTACCCCACCGTCCCCATGAGGTCATTGAAGAGGTGGAGGGTTGGTTTCCCATGAAACCAGGGGGGGGTCTATTCAAGCGGTCTGCACAAGGTCAAGAAATATTGGGAGAAATGTGTCACTCTGGATGGTGACTATGTAGAGAAGTCTTAATGACAAGAAATCAAATTAAAGTTTCTACTCTGAATGCGTCTTGGTGATAATTAGAAATTTTTGATACCCCCTCGTACATTTTGTCATTAGCTGAGCTGCTGGATCAAACATAATGCAACTGGCTGCGGAAAAAAGCCTTATGTCGCAGACTGTAGTTAAAAGCTTTTGCTGAAAGAAAATACTTTTTAAGTGAATGGGCTCTATACTTTTAAACAGGTTTTAAAGCAAGAAATTGCTCAGTGTTTGAAATAAACAATTTTGTTTTAAGAATATGAGAAAAGGTGTCAGGATAATATTCTTTATGTCGTATGAAACACAATTTAAAAAAAATAATATTACCACGAATTAAGTGTAGTAATATGTATTGTATTGTATTGTATTGTATTGTGAATATAGTATCATCACCCATATTGCAGAGATACTAGATAACCCAAGGTGTTAAGTGGTGAAGCGCTCCACGAGGGAAATATACTAGTTCCTCTAATAAATTTGTAAGGCCCTGTTTAAGGTAAAGGTAAGGAAAATAAGAGTCAAATCACTCAGAACAATTGATATGGCACTGATAAGAGCCAAAGCACATGGAATAAGTGTCATAGCTTTAATAAGAGCCAAAGCACATGGAATAAGTATCATAGCTCTAATAAGAGCCAAGGCACATGGAATAAGTGTCATAGCTCTAATAAGAGCCAAGGCACATGGAATAAGTGTCATAGCTCTAATAAGAGCCAAAGCACATGGAATAAGTGTCATAGCTCTAATAAGAGACAAGGCACATGGAATAAGTGTCATAGCTCTAATAAGAGCCAAAGCACATGGAATAAGTGTCATAGCTCTAATAAGAGACAAGGCACATGGAATAAGTGTCATAGCTCTAATAAGAGCCAAAGCACATGGAATAAGTGTCATAGCTCTAATAAGAGAGAAGGCACATGGAATGAGTGTCATAGCTCTAATAAGAGCCAAAGCACATGGAATAAGTGTCATAGCTCTAATAAGAGCCAAGGCACATGGAATAAGTGTCATAGCTCTAATAAGAGAGAAGGCACATGGAATGAGTGTCATAGCTCTAATAAGAGCCAAAGCACATGGAATAAGTGTCATAGCTCTAATAAGAGCCAAGGCACATGGAATAAGTGTCATAGCTCTAATAAGAGCCAAAGCACATGGAATAAGTGTCATAGCTCTAATAAGAGCCAAAGCACATGGAATAAGTGTCGTTTCTCTAAAAAGAGCACAGCACATGATCTGAAAGTTGGTGCCGGTGTGTTAATTGAAACAGGGCACTTAATATGGTGAATATGTTATGTCACTTTATACAAAAACAAATATACTTCATCAGAAAAATGATAAAATGGATATAGATTAAAGAGTGTTTAACACTTTCCCAGTGTATAACTATGTATACAGTATGGGGCCAAGCTCCATGGCTACTTCATGTTCTGTAGACTGTTCCTGTTCTTCAGTATCAGTCGGTATTTCCTTCATCAAGAACTAAACAAATACACAGTGAGCTTTACAATCAGATCCACTGCCTCCATCGTGCTGATTTTGGAATGACGTTGTTGAAGTTCAAAAGATTAAAAGCTTAGCACTGCAGAACCTTAGCAAATGGATGTGGATCAGAACGAGGAATAAACATGTGATAGACCCCAGCTGCTGATCATGTTTGAAGTTCATTAAAAATCTGTCTTATGCAGCACCGATCTGGTTTTCTGGTGCATCTTGGGGAGATTAATTATCTGGAGTTATTTATTATTTTGGTGAATAGGAGAAACATAAGCTTCCATCGTATGATCTGTCTTGAAAGGCATCTGGGCTGTAATCAGAATCAATATGCACGACGGAAGTCTTTGAAATACACTCTACTCTGTGAGATCATGATGATGAAAGTGTTGACATCGACTAGTGGGTAAACCCGTGAAGGTCTGGGTTAGCATTGGTCTTACAGTAACCCATGCTTGTCGTAAGAGGCAGCTAACGTCATCAGTTGTCAGCGTCGCTGACTTGGTTGACACATGTCATTGTATCCCAATTGTGTAGATCGATGATCATGCTGTTGATCACTGGATTGTCTGGTCAAGACTCGATTATTTACAGACTGCCGCCATGTAGCTGGAGTAATGCTGAGTGCGACGTAAAACTAAACTCACTCACTCATCTAGAGCAACAAATGTCAAAGGATCCACATCTTTAGGATGTTCAAAACAAAATAATAACATTCATCTCCGTGTTAATCCCCACTACAGTTGCTCCAGACATACTCTTGTTATGGATGGTGTAGCAAATTACAATAATATATGACACGTTTTGTTGATAACAACTTCTTTATATTCTTTAGGCCAGACCAATTTTATTTTGTGTTTTACGGATCCTCAGAAAACCTAAAGTCAAAGTAATATTCTTTTTAAATACTAAAAGTATTTTACTTTTGGCAATTCATGAAGTGTATATGGGCAAAAATTAATCTAAAAAACAATTTTGTGTAAGTTTACATTTTTGACCAATAAAAACGTAAGTATTTTATTTTTGAGCGGGGATAATTAATTTATTTATTTCTCTTATTCTTTAAAAAATATAACAGGCGGATCCGTAAATCAAGAAATAAAATTGGTCTGGCCTTATTACAACGTTTCAAAGCTGATTCTTGATCCCAATCATCAGAGTCCAAAATGTCAATGTCTTTCGTCACGTTGAGCTTTTCTTCATATCAAGCTGACATGCTGATATTTAACTGAAATACTGTTGAAAGCTATTTTATAACATTATAACAAGCAAACACCTACTGCAGACAATACATGCTGAAACTATCACCATCAACAGTATGCGAGTGAGTTCAGTTTTACACAATTTTTAGCAATATTCTAGCAATATCATGGCGGGGGACACCAGAAATGGGCTTCACACATTGTACCCATGTGGGGATTCGAACCCATGTCAATGGCGTGACAAGCGAGCGCTTTAACCACTAGGCTACCCCACTGCTCCTCACCATCAACAAATCTATGATAATGATTAAAACAGTAAATTACAGTGATATGTGTTATAAGTATTAATTTGGGTAAAATCTTAAGTGTTAGATGTGCTAATTCAAAATTCAGTAGACACAATATTATACAGATCAGATTTTTAGCCCTATCTAAAAAATGTAAGGCAAGAGTAATTTACCGGGTTATATATAATTTCATCTATATTTGTTTTGTTGATGATTGCAGTCTGTACAGAAAGATCATTTTTCTTCTTGTGACTTTGCTCTAGTACAAGCAGCCGCACATACACATACACATGCATGCGCGTCGTCATATGAGCGAAATATTCTCAAGCACGACGTTAAACCCAATTTCACCTCACCTCACCTTGTGACTTTGCTGCCTTGATTCTTGATTAATTTTTGTGTTGTGACTGAAGTGTTTCCTTGCCATTGAAATGGAAGAGAAAAGTAAGTGAAAGTAGAGCAATGTAATTAGCTATTGATTTCCTGATTGTCATTATTTCTGGTTCTTGTTCTAATGATCTTTAGAAATGTCAAATCAGCTATAAAAATTGGCCTTGCCAAGATGACATCGTAGACCAGTAGAAAGTTGCCATGAGAGATTTTGGCAAAACATAATTATTGTGCAATTTTTATGAGGACTAGTGATTGAAACACGTGCTAAAAATGTTTTTTTCTAACGCTGCGAAAAGAACAGGGATCTTATTAAATTTGATTCTTTATTTTATATTCTTGATTACCAAGCTAAGACTTACTTTTGATTGAAATGTGAAAAAACAAACTGGCTTTGGCTTTTAAAAGATAATGTATTTCAAATATGAGGGACAAAGATCGAACATCTTGTGTTACTTTTTGACATTTTCAATTGAAAAGCCTGAAAAGAAAATTTATGTAATTCCAGAGTTTGAAAATGGCACATTTAAGTTTATAAAGGTCTTTCAGATGGGAAAATTATGTGTACATCGTTCCTGGAAATGACAGCACCCTCTTATAAAATATGTCACTGTACATATTTTTCTGAAAGTGTTTGTACCAAAGGACCAGTGGCACGTTTGGGTTTATAAAGGCACAGGCAGGTGGGTTCTTGGTGCCTGGAGGAAACGGCAGTCTTTTTAAAAATACATGTGATATTGTGTATTTTCCTCTGCCAGTGACATATGTTCTTTCATAAAAGTTATCTGAACAAAGGTCTAAGCAATTTGGGGCAGTGGGGTAGCCTAGTGGTTAAAGCGTTTGCTCATCACACCAAAGGCCCGGGTTTGATTCCCCACATGGGTACAATGTGTGAAGCCCATTTCTGGTGACCCCTGTCGTAATAATAATATTGCTGGAATATTGCTAAAAGCGGCGTAAAACTAAACTCACTCACTCACTCACTCATAAACAGTAATTGTACAGCATGGTCAAGCCTAAACTAACACTTAGACCTGAATATATGTCAGTTTGATAGAAACAAGTAATCCCATATAAATTGAAAAGGAGCCCCAGTAAGAGGGGACATTTAGAGTGAGTGAGTGAGTGAGTGGGGTTTTACGCCGCTTTTAGCAATATTCCAGCAACATCACGGCGGGGGACACCAGAAATGGGCTTCACACAATGTACCCATGTGGGGAATCGAACCCGGGTCTTCGGCGTGACGAGCCAACGCTTTAACCACTAGGCTACCCCACCGCCCCGGACATTTAGAACCTCAGACAGACTAGGTCGAGCCTATTTTGCTTCTGTGTGATTAAAAAATAACTCACTCCAGTTTCTACATTGAAGATGTGTAGTGGAAGAAGTTCAACTGAAGAAAGAAGGAAATCTGGTTTGGTGTAATTATAGAACCTGTGTAAATCATGGTTAAAGACCAGGCCAACAGGTCCAACTATCATTTTTTATCTCAAGACCGCCTCCGTGGTGTAGTGGTTAGAGCGTCCGCCCGGAGTGCGGAAGGTCGCGGGTTCGATCCCCGACCGCGTCATACCAAAAGACGTTAAAATATGGTACTTGTTGGTCCCTGTCTGGCGCTCGGCATTAATGGGTACAACAAGGACTGGTCGGCTCGGAGTCAGTATAATGTGTCTGAGTGGGGTATTCATGCTTCACTGCGGCATG
Organism: Haliotis rubra; assembly: GCF_003918875.1. NCBI lineage: Eukaryota > Metazoa > Mollusca > Gastropoda > Lepetellida > Haliotidae > Haliotis > Haliotis rubra. Next base: position 615,294 of record NW_025767263.1, on the reverse strand, counting down.
GTATCTCAGTGGGCTAGCACTATAAAACCAGCTTCAGTCTGGGCTAGTACAAGCAGACGCACATACACATACACTCGCATGCACGTCGTCATATGAGCGAAATATTCTCAAGCACGACGTAAAACTCAATTTCACCTCCCCTCATCTCAAGAAAACTATCAATATCCATTTTTCCCATTATGAGATATTGGGTGAATTGAAAATATCCTTTTATGAATTCAGTTCATTAGTCGTGTCACTGAAAGCGAATATTTGCAAATATTTTAAGAGAGTATTTTTACTTGGTGAGTGAGTGAGTGAGTTGAGCTTTTTTGCCGCTTTTGGATGTCTCACATTGTACCCATGGGGGAATCGAACTCTGGTCTTCAATGTGACAAGCAACCACTTTAACCACTTGACTAACCTAATGCCCTGTTTTTACTTGGAACTAGTTTGTTTATCTGAGTGAGATACAAAATATGGAGTATATCCAAGCCATGCAGTAGTGTGACTTGTGTTATTTTGCCAAGGCCCCTTACAACACTATAGGGGCGGTGGGGTAGCCTAATGGTTAAAGCGTTGGCTCGTCACGCCGAAGACCCGGGTTCGAGTCCCCACATGGGCACAATGTGTGAAGCCCATTTCTGGTGTCCCCGCCGTGATGTTGTGGCGTAAAACCAAACTCAGTCAGTCAGTCAGTACAACACTATAATTGGCATTGTTAGCAATGTTTTATTCCTTTAGTTTTAAAGTATTCAGGAATAAATTGTTCAATACTATATATTCGTAAACATATTGGGGCGGTGTGGTAGCCTATAGCAGTTAAAGCGGGTTCAATACTCCCATGGGCACAATGTGTGAAGCCTATTTCTATTGTCCTGTGCTGTGATATTGCTGGAACGTTGCTAAAACTAAAAGTGGCATAAATCCATACTCACTCACTCATAACATCATATTCACCTCCCGCCTTGATGTTGCTGGAATATTGCTAAAAGCGGCGAAAAACCAAACTCAGTCAGTCAGTCAGTCACTCAGTCATATTCACCTCAGAGTGTAACTGTTGTACCTATCAGTGCCTGACCGAGAGGATCATTGCATAGACCCCCAAACTTACTCCTTTATTTTCAAATATAATTATCAATATTTTCACCTGTTGTCAGGTACTTTGAGAATATTCATCCATAACACCTTTTTTAAATTGGTGTTGTTGAATTAGTACAAAAGCTGGTTGTGTCTGGCTGGTGTTTCCACAGGGGTGTTCATGCTGATGACCAGATGAGTCAACACTTGACAGGTGATATCTACAGCATCTCGCAACAAACAACCGTACCTGTCCATATGTGTGACTCAGCCTTGTCACAGACACTCATTCTACCGCCACGCCTGCCAAGGCCTCAAAGCCATGTGGGTTCGGGTTACGGGAGTTAAAAAAGATGTGTCTGGTGTTAGTTAGATAAAAATAGTAGAAAATATGTAATTTTGATACAAAATGTGAGTGGTTGAGTGAGTGGGTGAGTGAGTGAATGGTTGACTGAGTAAGCAAGTGAGTGAGTGAGTGGTTGGTTGAGTAAGTGAGTGGGTGAGTGAGTGGTTGAGTGAGTGAATGGGTGAGTGAGTGTTTGAGACCCAAATATCAGAAAATGTGTAATTTTGATACAAAACGTGAGTGAGTGAATGATCTGTGAATGAGTGAATGGATGAGTGAGTGGTTGAGTGAGTAAATGGGTGAGTGAGTGGTTGAGACCCAAATATCAGAAAATGTGTAATTTTGATACAAAACGTGAGTGAGTGAATGGGTGAGTGAGTGGTTGACTGAGTGAGTGAGTGAGTGAGTGATCGAGTGAGTGGTCGAGTGAGTGAGTGCAGCCATCATGTCAGCAATATTCCAGCATGTCATGGCGGGGAACACCAGAAAAGGGCCTCACACATTGTACCCCGTTGAAATGAGAGTTTCCAAATGAAAAACCAAGTCTCGCTATATTTAGGATTATTGTATTACATAATAGCTGGGCGGACGGGAACATGTCAGAAACTGTCAAACAGGGAAGATGCATATTTACATTTGTTTTCTGAAATACAGGTGAAAGGTCACATTGTGTTTGGTGTTGTGACATATAGTTGTACTGGATGGCCCATACATGTCTTGTTGGGTGATAATAACAATACGTTGTGTATAAATATACTCATGGAGGGAAATAGAGGAATACCTATAAGTGGATTGAGGCACTGGACTGTGCAGAGTAGTTTCCCCTTACAGTTTCAGGATCCATTGGTAGAGCCCAATTTGTCTTAAGTATGTACATGCCCTAAACTGATTCTCTTGAGTGATGAGATCTGGATTATAATTAGTCTTCAGCAACCCATGCTTGTCGTAAGAGGCAACTAACGGGATCGGGTGGTCAGGCTTGCTGACATGGTTGACCAATGTCATCAAATCCCAATCGCATAGATTGATGCTCATTCTGTTGATCACCTGGTTGTCTGGTCCATAGTCGATTATTTACAGACCTCATCCATATAGCTAGAATATGTAGACCCAACGATATGTGTCACTATTTTTCATTGGCTAAAACTACACTGTTCCTATTTATATCCAGTCGGACTTCAGACATTTCATGCGATCACACGGTCGCCAGTTATTTCTCATCATGTCAACAATACTCCAGTATGTCATGCATGGGGAACACTAGAAGGAGCCCCTACACATTGTACCCCGCATGAAATGAGAGTTTCCAAAATGAAAACCAAGTCTCGCCATTTTGGTATCAGGGATTATTGTATTACATAAATGAAACAGGTGATTGGGTGAACATGTCAGAAACTGTCAAACAGGGAAGATGATGTATAGTTTACATTTGTTTTCTGAAATACAGGTGAAAGGTCCACATTGTGTTTTGGTGTTGTGACATATAGTTGTACTGGATGCCCCAAACATGTCTTGTTGGGTGATAATGACAATACGTTGCATTATAAATAATATATACTCATGGAAATAAAGAAGGAATACCCTATAAGAATATGTCCGTGCGGTGTTAAACAACAAACAAACACAAATCATCTTGAGTGTTGAAGATGTTATGTAAGTAATTACGCAAAGTGATTCGATGTTGTTTTCTTACCCCCTTGAAAATAGTTTAACGAAAGTGTAACCCATAGATAAGCCGACCCCCTTCTACAGACTGCAGCTTTTTTGGTCCTCAAAATTAATTAATTTAGGCACAGCGGTGGACTTAACAGAGGTGCATCCCTTGACAGTGTCAGGAAGAAACCAAATTCAACTGTGTCAAAATGTTTTGGGCGCATAAGCTCAAACGCAGCTCTTAATTTCATTTTCAATTGAAGTTAGTGTTGTGAACATCTCAGTATTCTTTGCTCACATTGTAATTGTAATAAACTGTCTATGTCTGTGTCTCTCATTATGTCTCTCTCATTATGTCTCTCTGTCTCTCTCTCTCTCTCTCTCTCTCTCTCTCTCTGTCTCTCTCTCTCTGTCTGTCTCTCTCTCTCTCTCTCTCTCTCTCTCTCTCTCAGATTTGGAAATCTACCTTTAAGCAGGTATGCCATTATTGTAATAGCTCACAATGTGTCGTTCTTGAACTTAAACCAAACTTATGAGTCATACAAGAAAATGTGCCAGTCAGCATTTTAAAGTGAATCTCGCCTTACCTGGTTCAGGAGATGCTGCCCCTCATAAAGCAAGTCCATTGATAAAGGTGTGAGTCAGATTGTCCTTGGCGTGCCATGCTCAGAGTCTCTGCAGTGGAGGGTTTCACCAGGGTCATAGCTACAGTCATGTCTTTGTGAAATCAGTTGCAAAATTTCAGTCATTTAACCGGTTTGTCTGAGCTGGGCTATTGAAGTCATATGAGTGCAAATGTGAGGTTTAACGTCGTGCTTGAGAATATTTCGCTCATATGACGACGTGCATGCGTGTGTATGGTATGTGCGGCTGCTTGTACTAGCCCAGACTTAAGCTGGTTTTATAGTGCTAGCCCACTGAGATACCACGCCGCAGTGAAGCATGAATACCCCACTCAGACACATTATACTGACTCCGAGCCGACCAGTCCTTGTTGTACCCATTAATGCCGAGCGCCAGGCAGGTACGAACAAGTACCATATTTTAACGTCTTTTAGTATGACCCGGCCGGGGAAAGTACAAATGTAAAGGATGAACACAACTGAGTTCAGGTCTTAGGACCAATAGTGCTACGACCATCTTTGTTAAAGTACAATCTTGTGACAAATGTACTGTTATGACTGTCTGTTGAAGCACCAGGTCCAGTACAGGTCTTATGAAACCTGTAGTGTTGTAACTGTGTTAAAGTACAGGTCCTATGAAAAGTACAGGTCAGGCCCTATGAAACCTGTAGTGCTATGACCTGTGTTAAAGACAGGCCCCTATGTAAACCTGTAAAAGTACAGGTCCTATAGAGAAAAGCAGTACTATGACTGTGTTAAAACAGGCCCTATGAAACCTGTAGTGCTATGACTGTGTAAAGTACAGGTCCTATGAAACCTGTAGTGCCATGACTGTGTTAAAGGACAGGTCCTATGAAACCTGTAGTGTTATGACTGTGTTAAAGTACAGGTCCTATGAAACCTGTAGTGTTATGACTGTGTTAAAGTACAGGTCCTATGAAACCTGTAGTGCCATGACTGTGTTAAAGTACAGGTCCTATGAAACCTGTAGTGTTATGACTGTGTTAAAGTACAGGTCCTATGAAACCTGTAGTGTTATGACTGTAGTGTTATGACTGTGTTAAAGACAGGTCCTATGAAACCTGTAGTGCTATGAAACCTGTAGTGCCATGTGTTAAAAGTACAGGTCCTATGAAGGTCCTGTAGTAGTGTTATGACTGTGTTAAGAAAGTACAGGTGTTGAAAATTACAGGTCCTATGAAACCTGTAGTGCCATGACTGTGTTAAAGTACAGGTCCTATGAAAGTGCCCTGTGTTGTAGGACAGGTCCTATGACCTGTGTTAAAAGTACAGGTCCTATGAAACAGGTCCTATGAAATTTAGTGCCATGACTGTCATAATCAAGGTCATGAAAGTTAGGCCAGGGTCAGATGCTACTCACTAACACAGACAGCTTGATTGACTGCTGCAGTAAACACACACACACACTCCCCATGGTAGCTAGCTGGTTCTCCCCTCTCTCCCTCTTCTCCTATCTTTCTCCCAAAAAAAACAAAAAAACAACAAAAACCAACCCAAACAAACAAACTTTTAAAACAAAATGGTAGGTAGCTGTCTATATTCATGGTTTTATTTTCAACTCTGTAAACTAAAGTAAGGTGTGTAGGTTTTCTGAAAACATGGATTATAAATAAATCAATTTGGACTCCCTGGGAGGTCCATGACTGTGTGGAATTCATTGCAAAATATTTTGACTCAGATTTGGAATAATATTATTACTACCTTCTGAGACCAGGAAAGCAGGTCATAGTGGAGGCATGGGGCTGCTAGTGCCACCGGCTTCACAGAGAACAGACATTTTATGTCAGGAGCAGAGTAGGTCCACTGTTCCCTCAACTTATAGAGTTGCCTCCCTTAGCAGCCATTGGTTCTAGTGTTCTTATCCCAGATGATCTGACTAAGGTCAACAGTTTCCTGTATTCAAGAAATCTCATAGAGGGACAAGAAAAAGTGCTGGAGACTGATTGACTGACTGACTGACTGACTGACTTTTCTGTATTCTGAGTTTGGCTACACATCTGTAGTACCACTGAAGGGGTCGTTGTCGGCATAGGTACTACAGATACGTGCCCCAGGTACGTTTCTGTATACAGATATGTACCCTAAACAAAGTCAAAATACAGAAACGTACCCGGTACCCTAAAAGGCGGAAGAGTCCATATTCCGCAATCCAAAAACCAAAACCGTATGTAGTTGTTCCCGTTCAACTGATTGAGAGTGGTATTCATGTGCATCGCGAAATATCCGTTACTGTGTATTCTCATTACTTACATAAAGCAATCAAATGTACCTAATACAACAGTATGACAGTTCTGGTCAAGAATACGACACAATGGGAATGGAATCGTCCTAGGGTACGTTTCTGTATTCTCATTATGACCAAGAACGTACCTGGGGTACATATCTGTAGTACCCGTGCCGACGACCCCTTCAGCTGGGTACCCGTGCCGACAACGACCCTTCAGCCTGACTGACTGAATTACTGAATGACTGACTGACTAATTCACTGAATCTTTGACTGACTGACTAAATTCCTGAATCATTGACTGACCAACTCACTGACTGACTGACAAATTCACTAACTTACTCACCCATGCACCTATATATCTATTCACTCATTCACTCACTCAAAATAGTGGAATTGGGATGTGATGAGTTAAAAGCCAGGCGGGCTGGGTTGTGGCAAGTTACCAAGTAGACAGGCACTACTCTGTGAACACATTTGGGGAGCATGGAGCTATTTCAGGGAAAGATGAGGCACAACGCCTCTTTACTCAGTTGCCCAGCAACACTACAAATGTGAAAACAGTGGAGAACAGCTATCTTTTTCTTGTCCATATTGCTCTTGTTGAATTGACAATCGTGACTTTATCCCTCACTAATGTCTTCAGAATCGGTGTAATAGCATGAAAGAGTTTTTCAGTCAGATGGTGCAGCAATCTGGCTCTGGAACAGACCCATTTGTAGATTAAGCTGAGAATAGTTCGCTTATTGCTGAATGTGTGGTGATGACGGCTGGCGTAACTAGGCCAGATTGAGGTGCGGCAGCCTGAATGCTACATGGCTGAGAGTTGGCAGGTAGCTTGGCGCTTGATAGTGGTGAGTGTCAGGTATAATGTAGATAAACCGAAAGTTGTTTTTTCAAGTAAGAGGTTTCAAACTCTGAATTGATACCTGTAACTTTCTTTCCAAAACAAAACACAGAATGTTATGACCAACAAGATGTTATTTAGCAATAATATAGAAGTATGATCACTGTTTGTGATAAACCTAAAGTTGTTATTTCAAATGAGAGGTTTCAAACTTTGATTTGATACCTGTAACTTCCTTTCCAAAAACAAAACAGAATTTTATGACCAACAAGATAGAAATAATAAAGAAGTAAGATCACTTTTGGAAATTTTTGAAAGGTCAGGTTTGTAAAAAAGTGATTCTGAAGAAGTATTTCTTTCATGGTGAGGATTATCGGGTAGCCCAGTGGTTAAAGCGTTTGTTCGATCCGGGTACGAGTCCCCACATGGGTACAATGTGTGAAGCCCATTTCTGGGTTCCCCCGCCGTGATATTGCTGGAATATTGCTGAAAGTGGTGTAAAATAGTGACCACGAATAGCGGAATTGAATTCAAGAAGAGACTCTGGAGTTGATTCACCGAATATGCGAGTGAATCGTTACAGCCTGTAGTATAAAACCATACTCACTTACTTCCATGTTGATACATTGATTATAGTCTGATGTGGGTTGACTACCTTGGTGGACCGATCAGAATGAATCATTCTAAAATGTCATGGAAGAATGACCCTTGTGCTTTCAATCACTGGTTTGTCTGATCCAGACTATTCACAGGCAAATGTGATATAGCTGTATTGCTGACTGGGACATTATAAGTCGTTCACTGGTCTCGGGGGGTGTAGGGGCTGATGTACCCTCGATGTTTAGTTATGCTCCCTGAGCCCATTATACATGTTATTCGAGATAAAGAAGATTAAAGATTACTACTATGAAGTACCAAATGAGTTTGGCATTCCCAGCGGGGTACATTGAAAAGTAATAGAAGAGCACTCAGCCAATCAGAAAACGACATTTATGTGTGAGGCAAGATAATAAACTATAATCCCTCACTCACTCAATCACCCATTACTGTCGGTGACTTTTGCAACTGGTCCGAAGTATAAGTCTGTTGATTTCCTAGAGTCTGTCGATACTATTGTATTCTTATAGATAGTGTTCACTCAAGTAGATTTCTGTTTTATGAAAGTTTATGTATATTTTTTTAAACAATGTTTACTCAAGTAGATTTCTGTTTTATGAAAGTTTCTGTAAATTTTTTACACAATGTTCACTCAAGTAGATTATTGTTTTATTCAAGTTTATGTAAATTGTTTACTCAATGTTCACTCAAGTACATTTTTGTTTTATGAAAGGTAATAAGGTGAGAAGAAATGGTCTTTAATATTCATGCCTGTTAAAAAATTGAAACTTGACCAGACAATCCTGTGATCAGTATTACTAGCTTCAATCCACACCACCTCGGAGGCAACTAACTGGATTGGGTGGTCAGGCTTGCTGACTTGGTTGGGAGCAGTCGGGTAGCCTAGTGGTTAAAGCGTCAGCTCGTCACACTGAAGGCCTAGTTCGATTCCCCACATGGGTACAAATTACAATGTGTGAAGCCCATTTCTGGTGTCCCCGCCATGATATTGCTGGATTATTGCTAAAAGCAGCATAAAAACCACACTCACTCACTCTCTTGGTTGACACATGTTATCGTATTGTGATTGTGTAGATCGATGCTCATGCTGTTGATCACTGGATTGTCTGGTCCAGACTCGATTATTTACAGACCATTGCCATATAGCTGGAATATTGCTGAGTGATGCGTAAAACTAAACTCACTCACTCAATCCACACCACTTGGATGTGATTGCCCAGCCGAGCCACTTAGTCTGACCAGAGATCCATTTGATACCACTTTCGATCAGCATTGTTTGGTGAGCATGTGTTTTAACCCACAACACACACATATCCACGAGACATGTCAAATGAGAACAAAGTGTGTGTTTTGAACTGTTTTTTAATGTAAACATGTAGTATGAGAATACAGTGGTTATGTTCCCATGTCAAAAGCTGAGAGTTTATGGTGTTAAATTGGTTTCCCCAAAGCTGGCGAAAGTAAATAAATCTCTGCCATGATTATTCAGAAGACAAGAATCTTAATGGATTTGGTTGTGAGCGCATTAAGTGAGAGAGGTTTCCCAGTCAGGAAAGTGAGTGTTGAAGCGTATTTGGCCCCCAGAATCAATGAAATCTACCCCTGCACACACTCACTTGAATGAAGAAGGTAATTTGGGAGAAAAAAACTAAATTTCATTGAGGTATAGCCCGATCAATTCATGGTGATCCTGATCAATCATGTAGGATATTGCAAGAGACAAATGGCTTTAGGAAATATCTGTGATTTTTCAAGTTTAGATAGGAAATTTAATCAGTAAACTACGGTTATAACGAACTTCACTATATATACTCAGGGCTTGATTTAGTGCTTTGTTACTTGCACTGGGTGCAAACCCAATATTACAAAGTGCAACCTAGTTATTAGTCCAACTTGCGGTAGCCTAGTGGTTAAAAGCGTCAGCTCGTCACACTGAAGGCCTAGTTCGATTCCCCACATGGGTACAAATTACAATGTGTGAAGCCCATTTCTGGTGTCCCCGCCATGATATTGCTGGATTATTGCTAAAAGCAGCATAAAAACCACACTCACTCACTCTCTTGGTTGACACATGTTATCGTATTGTGATTGTGTAGATCGATGCTCATGCTGTTGATCACTGGATTGTCTGGTCCAGACTCGATTATTTACAGACCATTGCCATATAGCTGGAATATGGCTGAGTGATGCGTAAAACTAAACTCACTCACTCAATCCACACCACTTGGATGCGATTGCCCAGCCGAGCCACTTAGTCTGACCAGAGATCCATTTGATACCACTTTCGATCAGCATTGTTTGGTGAGTACGTGTTTTAACCCACAACACACACATATCGACGAGACATGTCAAATGAGAACAAAGTGTGAGTTTTTTAATGTAAACATGTAGTATGAGAATACAGTGGTTATGTTCCCATGTCCAAGCGAGTTTATGGTGTTAAATTGGTTTCCCCAAAGCTGGCGAGTAAATAAATCTCTGCCATGATTATTCAGAAGACAAGAATCTTAATGGATTTGGTTGTGAGCGCATTAAGTCGAGAGGTTTCCCAGTCAGGAAAGTGAGTGTTGAAGCGTGTTTGGCCCCAGAATCAATAGAAATCTACCCCTGCACACACTCACTTGAATGAAGAGGTAATTTGGGAGGAAAAAACTAAATTTCATTGAGTATAGCGATCAATTCATGGTGATCCTGATCAATCATGGGATATTGCAAGAGACAAATGGCTTTAGGAAATATCTGTGATTTTTTCAAGTTTAGATAGGAAATTTAATCAGTAAACTACGGTTATAACGAACTTCAGTATATATACTCAGGGCTTGATTTAGTGCTTTGTTACTTGCACTGGTGCAACCCAATGTTACAAAGTGCAACCTAGTTATTAGTCTAACTTGCACCAGGCGCAAGTCAATTTTTGAGTGGGTAAACTTCTGAATAAAATATCTAAATAGTTCAATAGCATATTTCTGATATTACATATTGCAATAAAATCAGTGCAACTGGAATTTGACTGGTGCAACTAGGTTTTTATCTTTGGTTGCACCTGGTGTAAGTAGGTTAACATCTCTTAAATCGAGCCCTGATACTAATTCTGGTTCATGAGAACAGGAATTTGTTTTACGCATTTTGAGCAAAATATACTGCAAGTGGCAAAGAGCATACAACAGTTACTTATAACCGTCTGTTCATTTTTAACATTTTTGTTATGAACAGTTCATTATAATGAACTAATCATTCAAAGGGGGCGATGGGGTAGCCTAGTGGTTAAAGCGTTTGCTTGTCACGCCTAAAGCCCGCCTAAAGCCACATGGGTACAATGTGTGAAGCTCATTTCTGGTGTCCTCTGCCGTGATATTGCTGGAATATTGCTAAAAGCAGCGTAAAAAACCAACTCACTCACTCACTCTGAATGATGTATGATGATGGAAGTTTAATGTAGACAGAAATATCTTTAATCAGTAGTGTTTGATTGAAATTTAATGAACATGACGACAAACAGCTAAACACTGAAACATATACTGATACACTGAAATATTTTAGTTTCAGAACAGATTGTGTGTTTTTTTGGTAGATATTTCACAGGACTCAAAAGGAATATCAAATGGTTGGAGTGTAACTTTACTTGATGTTAAAAGTGAGTGAGTTTAGTTTTACGCCGCACTCAGCAATATTCCAGCTATATGGCGGCGGTCTGTACATAATCGAGTCTGGACCAGACAATCCAGTGATCAACAGCATGAGCATCGATCTGCACAATTGGGAACCAATGACATGTGTCAACCAAGTCAGCGAGCCTGACCACCCGATCCCGTTAGTCACCTCTTACGACAAGCATGGGTTACTGAAGGCCAATATTCTAACCTGGATCTTCCCGGGTATGATGTTAAAAGGGCCGGGATGGTGGGGTAGCCAAGTGGTTAAAGTGTTTGCTCATCACACTGAAGAACTGGGTTCAATGCCCACTAGGGTACATTGTGTGAAGTCTCTGTCCCCCGCCATGATATTGCTAAAAGTGGTGTTAAACTAAACTCACTGATGTTAAAAGGTCCCACTGGTGGGAAGATTAACTAAAATTACGAACATTTTTGTCAATCCTCTTCTCTGTTGTCCATCATGAGTGTGGAAGATTAAGTGAAGATGTAACTCTCAGGGAATGAGCTGCGGATGCTTTCTACAGATTGACATGTCAGGCCATAGATGTACAAATTGGTGTCTCTGATCGGAAGCTGAGCTCACAAGAGCTGAATGTACTCTGAGAGTAGATTACATGTACTGTCGACTCATGGATGGCCAATCAAACGTCACTTAGCACTGACTGTCTGTGGCGAAAACAGGACATCATGAGGTTTCAAGCCGAGTGATTGATTTATAATAATAGCTCAAGATGTCTCATGTCCTGGCTGCATATTGAGGATGTTACATGGGAGTTGATTCGTCTCAATCATCCATGAGGAGGAAGCTGCATGCAGTCATGGCACAGTTCCCCATATTCCCCTCTTTTCTGCTTTGGTTACCGATATTTTTGTAGAAGGGGTTGAATAGTTGCTGACTAACAATAGACTTTAGAAGGTATGAGTGAGTGAGTGAGTTGGGTTTTACGCTGCTTTTAGCAATATTCCAGCAATATCACAATGGGAACCCCAGAAATGGGCTTCACACATTGTACCCATGTGGTCAATCGAACCCGGGGTTGGTTTTGGGGTTAGCCTAGTGGTTAAAGCATTCGCTCGTCACGCCGAAGGCCCAGTTCGATTCTCCACATGGGTACAATGTATGAAGCCCATTTCTGGTGTCCCCCGCCATAATATTGCTGGAATATTGCTAAAAGCGGTGTAAATTTAACTCACTAATTTGATTGCGGGTCAAGCTCCGTGACATGGTTGATGCATGTTATCATATCCAAACTGTATAGATTGATGCAGTACATGATATCAGTCACAGGACCCACCAGTCCAGATTCATATATTTACACACTGCAATTGCAAACATGGCTGGAATATTTTTGTATGGGACAGCAAACCACAAACACTCACAGAGAGTACAGGTGGTATAATTGTCTGTCATTCCACAAGTTTGATATACAGAGCAGTGTTCGTGAATAGCGTCTGACCCTCTGACAAATCCGGCAGATTCGCCAAGGGTCCCATAGAAGTCTACAACCCGCCGGCCCCAGTGTCTGACTGTATATTTCACAATGACTTTGACTGAAGTTGTTATATGTGACATGTGACACTTGTTTGCTGTTTATAAATCTTATGTTTGTTAACAATTTCAATGCCAATTATAAGAAATGTTAAATCTGAAATGTGTGTTTAATTTTATTCTATGGGTCCTGTGAATTTTCAATGGGTCAGACAGAGAGCTGAAACTTACAGGACCCAATGTCCTGTTACTTGGAAACACCATTTGTGAACACTGCAGAGTTGCATCCCTTGAGTATGTGAGAATCCTTTGCTACATACAACTGACATGTTTTAGTAGCTGTTGAATCTAACTGATATGCTGATTATGATCCTGGGGTTATGGACACCATGTTGTAGACTGCAACATAGTGAAGCCTTCACCCAGAGGCTTTTCTCACATATCAGCCAACATGCTGTTGTATAACTGATATACTACCCAAGGTAGACTGCCGGGAATTCCCGTATTTAGGCCCATGCGAAATTTAGCCCATGGGCTAATATCCGGGATTTTTTTCCGTATTTAAGCCCATGGGCTTAATTTTGGATTTAATTCTTGTGTGTTTAGAGTGACGCCCCTTTCCAAACACATGGCGAACCTCGACCTTTCTAACTTAAGTAGTGAATCCGCGGGGTTAAAACGTTTACAGAACATTTTGGATTCCGGTTACAGGGCAGTTATTAGTGACAGGAATTGATCATCTTAACCCCTATGACGTGCATGCAGTTGCAGTTAAATTGAACCATGTGGTCATTCCATTTGAATTTATAGACCAGTTTCCTGATAAAAGAGTTTTAAAAAACAACAATTCTTTTTATTTTATCAATATATTGTGCATTTTCGAATTTAAGCCCTGGCCTAAATATGGTTAAAATATTTCATCACTAGAACAGTGATTTTCCATATATAAGCCCGGGGCTTTAATATGGGAATTCCCGGTATAACATATATCACATGGTTTTATCTCACAGAATCCAAACTAAATGTCCTGTGCAGCCAACCTGGAAAAATCAACCCTTATTAGGGTATTTGTTCCTGCCATTTACTGCAGGCTTGAAACCAATACTGGCTTCTGACCAGATAAATCTTAGTTTGTGGTTGAATTCTTTGAAAAGGAACGAACAACATTATTTGACATTTGTCTCAGCATTAAAGGCATGTATGTTCCGGATTTCTTCTAGGTGTGCAGATATTAGCCCATAATTTGAAATAAGCCTGTGCCCCACTTTACAGAAATGAATAAAATTGCCTCTCGCTTGGTTTAAAGCCACCTTGAATTACACTGGCTTACCTCTTCACTGAGAGAACATTGACTTTACAAGAGGTCGTTCCCCTCCTGGAATATATCATAGCATGGAAGCCCCATGAATAACACCTTCATTCCTCGTCTGTGAGACTGTTGATGAAATCAGATGAGGTGAAGTACCAGTGGAAACTTATTATCTATCAGAACCATTTTGAGGAGGAGTTTCTGTTGGCTTGCCAGATGACTAACATCTAGACTCTGAAATCGCTGTTCCTAAAAATATTCATAAAATATATTAAAGGGAGCCCAGAGACTTTCTTCATTTTCCGCCTAAACTTGTGGTAATCTAGGCTTCCACATTTATGCGTTGTATTGGGTATATTTGTTTCAGGGTCTGTGTCCGGTTCTAGTTGTCTTGAGACTCATAAGAATCATCAGTCCTCAATTATTTCATCAGTCCCCAACAGTGTTCACGAATATCGTCTGACCCTCGGACAAATCCGGCAGATTTGCCAACGGTCCGATAGAAGTCTACAACCCACCAGCCCCAGTGTCTGACTGTATATTTCACAATGACTTTGACTGAAGTTTTTATATGTGACATGTGACACTTGTTTGCCCTTTATAAATCTTACGTTTGTTAAAAATTTCAGTGCCAATTATAAGAAAGATTAAATCTGAAATGTGTGTTTAATTTTATTCTATGGGTCCTGTGAATTTTCAATGGGTCAGACAGACATCTGAAACTTACAGGACCTAATGTCCTGTTACTTTGAAACACCATTCGTGAACAGTGCCCCAATTCAGAATGCTTTAGAGTGATTTTATTTGTATGAACCTTTTGATCTGACCCTCCTCATTACATCATTATCCTATGTTGTTGGCATGGACCTATATGATATTAAAGAAAGATAATATGAGAGCCAGTGGATCAGACAGACTAACAACTAGTCTCTGAAATGAACATATTTTGCAGAATAAAATGTTCATAGTAAAAAAATAAAATATAGTGAAAAGGAGCCCTGGGACTTCTAGACTTACATGGGCTTTCTTCAGGGTCTGTATGACAGACTATAGATCTGAGTGCATTCGAAAGCAATCTCAGCTCCCTGGAGATTTTGGGCGGTGGGGTTGAGTTTGTCTCCTTCTGACCAGCATCAGGTCCTAGGGACAGTTCTAACCCGGAGGGCTGGTGGGGTGGCCTAATGGTTAACGTGTCCGATCGACACGCTCCCCACATGGGTACAATGTGTAAAGCCCATTTCTGGTGTCCCCCACGTGATATTGCTGGAATGTTGAAAAGCGGTGTAAAACTGGACTCACTCACTCACGCTAACCCGGAATCCGGAATACACACAGGGAAGTTTTATAACAGCCTACATATCATTCAGTTACCTATCTTCTGTCTCAACACTGTCCAGGAGCCTGGGCTCCCAGTGAGGCTCATCGTGGAAGGAATTAACCCCATCAACTGCCTGCTACCTGAGAGTATTGGCAGCTGTGTTTATCATAACCCTCCAGCCTAACAGACCCACTTGGATAGGTTTCAAGACATTCGAGTCTATGACCTACTGTCTATATAACCAGTATGACATCCAAGAGAGGAGGGGCTATGTCAAAACTGATCATGTTTTATGTAATTTTTAGCTAAATAGAAATTCAGGGTAATTATTATGGAACACTTTTAGGACTATGGTCAGGAATGGTTCCATATAATGTATGCTGGTTCCAATTAACCCATGCTGTTCCATTAAGAATCTTCTCTAGCTTCTACATAAATTTGTTGATCATAACTAACAGGGGCCGTGGGGTAGTCTAGTGGTTAAAGCATTTGCTTGTCACGCCACAGACCTGGGTTTCGATTCCCCACATGGGTACAATGTGTGAGCCCATTTCTGGTGTCCCCCGCATGATATTGCTGGAATATTGCTAAAAGAGGCATAAAACTAAACATACTTACTCCGCTTGACAATGTGTTGTGTATAATATATCCCAGGAACTGACACTCAGCTGGTCAGTTTACATCAATCATGTGGTATTCATTATACCGCAAAGTGAAAAAATTGTCATGAAAATGCTAGAAATCTGAATCTTGTAGGTCATCAATGGTGTCATGTTTCTTGCTGGTGATGTGTTCCTATGTTCTCTAAAGTAGCTATTTGCTAATAAAGAACCTCCAGTTTGATGTGAGGTGAAATTGGGTTTAACATCGTGCTTGAGAATATTTCACTCATATGACGACGTGCATGCATGTGTATGTGTATGTGCGGCTGCTTGTACTAGCCCAGACTGAAGCTGGTTTTATAGTGCTAGCCCACTGAGATACCATGCCGCAGTGAAGCATGAATACCCCACTCAGACACATTATACTGACTCCAAGCCGACCAGTCCTTCTTGTACCCATTAATGCCGAGCGCCACTCTAACCACTACACCATGGAGGCAGTCCCCTCCAGTTTGAAGTTTTAATACAGACATTTACTTACACTGTTGTTTTGTTATTTAGGAATTGCTAGAAATTTTGTCCACCTGTAATAACTGACCCGTGAAGATCAAGGTTAGAATTGATCTTCATTAACCCATGCTTGTCGTATGAAGAGACTAACAGGATCATGTGGTCAGGCTCGCTCACTTGGTTGAAATATATCATCGTATCCCAATTGCATAGATCGATGCTCATGCTGTTGATCACTGGATTGTCTGGTCCAGACCTCTGTCATAAAGCTGGAATATTGCTGAGAACAGCATTAAACAACAAACAAACAAAAGCTATGATAACACATTAATTACCAAAGCATTTTCATCAGTAGAAGCCCTCAGTCTGTTCCACTAACCAAATCAAATGCAGTATTTATCAGACATGGTTCCTGAAAATGATTTTGCCATGAAATATATACCCTGATGATATGTCATGGAAGTTTTGACATGGCCCCCATTGGTGTGAAATTGCACACTAGATACCCCTCCAAGAGATACTGTATCTATCCTGTATTTGTGCTCACAGTATAAAATTTATTGATAGCCTCAGGTTGCAATTTTTCTGTATCCGTTTCCATGGTGAGATGTACTCAGTTGCCGAACCTGATCTGTTGAAGCTGGTGACCGGTTCCGTGTGTTAGTCATCCGTTTTAAATCATTTTTATTTTTTCATTTTATGCTTTATATTTACAAACATGCTTGGGAAGTTGAAAAAAGTGAAGAACATTAAGGTTCTATTGCTCACGGTTTTTCTGTTGTATGGTTTCAAGTTTCTGTGCTGTTGATGTGAATGTTTAGGCCACACCAATGTAATTATCGGTTTGTCCATTCTTTTAAGTTTGACATTAGTGAATTTAAAAGGAGTTAACCTCTGTAATTAAATACTGATAACATATTATTAATTATATTTTACAAAATAATCATCAATGACACATTTGGGGCGGTGGGGTAGCCTTGTGGTTAAAGCGTTTGCTCGTCACACCATGGGTACAGTGTGTGAAGCCGATTTCTGGTGTCATATTGCTGGAATATTGCTAAAAGCTGCGTAAAATTAAACTCACTCACTCAATGACAGGGGCGATAGGGTAGCCTAGTGGTTAAAGCGTTTGCTCGTCACGCCGAAGGCCCAGGTTCGATTCCCCACATGGGTACAATGTGTGAAGCCCATTTCTGGTATCCTCCCGCCATAATATTGCTGGAATATTGCTAAAACCGGTGTAAAACCCAACTCACTCACTCACTCAGTGACACATTCAATTTATTGATTATCCTGTACCAGTAATTATAAATGTGCTCTCAGCCTGAACACACAGTCCTGTTTATAATGTGGTCAAATGTAACATATGTTATATCGACGATTACAATTTCACAGTAAACTACAGATTATAGTACTTATTTTTATTTTATAATGGTTGAATCCCATCCAGGAATTGAGCTCACTGCTTCAGAGTCAGTGTCATCACACAAAATCAGTGATCTGAGCCACCATTGCATGTTAAAGATGTCTGTGTTTAATCAGTGTGCAAAATAGTTTCCAAATTTTGCTAGCCAACCGGGGTAGCTATGCTGGAAAGTTACTAGCCCACAAATAATTCACTAGCCCGAAATCTGAATGTAGAAATTTAGAAAAAGATTACAAAAATAGCTGAGAAGAAGCTACTGTCGGCATGAAACGGGTTTCATTATTAAGCTGTGAATATGATGAACCTCTTTATCAGGCCATAATCTTGCATGATTTAAGTGTATTATAACTTAACAAGTCGAGGAGAGTGATATATTTACAAAATGACCCTATGAAAAGTCACTAGCCAGTCGGGCCAGTGACTGTGGAAATTTCTGACCTGACTGGATTTTCACTAGCCACGGGCTAGCGGGCCAGTGCCTATTTCGCACACTGGATCTAACCCACTCAGCCGCTATTACTTGTTGAAGATGTTGGTGTTTAATTTGATTTGTTATATGCTAACATCAGGAGTATTAGAATTCATTACCGGTACTTGAGTTACGGATCTCCAAAACGGTTTTGGAAATAAAAAATAGAAATACCAGTAGCATTGCAAAACAAGTATTATCTTGTAGAATCTGTAGTATTGTCGGTAAAGTAAACAACCCATTATGAGCAGGTTGACAACACCTGCTGCCAGCCAGAAATTACGAAGCTAAGATGGCCTTCAACTCAGCCAGTGAGCAGCTGTAGCCGTTATTGCTCAAGTTCTGTTTACAACATTTGTGGAGGGAGTAATGTTTTACGTAGACTAATGCTTAGTCTCTGAATATATATAATTTTGATAGTAACAAACAAGCCCATTTAAATTGAAAAGGAGCCCCAGGGAGACCAGAGATTCAGAACCTGAGGAAATCTAGACTTGCTTTATTTAGGGCTTTAGCACTGCAGAGAGAGCTTGGCATTAGGGAAAATAATGTGGTTCAGGGACTGTGAGACAGACTAATTTTTACGCTGCTTTCGGCTATATTCCAGCAATATCTTTGTGGACAACACTAGAAATGGGCTTCACACATTGTACCTCAAGGGGAATCAAACCAGGTCTTCGGCATGATGAGAAACGCTTTAACCACTAGGCTGCCCCCCAGTCCCTTGCGATCTCCAAGTTAGTCTAACAGTCCCTGAACTGCATTATTTTCCCTGGCTAACACTGCATCAACCTGTAAACATCAGCCATCAAATAATTCAATCTGGACCAGACAATCCAGTGATATATGTTATGAGAATTTATTGACACCTTCAGTGTGTGATAACACACGATCAACCAATCCATGAACCTGGCCATCCAAGTCCTATCTGACCAACAGCAGATAGTTCAGTCTGTGTCACAGTCCCTGAACCACATTATTTTCACTACTGCCTAGCCCTCCCTCCAATACTGAAGACCTAAATGTAGCAAGTCTAGATTTCTTCAGGTTCTGAATCTCCCATCTCACTGGGCTCCTTGTCAATTTAAAAGGAATTATTTGTCTCTATCAAAATTATAGATATTCAGAGACTAAGAATTAGTCTTCCACCAAGTGTATTTCTCCATAGTGTGGTTCAGCTTTGACCTAACAAAAGACACCAAATGTTGGTACCCTGCCTTGAACAAGAATTGAATGAGTCTGTATTGCTTTACGCCGCTTTTAGCAATATTCCAGCAATGTAATGATAATCAAAAGTGCATTTATAATGCGTTAAACTCCATTCGCTTGGCAAAATGCCTGTATCGCTAACAATCAGGGCCTACATTTTCAAAGCTCTCTTAGCGCTACGATAGTCGTAAGTTAATGTTAATGTATAGCACTTACCACTATCTTAGCGCTAAGAGAGCTTTGAAAATGTAGGCCCTGGTTATTATTACCCCAGATAACCCAAGCTGCCTGTGAAGCGTTTGAAGGTTATAGTCAGATGACTTATCCCACTGGGTACCCATTTTCTGCTGGGTATACAGAGGCAATTTTGAACAAATTCATGACGGGTACCCAGATCTCTGGCTACCTCACTGACCTCAGCTACAGCAAGGACTGGTCGAACCTGATGACACTGAATCAGGGTATCACAAAAACAGACATTAGAAGTGACCTTTATTATTCTACTATTTGTTTTGTTTCACTATCGCTCCCACCCAACATTTTCCCATGCCTCCTTAATGGTGTTTTTTTATTTACCTAAGTTTGAAGCCATAAATATGTAACCCCTCCCCAAAATTTAACTGTTGACCCAGGTAAATACTCTTGTAATAACAGTGAGTGTGTGAGTTTTGTTTTATGCCTCAATCAGCAATATTCCAGCTACTGGTATATGGCGGCGGTCTGTAAATAATCAAGACTGGACCAGACAATCCAGTGATCAACAGCATGAGCATCGATCAACGCAATTGAGATACGATAACATGTGTCAACCACATCAGCGAGCCTGACCACCCGATCCCCCCCCCCCGTTAGTCACCTCTTACGTCAAGCATGGGTTGCTGAAGATCAATTCTAACCTGCATCTTCACGGGTTTTGTAATAACAACAGAAGACATGATAGTAATGTCGGTTACTATTTTGGGAAATCTCTGGTTGTATTTTGGGTACAGTACACTTTCAAACAGTGTCATATCTGTACGTATCAACACATGCGGTCATTGACAGCGACAACAATGTCCACTAACCGCAGGTCCTTTCAATTCATTAGGACCCTGGCAGCGTCTCTGTGGGAAGTAATCGATAGACATGACTTCATTGTGGAATACATCCACTTGTTTGGGGCGATATCTCCCCTTTATTTCCTCAAGTACAGGAGCCTCGATGGCCAATTAGGGTGAGATGGAAGTCTATGGGGGCAGGCACTGAGGCTGCATGGGACACTGGGACGCCCAGGAGGAACTGCCATCTTGTTACTTCAGGACAAATTGGGTATCACTCTTGTTAGACACTTTTACAGAACTTGTGAAAATTGACTGATGCTGGAATTGGGGCAGTATTAATCTTGTTCCGTGTGGGGATGGGTGGTATTGCGCTTGAAATAAGGGGTTGTTAAGGTTCGATGTCTTGTTTTGTTTATGATAATTTAGGGAAGCATTTGATCTTTCATACATGCATGTCTAGGATGTGTGTCAAGTCTAGACAAATGCAGTTTTGTTTCTAAAGATTAAGAAAGTTTCTGGACTATTTTTATCACATTTTATGAAGATAATTTAGGGACTGATCATTATTTATGGCTAGGGGGGTGATGATGATTTTTATGGAGAAGCATGTACAATGTGAATGACCCCCCCCCCCTAAAATTTATATACAAAATAAGTGACCCCCTTATAGCATGTCATGTACAAAATCAATTACCCCCCTTCCCTTCCCATAATTTCTAAGCATAATTAAAAAATATTTGTATGTACAAAATTGATGGCTCCCCTAGTACATGTGTACAAAATTGCTGAACCCCCATCCCCCCCACCCCAAGAACAAAATGGGACATGCACACACACACATATAAAATCATCATCACCCCCCTAGCCTTAAATAATGAAAGCTCCCTTAGGAGACAATGTTAGTTTTGGAAGCAATTTGCCCTTCTCGAGAACATGAATTTCAGCTAAATTGCTAAAATACCATGCTTGTTGTTTTTACAAAAGTGGAAAATGACATCATCAGATGTGCCGGCTCGCCACATCCAGCTGACACAAACTCATTGGTCGCAAGAGAAAATCCTAGCAAATCTCAACAAGCTCAACTCAACTAAAGAATCAGTCTGTCATAAACTGCTGGACCTCTCCCTAGAATGTTTTCTATTTAGAAAAGATAAAACCAATTGTCAGATTACATGGATTACCAGGAATAATCCAAGACTGTCAGTCGTTAATCTGGAAGAAAATGGTTGTGATGCTGATCTAGTCTCTCTTGAAGACAGGTTGATAGCATGTGAACAGGTATTCAAAAGACGTTGCAAAATCTCTAGAGGTCGGGATCAGCTGTGTATCTGCATAAGATATGCAAACAATTCCATCCCTAATTATTAATTTTGATTTATCTGTGTATTAATATGATTGATCATCTTTAAAAATGATGCTACACCCAAGGCAGTAAGCCAGTAACAACAACAGGTGAATACATGACACGGTTTATGGATAGCAACTTCTTTTTTATTCTTTCCATGACGTTTCAGAGCTAGTCTTGTTCCTTCATTAACCTGATGAAAGGGGCAAGAATTAGCTCTGAAATGTCATGCAAAGAATAAAAAAGAAGTTGCTATCCATAAACCGTGTCATGTATTCATGATCATTTAACTTCTAAATGCCTTTCAAAAACAACAGGTGCTTGGTAAGGAAAAGTAGTTGACTATACTTGATGACCTGTGTGCCGTTGTACAAAGTGATCTTAGTACTAAGGTGACCATAACTCACACACCTTAGCAAGGACTTAGGTAGTCTTAGTGCTAAGTAAGGCTGTAACGATTCACTCGCATATTCGCTGAATGGAACCGTAGCCCTTCATGAATTCAATTCGTTATTCGTGGTCACTAGAACCGAATATTAACGAATATTTACGATTTTGTTAAGGGAGCATGTTTTACTTGAACCCTTATGTCCTTTCCAAAGTGAGATGTGCAAGAATGGAACATATACTAGCATTGCAGTAGTGCAAGTCATGTTAGTTTGCCAAGACTGCACATAGTACTGTCGACTATAACTATTACATACCAAATTTGAGTGTCATGAGATCACTTATTATTGCTGTGACAAATCAAAACTGTCAACATGGACGTTCCATAAAGTGCATCAATCACTTAACTACTATATTATATTCGTGAATAATCATTCGTATTCGTTACCCAAAATTCATGATACGTATCATATTCACCACATAGTGTATTCATTGCAGCCCTAGTGCTTGGTAAGGAAAAGTAATTGGCTATACTTGATGACCTGTGTGCCGTTGTACAAAGCGATCTTAGTACTACAGTGCACTCTGTCTAATTCGGACCAGCTTGGGACCGACTAAAAAGTCCGAATTATACAGTAGTCCGAAGTACACAGATGTTAATGGAGTTATCTCCCTATTATCAGCAGAATTAAAATTATAAACTATTTTTCGCAATGTTATTGAAAACAACGATTCTCGGACACCTGCTTCAGCAGCGGGTCCACAATAACATTGTCAAGGAGCAAAGTAACGATGTTTCGAGGAATTCATGAAATAAATTGAATAAACTAATGAATGAAATCAACAACAACATTCATAAAAGTTGTCAAACGTATATATAAAATTACTCTATCTTTTGTGCGATCTTGTAATGTAAGTCAAGTCACTGACAAGTGACATCTCGCTCTCGCGCCTCAATCTTCAGGCTCGGACACGATGTTTAATGCAAAAATATATACATGAAGCATTTTTGTCATAGGTCAGAGCCTAGCACGATAAGTCGAATACGTTCCATAACTTACGTATAGGTAGCAATTTCTTACTTAATATGTTCAGAATAGCATTATTTTACCCAAAACTTTTGTCTAAATCTAAAAGTTTTCGTTTACGAGGACGGTATCCATTGCCGTAATATGATTGGCTGCCTTAGGTCACGTGTCTGATTTTGACCAATCACGACCCTTATAGCAGACTGTGGGGAAAAAAGCGTCATTAGAAACCAATCTTTATCCAATAAAATCGCTTCTTACATCTGATTGATATCACACTGTGTCTGATGGCATCTTAAATGCATAGTGACATTGACACTGAGTTGACATGATCGGCTTAATTATAGTTTACAATTGGTGTTAGTCGCATCAAAGGTAAATAAGCGTTCACCGCTAGACCACGCGGTCTTGGCCAAGCGGACTTCCTGCTAAGTAAATAAGACAAAATACACAAACCAATCAACGGAATGTTTATTCAAGGTTTATTGGCCAAGCGGACTTCCTGCTCAGTCCGAATTATATAGCAATGTTTTTACATGTAACTACCTTATCGGGCCGACACTTTGGTCCGAAATCCGAAGTAATGAGAGTCCGAGATACAGAACTTTTTTTATTATGACAACAAAGAAGGATTACGTCGGGACCGTGAGTTCAGTCCTGTTTATACAGCAATCCGAGAAAGACAGAGTCCGAATTTGACAGAGTGCACTGTAATGTGACCATAACTCACACACCTTAGCAAGGACTTAAGGTAGTCTTAGTGCTAAGATTGTTTTGTACAGCAGCACCTTAATTGCTTTTGGACGATTTGTACTTGATGACCTGATTATGAACAAAGTGTCCTTTCCATCTGCAGAGACATGTATTCCTTGAGTTTTATTTAATGTTCATGTTCAGTAGGGAAGTAACAAATCCACTTGGACGCAAATGCGAGACATGACACGAATCACCAAGAAAACGATACAAATGCAGTTATTTTTAAGTTTTATTTTTCTACATATTATCTGTCAAGCTCAACATTTTGTTTTGCTATGTTCCAGTCTCACGATCCTTTTGTTTGACCTTTTACTTTGGTACCCTCAAAAAAATGCAAAATCTACAATTAATGCATCAAAAACCTCAGGAAACAAAATATGCAAGAAATATTTTGTGTGTTTGATATTGATAGAAGTCCCCTAGAATCACACTTACATATTAAAGTTCATAAAAAAGCAATTTGAAATTACAATCGCTTGTTAAAGTGACTCCCTCCCCCAGTCATGTTGACTGAAAGAGCTTGTGTTGCAGACACTACCCATCCCCCTTTCAGATGACGTAATCATCAGGGCATAACTTATGCTTATGTTTTCACTTGTGCATACATGATGCCAAGGATTCAAACTAAATTCTGAATGGTCACACAAGTGTCAGCTCACAATATATTGTAAACAGTGCCAGCATGAATATTTGGACACAAGGTTTTTGAAAGATTAAAATAATAATAATAATAATAATAATTGCATTTATATAGCGCATCATTCACTAATAAATGCTCTGTGCGCTTAAGATGGAAATTGACACTTGAAAAGAAATGTTTTGAGGCCAGTCTTAAAAGATGTTAGTGACTCGCTGGTTTTGAGTTCAAGCGGTAGCGCGTTCCACTTCATTGCTGCATTGAAAGCGAACGACCTTTTGCCAAAGTTGGTTTTGATGTTAGGCACTGTCACTAGCATTTGGGGGGTGTCCTTGAAAATTAGCCCCCAACTAGATATAAATCAGGCAATCCAAATCTTAGACTGTTGATCATGACGGGAAGTCAACCAATACTAATACTGAACATGACATTATATGACATTATCTGAGGGCATACCATTATCCAAGAGGTACCAAAAGACAAACAATTGTTCATTTTCTGCAATTTTGTTAGAAATATTATACCCCAATGTGTTGTGATGACAAATATCTGGTTAACCACATTACCCACACATGTGAAATTTTGGATATGGCTTTGCTAAGGATTCCTTCAAAATATAATGGATGCTTTTCAAACATTGGACATCAAGAATATAGTTAGGCTACGTACTGTTTGATCGACCCTCGTAAGAAGTTTGATTATTAGTCTGCTGGCTTGTATATGATCTCTTTTGCACATCTCACTGTGATAAATAGCACCTAAGTTCAAGTGACACATTAATTTTTTATTCATGAATATTCCTTCGGGTGATGGCAAATAGCGAACTGAATTCAGGAACAGGCAGTGTTCACGAATAGCATCTGATCCTCAGACAAATCCGGCAGATTCGCCAAAGGTCCGATAGAACCCGCTGGCCCCAGTGTCTGACTGTATATTTCACAATGACTTTGACTGAAGTTTTTATATGTGACATGTGACACTTGTTTGCTGTTTATAAATCTAATGTATGTTAATAATTTTGATGCCAATTATAAGAAATGTTTTCTCTGAAATATGTGTTTAATTGTATTCTCTGGGTCCTGTGAATTTTCAATGGGTCAGACAGACATCTGAAACTTACAGGACCCAATGTCCTGTTACTTTGAAACACCATTCGTGAACACTGAACAGGTACTGTATGATTCAAAGCAGTGAAGTGTAACAGCCCAAATATTCAAGCATTTCATATGTGATCTCCTCTTCTGTGAACAATGCTACATCTTTCTTATTTCTCATTGGTTGGTGCTCTCTGACACAGGACACACTTGGGGGAAGCACTTAATGTAAATATATTGCCCAAAACAACAATTTAAGCAGAATTTGTTATAAAATATCCACTCTTTCGTCTAAAACATTGCGGGTCGATTCCCTACTTTGGTACAATTTGTGAATCCCATTTCTGGTGTCCCCCGCTGTGATATAATTAGAATATTGCTAAAAGCGGTGCAAAACCATACTCACTCACTAAAACCTTAAATAAACTGAAAATTATGTGATAAAATAGTTTATCTAATGCCCAAAGATAAAATATGATATGATGAAAATGAGACACAATACTTTGTGAAAAGAGTTGTCTCAAGGTAAATATTGCTCCAAGCTCCTTATTATATACCGGTACTTTCTGGTAACATGAACTCAAAGATGTCCCTGGTCTGTTCATACTCAACCGTTCTTTTCCCTTTGGGCATCTTTGTAAAAGCACATACCCTAAAAGAAGGAAGCAGAAGTTAATTCCATCCATCATTTTGTATTCAGTGGTCTGAAAGATAATTTACTGTTTAGGAAATGGGAATTATCTCCCTTGCCTGGGGGTAGTTCCGCAGTTGGTAAGTGATGGCGGGAAATAACATCGCCTTGTTATTGGGTATTGAACACTGACATATAACCTAATTAGAATCTTGAGACGGAATCTTAGGCTCGTTTGCACAAGGCAATAATCTAGATGTTAGGTTTCTCCTTGCCATGCTATAAAACCAAGGTCAAATTGGCTCTAATGCTGGTATTTGTAGAGGAGTATAATATAAGATCAAAAAAGCAATATTGAGACAAAATTAACGATTATTTGTTATTTTTGACTGGTACATGTTTATATTTGGTTAACACAGTTTTTGTTCAAACATTACGGTTGGGAGCTTGAATAAATATGGTTTAGATCTCAAATATAATTTTAGATTTCTTAAATATGATAAGTAGGTGGGAATAGAGAAGCAACAGAAAGAAATGACTTGTCTTGATTGGCTGTTCAGTGCAACAGTAGATTTATTTAAACATTTTACTTCTTTCTGGTCATTCTAGTTTTATTGCTTTTCAGTTTCAATTTTTCTCACGTTTCTTTTTGATGTAATCTTGTCTCACTTGTGGACTGGTTTGGGAGCTCTAGAATGCTGTGTAAAGTGTTCTCCCTCAGCAGTGTCAGGATCCGGTGACAGTGGGCTCAAATGCCAACCTGTTCATGATCCTTAGGCTATCTTTGATTGCAGGTCCATCTGTATAATTTCTACCCGTGAAGATCCGGGTTAGAATTGATCTTCAGTAACCCATGCATGTCATAAGAGAAGACTAACGGGATCGGGTGGTCAGGCTCACTGACTGGGTTGACACATGTCATCGGTTCCCAGTTGCGTCAGATCGATGTTCGTGCTGTTGATCACTGGATTGTCTGGTCCAGACTTGATTATTACAGACCATCGTCATATAGCTGGAATATTGCTGAGTATGGCGTAAAACTAAACTCACTCACTGTATCATTTCAGGGTGTGTGTTTTTCAAAAACGTTTGTGCTGCCCGCCCAAATCATTTGACTGAGATTTTTGGTGCTAATGTATGAACTTCGATCAGCAAAACACACAAGACTGAAAGAAATTTGACAAGGCTTAGGTCCATGACTTTTCCCAATCATTTTCTTGAGACAGATAATATGTAATTCCTTGTTTAGTCTCTAATTATCTCATCACTGTAAATAAGGCTTAATCCTGCATGCCAGACTTGTGGATCTACATAACAAGTAGCCACAAGGCTGGATGCTCTCAATATTTAATGGACAGGGTGTAACAAAGGTCAGATTCCCAAGCTGACTGTGACTTCATCTCACAAATCTTGGCCTGAACATTACTTTGCATTCAATGTTCTGACTCAACATGTTAACACTAATGCACCATATTGGTGATTTAGTTTTTCAAAAATATCTGCAAACTGATTTTTGCATGGTTATTGATGTCAGACCACATTAGGTTGTCTCCCCTTGAACTTTGAGGCCCTGTTGAGGTTATAAAACAAGGTTTTCATTATCGAATGAACACCATGCTGAAAAGGAGACCCTTTATGGGTTTTGATATACACGTGTGATGGCTATTTACTACTGATTTTAATGAGCCTACCTTAAACTTACCCAGGTTAGGTCTGGTTTTCGATATAGATCACAGAGATCAATAATCATCAACTGAATATCAATTGATTGTGCCTGGTTCACATTAGGCTGGCGATGGGTCTACGGCACCCGTAAACTGCCTGTAACTCCATATCCGTGCAGCGGTCTCCTTACGAGGTCTCAATGTACAACTTCTAAATGCCACTGAAAGACATGAATATCAACTGATTATGCCGATGGCAGGCACTAGCTGTACAATCATCAGTAGCCTCTACGATTTTGTCAAACAGTGAAGTTTGACAACTTTGATAAAATCGTAAGCCCCTAGCCCATAGGTGGCATTGCACAGCCACCGCAGGAAGGTTGCACAGTGATGTAGTGATCGTGTGGTAAACAGGATTTTTTAGTAACCAAAAATCGTACGATGATCGTGAGGTATCTGCACGGCCATCGCACGGCCTCCGTGTATTCTTTACAGCCATAATGTACATCACTGTATAAGTGAAATAATCTTGAACATGAAGTTGAACCCCATGTCACCTCTGATAATTTATGATTGATTTTCTGCCCTGTTTGGTTGAGTACCACTCACTAAAAGTTTCCATAATCGATTTTGAAGAAATGAGGTGTTTGATATCAAATTAATATTTTATAGTTTTAATCATGATCAGAAAAAATTGCACATAAATACATTTATCATGAATATGAAATCTATCAATTTTCAATTAAGGAACAAGAATCTTAAAATATTAGATCCTCGTCAAAACAGTTTCTTTTCTTCATCAAAACTAATCAGCTAAGGTTGATGACCTGACTATCACCAAGAAATAGCGAAATTAGTTCAACTGATATCTAAAAGCTTGGAAAACCTTTGCAGTGGTTCAAAGATTCAATGAATTAAAAACTGCAAATCCTTACTCTTGAGGTTGTGTATGTGGAGGATGGGTACAATGTGAAGCCCATGGTGTCGCCGAGGATGGAATATTGCTACCATAAAACCTCACCTCACTCTCTGGGTTTTAACGTCGTTAGGTTTGAATATTTGCTCATAAGCGGCGTGCATGCATTGCTGAATATTGCTGCTTGTACTAGCCCAGACTTAAGCTGGTTTTATAGTGCTAGCCCACTAAGATACCATCAGCATGAGTACCCCACTCACACACTCACTGACTGTGGGAGATTGTTTATGTTACAGTTCCAAGTGTATTCTATTATATGAAGGGTTAGGGGCTGTGGAACTAAATGTCCACCAGTATATTGTTGTGAAAATCTTCAGCAAGATAAAAGCAATATATTGGGGAAAATATGAATCCAAATATATATTTTTTAAAATGAATGTCTTCCATTATCAATTTAGAGATGGAAAATATTATCTTTCTGATATAGCTTACCTCTGACAATCTTTCCATCAAATTAGCTTGTATTCATTGCTACCATATATGACTGAATTATCTCCCTTGATTAAGGGACACAAAATGATTTGGAGGTTGTTGCAAATCAGAGCCAGGGTTCATGTCATGTACCAGTATCTGGCCTTAATACAGTGATGAACTCTGATTAACTCCTGAATATGTAAACTGGCACGACATTGCAGTACAGTTTAAAGTAGCCTTAATACAGGACCCAGTAATCACCCCAATGTCCTGAATATGAAATAGCCACTAGCCTGCTAGTCTGTGGCTAGTAAAAATCCAGTCTGTGGCTAGTAAAAATCCAGTCAGGCCAGTAAATCTCCACAGTCACTGTCCAAACTGGCTAGTGAATTTTCATTGGGTCCTTCTTTAGCTATACCACTCTCTTTGACTTGTTGAGTTATAAATACACCTTTAAATCATGCATGATTATGGCCTGATAAATGAAGGTATTTTACCTTTTTGTAATCTTTAGCTTAGTTTCTACATTCAAATTTCCGGTGAGTGAATTATTTTGTGGGCTAGTAACTTTCAGGCATAGCTAGCCCGACTTGCTAGCAAAACTTGGAAACTATTTCGTACACTGAATATATTGCAATACAAAATACAGGTCAACTGAGACAGTGAGTGAGTGAGTGAGTGAGTTTAGTTTTACGCCGCACTCAGCAATATTCCAGCTATATGACAGCGGTCTGTAAATAATCGAGTCTGGACCACACAATCCAGTGATCAACAGCATGAGCATCGATCTGCAAATTGGGAACCGATGACATGTGTCAACCAAGTCAGCGAGCCTGACCACCTGATCCCGTTAGTCACCACTTTTGACAAGCATGGGTTACTGAAGGCCAATATTCTAACCCGGACCTTCACAGGTCTCAACTGAGACAGAGCCCCAAAATAAGGCACAGAATTCAATGGTGGTGTACATCTTCCCAGCATTGCTGAAACAACAATCACCCACATCGTCATGAGATCCCTCATGTGGCAGACAGGTCTGCCAGCTTACAGATATTTGATGAAACCACTCAAGTGAGGGGGTGTTTCTTTCCTCGGTAATTAAAACTCCACCTCAGAAGTATTGGAATCCTGTCATGATTTGTTGGATGGCAAAGTTCAGGGCATGAGGTTGTCTTCACTTCTAAGAAATCCAGCATCCCTCCATTAGGGTAGTCTGTCTCACAGTCCCTGAACCACATTATTTCCCCTACTGCCAAGCCCTCCCTGCAATGCTAAAGCCCTAAATAAAGCAAGTCTAGATTTCCTCAGGTTCAGGTTCTGAATCTCTGGTCACCCTGGGGCTCCTTTTCATTTTAAATGGGCTTGTTTGTTACTATCAAAATTTATATATATATTCAGAGACTAAGCATTAGTCTACCATTAGGGTTAACTTATTCACAGTGTTAGTCACCCAGCAGCTCTGTGCTGTACTGCTCACTGCTGAGGCCACTCACATGTAATTACTGGCAAACAAGGATAAGTTGGACCATCGCAGAGAACGCATTTAAGAGAATAGGCGGTGCACGGCAATGAGCAAACCCATTTGGTTTGTGAAAGGTAGAGCAGATGTAGGCTAGTGCACATGCATTGCATGACAATGAAATTTATTCCGCGCATAGCTGCACACACCTTGTTCATAAGACTCTCACGTCGGTGTAGCATTACACTTGATTGTGGACAACCTGAAGCCCCTGCGCTAACAATGGCAAGCACCAGTGGGCGGAGCTCATTCATGCTAATATGGGTCAATTGTTAGGTCGGTGCTCAACTTATCCTTGTTTACCAGTAGGGGTGGTGGGGTAGCCTAGGGGTTAAAGTGTTCCCCCATCACGCTGAACACCCGGGTTCGATTCCCCATGTGGGTACAATGTGTGGAGCTCCGTACTCACCCACTCACAGGTAGTAGTGTTTTCTTTATTTGACTTTCCTTGGGTGTTTTTTGAAAATACCAATCATTCGATTTGCTAGTCAGTTCTCAACATGTAGCGGAGTCTTTTGTGTTATTTAGTCACCTCCTACGATGAGTGTAGATTCTGGAGGTCATCCCAGCCTGGATCCTTGTGGGCTCATTGAATGTGTTGAAGAATGGGATAGGGATATTCAAAGATGGATAAGGGTCATATTGGTTGAAAACGCTGAAGGATGTGATAAGGGTGACTGTGTCATATTGGTTGAATACATTCAAATATGTGATCAGGGTCATATTGGTTGAATGTATTCAAGGATGCAGTAAGGGTCATATTGGTTGAATGTATTCAAGGATGCAATAAGGATCATAGTGGTTGAATGTATTCAAGGATGCAATATGGGTCATATTAGTTGAATGTATTCAAGGATGCAGTAAGGGTCATATTGGTTGAATGTATTCAAGGATGCAATAAGGGTCAATAAGGGTCATATTGGTTGAATGTATTCAAGGATGCAATAAGGGTCATATTGGTTGAATGTATTCAAGGATGCAATAAGGGTCATATTGGTTGAATGTATTCAAGGATGCAATAAGGGTCATATTGGTTGAATGTATTCAAGGATGTAATAAGGGATATATTGGTTGAATGTATTCAAGGATGTAATAAGGGAAATATTGGTTGAATGTATTCAAGGATGCAATAAGGGAAATATTGGTTGAATGTATTCAAGGATGTAATAAGGGCCATATTGGTTGAATGTATTCAAGGATGCAATAAGGGAAATATTGGTTGAATGTATTCAAGGATGTAATAAGGGATATATTGGTTGAATGTATTCAAGGATGCAATAAGGGAAATATTGGTTGAATGTATTCAAGGATGCAATAAGGGAAATATTGGTTGAATGTATTCAAGGATGTAATAAGGGCCATATTGGTTGAATGTATTCAAGGATGCAATAAGGGAAATATTGGTTGAATGTATTCAAGGATGCAATAAGGGAAAATGAATCTAGGGAAATATTGGTTGAATGTATTCAAGGATGCAATAAGGGAAATATTGGTTGAATGTATTCAAGGATGCAATAAGGGCCATATTGGTTGAATGTATTCAAGGATGCAATAAGGGCCATATTGGTTGAATGTATTCAAGGATGCAATAAGGGCCATATTGGTTGAATGTATTCAAGGATGCAATAAGGGCCATATTGGTTGAATGTATTCAAGGATGCAATAAGGAAATATTGGTTGAATGTATTCATATTGGTTGAAGGATCATATTCAAGGATGCAATAAGGGCCATATTGGTTGAATGTATTCAAGGATGCAATAAGGGCCATATTGGTTGAATGTATTCAAGGATGCAATAAGGGCCATATTGGTTGAATGTATTCAAGGATGTAATAAGGGATATATTGGTTGAATGTATTCAAGGATGCAATAAGGGAAATATTGGTTGAATGTATTTAAATATATGATAAGGGTCATATTGGTTGAATTAATTCAAGGATGGCATAAGATCATATTGGTTTAATCCATTCAAGTATGGATAAGGGTCAATTCGGTTGAATCTATTCAAGGACTGACTGACTGACTGAGTTTAGTTTTACGCTGCTTTTAGCAATATTCCAGCAATATCACGCGGGGAGACACCAGAAATGGGCTTCACACATTGTGCCCATGTGGGGAATCGAACCCAGGTCTTCGGCGTGACGAGCGAACGCATTAACCACTAGGCTACCCCACCGCCCCATCTATTCAAGGATGTGATGAGGGATATATTGATTGAATGTATTCAAATATATGATAAGGATCATATTGGTTGAATTAATTCAAGGATGTTAATAAGGGTCATATTGTTTGAATACTTTGAAGGATGTTTTAATGGATGAATACATTCGAGGATCGGATAAGAGTCATATTGACTGAATACATTCAAGGATGGAATAAGGGTCATATTGGTTGAATGTATTGTTCAGGAACCAGATCACGATCAAAGAGGATAGGTCATTAATATTTATCAAGACTGTGAAAAAGAAACCGTAATTTCTAAACATGTTTTTGTCACAGAACCAATCATCAATCAGTGTGATAAGTTCAAAATGTTTTTGCAGCCACATTGACACTGACAGATTATGAACCCACTGGAGTAAACTTTCTTTTGTGTTTGAGCATCAGCTATTGATTTAACTTCACCACTGATGTATGGAGCACTGAGTTTCATGAATGGAGACATACAATAGAAAATATTGACCTTGATGTATCATCCACAAACATTTGAGAAGGACATGACAGACTGACAAGCATTGATCTGTACCAGAAGATTACATCCTGAATCACCAAGATGTAAAGTCCCCACTTTCTTCATGTTCCTGCCATTCCAGCACTATCACACAGGATATCAGCTAATGAGTTTACACCAATCAGCCTTCATCTCCACTCCATCAGGTATTGATTCCAGTCCAAGCAGCCGTGTTGATGTGGCAGACTTCATTGCCGGCACAGCTGGCCCACTGTGTTGTCCATGATTCTTTTTAGAGTTGCGTCCCCTGGGCATACCAGGATCTGTTGATTGTGGGTTCTAGTTATTCTTGCTTATTTTTTTAATCCCATTCTTACCTATGACATTGTTTGGTCTTACCTGGATTATGACTTTGTTCTTACCTGGCTCATAACTTGGTTTTTTCTTACCTGGCTTATGAGTTTGTCTAAAAAGTTGACTGAATTATAATATAACTTGGTTTATTCTTACCTGGCTATGACTTGGTTTGGTTTGTTCTTACCTGGCTATAGGGCGGTGGGGTAGCCTAGTGGTTAAAGCGTTGGCTTGTCACGCCGAAGACCCGGGTTCGATTCCCCACATGGGCACAATGTGTGAAGCCCATTTCTTGTGTCCCCCGCCGTGATATTGCTGGAATACTGCTAAAAGCCGCGAAAAACTAAACTTTGTCAGTCAGTCAGTCTTACCTGGCTATGACTTGGTTTGTTCTTACCTGGCTATAACTTGGTTTGTTCCTACCTGGCTATGACTTGGTTTGTTCTTACCTGGCTTATGACTTGGTTTGTTCTTACCTGGCTATGACTTGGTTTGTTCCTACCTGGCTTATGACTTGGTTTGTTCTTACCTGGCTATAACTTGGTTTGTTCTTACCTGGCTATGACTTGGTTTGTTCTTACCTGGCTATGACTTGGTTTGTTCTTACCTGGCTTATGACTTGGTTTGTTCTTACCTGGCTATGACTTGGTTTGTTCTTACCTGGCTTATGACTTGGTTTGTTCTTACCTGGCTATGACTTGGTTTGTTCTTACCTGGCTATGACTTGGTTTGTTCTTACCTGGCTATGACTTGGTTTGTTCCTACCTGGCTATGACTTGGTTTGTTCTTACCTGGCTATGACTTGGTTTGTTCTTACCTGGCTATGACTTGGTTTGTTCTACCTGAATTATGCTATAACTTGGTTTGTTCTTACCTGGCTATGACTTGGTTTGTTCTTACCTGGCTATAACTTGGTTTGTTCTTACCTGGCTATGACTTGGTTTGTTCTTACCTGGCTATGACTTGGTTTGTTCTTACCTGGCTATAACTTGGTTTGTTCTTACCTGGCTATAACTTGGTTTGTTCTTACCTGGCTATGACTTGGTTTGTTCTTACCTGGCTATGACTTGGTTTGTTCTTACCTGGCTATAACTTGGTTTGTTCTTACCTGGCTATGACTTGGTTTTGTTCTTACCTGGCTATGACTTGGTTTGTTCTTACCTGGCTATGACTTGGTTTGTTCTTACCTGGCTATGACTTGGTTTGTTCTTACCTGGCTATGACTATGACTTGGTTTGTTCTTACCTGGCTATGACTTGGTTTGTTCTTACCTGGCTATGACTTGGTTTGTTCTTACCTGGCTATGACTTGGTTTGTTCTTACCTGGCTATGATGACTTGTTCTTACCTGGCTATGACTTGGTTTGTTCTTACCTGGCTATGACTTGGTTTGTTCTTACCTGGCTATGACTTGGTTTGTTCTACCTGGCTATGACTTGGTTTGTTCTTACCTGGCTATAACTTGGTTTGTTCTTACCTGGCTATGACTTGGTTTGTTCTTACCTGGCTATGACTTGGTTTGTTCTTACCTGGCTATGACTTGGTTTGTTCTTACCTGGCTGACTTGCCTTGTTCTTACCTGGCTATGACTTGCCTTGTTTGTTCTTACCTGGCTATGACTTGGTTTGTTCTTACCTGGCTATGACTTGGTTTGTTCTTACCTGGCTATGACTTGGTTTGTTTACCTGGCTATACCTGGCTGGCTATGACTTGCCTTGTTCTTACCTGGCTTGACTTGGTTTGTTCTACCTGGCTTATGACTTGCCTTGTTCTTACCTGGCTATGACTTGGTTTGTTCTTACCTGGCTATGACTTGGTTTGTTCTTACCTGGCTATGACTTGGTTTGTTCTTACCTGGCTATGACTTGGTTTGTTCTTACCTGGCTATGACTTGGTTTGTTCTTACCTGGCTATGACTTGGTTTGTTCTTACCTGGCTATATGACTGGCTGGCTTGCCTTGTTCTTACCTGGCTATGACTTGGTTTGTTCCTACCTGGCTATGACTTTTGTTCTTACCTGGCTATGACTTGGTTTGTTCTTACCTGGCTATGACTTGGCCTTGTTCTTACCTGGCTATGACTTGGTTTGTTCCTACCTGGCTATGGCTACTTGGTTTGTTCTTACCTGGCTATGACTTGCCTTGTTCTTACCTGGCTATGACTTGCCTTGTTCTTACCTGGCTATGACTTGGTTTGTTCTTACCTGGCTATGACTTGGTTTGTTCTTACCTGGCTATGACTTGCCTTGTTCTTACCTGGCTATGACTTGCCTTGTTCTTACCTGGCTATGACTTGGTTTGTTCTTACCTGGCTATGACTTGGTTTGTTCTACCTGGCTATGACTTTTGTTCTTACCTGGCTATGACTTGCCTTGTTCTTATGACTTGGTTTGTTCTTACCTGGCTATGACTTGGTTTGTTCTTACCTGGCTTATGACTTGGTTTGTTCTTACCTGGCTATGACTTGGTTTGTTCTTACCTGGCTTATGACTTGGTTTGTTCTTACCTGATTGCTTGGTTTGTTCTTACCTGGCTATGACTTGGTTTGTTTGTTCTATGACCTTGGCTTACCTGGCT
This sequence comes from Haliotis rubra, assembly GCF_003918875.1. Classification (NCBI taxonomy): domain Eukaryota; kingdom Metazoa; phylum Mollusca; class Gastropoda; order Lepetellida; family Haliotidae; genus Haliotis; species Haliotis rubra. Next base: position 578,827 of record NW_025767263.1, on the reverse strand, counting down.
TATAACTTAGATTATCGCCATCTTTGAGACACATGAGACTGGTAAACAATTAAAAAGTAAATTTTCTTCCCACATCATTACTGAACATTACTGAAATATTATTCAAAAATAGGGTAAACCCAGCTCCCCCAAAAAATTCCTGTACTCTACAACCTTCTTTACCTTCCTTATACCAATGTAGTATCAGGGATTTCACGTCAGAATAGTTCCCCAGCAACCTGTCCTGTTTGAGGGTGTGATGAGTGAGTGAGTTTAGTTTTACGCTGCACTCAGCAATATTCCATCTATATGGCTGCGGTCTGTAAATAATCGAGTCTGGAACAGACAATCCAGTGATCAACAGCATGAGCATCGATCTGCGTAATTGGGAACCGATGACATGTGTCAACCAAGCCAGCGAACCTGACCACCTGATCCCATTAGTCGCCTCTTACGACAAGCATGGGTTACTGAAGATTCATACTAACTCGGACCTTCACGGGTTGAGGAGGTGTGAACTAGACCTGATGGTTAGGCTAATTTTGTGACATTGTAACTGACTTCTTGGATCACTGCTCACAATATAAATCACTGGATTATCTGACCCTAAGTTGATTGTTTATACACTGCCACCATATAGGAAGAATGTTGCTGACAAACACCATTGGTAATATGATTACACAAATCCTTAAAAAGAATGTTATTGCAACAAATCTGGTTATAACCTTTTTTTATTTTTGTCCATGAAATATATTGTTTTATTATGTGTGAAATGTATATTGATCAAGACTTACTTTTATTATGACTTTTAAAAGTTTAGCTCGCTTAATAAATTATGCTTTTCTATTCTGGCCTAAAGGTTATCAAAACACCTTCTTTGCCCCATGTTTAGCATTTCAATAGTCATAAAATATTTCTAAAGACCAGTGTTAAAAATGAACATGAGTTATCTTGCCCAAAACTTGTGATAATCATAAGGGGCTATTGACATCTCCTTGCATACCACCACTTTTGTCATTTTAGGTCGATGGCAAGTTTTAGCAGATTTTGCAAACAAGTGAAAATGAGAATCAATGTCCGACCGTGGAGATTTTGGTTGGCAACATTGTGCCAGTGTAAGGCCCCAGCAGATATAGACATATGGGTGCCTTTGGCCTTGCATCGGTCTCCCATCTGACCATGGTATTCCTAATCATGTTTGTGTTCCAGGATCAAAAGCAGGATCAGTAGTAATTCTATTTGGTCAGTAATTGCACTAGGGTACTCTGAGATTTCATTCTGAAACTGCTCATTGTTTGACAGTGTTATTGGTATTAGCGTGATTAGACAAGATATAGGGTGTTCCTCAAAGCAATTGTAGTGCTTCTAATCTTATCACACCTACGTCAAGACTCCAGAAGTAATTTTTCTCTGAATGTAATTATCAAATTCTTTCTGTCCATTGGTGCTAATTCACAATAATTGAGTTCTTTTTGAAGATTCGTTTTGATAGTTTTTGCTTTGTCTGAAGCAGTCAAAGCATTTTTTGTTAGCACGACTCACTTTGAGCCTTGGACATTCCCCGATACAGTTCATGAAAGTGGGGTCACTAAGCATCCGCTTATCACGCCGAAGACCTGGGTTCGATTCCCCACATGGGTACAATCAAGCCCATTTCTGGTGTACCCCGACGTGATATTGCTAGAATATTGCTAAAAGCAGCATAAAACTGAACTCACTCACTGATGTTAAAAGGTCCTAATGGTAGGAAGATTAAATTACAAACATTTTTCTCAATTCTCTTGTCTGAAGTCCATACCCGTATACATATTGTACCCATGCAGGGGAATCAAACCAGGTGATTTTCAGCATGATGCGCTAACAGTTCAACCACTTGGCTACCCTCACTGCCCCCAAATTAGATGTGCCATTGCAATAACTTGTTTGAGTGCCATTGCAATGTTTGAAAGGAAGCAGACATGTCAAGGTACTGTGGTTAACTCTAGTGTTCAAAGTTGCAGATGACATTCCCCAAAAATATGAACTTTGATGGAATAGGCAGCTAAAGTCACTTAAGGTCCTTTGAAAATGAGCTCTCACAGATCAAAAGATCTGAGAATCTACCATTGATTTTAGCATTGTATATTTATCATCTTATATCGGTATCATAAAACTGATGACTCAGGCAAGTGATACTAGAGTAAACCCAGATAAGCAATGACAAAGCATTGATCCCTGTTGTGGCAAGCCAGCTTCTTCAACAGACAAAGACATGGAGGCTCAAGTCAAGTTCAGTCATCAGCCATCTTTAACCAATCACCTTCCAGGGGTTCAATTTTTTTTAAAAAGCCACTTGCCACAGGAACTTGTCCTGAATAATTTGCCACTTGCCCAGATTTTATGACATAATTATGATGATGTAATTATGAAAGAAGAAATCAACATGGTATTTGATGTTAATGTTTACTGGACTATTTAGTGAAAAGTGATAAATAGCAAAGAAATTATTGCGAAATGTAATAGCTACATTTTGAGCAGATATGAAATTAAATCCAAGTTTATTTGCAGTTTGAAACCATAAGTGGAAATTATCTAGTAGCCCACGGACAAGTAAAATACCATTATTTGATTGCCCAAAATGAAAACTGACTTGTCCCGGGCGTCGGGCGATGGGATTTTTGAACCCCTGCCTTCGTTCTGTTTGTGTCCAGGAGATGTACTAGACTAATGTTTTGTCTCTGAAAATAAATAATTTTTATAGAAACAAATAACTAATTTAAAATTTAAAATTGGTATCTCAATTTTTATAGAAACAAATAACTAATTTAAAATTTAAAAGTGGTATCTCTGCAACAAATAGTTATTCCCACACGGTAGGTAAATGTTTCCTTGTCCTCGGCACAATTTAGTGGTTTTGTTTATTTGTTGTTTAACGCCTTACTCAGCAATATTCCAGCCATATGGTGGTGATTTGTAAATAAGTAAGTCTGGACCAGACAATCCAGTGATCAACAGCATGAGCATCAATCTACACAGCTGGGATACAATGACATGTGTCAACCAAGTCAGTGACCTGACCACCTGATCCCATTAGTCGCCTCTTACGACAAGCATGGGTTACTGAATACCAATTCTAACCCGAATCTTCACGGTGAGTTTAGTGGCAATGGGCCAGCCAGACTGACATGAATGTTTGAAGACAGTTGCTGATTAATAACAGTTATTATTAATCAACTGTCTGAAGTACACCCAAATCAGCCCAGATCACACAGAGGAACCAGAGGGCCAGTTCAGGCTTAGACGGCCAATCAGCATTAACAAATTTAGCTTTGACAGGTCAATAAGTCTTGTATGAGTAATATCATCCCACCTTGCCATGTGTAAACATGTTCTATCTATATTTATTACCTACGAATGCAAAAATATCCGGGTTCATATTTTTCATACAATGCTCTCGGGCAAAATATCACTTTGTCATGGTGACGTGACATCATAATCAATGCTATGACGTCACGTTTCTTATGTGACGTTACGTTCTACATGCGGTGACGGCGGGTAGCCAGCCTATGTTTGAAAGTAGATTTGGGTTTATTTTCCTCAATTTGACGACTTCGGTAATAAATAGAACATTATATTCATGCCCATATCATACTGTGTTTACGGCGCTCATGCCTAAATATTGGTATATCTCGCTCTCACTCGGAAAATACCAACATTTAGTCATTCGTTTCGTAAACATAGTACGACATGGGCACTCATATAATTTCCCCTATATATTACCTCTGTACACTGACTTAGCATTCACCTGATGACGGAGCATGAATTAACTCTGAAACGTCGTATAAAGAATGAAAAGAATACTCATCAGAGGGGTACACAAAGTCCCGCAGTCTAGACTACCAGTTGTCCGACTTCCATTTTTGTGGAAGTCGCGGTAGCTGAGCGGTCTAGGCGTCTGACTTTGTGTGCTGGCGATTAGGTGCCTGACTCTGAGGGTGTAGGTTCGAACCCCCGGATGGGGCTCAACTCAAAAAGTACTAGAATTTGTACTTTATTAAGAAAGAGTAATCCCAAATATAACATACATTACATGTGACCACTTTCTAAAATGGCATTGTGTATTTCTTAGCCTCAGCTCAGAAGTGAAGTCATCACTTAGCACAGAAAAAGAAATTTCTATAAAAATGTAGTAAATGTGTTATCATGTCATTTGATTTTCTGTTCAATAACCTGATTGTCAGTTGTGTTTACAGTCTGCAGTTACATGGCAACGGTACTCAAAACTCAAAAAGTACTAGAATTTGTACTTTACTAAGAAAGTGTAATCCCGAATATAACATATGTTGAATAAAAAGAAGTTGTTATCCATCAAACATGTCATGTATTCCTGTTATCATTCCTGTTATCATCACATTTCTGTCGAGTGTGGATTCTTTCTTCTTATAACAGTGCCATGTTTACTGTACCTCCGGGAAACATTCTTTAGGTTCAGTTAATAGATAAGTTATATCATGTAGTTTTCATATTGGCCTCATCGTAGATCTTGTCAGTTGTACTGGCCATCGGTGTAGATCCAATATGGCTGACTGTCAACCTGTCATGAGCTCAGTGTAAAAACTCCTCAACAGTAATGTAATATCGTCCCCAAAATAAAAGTATAAATACAATACTCTGTACCTGGTTTGTAATTACAAAGTGCAAGAGTAAAGATGGATGATACTGTCACAGTGCAAGACAGCTGGATATTTCTGGACTCATGTACTAGTGATCATTCACAATTATCAGATCCTGGAGACAATTCATGAGCCCTGATTCTTCCAGAGTTGACATTGTAACGCTGAAGATTTTCAATTATGGACTAGTAGTAGTATTCAGTTAGGATCATGGGATACTGACAAAACATGATGTACATATTATATTTTGAAACAAAATGTTCTTATTCAAACACTGTAACTGGAAAACTGTTCAAAGAGCCTTTAAATGCAAATCACTCACTCATTCACTCACTCTTTACTATTTATGTGTTAAGTATGTTATATTTAGGATTACAGTTTTTCAGTACAGTACAGATTCTAGTATCTATTTTGGTTGAGCTCCATCTGGGATTCGAACCCTTATTCTCAGAGTTCAGAGTTATGCACCAAAGAGCCAGCTTAGCAGTCGGCAATCTAACCCACTCAATAGGGCTGTAATGATGCATCGAACTATCAGTGCATTGCAAATTGTTGAGTCCCAAATAGCAATTATTCGATGGTAGAAACCAAAAACTATCGATGCATCGATAGTATGCATAACTATTGAAGGTTTAGTAATTGACTTCTGTTGATAAATGCGCAGCACAAAATACAGGAAGTACCTGATTCGTTCACTTTGATTTGGAGGTTTCCGCTCCTCTTACCTCTTAAACAAACTTGATCTAGGTTTCAAGTTTCTTGTCAGTTATTAAAAGAAACTGAAACTACTTCACCTTGTTTTCATTTCATATAAACTATACATTCATTTGGGGAATGTGCCTTGGTCAGTGCATACGGGATACAATGACATGTGTCAACCAAGTCAGCGTGCCTGACCACCCGATCCTGTTAGTCGCTTCTTATGTCAAGCATGGGTTTTTGAAGACCAATTCAAGCCAATAAACTATCATATGACAACCCTAAAATGTGTGTGACCCAAAGCGCCAACATCAAGCTGGTAAATGTAAAAATGTTACACCACTAACTGCAACCTTTTTTTTGTTGCAAATACTGAAATGGATATGCTGACCTTGAACAAGAAATAAATGCTCTGCACATATTCGTAGATTTACCGTGTCTCGAATTACATACTGGTATACAGGACACATCACAATGGATGATGATCAACCAGTGTCATGACGTGTGTTCCTGATCACAGCATTCATCATGATGATCTTACATTGTCAATTAGTGTTTCATTTCTGTGGATGAAGGATGATTTTGAATACGGCTGTCACTGTTCATGACAAATAGTTCAGCTTACAGTCTATTTGATTTTTTATTCGGATGTCCAAAATTATAAGACAAATCATCAGAGTTGGTCTGTCAATTTGATGTGACTGTGCAAATTTTGATTTTGTTGCATTTATTAGATTTTGTGTATGTGAGCAATTCATCGGTCTCAAATGAAACCAACCGGACTATAGTTGTTTTAATGCAACTGTTAGTTTGTTTTTGTTTAATGCTGCACTCAGCAATATTCTGCCCAGCTATATGGCAGAGGTCTGTAATCAAGTCTGGACCGTTCTTCTGTCAACGTGCAGATACATCGAGAGGGGAATTAGCTCATAATTAGGATGAAGCGTATGTTGACAAAGACGAAGGCATAGTTGAGTTCAAACTTCTTAGTTACATGACAAACCAATATGGAAGACATAAATGTGGTGAGTGGAGTTCCTGCTCAACCCCAGGGCATTTCCTTCGAGCGGCATTATCCTGCTCGCGGTCGTCCCTACAGACAGTCGGAATACCGGACTCCTTGACAATATAGATGTGAGCATATACATACAGTTTTTGACAACAATGGACAGGCGACGACTCAACAATGGACAGATAGAGAAACAATAGCACTTCCTTGGCCAGTTGATGTGATGGCAGACACGGCCAAAGGGGATGACCAATTAGGGCTATAAATGTCATATACAGTAATTAAAGACAGTGACAGAGTGGTACAGGGTGGCTGACAAAACAATGTACACTGTGGTGGTGATAAGGATTAAGACGGCAGTTTGAATAATTACAATTAAGTCACACGTGGCTTGGCTACATAGTTTTTGGTCTTTAGGAATATTTGGACGATGGCTGTCCTGAATTAGACGCTATAACACATCTAAGCAATTTGGATGCAATAACGTGTCAACCAAGTCAGCGAGTCTGGTTTAGTCGTGATTTTGACAGTCCCAAATTTGACAGTGAAATTTCACACTTCGGTAACTGATCTAGCCAGTTGTCCCAATTTTGACAGTGAAATTTGGTACACTTGTCAGCTCTTCTCGTGCCGTTTTTTGACATTACTGGTAAGGATATAGGAACCAATAGAGCTTTGGTCTGGATGTGTATGCTGTTTGTCCCCGCTTCTGACAACAGTCCCATCTGCTGTTGTAGTGACTGAGGCTGGACACTTTGTTTTCAGGCACTGACATCTCCATATAATGGTACCATTTTTGTTGGCAGTTTGTCTCAGATACCTGATCCATCCAGCAACAATTCTCCACCTGGTCTCCTACCATCTAAATTTGTACCTTTCTCAGCCATGACGAAATACGATAAGAAAATGTGATGCATTTGTGGGTATATACTTTGCAAGTAATTGGTAAAGCTACTTCTCCCATCCTGCTCATGACGTAACCTTTTTCAAATATTGCATTCACACATCTCAACGGATAATGCTGCTTCTCGCATCCTTTTCTCTCAGTTGATTGCAGTATTTGTGTTCAAGAATGTTACTTGTTCTGTACTTCTCTCAGGTAATTGCATTTACGTAATTACCCTTAACTGGTACAGCTAGTTATCCCAGTTTTGGCAGCTAAACATCACACCTTAACGAATCAGTGACCAAGACGCTGTCAAAAATGGGACACTACCTAAATACCAGCGAGTCTGACCACCCGATCCGGTTAGTCAAGCATCTGTTGCAATGAAAAAGTTGTCAATCCATAAAATTTGTTCCTATTCATCACGCCAACTTCTAAATGCCACTTAGAGAAGCTCTGTGGTAAAACTGGAATACTGTTTGAAGTGAGTGAGTGAGTGAGTGAGTTTTGTTTTACGCCACACTCAGCAATATTCCGGCTATATGGCGGTGGTCTGAAAATAATCGAGACTGGACCAGACAATCCAGTGATCAACATCATGAGCATCGATCTGCGCAATTGGGAACCGATGACATGTGTCAACCAAGTCAGCGAGCCTGACCACCGGATCCCGATAGTCGCCTCTTACGACAAGCATAGTCGACTTTTGTGGCAAGCATGGGTTGCTGAAGACCTATTCTACCCCGGATCTTCATGAGTCGAATACTGTTTGAAGTGGCAATAAATGCAACTCACTCGCTTTTCACAATTTATTAAAAAAGCTTTTGTACACAATTTGTAAAATATTTGATACATGACCCATCTCCAACTTTAACCAGATATAAGCTATGGTAGCATTGAAACTGTCAGTTATTAGATGTTTTAAGATTGAAACTGTCAAATATAAGCAATGTTAAGATTGAAAAAGTCAGATATTATGTATTTTTAGATCAAAATGTCTGATTTCATTTCAATCAAAAGATTTGCCAGCAAACAAGAGATCAGATTACGTTTGATTTCCACACACAAAAACCACATCCTCTGCAGTGACCGATAAAGGTGGAATCAGTCTACGGACCAATCAGACTACCAGACGTCCCCAATAGACCCTTGTCACAGCAATCATTAATGTTCTCTTCTACCGAAATCTGATTGACAAATTACCAGTGTTCTCTGCAAGCACCTTGTAGTTTAGAAAGAACAGCTATTGAGGCAAGAGTCATTTACTGGTGGAATGTGGCCGTTTGCTGCTACTTGCAACATCCCCTGTAGCAGGTGACGAATGATGGCTTTGTTGTTTTAAGGAGGGATGGGTTGAGGAGGGATGGTTTGGGGTGAATTGAGGGATGGTTTTGGATGGGTTGAGGGATGGTTTTGGAGGGGTTGAGGGATGCTTTTGGAGGGGTTGAGGGATGGCTTTGGATGAGTTGAGGGATGGCTTTGGATGAGTTGAGGGATGGCTTCGGATGAGTTGAGGGATGGCTTTGTATGAGTTGGGGATGGCTTTGGATGAGTTAAGGTATGGCTTTGGATGAGTTAAGGTATGGCTTTGGATGAGTTAAGGTATGGCTTTGGATGAGTTGAGGGATGGCTTTGGATGAGTTGTGGTATGGCTGTATGAGTTGGGGATGGATTTGGATGAGTTAAGGTATGGCTTTGGATGAGTTAAGGTATGGCTTTGTATGAGTTAAGGTATGGATTTGGATGAGTTGAGGGATGGCTTTGTATGAGTTGAGGGATGGCTTTGGATGAGTTGTGGTATGGCTTTGTATGAGTTGGGGATGGATTTGGATGAGTTAAGGTATGGCTTTGGATGAGTTGGGGATGGATTTGAATGAGTTGGGAGATGGCTTTGGATGAGTTAAGGTATGGCTTTGGATGAGTTAAGGTATGGATTTGGATGAGTTAAGGTATGGCTTTGGATGAGTTAGGGGTATGGCTTTGTATGAGTTCGGGATGGATTTGGATGAGTTAATGTATGGCTTTAGATGAGTTAAGGTATGGATTTGGATGAGTTAAGGTATGGCTTTGGATGAGTTAAGGTATGGCTTTGGATGAGTTAAGGTATGGCTTTGGATGAGTTAAGGTATGGCTTTGATGAGAGGTATGAGTTGGGGATGGATTTGAATGAGTTGAGAGATGGCTTTAGATGAGTTGGGGATGACTTTGTATGAGTTAAGGTATGGCTCAGGTTGAATTGAGGGATGGATTTGGATGTGTTGAGGGATGGCTTTGGATGAATTGGGGGATGGCTTTGGGTGAGGAATGTGCAAAATGAAAGGTCACATGTTTACATGCCCAGTTCCTGACCCGACTGACTTCTACACTAGACCGCCTTCTTGAGTCAGAGTTACAGTCTCTAAATCATCTTGTCCAAGACCTGTGATAATCATCAAAAGTTTGTGACATTTCCCTGTGGACATTTACTATATGGTTGATGTCAACTCTGTAGGGGAAAATCAAAATTCCTGGCCTCCATTATGAGGTAAAACACGCATTTTGAGGTAAAACACATACAAGCCCCATCCTTCAACACTAAGTCGACCATCTTATCAAACAGGAAATATTATACCTTAAATGCCTGTGTTTTTCTTCACAATCTGTGGGGCAGCCTCAGGAAAGCATATCTCACACTCTGTGCTGGTAGATTCTTCCTAACAGTAAAACCTTTGACAGATAATCTGAGGAATTCCACAACAGTTCACTGTCTAAACAGAAACATGATATTGTAACTAAGTGAAACAGTTGCTTTTTCAATTAGACAGTGACTGATGTACTGGGTTCTTTACATGATGTAAGTTGGCTTTCTTCACATTGAAGCAGATTAAAAGTTGATGCTTTATCGAGTGATGGCTTGACAAGACGTGGAGGTAATTGGATGCTGCTACTAATTGTGCGTCAGTGATAGGAAGGAATGCCATTAGGACCAGCTCTGTCTTCGGTAGTTTGAGTGTGTGAGTGAGTGAGTTTAGTTTTCACTACTTTTAGCAATATTCCAGCTATATTATGGCAGGGGACACCAGAAATGGGCTTCACACATTGAGCCCATGTGGGGAATTGAACCTGGGACTTTGGCATGACAAGCGAACGCTTTAAGCACTAGACTACCCCACTGCCCCTATTGTTGTTGGAATGTTGTACAGATGCTGTTGTTTGAACACAAATAAGCAGGTGGTAACATGCGCCAGGAAAAACATAATACATCAGCATTCTTACATACATACACATCTGACTGCCTCCGTGGTGTAGTGGTTAGAGCGTCCGCCCGGAGAGTGGAAGGTCGCGGGTTCGATCCCCGACCACGTCATACCAAAAGACGTTAAAATATGGTACTTGTTGGTCCCTGTCTGGCGCTTGGCATTAATGGGTACAACAAGGACTGGTCGGCTCGGAGTCAGTATAATGTGTCTGAGTGGGGTATTCATGCTTCACTGCGGCATGGTATCTCAGTGGGCTAGCACTATAAAACCAGCTTAAGTCTGGGCTAGTACAAGCAGCCGCACATACACACGCATGCACGTCGTCATATGAGGGAAATATTCTCAAGCACGACCTTAAACCCAATTTCACCTCACCTCACATACACATCTCTCCTCTGTGTGCCAGTTAAAAAATTTCAAAAGATAACATGCCTAATTCATGGTCGGATACAGCTTTTTGAGAAAGGGGAGTGCACAGTTTCAGTGGTCATATGATAAAGTTTCAGGACAAAAGGGGGAAGGGGTGCGCTTCCCTGCACCCCCCTCTGGATCCACCTATGCTAATCATAGACTTACTTTCACTCTGAATATCTATATTTTTTATTGAAATATCCATTTGATGAAGAGCCCCAGTAAAGTGGGAGATTTCTAAACCCAAGGAAATCAAGACTAATGTTTCATTTACGGCTTTAGCATGGCAGAAAGGGCTGAGACAGACCTAATTCTTATGTTTCATGCAATTTCATTTTCATTATATTTTGAAATAAATATCTCTTTCATATATATAGCATGAATAATATTTACATTGTCTAATGATATCTTTTCTTATAATTTCAGGTAAGTGACACAATGCATGCAGTTCAAAATGGAAGCTAAGTGTTCTTGATGAAATTTTCATTGTCATCATATATATGTGCAGTGTTCAAAATGAAGGTAGGTCCTTGTGCTTGGGGTTGTTCTGGTAGTGTTTGAATCTAGGGTTGGTTTGTTGTTACACTCCACTCAGCAATATTCCAGCTATACAGCAGCGATCTGTAAATAATCAAGTCTGGACCAAATAATCCAGTGATCAACAGCATGAGCATTGATCTATACACTAGGGATGATGATGTGTCAACACAGTCAGCGAGCTTGACCACCCGATCCCCGTTAGTCGCCTCTTACGACATACATGGGTTACTGAAGACCAATTCTAACCCAGATCGTAACGGGTGTTGAATCTAGGGACCTTCGTCAGCCATTCTACTGAAGAACGAAGATGTACATGTATATGTGTGTGATAAGGGTGTCTGTCAGAAGGACCATTTGAGATTGATGCTTAACCCTTTCAACACCGTAGGCGGAAAACCGGCCAAGACGTCACCAGTCCCCAGACACCGTAGGCCGGGAAACCGGCCAGGCAGTAGTCGCATCAAAATGATATATAATTTTAGGAACCTAACTAACATATGATTCATTTATCAAATCTATCACTTTTCATAATGCCTGAAAACACTTATTACATTTCTAATGGCCATATATAATCAACAGAATTAGAATTATATTTCAAATGGTGTATGATATGTAGTAGTAATAATGATTTACGAGCTGATATTTTCATTGATAAACATAGGCTTCATCTATGACCTCAGAGTCTCTGGGAACTCGGTGTCATGGCAGTAAATGCCTCTGGTTGACTGGTGTTGAAAGAGTTAATGTGAACACTGTACTGGATTACTATGCTGGAGGACATTGAAGGACCATTTGAACTCCCTCGGTAGACAATACATATATGGTTGAGGAGGACTATCCACAGACTTGTATGGTGGTCAATACACATCTTTGCTTGAGATAGCCCCGTGGTTAAAGCGGTCACTCATCACACTGAAGCCCTGGGTTTGATTCCTGGCATGGGTACAATGTATGAACCAATTTTAGTGTCCCCTGTCATGCTGCTGCTGGAATACTGCTAAAACACGTACAGTGAGACCCCAGACATCCGGGCACATTCGTTTTTGCGTAAATCGTCCGGACATCGGGATTTCTGTCATCCAGGCTGTGGTGTTGACATGGTATAGGGCGTACACTTCTGGTTTAAAATCACTTCCAAAACAGCGTGGTCATTTTGATTTGCCAATAACAATTCACTCTGTGTCAGATAGACCTACTAATCACCACCAATACCCTGTTGATCGGTCCTTAATCCGGATTAGTAGACCTTGTCTCATGTCAAGACATGTGGGACACTCGTGCTTCACTTCACACGGTTAGAGGAAGATCAAAGCTTCGTGCGGATAAGTGAGTCAATTTTGTGTTGATTTAGCCAGTTGGTTTGTAAAATTTGCTGTCCGGAACAGAAACCCCATATCCGTTATAGACAGTCACTTTTATAACATAAGAGATTGGTTTTATATGATAATTGACTGGAAGGCGAGGTTTCCGGATATTTGGGGTCCGGGTATCCAGGATCTCACTGTATACGACCAGTATAGGTTGCTGTGGACTGACTGATAACTTCCTGTCACTTGATTGGAATTTTTACAACAAGTATTTTGACTGTGGATGCGCTAATAAAATTTGTTGCGTCCTTTGTCAATTTTTATGCATATAGGACGCAGGAATTCGCGTGCTGTAAATCCCTGTGTAATACATGAAGAGCCAACTGATCAGTGCCTGTTTCACGATTTCTCCAACTTTCAACTTAAAACAGACAACAATTTGGAAGAGGAGGAGGAGTTTCTGATGTACTGGAGATGGTTGCTGTGTTGAGGGAACACACACACCATTACATACTGACACCTCACTCACAACTATAACTAAATACCATGTTTGAGAGGCATATATAGAGAATCTCACCCGAGTGTCTTCTGATATCATATATATCACCACCAGCTGATAAAGTTGGATATTTTTACTTTTATCAACGAGTGTTGATATATTTGATATCAGAAGACACGAGGATGAGATTCTATTTCTCATCATAAATCAGTCTTAATTAGTTTTCAATGAAAAATGTACATCTCTGAAGACTGTACTACCATTAGACTTGCAGTGGAGTGATGTCATAGCATTGTGACATCATCAAGTTCATGACGTCATAGCATTGTCTGGGCATTGTACAAAATCTACTGTCAAAATGATATCTCCTAGGAGATATTGTCTGATCTCACACAAGCAATATCTCCTGTGGAACAGAGGTTTGGATGATAAATGGTAAACTCACTCACTCACTCACTCATTCTGTTCATCACTTACTTGATAATGGTGTTAGAACCTAGCAACGTTGCTCTCACCAGAGACCATATGATAGATTATATGGTCTCTGCTCTCAGTGTAATAAAGAAGTTGTTCATCCTTCCATAACCAAACACTTTAGAGTCTTCTGGCCCAAATTTGTATATTGTCATTATTTTCTGTAGATTTTAGTCTTAGTATACGGCAAGAATAAGTTCATGTTACAAGACTGGAAGAAATTTGGTCAAATTAGGGATGGTGTTATTGATGTGATACGTCAATCCGATAAACTTGGCATTGCAATCCGATAACTATGCAAATGTGGTCGCCTACTGTTAAGCTATACATCAATGGAATGTCTGCTTGTTCAATAAGCTATGGACTGACGTTGCAAATAAGTTTGGATAGGGGTTTCCCAATGTGTACCGAGTTTGTGTATCCAACATGACCCCACATCCTCAGGGACTGTATGATGAATTAGAAGGTTCACTCAAACATTGTACACTTACACACTTCACTCAGCTAAATTACGTCTTAGACATTGATTATTTTTTGAGTGATAATGGTTTTACACCACTTTTAGTTACAGTGAAACCTGCCAACACCGGCACCTGTCTAATCCGGCATAAAAGTTTGGTCCCGCCATTTTACAACGATATTATGATCATTAAAATATTGTCTAATCCAGCACCTGTCTATTCCGTATTCTGGCTCGACTTTCCGGTCCCAACAAGCAATTTTAACTGTAATTAACACTGTCTAAACCTGTATTGGTATGAGCAGTCCAGTCAAGGACCCATAATCCTATACACTAGTTAATCCTCTTGGCACACTAGATAATCAGGAAGTAGTGATTGTGCGGTGATTCAAACGCTCTAAGCCGGCATATGTATGAGCAGTCCAATCAAGGGCCCTTAATCCAATACACTCCTCTTGGTATGCTAAAGTGAGAGATCAACGAGCGTATATGGCAGCCATGTTGGAAAATGATCGTAACTGTCTAGTCTGGCACCCTGTCTAAACCGGCCTCTTATTTCGGTCCACTGGGGTGCCGGTTTAGACAGGTTTCACTGTATATGTTCCAGCAATATCACGTCAGAGGACACAAGGAATGGGCTTCACACATTGTACCCATGTAGGGAATTGAACCTAAGACTATGGGGGGGTATGATCAAATGGTTTAGCCACTACCCCACCGCCCTCTCTATAAGGAACTCAGCACAGCAAACCAGGGTAGGCAGAGTGTAAAGGCATCATAAAATCCTTAACAGTCACGGCCCTTATCTGCATTATAATGTGTGGGAGTTATGATCACCTTAGTGCTGGGATCACTTTGTGCAATGGAATCCAGGTGTTAAACCCAACCCACTCACTAACTCAATTTACCAGACTTGGATTTTCGAGCAAATCTCTAAAAAGACAGTGAGTGAGTGAGTTTAGTTTTTTACCGCTTTTAGCAATATTCCAGCAGGGGACACCAGACATGGGCTTCACACATAGTACCCATGTGGGGAATCGAACCCGGGTCTTCGGCGTGACGAGTGAATGCTTTGACCACTAGGCTATCCCACCGCCCCGAAAAAGTCAGCCAGTGAGGAATGTGGCTATAGGTACTCGGCAGGCTGACACATTGGTCAATATCTTGGTCAGGAAGTCCGGTCAGCAGGCTGGACTGAAGGACACTTAACTGTCATTATTGAAATCCTTGTCAAGCCTGGACACAGTGTAGTCAGTTACTTGGAGCACACTTAATGGGTTAGTTGTGACCTGCGTCCAGATGTAGCCAGACTGATCCAGTGTTGATGGTCAGCTGGTTCCAGTAATGGATGTTCCTGAACAGAATATAAATGGCACTCAATTTTATTCACCACTAATACAAACCTTGTTTGATAAAGTCAAAGCTGAGTTGCTTCGTCTCAGCTATTTCCTGTCCAGGGTTGCTTCCCTTGGGAATGCCTGAAACTTGTCTTTGGTTCAGATTGAAAATCGGCCTAATTATGTTTCTAGGTTTATAAAGTGTTCGCTCGTCACGCCAAAGTGAGTGAGTGAGTGAGTTAAAATTAAATTTTTATTTCAGCCATATTGTGATTATGCCATAGACCCAGGTTCAATTCCCCCCGCATGGGTACAATGTGTGAAGCTCACTTCTGGTGGCCTCCCACATGGGTACAATGTGTGAAGCTCACTTCTGGTGTTCCCCGCAGATGGGTACAATGTGTGAAGCTCACTTCTGGTGGCCCCCGCATGGGTACAATGTGTGAAGCTCACTTCTGGTGGCCCTCCACATGGGTACAATGTGTGAAGCTCACTTCTGGTGTCCCCCTCAGAAGGGTACAATGTGTGAAGCTCACTTCTGGTGTCCCCCGCATGGGTACAATGTGTGAAGCTCACTTCTGGTGGCCCCACATGGGTACAATGTGTGAAGCTCACTTCTGGTGTCCCCCCACGCATGGGTACAATGTGTGAAGCTCACTTCTGGTGGCCCCCACATGGGTACAATGTGTGAAGCTCACTTCTGGTGGCCCCCACATGGGTACAATGTACAATGTGAAGCTCACTTCTGGTGTCCCCCGCATGGGTACAATGTGTGAAGCTCACTTCTGGTGTCCCCCGCGATGGGTACAATGTGTGAAGCTCACTTCTGGTGGCCCCCACATGGGTACAATGTGTGAAGCTCACTTCTGGTGTCCCCCCATGGGTACAATGTGTGAAGCTCACTTCTGGTGTCCCCCACATGGGTACAATGTAGTGAAGCTCACTTCTGGTGTCCCCCACATGGGTACAATGTGTGAAGCTCACTTCTGGTGGCCCCCACATGGGTACAATGTGTGAAGCTCACTTCTGGTGTCCCCCGCATGGGTACAATGTGTGAAGCTCACTTCTGGTGGCCCGCATGGGTACAATGTGTGAAGCTCACTTCTGGTGGCCCCCACATGGGTACAATGTGTGAAGCTCACTTTGGTGGCCCCCACATGGGTACAATGTGTGAAGCTCACTTCTGGTGGCCCCCACATAGGTACAATGTGTGCAGCTCACTTCTGGTGTTCCTGCCACATGGGTACAATGTGTGAAGCTCACTTCTGGTGTTCCCGCCACATCTGGGTACAATGTGTGAAGCTCACTTCTGGTGGTAATCCACATGGGTACAATGTGTGAAGCACACACTGCACACACACACACACACACACACACACACACACACATTTCCCCCTAACCTTTGGACTTCATAATTTATGTGCACCCCTACTTCTCCAAAATCCTGGATCCTCCCTGTATTGCAGACTGTCCTCCATGTTTCAGACACATATTATGAACATTAAGCAATCAATATGAATATACGTATGAATATGATAGTTTCCAGTGACAGGTATACAAATAATGATAACGATATTCTTGAGTATAGCGTATTCAGTGTTTCCGTTATCCGGTATATACCGGACTTGGATCAGTACAATGTTAGAATGTCCAGTAATTTCAAAGGCTGTCGGTCATCATGTCCAGCAAATCAATTTTCTAATTACCTCTGTCAGTTTTATTTCTCCTCGAAAAAGATTACTTTTTCACAATGACATCGAGGTGTTGTCAAATAAAAAATAGTAGTTTTGGAAAACCCCAGGCTAAAAATAGCAGCATTGACGCATTGCGATATCCTCTACATTTCTGATTGGTTGTTAGGGTGCAAGGTCTCGCGCACAATGAGGAGCGCGATCACTTGACCCGTAAAACTTACTAATGACCGGTATTTGAAATGCTTGTCGGTGACAATATCTGGCTGTAATAGATGCCAGCGGAAACACAGGTATTCAAGTACTCTACATGAACTATGTATCCTCATGAAGTATTGTTATAATATAATATCCCGGTGTCAGGGGTTTTCGACGATGTAAGACAAAAACGTATTTTTTATCTGTAATATCATTTAAACTTTTTATTTTACTAACCTCGAGTGAAAAAGGATATATTCATCTATTTCACACAAAAATATCAAGTGTTTCCTACTAAAATAGCGTTGATGACAGCATATCGGCGAAACTGTTGCCGCTCGTAACATCCGGGTATTTTGTATGGGTTTTCGACGATGAGCCATACTTTTTGCTCCGTACTGCGAGGGAGTGTTGTGATCACGTGGCTTCCTATTTATATATTGCCTGTCACCAGGAGACGACTGATCTTACTGAATTTTCGCTTGCTATTTTTTGTTATAAAGGCAACTGATTTTGCATCTAAAGTGGTATTAACGATCTCGGGTAAATAATATTGATGTTTGTTTGCTTTTTATATAACTTTACTTCCCGATTTCCATTGTCAATAAAACTTCTCACGACAGCGACTGGGCACCCGCCCTACCAGTGAAACTGTTTGTGCACACCGATCGCACACGTACTCACCCGATAAAGCGCAAGCAATGCAATCGTCGAAATCACCACAATGTTGAATTCGACTCGTATTGGGATATATTTATAATCAATAACTCCTCTATGAAAAGACATTGTAATTACATATCTTACCCTGGAAGGTAAAAAACTTGTACCTGAAATATAAGTGTGATCTGATACACTTCCTAACATGCTGACACATGTTGTGATACTTAAGTTTGGTGAGGTTTTAATGTCGCATTCAAGATTTTTTACAATCTGAAATTAATGCTTATATGTTGTGTGAGAGGCCATACTAGTCCTGACTTTGGCAGTTTTACAGTCCTCTCCCCTTCAGATATCATGCCATAGACCAGTGTAGATCTGGGTTAGAATCGGTCTTCAGGAACCCATGCTTGTCATAAGAGGCGACTAATGAAATCGGGTGGTCAGGCTCGCTGACTTGGTTGACACGTGTCATTATATCCAGTGTATGAAATAAGCCAAAAATCCAGCCAGACATCAGGGCTGGTAATTTCAAAATGTTACCAACCCAAAATGGATTTAACCAGACCAAATATGGTGAATTTACTCAGAAATGAATCGAACATCTAAATTTTTTAGACCATCAGGCTTGCTAGCTGTAAATTTAGACCGTCTGTCAGAAATCCAGACCGTCTATGGTGGTTGGACGGGCCTTATTTCATACACTGTCATATCCCAACTGTGTAGATCGATGCTTATGATGCTGATCACTGGATTGTTTGGTCCAGACTTGATTATTTAAAAGACTGTCGCCATAAACTGAAATATTGCTGAGTGTGGCATTAAACAACAAACAAACAAATTTCATCATGATGAAACACAAAAATAAAATTCATTTTATGGACATAAGTATGCAGTGAATTTATTTCAACTCTTCGTTAGATATTGCTTTTAGAAACTTTATCCTCATCATATCATGGCTGGTAAATATTTTACAAAATAATAATAATGAGAATATTTATAACACCCCTTTTCCAGAATAGATATCCTGCTAAAAGCGCGCACAATCTGATCAATATAATTATTACCCCAGATAACCCAAGTTGCCTGTTAGGTTAATAGTCTCACGACTTATTTCACCGGGTACCCATTTTCTGCTGGGTGAACAGAGGCAATTTTAAACAAACTCACTTGCCTAAGGTGAGACCACATGTAACAAATGTTGGGAAGTTCAGAATATATCAGGGGTGGTGGTAGTCTGTCATACAGACCCTGAAGCAAATATATCCAAGAAAGCCCACGCAAGTCTAGATTTCCACAGCTTCATTCTGAAAATGAAGAAAGTCTCAGGGCTCCTTTTCATTATATTTTTTAATTTTTATTATGAACTTATTTCAGTAAAATATGTTCATTTCAGAGACTAGTTGTTAGTCTAGGGCAGTGGGGTAGCCTGTTGTTAAAACGTCCGCTCATCAAGCCGAAGACCCTGGTTCGATTCCCCACATGGGTACAATGTGTGAAGCTCATTTCTGGTATCCCCCACCGTGATATTGCTGGAATATTGCTAAAAGCGGGTAAAGCCAAACTCACTCACTCAGAATATATCAAAATACAGGAGCAAAAGCATGGTGAACTGGTTCCAGGTTCAGAAATAAAGACTGCCACCATCCGTGGGGCATGACACTGTCCAGACCAGACTACAGTGCCTGATACCACAGGGACATCATCCAGCACATGGGATATGTATATCAGCACATAAGCAACCTTTGGATCCAGGCAAAAGAGTGGTGTTCTTTCATGAAACAATTACACAAATGGTTCAGGGGAATTGAAATTTGAAAGTTCTAAGGTGAGATGGTTTCCAGAGCAGGAAGACTTGAGTTTAATCTGTGCTTGGAGACAGGTCTTGCTTCTTGTTACCTTGAAGTTCCTGGTGCTGCTGGGTGATGGAAAGTCTGAGTGAAGGGTCTATGGTGGTGTTTATTGTGGCCATTTGTCTCACTGACAGTTTCAATGACAAGACAGTGGGCCATGACAAACCCTGGTTTTTAATCATTGGTTCTGTGATACTGTACGAATCCTCAAGGAATACAGCAGTTTACCATCATGAGCAGCAGCATTGCCAACATTGTGTACGAATCTGGTTTGAATAATGGTTACATATTGATGCTGATATTTATCATTGACATTTCTTAATATTTATTGATGAGGGGACAGAGGTTTTTGGAGTGAATTTTGAAGAGGCCCTTGCATTTGAAGTTGTGGACTTACCTTGTTGTCCTATATTCAGGTATTGATAATGACATGATGATGCTTAAGTTAGAGGAAGAGGATGTTGATGATGATGATGATTAATTAACTGATTGATTGGTTAGTTGATTGGTTGATGATGTTAGTGATGGTGTTGGTGGTGGTGGTGGTTGTGATGATGATTAATTAACTGATTGATTTGTTAGTTGATTGGTTGATGATGTTAGTGATGGTGTTGGTGGTGGTGGATGATGATGATGATTAATGATGATTGACGTTAGTTGTGATGGTGGACATGGTGGTGGTGGTGATGATGATGATGGTGGTGGTGGTGGACATGATGGTGGATGATGATGATGGCGGTTGTGGTGGACATGGTGGTGGTGGTGTTGATGATGATGATGATGGTGTTGATGATGATGATGATGATGATGATGATGATGATGGATAACAGAAAAAAGGCTTCAGGACTTCAACCATAATGAATCCAGGTACCTGATCACTTGCTACAAAAATACACATATTTCTTGACACAGTGACATATCTCTGTGTCGGTATCAATACACAGATTTATCATCCCTGTTAACAATTGTTTCCACCAGCTGGGAGGTAACAGGCAGTGAGTATATTGCTGCATGATCTTTCTGCAAGCTACCAGTGACCCAGGGAGAATCCCATGTTTCTCTCCTTGCCTCACTGATCACATGTGACGTTACCATGGGCGCCAACAACCCACAGGTCATCTGTCAGCGGGGAAGGGAAGAATGCTAGTAGACATTTCTGCCAAACCTTCCAGGAAAACCATTCCTCATGTACCTGTCAACCTCAGAGGTACAGATAAGCTGCGTATTTGCGTAAATTATGCAAATATATAAACCCAATTCCGAATACGTCTATTGCGTACAAGTATGCTTGAAGTTTCGTAAATACTCAATACATTTGGTATTACATGCGTACAAACAAAAATAGATGAAAAAATATCTGAGGTATTTTGAGAGGTTCTTTTTCAGCACCTGAACTTGGCAACTTGCAGTCTTATCGTTTTTCATATAACAGATCAAATATAAATAACAAACACATAAACCAAGATTTAAGCTTTATTTTATTTTTACAATTAATGGAAAATGGCAAAATACCCCATTGAGTTTGAGTGAGGTGACTGCAATTTATTTGGTTACTCAAAGTAAAATTAGGATACCCAATTGAGATGAACACCAACTCAAAGACCAAAAAAGTTATCTGTAGCTCTGAACCTGTATCATTCCTTGCCTTCAGCTGACACAGCGCCGCTGCCAGAACTTCTGGAACGGCTTTGTCTGTGGAATGGTAGATTTGCTTAAAGCCCCGCCCCTGAAAGCAGATACATTGCTATGTGGTGCCCTTTTACTCTTTAAGCAATGAGGGGCGGTGGGGTAGCCCCGTAGTTAAAGTGTTCGCTCATCACACCGAAGACCCAGGTTCGATTCCCCTCATGTGTACAATGTGTGAAGCCCATTTCTGTGATATTGCTGGAATATTGTTAAAAGCTACGTAAAACCGTACTCACTGACTCACTTTAAGCAATGACTGAAAACATAGACAGAATAGGGCGTGAAATTATTTGATAACACCAAAATACAACTGTAGACAAACAAGGTGGTCAGTCAAACGTATATCAATCTGAATGATCATTGATATATTTTATGTAAGATTTTCATGAGAAACGGTAATCAGTGCAATCCCCATCCAGTATGATTCCTGGTTTTCGGAGGCGGTGGGGTAGCCTAGTGGTTCAAGCGTTTGCTCGTCACGCCGAAGGCCCGGGTTCGATTTCCCACATGGGTACAATTTGTGAAGCCCATTTCTGGTGTCCCCTGCCGTGATATTGCTGGAATATTGCTAAAAACGGCGTAAAACCATACTCAGTCAGTCAGTCAGTCCTGGTTTTCGGCTGACACAGTGCCAGGAAGGTCTACTTTCCAGGAAGGTCTGTCTGTCAAACTGTAGACTTTCTTAAGTCTCTTATACCTAAAATACAGTTATACATAGTAATAAGTAGAGATGTAACAGTTTGGAAAGTCTGGAACGTGTTACTCATCTATCGGAGCCTCTCATGATAACGACATTTATAAGATGTCTGACACTGCAAGCAGAGCTCCAGATAAGATTTAGCTAATGTTGGTACTGTACCAGCTGTATTTTATTGGAGTGGGTATTATGAATGTTGAGTGGGTATTTCATTTTCCGTTACCCACTGCTTTGAAATATGTGCGTATTTCAGTCATTTTACACACCTAAGTATTGTGTCATTGAGTAAGTTTACTAAGCAGGTATGTTCTGCCTTATGTCATACCTAATCAAAACCAACTTAAATATACGGAAAATGATTTCATAAAATATCAGTTATCCTATACTGACAGTACAACACTTGTCCTATACTAACAGTACAACTTGATAGCAATCGATGTCTTTTTCATTACGCAAGCGATTTTTATAAGTATATTCCGTACGCATTTGTTTTAAACTCTTTGCGTATCTAACAGTTTAAATGCGTAATTGGTACACAACAATTATTTTTCAATGCGTAATTGGAAATTTTCTATGCGCGTATTTTACCCGGATACGCAGCTAATCTGGGCCTCTGTGCGAGACACCTGGCTAAGCAACAACTCATTCCACACTGCTCTCTGACCTTCTTTCATTGTCCTGTTTCACATGGATTTACTGTTGTAAGGTCAAAGATTATTGCCGATATTTTAACGTGTATGTTGTGGCAATATTAATATTGGTATTACTAAACTATAATAGTTGCTGATTATTAATTACATAACACTGGGATTTTGTGTGTGTGGTTAGTTCCAAACTGATTCATTGACTCAGTTAATGATTTACTCATTCCTCACTCATCCACACTCACTCACTCACTCACCCACTCACCCACACTCACTCATCCACTGACTCACTTATCCACTCTCACTCACACTCATTCATCCATCCATTCACTCACTCATGCATCCACTCTCACTCACTCACCCACACTCACTCATCCACTCACTCATCCATCCACTTTCTCACTCACTCACTCACCCACTCACTCATCCACTCACTCACTTATCCACTCACACTCACTCACCCATCCACTCTCTCACTCACTCATCCACTCACTCACCCACACCCACTCACTCATCCACTCACTCACCCACACTCAGTCATCCACTCGTCCATCCCTCTCTCACTCACTCATCCCCCGCTCTCTCATCCATCCACTCACTCACTCATCCGCTCACTCACCCACACTCACTCATTCATTCAGTTTTTCACTCTCACCCACTCACTCTTCCATCCACTCACTCACTCATCCATTCACTCACCCACACTCATCCACTCACTCACTTATCCACTCACTCACTCATCCAAACTCACTCATTCATCCACTCACTCATCCGCTCAACTTCTCATCCACTCACTCATTCCTCCATCCACTCTCACTCACTCACCCACTCATCCACTCACTCACCCACACACAGGCTGAACTGTGTCATATTAACTCTCTTGATCAGCAATCAGACAGTATAAATAGGCTTTAAACTATAAACAGGCAAATGAGACATTGTGTAAATATTGCTTGATTATCTACAAGAATCAAACAATGCATAAGGAGATATATTCCAACACAATGCCTTCAGCTTGTGATAAGGTGTCCAACATCAAAGATACAGTGCAGTGTCTTCAGTCTTTGATAGTCTGTTATTGTCAAGGTTTTACGGCAATTATTTCATAGCATATTGTGAAACCTTCCAGAAGCACTCCACAAGAAAACTGACATATCAGAGGACACTTTGATGCCAAATGTTAGGTTCATTCTTCTTCTGTTTAAAGTCATGTTTACTTTGAAGTTGCTGCAAGGAGTCATTGTACATCATTACATAGAATTATTTTTTGAAGAATTTTTTCAACTTAAGCTTTGCCAAAAGCAATGTCTTACTGTCTGTGTTTACTTAACCAGGTTGGTTACAGTTGCTAGGTGATACAAATGTAGATGTGTATTCCTGACAACAGTGTTACAGATGGTGTAGGTTTTGCTTGTAGAAATGTCAGCTGTTGTAGCCAGAAGCTACTACTTCTTTACTGAGTTGATGTCTAACAACTTGAAAGGTTTGGCAACGACAGGAATCATATATGATAGGATTATGAAGTACAAATATGTAATAATAATAATATATAGATTTATATAACGCCAATATCCAGCTGTGTCCTGCTCAAAAGTGCTTTCGTATGAGTCTGACAAGGAAGGAGTCACTCAGAACTGTAACATGTCTTGAAAAGAACGTTTTTTACCATTTTCTTAAATGTACAGATTTCCTTTGCACTTCTAATGTCCAATGGATGTTGTTCCAAAGCATAGGACCTGCTTTTGCAAAACATATGTATACAGGAAACTACAGTTATAACAAACTCTAAGGGACCATTAATTGTACTTATAACTGTAATTCATTTCGCTAATACATAGCAAGTGGCCAGGAAAACACGCACGCACTACTCCCACACACCCACACCCCCACACCCCCAAGAAATGAAAAAATGGAGTCCATCATTTCTGTCTGGTATAAGCGTGTTTGTTATGATTAAGGTTTATTGAACTTATGTGAAAAGACGAATTTCAAGCCAATTGCTATGGAAAATCTAGACATGACTGTTAATGATTTTATGATGCCTTTACACTCTGCCTACCCTGGCTTTCTGTGGTGAGTTCCTTATAGTGAGGGTCAGGGGTAGCCCAATGGTTAAGGCGTTTTCCCGTCACACCGAAGATCCGGGTTCAATTCCCCACATGGCTCAAAGTGTGAAGCCGTGATATTGCTGGAATGTCGCTACATGTGGTGTAAAGCTAAACTCACTCACTCACTACTTATAGTGAGTTCCTTCTTGGAACCAAACTAAACATTGGAATCAAGCAAACCAAAGACAAACTGTCAGTGAGAGATCAAGTTCACATTCATGTCACATTAATATTAGTCCTCATTCCAGACATATCGCTATGAAAACAAGTTAGGCACATGTGACAAATATATGGAGATGAAATAAAAGCCTTTTCTCAACTGATATTATAACAGCTAATGAGGAATGGTCGGACAGTCTTAGAAGTAATTGTAAAAGCTACGTACATACATATAACCTTAAGGCCACATACAGCATAGAACACTATGTCAACATGTTAATGCCCAAGCACTGTAGAAGTGCTCGTGCTAAATTTCGTTATGGTGAGGCGCCAATACGGCTAGAAATGATCAATACAAACACAGATCTGTTAATCAAAGATTTATGTCCCATGTGTTGTGTAAATACCATTGAGAATGAACTACATGTGTTAATGCATTGTCCCATGTACACTGATTATGTCATAACTTAGAATGTCAGGCTCAATTAACATGTGATACGTATGAAGTGCTGATGTACACAAGTTTTTCTTTTAGTTTAGTCTGTTTGCAGTGAAAACGTACCGATGAATTTCACTTTAAACAAAAAAGTAAGTCAAATAAAGTGAAACAGAGTCAGAATTTTACCTTGTCAATTGAATATTTAAATCTCAAACTTTTATTCGACTTAGGATAAAAGTTGTTTAACAAACGATCATAGATTCAAATCGCTATTGCTGG
Source organism: Haliotis rubra (assembly GCF_003918875.1). Classification (NCBI taxonomy): domain Eukaryota; kingdom Metazoa; phylum Mollusca; class Gastropoda; order Lepetellida; family Haliotidae; genus Haliotis; species Haliotis rubra. The sequence goes on along the minus strand of NW_025767263.1, from coordinate 552,924 downwards.
TTTGTGATGATATGGGGTAAGCGCAGTAGTTGGAACAGCGAAACAAATGCTTGTGCGATACGTGAACAGCGTTAACTCAGAACAACCCTTGTCGTTCTCAGTGTTTCATTTGATGTGCATACCCCCTTGTAATACAAACCAATAAAAGCGATGTGAAACTATAATCATTTGTTAAACAACTTTTATGCTAAGTTGAATAAAATTCTGAGATTTAAATATTGAATTGGCAAGGTAAAATCATGAGAATTCGCAGTCTTAATTTCACTTTATATGTTTTACTTCATGGTTTAAAGTGAAATTCATCGGTACATTTTTGCTGCAAACAGACTCTACCTAATGACAATATTTTAAATTATTTTGTCAAAACCCTCTAAATTACTTTTGTGTGAAGAAGATTGTTTTTATATTTTTGAATATCGTATATTTCTATGTCCTTTTGATGACATTTTTCAGTTTGTATTTTAGATTATCTCCTTCGGGCTCTCATATTTCTATAAAGATGACTTGGGTACTTTTATTAACCTTGTGACTGCATACTAAAAAGAAGCAATTTGGCCAGTTTCAAGGGATTCATCTGGATGCTTTGTAACAACCCTTATTGTTTCAGAACAGTTGTTGAAAGCATTACTTATACCAAGTACAGACCATCACTTATACCAAGCACAGACCATCACTTATACCAAGCACAGACCATCACTTATACCAAGCACAGACCATCACTTATACCACGTACAGACTATCACTTATACCAAGCACAGACCATCACTTATACCACGTACAGACCATCACTTATACCACGTACAGACCATCACTTATACCAAGTACAGACCATCACTTATACCAAGCACAGACCATCACTTATACCAAGTACACACCATCACTTATACCAAGCACAGACCATCACTTATACCAAGCATAGACTATCACTTATACAAAGTACACACCATCACTTATACCACGCACAGACAATCACTTATACCAAGCACACACCATCACTTATATCAAGCACACACCATCACTTATATCAAGCACAGACCATCACTTATATCAAGCACAGACCATCACTTATACTGAGCACAGACCATCACTAATTCTAAACACAATTCTAAACACAGGCCATCAGTCACACCAGATCCTAACTGTGAGCAAGCCACTCCATCACATATAGCCAGCCCAACCCATGTCTGCAACCAATCACAAAAATAACATCAGTCCCTCAGGCTGACTGTCAGGAAGGGAAAACAATAGCAGCTCTCTCCAAATAGATACTGTCGCCTTTGTGGAGTCCAATTGCAGCCCAATACTGAACTCCTGGTAAGATCAAATTTAGAGGAGGGGGATTTATGGAATGGAAGTTATTTTTGCCTTCCGATTCATTTAACATTTTTTATCCTGGGAAGATTAAACAGAGACTGCAATTAAGGTATTGCCTCTGAGGTTAACATTGAATTTGTTAACAAACTCTTTTTAGAAAAGGAAAGTTAGTTTTTAAAAGTACAACACAAAGTGTTAAAAATCAGATTATGAACAGATTTTCCCGAATGTCAAGTGTACTTGCAGATTTGGGGTTTAGTTTTGGACTAAAGAATATTCAGTACCCAGCAATATTCAATACCCAGCAATATTCAATACCCAGCGATATTCAATACCCAGCAATATTCAATACCCAGCAATATTCAATATCCAGTAATATTCAATATGAAGGATATTGTGTATGAAGGATACAACTGTACCAGTGCGAAAAAGAAATAAAGTGAAAAAAAAAAAAAAATATTCAATATCCAGCAATATTCAATATCCAGTAATATTCAATACCCAGCAATATTCAATACCCAGCAATATTCAATACTCAGCAATATTCAATGCCCAGCAATATTCAATGCTCAGCAATACTTAATACCCAGCAATATTCAATACCAGGAATATTCCAATGCTCTGCCAAACATTGACCCGACCAGGAAAAAGTTTGATTGGGTACTATCAGGGTACAATCACATGCAATCAAAGTAGAACAAGCATGTAGACCACCGAGCTGGTCTGTCACTTAGGGATACAAGCATTGGGAACTGCACATCCATTTGTTCCATAATCTCCAAGAGAAGACGGGCAGGTTGTACTGCAGTTGTTTTGTCCAAGAACAAACCAAGTCCAAGTATTTGGTATACTGCAAACATAGATATTGCACAAAGCTTTCCTAGACAAGAGAAGAGAAGCAACGAGTCCTGCAGAATCTCAATAGGAAGACTAGTTTGTCTGACCATCCCTGAACCACATCATTCTCCCTTCATTCCAGCCCTTTCTGCAGTGCTAAAGTCCTAAATGAAGCAAGGCTAGATTTCCACAGGTTCTGAATTTTCCATCTCACTGGGACTCCTTTTCAATTTAAATGGAAGTATTCATTTTTATCAAAATTATACGTATTCAGAGACAAAGCCTTAGTCACCGAGCCTGTCCACCAGATGTACAAAGTTGCCACATTAGGTTATTGGGGACCTATTCTAACTATCTACAGCCAGAAGACCCACCTACCCATGTTGAGTTTGTGCCAGGTAATTGGGCTGAAAGGGTTGTTATCGGCACGGGTACTACAGATGTGTACCCCAGGTATGTTTCTGTAGACAGAAATGTACCCTGGCTATAATCAGAATACAGATATGTACCCTAGGACGATTCCATTCTGCATTGTGGAGTTTTCTTGATCGGAACTGTCATACTGTTGTATTAGATGCATTTGATTGCGTTATATAAGAGCATACACAGTATAACAAATATTTCACGGTGCACAACGTACACCACTCGCAATCAGCTGAACGGGAATAACTACATATGGTTTAGGTATTGGGTCGTGGAATATGGACTCGTCTGTCGTTTAGGGTACTGGGTACGTTTCTGTAGTTTGACTTTGTTTAGGGTACATGTCTGTATACAGAAACGTACCTGGGGTACATATCTGTAGTACCTGTGCCGACAACGACCCCTTCAGCGGTAATTGGCCACACTGATATCTTCCCACAGTAGTGTCCAGGAACACAAAGATGGTCAGTGAGATTGATGACAGCCTTGTAGTGCACTCAGATGAGCCCATTACTAAGTAACAAGTTTATGATCAGCCTGTGCAGAGGGCACCACTGTCATCATTTATCAGTCTCTGGGGTCTGTGCTATTAGCAGAATCAGCGACTGACCATAGGAAAATCTGAGGTCAGGGAACTACACATTATAATACAACGTTGGTGTTAGAGAATAATTAGTCTGGATTATCCACCAACTCTGATCCCTCTGAAACAGAATCCATTGCAAATTTTTTAGTGGATCACTCAAATTCAATAAGTAGGTTTCCTGCTCTAGGCTACCAGTAGTACTGACCAGGCCAGTTTCCATTGAAATAATTATTTTTATGAAAATCTGGGTGCGGGGAATTATGTATGATATACACCATCAGTACCAGAGAACAATCAGTCTGTATTATCCACCATAATGATTCCACTGAAGCAGAACCATATTGGGTAAGAAGTGAAATAAAAGTGAATTCTTTTAATGGATCACTGAATTTCATGATTTACACCAGTTTTTCAAGAAAAGGATGTCTTGCCCTACCAGTAGTACTGACTAGTTTCCGTGAAAAGCATTATTTTTTAGGAAAATCTGGGATCTAGGAATAAGGTAAGATATACAACGTCAGTGTTAGAGAATAATCAGTTTGTATTATCCACCAAGACTGATTCCTCTGAAACAGAATCCATATATGGTAAGAACTAAGAAATTTAATAAAAGTGAAAATTATCGAATGGATCAATGAAATTCAATGATTTACACCAGTTGTTCACGAAAACGGTAAGCACGTCCTGCCTTACAAGCACTGACCAGTTTCCATTAAAAGAATTATTGCCTGACGCCACACAGCAGTACCGTTGCCATGTAACTGCAGACTGTAAACACAACTGACAATCAGGTTATTGAACAGAAAATCAAATGACATGATAACACATTTACTCAATTTTTATAGAAATTTCTTTTTCTGTGCTAAGTGATGACTTCACTTCTGAGCTGAGGCTAAGGAATACACAATGCCATTTTAGAAAGTGGTCAAATGTAACGTATATCTGTATTTGGGATTACACTTTCTTAGTAAAGTACAGATTCTAGTACTTTTTTGGGTTGAGTCCCATCCGGGATTCGAACCCACACCCTCAGAGTCAGGCACCTAATGCACCTGTTGTGGAAGCCACGGTGGCTGAGCGGGTTAGGCGCATCTGACTTTGTGTGCTGGCGATTAGGGGCCTGACTCTGAGGGTGTGGGTTCGAATCCCGGATGGGACTCTACCCAAAAAAGTACTAGAATCTGTACTTTACAAAGAAAGTGTAATCCCAAATATAACATACGTTGAGGCTAAGGAGTTCAATGGTTCCAGGGTATTTATCATAACAGGTTGATGATATGATACCCTGCATCATAGAGGATGGTGTAGATGGCAAATCTTTGCGAGTGAGTGAGTGACTTCGGGTTTAGGCTGCTTTTAGTAATATTCCAGCAATATAAGAGCAGGGGACACCAGAAATGGGCTTCACACATTGTACCCATATGGGGAATTCCGCGTGATGAGCGAACGCTTTAACCACAAGGCTACCCCTCCGCCCACTTATCTTGTTAATCTTCAGGGGAAATACGCAGTCTTTGAAGTTCTGTGTGTTCCTTGTTAATTTATCAGAATTATAAATTAGCCAATATATTTTTGCATTAATGGTGATATGAACACAGAATTTGAATGCACACTGTATTTACGTGTACTGTACCACACATGTTATCATAGACGAAACACCCATTTAGTGCTGATACATTCACGAATGTAAAAAAAATAAGTCAATTTAATGTTTCCTTGTTCCTTTATTTTTTTCCATCAGTATATATCCCCCTGAAGTCTTGAAGGCTGTCAGGGTTTACATTGTTAGGAATGAATCAGTTGTGCAACCTTCATGTATGTTTCTGGACGGCTGCCGATGTTTGTTTTTTAAACAGCTTATGTTTCTTTGATACTCCGAGCTTCTGTTTGACGACAAATTCCTGTTGTGATTCCTCCCAGATGCTGTATAAGTAATTAGGTAGAGAGGAGCAGATGTCAGTGATTACAGGAAGGGTTCACGTACTGCTATGTTCCTGCTGTAATCTAGATGTACTGCTTGTATCTCAACATACCAGGATAAGGGGCCTGTAATGGGGTTAGGATGGGTAACTGGTAGAGTCCAGGATGGGCGACTCTGGTTCAGTAGAGGATGGACGACTCTGGTTCAGTAGAGGATGGGCGACTCTGGTTCAGTAGAGGATGGGTAACTCTGGTTCAGTAGAGGATGGGTAACTCTGGTTCAGTAGAGGATGGGCGACTCTGGTTCAGTAGAGGATGGACAACTCTGGTTCAGTAGAGGATGGGCGACTCTGGTTCAGTAGAGGATGGGTAACTCTGGTTCAGTAGAGGATGGGCGACTCTGGTTCAGTAGAGGATGGGCGACTCTGGTTCAGTAGAGGATGGGCGACTCTGGTTCAGTAGAGGATGGGCGACTCTGGTTCAGTAGAGGATGGGTAACTCTGGTTCAGTAGAGGATGGGTAACTCTGGTTCAGTAGAGGATGGGTAACTCTGGTTCAGTAGAGGATGGGTAACTCTGGTTCAGTAGAGGATGGGTAACTCTGGTTCAGTAGAGGATGGGTAACTCTGGTTCAGTAGAGGATGGGCAACTCTGGTTCAGTAGAGGATGGGTAACTCTGGTTCAGTAGAGGATGGGCAACTCTGGTTCAGTAGAGGATGGGCAACTCTGGTTCAGTAGAGGATGGGTAACTCTGGTTCAGTCAGTAGAGGATGGGTAACTCTGGTTCAGTAGAGAGGATGGGTAACTCTGGTTCAACTCTGGTTCAGTCAGAGGATGGGTAACTCTGGTTCAGTAGAGGATGGGTAACTCTGGTTCAGTAGAGGATGGGTAACTCTGGTTCAGTAGAGGATGGGTAACTTTGGTTCAGTAGAGGATGGGTAACTCTGGTTCAGTAGAGGATGGGTAACTCTGGTTCAGTAGAGGATGGGTAACTCTGGTTCAGTAGAGGATGGGTAACTTTGGTTCAGTCCAGGATGGGTAACTTTGGTTCAGTCCAGGACCTAGCCTCTGGATACAGGTGCTTGATGTGCTTAACCTGGGTAGTAAACCTATTGCACATGTAGTTGTTCCACCTCACCTCACCTCAACTCAACTCAACTCAACTCAACTCATTGATGTACTGAATTTGGGCAGTAAATGTGTTCCAAACCTTGCCTCAAGAAGAAGGTGCTTGATATGCTGAACCTGGGTAGTGAACCTATTACACATGTAGTTGTTTCACCTCACCTCACCTCAACTCAACTCAACTCAACTCTCCGGTTATAGTTTGGAAGTCCATTTTACTGCAGTTTGAGCTGATTTGGGAGACATCTATGTTTCTAGTATTGATTTGTTACTGTAAACACAGCACAACTTGTCGCAATCATTTTTCTAAAGCTTGCTGTTACCATTGCAGTTTCTGATATTGATGTTTGAAATGTAACATGTAAGTACTGATGCATATCTGTTTCAGTTACTTCAGTGACATTATGTATTTAAACAGTTTTTAAATTTGTTCAAAGGATGTTTCAAAATAGAAGCTGAATTACATTTTTTTCTAAATTGTTAATTTTTTAATTTGTTATTAGATTTCCTTAAAAGCATGATATCAAAACATACAGAGATAAACAAAGGAAAATTCAAACGTTCCTTTAATATTTTCCAGTTTTCATAACCTGCTTTGTATAGTGCACTGGTGATGAAAACTGGAAAATAATGCTTGAATTTTCCTGTGATCCTTTTTTGTTTCCCTCAGTATAGATATTCACAGTGTTCAAGGCCAAAGGGCTTTCATTGTGGATCAGTGGGTTGTCTGATCCAGATTCATTATTTACATGCTGCCATTCGTTGGTTTCACATTACTTTTCAACTCGCTGTGCGCATGCGCTGAGCGTTTGAAAACTATCCACTGGCATGCTTCCTGTTAGGTCGTATTTTTATCGATAGCGTAAGCACTCCAAAGAAAACACAAATCAAAACAAATATATAGTTTAATGTCGAATACAACTGATCCCAGTTGATTTATGAAACAGAGGTCGCGATTAGTTACATAAATAGCTTAAGTTATGTCAACAAGCTCTTGTATAAAGACATCTCACCACCACCGTCCTTCCCGCACATCCCCTTCTCACAACTAAATAACACATCTCTGATGGAGTTGCAACCAAAATAGGACATCAATTATTGAAAAGCAGAGGCAAATGGAAGTATGTACTCAGCTAGAACAGTTGTCACAACGTAAATCATTTTCACAACAACTTTCATTTAGCGTGCATTTGCACTATCGATAAACATACGACCAAACCGGAAGCATGCCAGTGGATATTTTTCACACGCTCTGCGCATGCGCACAGCAAGTAAAAAAATAATGTAAAACCAACAAATTATGCAGCTGGAGGCCGGTGAAGGTCCAGGTTAGAATTGATCTTCGGTAACCCATGCTTGTTGTAAGAGGTGACTTACGGGATCTGGTGGTCAGGCTCGCTGACTTGGTTGACTCAAGCCATTGATGGATGCTCATGCTGTTGATCACTGGATTGTCTGGCCCAGACTTGATTATTTACAGACCGCCGCCGCCATATAGCTGGAATATTGCTGAGTGTGGTGTAAAATTAAACTCACTCACTCACGCTGAAGAGGTCGTTGTCGGCACAGTGACAGGTACTACAGATGCTTACCCCAGGTATGTTTTGTATACAGATATGTACCCTAAACAAAGTCAAAACACAGAAACGTACCTGGTACCCTAAAAGGCGGACGAGACCGTATTCCGCAATCCAATACTGAAACCGTATGTAGTTGTTCCCGTTCAACTGATACCGAGTAGTATTCATGTGCATCGCGAAATATCCGTTACTGTGTATTCTCATTACTTACATAAAGCAATCAAATGTATCTAATAAAACAGCATGACAGTTCCGATCAAGAATACGACACAATGGGAATGGAATTGTGCTAGGGTACATTTCTGTATTCTCATTATGGCCAGGGTACGTTTCTGTATACAGAAACGTACCTGGGGTACATATCTGTAGTACCCGTGCCGACAACGACCCCTTCAGCCTCACTCACTGTGAAGTTAAAACAACAAACAAACGAAAATATTCAGGATACGCTACATTCTCTGCAGAAGACTGGAATATACCACAGAACAAGTTTCTGAAGTAACCTAACCCAAATTCTTCGAGCATAATGTCACAGCCGTGCACAAAGGACAGGATAAGGTTAACCAACCTTCTTCCCATCTTCTGCCCCAGCAGCCAGGAATAATTATTTCACCGAAAAGGTTTATGAAGTAACTTGATCAAACAATTTAGGCCATAATGTCACAAACATGAACATGTATAAAGGGAGAAGGAGGGGGTGGGGCTTGTTGAAGCTGGAGGGGGTAGAGCATGACCAACCCATGGTGAGCTCCCAGCTAGTATCCAGGGGTGCTCGGTGGAGGGTTGGGAGCTAGTGGGGAGGGGCGGGAATGTCTATAATTCCAAACCGATGATTCACCAGCAACAGAGGGGAGAGACTAGATATGTGGTACATCTTACCTTGTTATACCACCTGTGTATGTAGACTTCCCCTGGCTCATCTCCCTCGTTATACTGCTGATGGTTGGAGCAGCTGGGGATGGCTTCTGTGTGTTATCAGGTTGAAGATGCTGGGCCTATTGTTTTAAATATTTGCCCTAATGTTTTACCTTGATGTCTCAACAGTATGGCAGGGCTCTTGTGGGAACGGACATTGTGTGGAGTTTAAGAGAATCTGGTTTTGGGTGTAAAGTGTTGGTAGATGTGGAAGGAATATTAGGATGCACACTGATCTGTAGTTGTAGTCGTTGGTGTTGTAGTAGTAGTGGTAGTAGAAGTTGTTGTATGTCGTAGCTTTAGGTGTAGAATTATAGTAGTTTGTTTGTCTGTTTGTTGTTTTTTGGGGGGGGTTTACTGCTGGGTTTCGCAATATTCCATCTATGTGATGGCAGTCAGTAAATAGTCCATTCTGGCCGAGACAACCCAGTTATGTACATCATGAACATCAATCTGTCAAGTTGGGAATCAATGACGTGTCAAACAAGTCAGCAAGCCTGACCACCTAATCTGTTAGGCATGACAAGCATGGGTTACTGAGGACCAATTCTAAGCCAGATCTTTTCTGGATAAGTAGTAGTACCAGTAGTAGTGCTGAAGGGGTCGTTGTCGGCACGGGTACTACAGATGTGTACTCTAGGTACGTTTCTGTATACAGGAATGTACCCTAAACAAAGACAAACTACAAAAAAAAACCTATTTTTATTTTTTCCACCTCATGTCTTCAGGTTTTCTGAGGACAAAAATCTGTTAAACAAGAAATAAAATTGGTCTGGCCTATTAAAAAATCACATGTCTCAATTTTGGACAAAAACCATATTCACCAAGATTTTGTTTGACTTTAATAACAACCCTGTCCTCTCAAGGCAAGGGTATCTCATATGCCTTATTGTTTCCCCAGGAACAATCTATTTAAGCTTGTAAAGGTCAGATTCTTTCATTTTCAAGGACATACAGTAGTTGTCTTCTGAAATCCCCAGAAGATATTTTCCAATATAGATGAATGTGCTGACAAGAGGTGCAAACATCATGAAATGTCTCAATTAAATAATTATTAAAAATTATCATGAATATGTACCTTTCTCATGCTTTCTAGTTAGTTGAGAAAAATACAATACATTTCCAGGCCAGTGAGTAAATATATTCTCTCGCAGTAAAATGTGGCAAATTAGCACGTAGCTTCCTTCAGAAGCCTACAGAAGCAATTACTCTTTTAAAAAAAATTTAAATTGTTTACATTTTACGAAGAAACGTCCTGCTATAGTCAATGTTGTATTCACAGGAGAACATATTGCCCAATTAAAACTGAATTATACTGAAGTCTCTGTTGAAGGAACAACAATTTCAAAGTGAGTTACACCTATATCTGTAGACTTCCCCCACATACAGCTCCAGTAATGAGACTCCGTGCCAAGACAATTTGCCTTGTGAATTATAGATGTAGTATTGGCTTAGGATATCTTTATTGCTGTCCTCCTGGGCTCCAGAGAAAGTCACAAGGGCCACATTATGTCAATTGGGAACAGAACAGATGTTTACTAGCAATCTAACACTTGCTGATCTGGAAACAGAGTAATTACTGGGTCTATATAAGCTTCTGTTTGACTCTGCTTACTGTCTGTGAATCCTGGCTTTGAGAGTTATGGGGGGGTCCTGCCTATAAGTGGTGGTGGGGTAGAGTAGTAGTTAAAGCATTTCCTCTTAATGCTGAAGACTCAGGTTCGATTCCCCACGTGGTGAAGACCATTTCTTTTGTCCGCCGCCATGATATTGATGGAATATTGCTAAAAGCAGCGTAAAACCATTTTCACTCACTCACCCCTGCCTATTTTGTTTGAGTTTGTTCATTGTGTTTTTGTTTTGTTTTGCTACTACTAACAGTCCTTCCTGGATTCCACGGTTGCAGAATAAATCGCGGAAATTACCTTTTGATGCAGAAAAACGTATGGTCTGTGGAAAATGCCATTTGCCATTTATCTGCCACAGAATGTACTTATTTTGAAAGTTGCAAGATTGACTATCAATCGGAACGAAAAGTAGGGGTAAATGTCAAAAGTATGATTGGTTACGCCAAAAACGAAATTAGACATATGTTATAATGATATTTTCAAAATATTCACGAATAAAGATGATTTATTCATAAGGTGATATTTTCTTACAGCACCTTACAATAATATTATTTGAATTTGACACTGCAATTATGTTCACAAAATCAATATTTTTGAAGATTGAAATTGCATTAATTTGTGTGTTCTTTCAAGTTTTTATCTGCAGAATGTTTTGCAGAATTTTGAAAAATGGGATGCAGAATTTACTTAAATTTGCCATGGAATTCTTAAAAATGAATCCAGGAGCGACTGTACTTAGAAGAACTGACTGGCATTAAACATGGAGGAAGTGTTTTTACTATTTCTGTGAAAGAACAGCTAGAGACCGTGTTTCTGGTGAAGTGCTGGTAGAAAGAGGATCTGGCAGACAAAATGGCTGAGTAGGATAGGTGCTTGTATGCATGGGCATAATGTGGTTTCAAATCAGCCAAATTTTTTAAAACAGACAGTTAAGATTAAAAGATACACAAATTTGATTTGATGAACTTGAAACATGTATTTACATGTTTGAAGAACTCGATAGGTGTCGCTGTTTTTGTGATAATATATGTCAACGCAGTAGTGCTTTGAGCTTGCGATACAGTAGTTCAATGTTCAAACAGTACTTGTCAAGCGTAAATGTAACGCTCAATTTGAAAAATAGATTTTAAGATATGGTGAATTTACTCAGATGTATGGAACATGTTATCTAATGTTTTTACCAGACTATCAGGCTGGCTAGCTGTAAATTTAGACTGTCCGTCAGAATCTAGCTGTCTGGATGGCCCATATTTCATACACTGACTAAGGGCTAATACTGCATGAACAGAGTGTGTAGTATTGCACAGTAGTACTGAATTATTCAACTTGGGCCATGTGGACCACCTTGAAAGTTTCCATCATGTTTCACGGTCTGTGTGTGATAATATCATACTATAGCTATGGTGTAGGTCTTGCAATCATCTGACCACTGATCAAGGAACATTGTTATCTGTTCTGGCAGAGGGGTCATTTTCTTGTCCCAGATTAGCCCAGGGGGTGTCCACTTGACCAGCTTCTGGCCTGCTGAGATCCCTGCATCAAATGAGCTGTGTTGATTTGATAACTCAGGGCTGCATTCACACTAGCCAGACGCTGAACATGCTGGGCGATTTCAGTAATGACAGGAGGAGACAGTTACTGCAGATAAAACCAGTTGGTGTCATTAGTGCTGTTAGGTTTGACCTGTCCCTGTCACACTTAGTGTGGGGTAGCCTTGTGATTAAAGTGTATGCTTGCCACACTCAAGATCTGTGTTCGATTCTTCCCACGTGGGTACAATGGGTACTCACTCACTCACTCACTCACTAGTGCTGTGAGATTTGAGACCTCTCACTGCCACACATGGTTCTGTGAGGTTTGAGACCTGCCTATGTCACACATGGTTCTGTGAGGTTTGAGACCTCTCTCTCTTGCTCTGTGAGGTTTGAGACCTGTCTCTGTCACACATGGTGCTGTGAGGTTTGAGACCTGCCTATGTCACACATGGTTCTGTGAGGTTTGAGACCTCTTGTGCCCTGTCACACATGGTTCTGTGAGGTTTGAGACCTCTCTCATGGCTGTGTGAGGTTTTGTTCTGTGAGGTTTGAGACCTGTCTCTGTCACACATGGTGCTGTGAGGTTTGAGACCTGCCTATGTCACACATGGTTCTGTGAGGTTTGAGACCTCTCTCTCTTGTTCTGTGAGGTTTGAGACCTGTCTCTGTCACACATGGTCTGTGAGGTTTGAGACCTGCCTATGTCACACATGGTTCTGTGAGGTTTGAGACCTCTCTCTCTTGTTCTGTGAGGTTTGAGACCTGTCTCTGTCACACATGGTTGCTGTGAGGTTTGAGACCTGTCTATGTCACACACATGGAGACCTCTCTCTTGTTCTGTGAGGTTTGAGACCTCTCTCTATGTCACACATGGTGCTCTGTGAGGTTTGAGACCTGTCTCTGTCACACACATGGTGCTGTGTGAGGTTTGAGACCTGTCTCAGTCACAAATGGTGCTATGAAGTTTGAGACCTATCTCCGTCAAACTTGGGGCTGTGAGGTTTGAAACCTCTCTCTGGTGCTGTGAGGTTTGAGACCTGTCTCTGTCACATATGGTGCTGTGAGGTTTGAGACCTCTCTCTGGTTCTGTGAGGTTTGAAACCTCTCTCTGGTTCTGTGAGGTCTGAGGTCTCTGTCACACTTGATACTGTGAGGTTTGAAACCTCTCTCTGGTTCTGTGAGGTTTGAGACCTGCCTCTGTCACACATGGTTCTGTGAGGTTTGAGACCTGCCTCTGTCACACATGGTTCTGTGAGGTTTGAGATCTCTCTCTGTACACACTTGATGCTGTGAGATTTGAGACCTCTATCTGCCAAATGTGGTGCTTTGAGATTTGAGACCTGTCCCTGCCACACTTGATGGGAGGGAGGGGTAAGGTAGGGGAGTAATCAAAGTTCCCCTGTATATCGAGGAGAGAGTTGGAGTGACGCTCTGCAGGTTAAGGAGTCTAGGTATGAGGGCAAGAGAATCAGAAAGAATGCTTGCTTGCTGATCGGCAATCTACTGAAATTGCACCTACTGATCGGATCAAGCCATGTGTGAAATAGGCATTAGTCAGAGGTTAGGGATATAAGTTGGGAAGTTGTGGGCGAGGTGATAGAGGGTCCAGCAGGTGGTCAGTGTATGGGGAATTCAGCTGCTGCTGATGATGTGAAGGTTGAACATAGCACTCACAGTGACTGCACTGACCGATGTACAGTACAGTCAGGAGGTATACTCAGTGAACTTCCTGGTCCACTGGCACACTGCCTCAGTCTACTTAACTCACAGTGCTTCATTGTCTGTTGTGGAGTATAGCTCCCTGACTGGTTTAAAACATACAAGCCCTTTATCATTTTTATTTGGCAGTGGGGTAGCTTAGGGGGTAAAGCGTCCTCTTGTCACCAAAGACCTGTGTTCAATTCCCCACATGGGTACAATGTGTGAAGCCCATTTCTGCTGTCCACTGCCATGATATTACTGGAATATTGCTAAAAGCGGCGTAAAACCAATGTCACTCACTCACTATTTGGTAGTGCGCTTTCATGCTTGCATGGGAAACTTATCTCTATATACCATCTTAGCTACCAGGTACCCATTTCATTGAACCAGGTACCCATTTCTTCGTACCAGGTACCCATTTCTTCATACCAGGTACCAATCTCATCATACCAGGTATCAATATCATCATACCAGGTATCAATCTCATCATACCAGGTATCAATCTCATCATACCAGGTATCAATCTCATCATACCAGGTATCAATCTCATCATACCAGGTATCAATCTCATCATACCAGGTATCAATCTCATCATACCAGGTATCAATATCATCATACCAGGTATCAATCTCATCATACCAGGTATCAATATCATCATACCAGGTATCAATCTCATCATACCAGGTATCAATCTGATCATACCAGGTATCAATCTGATCATACCAGGTATCAATCTGATCATACCAGGTATCAATATCATCATACCAGGTATCCATATCTTCATACCAGGTATCAATCTCATACCAACTTCTGCTGAAAATACAAAGAAAATGGGGCAACTTATCTCTATATATCATCTTAGCTACCAGGTACCCATCTCATTGAACCAGGTACCCATCTCATCATACCAGGTACTAATTACTTCATACCAGGTACCCATTTCTTCATACCAGGTACCCATTTCTTCATACCAGATATCAATCTCATCATACCAGATACCAATATCATACCAGGTACCAATCTGATCATACCAGGTACCCATCTCATCGAACAGGGTACCAAACTTATCATACCGGGTACCCATCACATACTAAGTACCAATCCAACCATCATAGCTATATACCATCAGGGTACCCAGGTTGATAAGATGGGTACCTTGTTCGGTGAGATCTTATCATACTAGGTCCAGCGGGTGTAGCTCATCATACCAGGTATCCATTTCTTCACACCAGGTACCCATCTCATCATACCAGGTATCTATTTCTTCATACCAGGTACCCATCTCATCATACCAGGTATCCATCTAATCATACCAGGTATCCATTTCATCATACCAGGTACCAATCTGATCATACCAGGTATCCATGAGGTATCAATATCATCTCACCAGGTATCCATACTCATACCAGGTATCAATCTCATACCAACTTCTGCTGAAAATACAAAGAAAATGGGGCAACTTATCTCTATATATCATCTTAGCTACCAGGTACCCATCTCATTGAACCAGGTACCCATCTCATCATACCAGGTACTAATTACTTCATACCAGGTACCCATTTCTTCATACCAGGTACCCATTTCTTCATACCAGATATCAATCTCATCATACCAGATACCAATATCATACCAGGTACCAATCTGATCATACCAGGTACCCATCTCATCGAACAGGGTACCAGACTTATCATACCGGTACCCATCACATACTTACCAATCCAACCATCATAGCTACCATCAGGTACCCAGGTTGATAAGATGGGTAAGTTTGTTCGGTGAGATCTTATCATACTAGGTCCAGCGTGGTGTAGCTCATCATACCAGGTATCCATTTCTTCACACCAGGTACCCATCTCATCATACCAGGTATCTATTTCTTCATACCAGGTACCCATCTCATCATACCAGGTATCTATTTCTTCACACCAGGTACCCATCTCATCATACCAGGTACCCATCTAATCATACCAGGTATGCATTTCTTCATACCAGGTACCCATCTCATCATACCAGGTATCTATTTCTTCATACCAGGTACCCATCTCATCATACCAGGTACCCATCTAATCATACCAGGTATGCATTTCTTCATACCAGGTACCCATCTCATCGAACAAGGTCCCATCTGATCATACCAGGTATGCATTTCTTCATACCAGGTACCCATCTCATCATACCAGGTACCCATCTCATCATACCAGGTATCCATTTCTTCATACCAGGTACCCATCTCATCATACCAGGTACCCATCTAATCATACCAGGTATGCATTTCTTCATACCAGGTACCCATATCATCGAACAAGGTACCCATCTGATCATACCAGGTATGCATTTCTTCATACCAGGTACCCATCTCATCATACCAGGTATCTATTTCTTCATACCAGGTACCCATCTCATCATACCAGGTACCCATCTCATCATACCAGGTATGCATTTCTTCATACCAGGTACCCATCTCATCATACCAGGTACCCATCTAATCATACCAGGTACCCATCTCATCATACCAGGTACCCATCTCATCATACCAGGTACCCATCTCATCATACCAGGTACCCATCTCATCATACCAGGTACCCATCTCATCATACCAGGTACCCATCTCATCATACCAGGTACCCATTCTCATCATACCAGGTACCCATCTAATCATACCAGGTACCCATCTCATCATACCAGGTACCCATCTCATCATACCAGGTACCCATCTAATCATACCAGGTACCCATCTCATCATATCAGGTACCCATTTCATCGAACGAGGTACCCATCTGATCATACCTTCATGAGTCAGGCTGGTTGAACATCCAAAGACACTACTTCTCCAACTTTGACATCATTTATACACTGGCCAAAATGTTGTATTATAACATATTTTCAAGAGGATGTTGTGAACCTCCTAAGTGCCTGTGAGCAATCGTAAGTGTGATCAATGACAGCTGAAGTAACAGACATGCTGTAAATGGAAATATATCGTGTCAGACTTGAAGCGTAGATGCTTCGTGCTAATACACGGGATGTCCCTGAGGTCTGGCCATCATGTGTCCGGTTCCTCAGTCTGTTTAGAGGTGACCAGACGTATTGTAACTGAGTTGCTACAGCACTGACTCGCAGCAGACGTGAAACTGATTGATCATTATAGAGACATATGGTCATAACACAAAGTGCAGAGGCAGACCTTTTGACATCCTGTTTAAAGGTACAACATGATGTGTATTTTTTAAATTTTTTCAAATGCTTTGGGGAGGCAAGAAGTATGTTCTTTGGGACTTTTGAAAAGTCAGATCCTTACATCTCTTTCAGTTTGTGACCTTAGCCTCAAATCTGAAGCTGGCGGTGGGGTAGCCTAGTGGTTAAAGAGTCCGCTTGTCATGTTTTTTCGTCATGCTGAAGTCCCAGGTTCGATTCCCTACATGGGTACAATGTGTGAAGCCCATTTCTGGTGTCCCCTGCCTTGATATTGCTGGAATATTGCTAATAGCGGCGAAAAAACATACTCACGCATTGAAATTTGAAGCCTGAGTCTGGTAAATTTCATATTGGTCCTGTGAGATCACATTATACTTGAAATTAAACTAAATCTAAAATATACTGAAAATGAGTCAAAGTATCATTTTGTGCTAAGAGACTTGAAGGTTTGGGGTACAGGCTCGCTAAAAAATCTGTTCGGTTTAGTATATATATATATATATAGATTATAGAAGTCCATGTAATAATTACCCGTGAAGGTCTGGGTTAGAATGTACCATCAGTAACCCATGCTTGTCGTAAGAGGCGACTAACGGGATTGGATGGTCAGGCTCGCTGGCTTGGTTGACACATGTCATCGGATCCAATTGCGCAGATTGATGCTCATGCTGTTGATCATTGGATTGTCTGGTCCAGACTCGATTATTTACAGACCACCGCCATATAGCTGGAATATTGCTGAGTGTGGCGTAAAACTTAACTCACTCACTCACCCATGTAATAATTCTAAAATCTTCTGAAATCATGCTATGTTACATGCTAGTTGATTCCAAAGTATATACGATAAGTTTATTGTTGCCTAAGTATGAGTACGTGTTCAGTTTGCATGTGCCTGTTTGACCAGGCAGGGTAACAACAATGCCATGTTTTAACATCTTTGTGTATGAAGCATCCTGGGACCAAACCAATGACCTGCATAGTAGACAGATGTTCTGTCTACTAGACCATGGAATCAAGTCAGTGCTCGGTCCCATAACACAAATCGATCATAGCTCTAAGGTGACCATAACTCCAACAATCAAACATTAGTTTACGATGGGTGTAGTGCTAAGATCGTTTTATGGAATGAGACCTTGCACTGGATTGCTTCCATGCCAATCTTATCATTGAGGTGACCATAACTCCATTACTCTCGTGAGTGAGTGAGTATGGGTTTAGACCTCTTTTAGCAATATTACAGCTATATCATTGTTGGAGACACCAGAAATGGGCTTCAAACATTGTACCCATGTGTGGAATCAAACCTGAGTCTTTATTATTATCTTTAATGGATATTTATATAACGCACATATCTAGGCATGAGTGCATGTTCAAGGCGCTGGTATTTTATTCCTCATGGTCATCTTAGCATTGAGGTGATTGTCACTCCAATACATCGGCGTAAGATAGTCATAATGTGAAGATGGCTTTGTGGAACGGGATCCTGTATTGTATGTGAACTGTCCGCAAGATGCCAGTCTGTATCAACTCTGTTGAAGATCTCTTTGACTTGAAGATCTACAACCAATGCTGTTTTTAAGAGGCTTCTGATGGGATTGATTGGTCAAGCTCACTGACTTGGTTGACATGTCATTGCATCCCATCTGTTAGATCAATACTCATAATGCCTATCACTGGATCGTCTGGTCCAGACTTGACCAATCACAGACCGTCATCAAATTGCTGGAATATATCCTGGGGCATTAGATAACAAGGATCGCTTCCTTTCAATGGCTCCCATCATTGTGGAAGACAGGAGAACCCACCTTATCGGCTTGACCTTCCAGAGTTGATCAGATCATGACTAGATTGGGTCCGAGGTACTAAGGAACTTCTTGTAAGCTTGACCTAGTTTGTCGGTCATTGCCACAAAGAACCACTGATTTATGTGACTACACAGTGGACTGAAACCCCTTAATTTGTCTGCCAACTACTGAGAGGTTTGTCCGGTTCAGATTTTATTTTCATAATCCAATCTATAATTTTTGAGTTCCTGTACTAAGCTGCCAAATGAATGAGGGAGTTGATCAATAACTATTGAATTCTGCATTATGCGATTGGACATGGGTTTGTTTGAATGACCACGAGACAATTGATGACACTTTTATTGCGAGTTCCTCTCTGTGGCTATGGATCTGCAAGGAGGGAGTAGTGCTCTCCTTAATCAAAGTCTGAAAGCCAGAAGCAGTTGATAGACTGGTGGTTTTAATCCACCAATATAACTACAGGGAACACCAGAAATGGCTTCACAAACAATTCAGAAGCTGGTGCAAATCCTCTGACAGAATTAAATCATAATACAAGACAAATCTTATGGATAACAACTTCTTGATTTTATTTTCATAAAACAACCTGAAGAAGGGGCAAGAACTAGCCCAGAAACGTTGTGAAAAATAAATCAAGAAGTTGTTATCCATAAGATTTGTCTTGTATTACTACACCAACTTCTAAATGCCTTTGAAGAATTTGAATTAAATCATGTACAAATGCTGTAAAGATAAACTGTTTGAGAGGCATTTTAGAAGTTGTAGGTAGTAGGAAGGACAAGTCGTTATGGATGATCAACTTCTTTATTGAACAATATAGCATAAAAACAGTGAAAAAGTATGAAATTAAAAACAATGAAAAAAGTATCAGTATATGAACCAGGACACTTAGACTAAATCTCTGAAAATACAGCCGTGCCCCGTTTATGTGAACCTCAGATATCCGAAAACTCGCCTTCTGACGAAAATTCCTGAAAACAAATTCACAACGTTGTAGCATTACGACCCAACTCTATAGACTACTATGCATTAGTACCGGCTTACGAATGGTGCAGTGCTACGAACACTCTGTGGATAGGGTCCCAGGTATTATTATATGAAACATGATCATGATTATAATCTGACGCTGTTTAGTTTAAATGGAAACTTGCGACACAACAGCCTAGGACCCTGTTCCACAATGCTATCTGTGGAACGCAATAGTACAGTGGTAAGGTGTCTGCCTATTACGCTGAAGGCCCAGGTTCGGGTCCCGAGGTGGGCACATTTGCATAGTATCCTTGGACAAGATACATAGATCCACATTGTCTCAGTTCACCCAGCTGTAAAATGGGTACCCGTGAGGATGTGCTGGCAATGTGAGTGCTTAGTTCATTGCACCTAACAGGCAGCATGGCTGTATGGTCCCCCGGAAGTTGAAAAGTTTTGGATAGTATGATGGTGTCCTATGACTTGGGATAGTATGTACTGTGAGCAGGCAATGTGCCTGGATATGAGCGCCATATAAGCGGACTATTATCTGTTCAATTACAGCATTGCAAGTCATAGTTAAAGTTACGATCTGATTGATGAGATAAAGTTTTAGAATGGGGCCCAGGGCGTGAATTGTCAACGCGTGGTATATGCGTCGACTGGGGAATTAGCTCGTGTTTAAGATGAGGTGTACGTACAATACGTTGACAAGACGAAGGAATACATTGAGTTCAAATTTCTTTAGTTACATGACAAACAAATACACAAGACATAAATGAGGTGAGCGGATTACCTGCTCAACCCCAGGGCGTTTCCAATGAGCAGCATTATCCTGCTCTCGTGGTTGTCCCTACAGAGAGTCGGACTACCGGACTCGTACTCCTTCACCGTCTAGATGTGAGCATAATACGTATATATACAGTTTTTGACAGCAATGGACAGGCGACGACTCAACAATGGACAGATGGAAACACAATAGCACTTCCTTGACCAGTTGATGTGATGCAGACACGGCCAAAGGGATGACCAATTAGGGCTATAAATGACATATACAGTAATTAATGACAGTGACAGAGTGATACAGGGTGGCTGACAAGACGATGTACACCAAGGTAGTGATAAGGATTAAATTGCAGAATGAATAATTACAATTAAGTCACACGTGGCTTGGCTACATAGTTTTTGGTCTTTAGGAATATTTGGATGATGGCTGTCCTGAATTAGACGCTATAACACATCTATGGATGCAATAACGTGTCAACCAAGTCAGCCAGTCTGGTTTGAAGGTTATAAAGGTCATATACAGTAATTAATTGTTTGACAAGTCAATGTACAATGCGGAAGTGATAAGGATTACATGGAATACAGACTAGCATCATATAAATAATTACAATAAAGTCTCACATGTCTTGACTACATAGTTTTTACATTTTAAATATTTGGACGATGGCTGTCCAGAATTAGTCCCTATAACAGAATGTTGTGAACAACACCAGATTAAAAATATTGTGATTTTAGGATTTGTGATTTTCTGTGGAATGTTAATGCTTATTTCATTATATCCACTAGGATCAGTCTTTGCTTGATAGCCATATCCTTTGCCTCTATGGCGGAAATATTGCTGATGTGGCGTTAAATTTTAACTCAATAAATCTATCCGTTGCAGCCGTGGCTAGTCCAATATCGAGGAACGTCTGTCTCAACCATCCCAATACCATATCCATTAAAGTTGAGTTTGGGTATCGACCCCTCGTTTGCCATTTTACCCAAGACGCTGGGTAATTATCAACAAGTGAATGTGAAAGTTCTTCATTCAGGTCCACGTCAGTGTTTGAAATAAGAATAATTGGCCTGGCTGCCATCTGGACCCTCAGACTTTAGAAGCTGCAGGCCTTCATCTAAAATCTAAAAAAAATGTACTTATTGTGGCAAATAAGGATGCATGTATGTTTACTACAGGATCTATACAAATTTGCAACTACTTGCCCAACACAAAATTGACTTGTCACGGCTCTACAGGCAAGTGCTCATTTAGAATACTGCTCCCTACTCCACAGTAGCATAAGTATGGATTGGGGCGGTGGTGGTAGCCTAGTGATTAAAGCGTTGGCTTCGTCACGCCGAGAAGACCGGGTTCGATTCCCCACATGGGCACAATGTGTGAAGCCCATTTCTGGTGTCCCCCGCCGTGATATTGCTGGAATATTGCTAAAAGCGGCATAAAACTAAACTCAGTCAGTCAGTCATTAGTATGGATTAAAGACATGTAAGGACATTGATGAGATATTTAAGATTCAACACCCATGAGTCATCTAGGACTGATGAGACCAGCTATATAAATGCCAAGGTATAGAAGATACCAGTTCATGAGTACCTGTCTTAAGTGAGTGAGTCAGTGAGTTTAGTTTTACACTGCTTTTAGCAATATTCCAGCAAAATCAGAGTTGGGGACACCAGAAATGGGTTTCACAGATTGTACCCATGTGGGGAATCAAACCCGCATGACAAACAAGCAGTGCTTTAACCACTAGATACCACTGTCTTAAGTGAGTGAGTGAGTGACAAGTGCTTGTGCCGACAATGATCCCTACAGCTGCAGTAAGAGCTGCCTGGAAGGCAAAATAATATGGTTGAGATTGTGAGACAGTCTATGTTATTGTCTACACTTCAACAGACAGGCCTTCAGCTGCAGTAAGAGCTGCCTGGAAGGCAAAATAATATGGTTGAGATTGTGAGACAGTCTATGTTACTGTCTACTCTTCAACAGACAGGCCTTCAGCTGCAGTAAGAGCTGCCTGGAAGGCAAAATAATATGGTTGAGATTGTGAGACAGTCTATGTTATTGTCTACACTTCAACAGACAGGCCTTCAGCTGCAGTAAGAGCTGCCTGGAAGGCAACATAATATGGTTGAGATTGTGAGACAGTCTATGTTACTGTCTACTCTTCAACAGACAGGCCTACAGCTGCAGTAAGAGCTGCCTGGAAGGCAAAATAATATGGTTGAGATTGTGAGACAGTCTATGTTACTGTCTACTCTTCAACAGACAGGCCTACAGCTGCAGTAAGAGCTGCCTGGAAGGCAACATAATATGGTTGAGATTGTGAGACAGTCTATGTTATTGTCTACACTTCAACAGACAGGCCTTCAGCTGCAGTAAGAGCTGCCTGGAAGGCAAAATAATATGGTTGAGATTGTGAGACAGTCTATGTTATTGTCTACACTTCAACAGACAGGCCTTCAGCTGCAGTAAGAGCTGCCTGGAAGGCAAAATAATATGGTTGAGATTGTGAGACAGTCTATGTTATTGTCTACACTTCACCAGACAAGCAAGCCTGTCATTTCCGGTAATACTGCTTCTGATTTGCTACGTCTCCTGCCCCATGTAGACATAATTTGTCCTTTCTTAACAGAAGGATGAAGGGATTGTTGAACCTTCCTGGAGCTGCTGTGTTCTATCAATCCTTGTGCACAGTGTTCATGCCCAATAAACTCAATTAGTTGATTCCAGGGTAATCTCCAGTGATGTTTGTGTTGAGGATATGGGATGTTATGTAAGCAAGTTGAACGATTGGGGCTTGTCTGGTATAAGCCAGGCATGATGTGGAGCAAATCTGATGAAAGAGTTGACTGCACCAGGCATATTGGAGTTGCTGTTTGATTGATTGATCATTTGTTTAGGTTTATTGTTCTCTCGTGAAGCATTACCAAGTATCAGAGCGCTTTTGATCTGAATGGCATTCAGGTTCAGTGATTGTCAGTGGATCTGGTTGCAGAACCTAGATGATGAAAAATCTGGTTCCTTAGTATTTGTCAATGTCAGTCCCAGGAGCTGAGCTGGCTGGGCCCTGTAAAGAATCTGGGTTCAAATTGGTACACAGCAACCTGTGTTTGCTGTACAAGGCAAGTCCAGTAGCTGGGCTCAGGGGAGATTCTGGGTCTCACTGGTACACAACAACCTGTGTTTGCTGTACAAGGCAAGTCCAGTAGCTGGGCTCAGGGGAGATTCTGGGTTTGAATTGGTACACAGCAACCTGTGTTTCCCCTGTGCCAAGGGCCTCCCTGCAAGTCTCACAGCTGAACCACATTAGTCCAGTAGCTGGGCTCTAGATTCCTGCAATGTAGTCTGTCTCACAGTCCCTGAACCACATTATTTTCCCACAGCAACCTGTGTTTGTCTCTGTACAATTATTTTCCCAGTCCAGTAGCTGGGCTCTGGGAGATTCTGTCCCTTGAATTGTTTTAACGCCTCTTTCCCTGCAATGTAGTGCAATGTGTCGGTCGGGGATCTGAACCCAGCGACCTTCCTCTCTGGCCTCTGGCTCTAACCACTACACCACTCACAGTCCCTGAACCTCCAGGGAGAGTGCTGTGTAAATGTCCCTGTATGTTTTATGGTACTGTGTATGGTATCCGTGGTTTCACAGGGGAAACTCCCTCAAAATGGCGTTGTTGTGTGGAATGAGTTCACCAAAGAGTCCAAAGTCACAAGAAGATGATTATAATTTGTTTTCAGGAACAGAATAACAATGTCTTACATAGCTAGCGTGGCCACAGATGTAGTCGGTATACAACCATCTAAGCTGGAGGCTTGAGCTAATATGCATTAGGGAGTCTATACCCTACAGCCTGGTCTGTCTCACTGTCCCTGAACCATATTATTTTCCCAACAGCCTAGCCTCCTCCCTGCAATGTAGTCTGTAGTCCCTAATGGTTTCCCTAAGCTAGCCCTCCCTGCTGTAGTCTGTCTCACAGTTCCTGAACCAGGTTCGATTCCCCACATGGGCTGCAATGTAGTGAAGCCCATTTCTGGTGTCCCCCTGCAATGTGATGTTGCTGGAATATTGCTAAAAGCGCACAGCCCCTCCCTGCCAACTCACTCAGTCCTGAAACTCACTATTTTCCCTACTGCCTAGCCCTCCCTGCAATGTAGTCTGTCTCACAGTCCCTGAACCACATTATTTCCTACCCTACAGCCTAGCTGCCTGCCCCCTGCAATGTAGTCTGTCTCACAGTCCCTGAACCACATTATTTTCTACAGCCTTGCCCTCCCTGCAATGTAGTCTGTCTCACAGTCCCTGAACCACATTATTTTCCTACTGCCTTGCCCTCCTGCAATGTAGTCTGTCTCACAGTCCCTGAACCACATTATTTTCCCTACTGCCTAGCCCTCCCTACAGCCTGAACTGTCTAGCCTCCCAGCATGTCCTGCAACCACATTATTTTCCCTACTGCCTAGCCTCCCTGCAAGCGTAGTCTGTCTCACAGTCCCTGAACCACATTATTTTCCCTACTGCCTAGCCTTCCCTGCAACTGTGTAATCTGTCTCACAGTCCCTGAACCACATTATTTTTTCCCTACTGCCTAGCCCTCCTGCAATGTAGTCTGTCTCACAGTCCCTGAACCACATTATTTTCCCTAAAAGCTAAGCCCTCCTTAGTCTGTTTTCCCTCCCTCCCCTGCTTATAGCCTCCTGCAATGTAGTCTGTTTCACACAGCCTAGCCCTCCTGCAATGTAGTCTGTCTCACAGTCCCTGAACCACATTATTTTTCCCTACAGCCTAGCCCTCCCTGCAATGTAGTCTGTCTCACAGTCCCTGAACCACATTATTTTCCCTACAGCCTAGCCCTCCCTGCAATGTAGTCTGTCTGTCCCAATGTAGTCTGTCTCACAGTCCCTGAACCACATTATTTTCCCTAAAGCCTAGCCCCTCCCTGCAATGTAGTCTGTCTGTCTCACAGTCCCTGAACCAGCCCTCCCTGCAATTATTTTGAACCCATTACAGCCTAGCCCTCCCTGCAATGTAGTCTGTCTCACAGTCCCACAGTCCTCCCTGCAAAGTCTGTCTCACAGTCCCTGAACCACATTATTTCCCTACTGCCTTTCCCTACTGTCTCAGCCTAACCACATTATTTTCCCTACTGCCTAGCCCTCCCTGCAATGTAGTCTGTCTCACAGTCCCTGAACCACATTATTTTCCCTACAGCCTAGCCCTCCCTGCAATGTAGTCTGTCTCACAGTCCCTGAACCACATTATTTTCCCTACAGCCTAGCCTCCCTGAAATGTAGTCTGTCTCACAGTCCCTGAACCACATTATTTTCCCTACAGCCTAGCCCTCCCTGCAATGTAGTCTGTCTCACAGTCCCTGAACCACATTATTTTCCCTACAGCCTAGCCCTCCCTGCAATGTAGTCTGTCTCACAGTCCCTGAACTCACAGTCCCTGAACCACATTATTTTCCCTACAGCCTAGCCCTCCCTGCAATGTAGTCTGTCTCACAGTCCCTAGTCTGTCTCACAGTCCCTGAACCATATTATTTTCCCTAAAGCCTAGCCCTCCCTGCAATGTAGTCTGTCTCACAGTCCCTGAACCACATTATTTTCCCTAAAGCCTAGCCCTCCCTGCAATGTAGTCTGTCTCACAGTCCCTGAACCACATTATTTTCCCTAAAGCCTAGCCCTCCCTGCAATGTAGTCTGTCTCACAGTCCCTGAACCACATTATTTCCTACAGCCTAGCCTAGCCCTCCCTGCAATGTAGTCTGTCTCACAGTCCCTGAACCGCATTATTTTCCCTACAGCCTAGCCCTCCCTGCAATGTAGTCTGTCTCACAGTCCCTGAACCATATTATTTTCCCTACAGCCTAGCCTCCCTGCAATGTAGTCTGTCTCAATGTTATTATTTTCCCTACAGCCTAGCCTCCCTGAAATGTTAAAGCCCTAAATGAATTCCCCAGGTTCAGGTTCTGTGGCTCCTTTTATTTGTTACAATTAAAATTATATATATTCAGAGATTAAGAGTTAGTCTACCTACTGCCCAACATTTACCATTTTCTGTATCTGCATCTACAACAATGAAGTCAATATGATTGGCTATTGCTACACAATGGGATGTGCCCTTCCATTGATGAATCACCTAACTTCTCATGGAGTAATGATTAATAATGAAATTTTGTATATATTATACTCCATGATATATCCTACGTAACAGATGCCAGAATTAGAATATCACAATGTATAGCAAGTTTCTCTGTAATTTCAACCATGCCACAATAGCTAAACAGGGAATTTTAGCACCATTTCCTCATGAGAACAGGCAACAGCTGTGGAAGATAGATTGTGGATGGATTGCATGAAAAATGAAAGCAATGAGGGTGATATGAATCACCTATAGTCTTGGTGCACGTGGTTGGCTAATACATGTGTTGCTGTCTGTGTGACTGCAGATTGGAGTGTCGCACAGTCCAACATGGCATTTTCCCATTACACATACACAAAATACGTTTCATTTATATACTGGGAGGCCTGGAATGATTTGGGAGAAAATGTTTTGTTGAAAAAAATGTGTTATGACAGAAACAATTGTTCGGTTCCTATTAACAATGAAAAAAATGTATCTCTTGAAGCAGTGAGCGAAATAATCTGTCACACAGACCCAAGAACATATACAACCAATACAGCAAGTCTAGATTTACAGTTTCAAGTCTGAAAATTTTCGTGTTGTTTATTGGTAAATATTTCAGATGTAAGCCAAGCAGAGTTTTATAACACGTTGTCTTTGGCCTGGTAGTGGGGTAGCCTATTGGTTATAGCATTTACTTGTCATGACAAAGGCTCGTGTTCGATTCCCCACAAGGGTACGAGTCTTCCTGAACCACATTAATTTTCCTACTGCCAAGCCCTCTCTGCAGTGCTAAAGCCCAAATAAAGCATGTCTATGAAGCTGGTCTCCTTTTCAATATAAATGGGCTTGTTTGTTACTATCAAAATTATATATATTCAGAGACTAAGCCTTTTAGTCTAGGGAAATATTGACCCCCACCATGAGGCAGTGCAGTGTACAAACCTCACTCACTCACTTGACAAGTGGATAATGCATTGAACTGCATGAGTTGCGATGACACAATGAACCTCAAGTCACCTAACTTCAAATCCATTAAGTTGTCTCATACGACTAGCATGGCTACATGGGACTTATCCCAGCCCAGAATCCCCACAGGCATATGTTAAAAGGTGAAAGTATTATCTAGATACTCAGTCCCAATGTCCGAACATCACAACTGGTCCGTCTACCTCCTTGTACAGGACTCTGATTGCCAGCTTCAATACAACAAATAGCACCATTGTGAGGTCAGGCCCGGGGGATCAGGACACCATTGTGAGAAGTGTTCACCCAATGGGGATTATATGATAAGGTCTAACTCTATTCACTGAAGCTGAAGATCAGCATGCACTGACCGGGTAATGGCCAGTCCTGCTTTTATATTGTGCATACCTAGGGCAGTGTTGTGGAAAGCGGTAGGGAGGATTTAGTTTTGTCTGTCATACAAAACCTTGAGTGAGTGAGTGAGTTGAGTTTTACGCCGCTCTTTTAGCAATATTCCAGAAATATCACGGCGGGGGACACCAGAAATGGGCTTCACACAATGTACCCATGTGGGGATTTGAACTTGGGTAGCAGCGTGACGAGCCGACGCTTTAACCATTAGGCTACCCCACCGCCCCCTTGTCTTTTGAATATAGAATAAGGCAATATAGTGGAATGATAGATGATACAGCATTTGATACAGATATTGTGTTGGGTTGTTGTTGTGTTGATGTTTACATCTGCTTCCAACTGTTAAGTTGATGTCGTCCGACATGGATGCCATATTTAAAGCCATGAGTGAGGGAATAAAATTTTGAATGGATATGGACATCCAAGTAGTTTTGGAGTTTGGCCTAGGCAAAAGTTTCCCCGGTGAAGGTTTGGCCAGGGGGAAAGTTTGGCCTGTTACACCAGGTCTTCAGCATGAAGAGCGAACGCATTAACCACTAGGCTACCCTACTGCCCCTACAGAACCTGGAACAAATACACCCAATACAGACCATGTAGACTAAGGCTGTAACGATCCACTCTAGCTTATTCGTGAATCGAACCGTAGCCCTTCATCAATTCAATTAGATTAGTCGTGGTCACTCAGAACCCAATATTCATGAATATTTACAATTTTAAAGAGTGTGTTTTACTTGAACCCTTATGTCCTTTTCAAATGAGGGCACAATGCATTGATGCTAGCCTTGTTCTAAGCTAAGTAAGTCATGTTGGTTTTACTCAAGGGGCATGATGTTGTCTGGAATACATACCAAATTTTAGTGTCATGAGATGACTGGTTATTGCCTGGACAAATTAACAGTCAGTCTAGCTTCAGAAATAAACATTTTACAGAAGAAAAAATGTTCAGAAAAGATAATTATAAAATATAATGAAAAGGAGCCCAGAGACTTTCTTTATTTTCAGAGACTGGGCTTTCTTTGATATATTTGTTTCAGGGTCTGTATGACAGACTACAGTCCATGCAAATCTAGCATGTGTGGCAAATCTAAATTAACAGTTTCAGTCTCTGAAAATGAAGACAGTCTCTGGACTCCTTTTTATTATATTTCATTTTAATTTAAGACTTTAAAAACTAAGGTCTTCGTTGAATTCCTCTCGTGTGTATCTGGAGTTCCAGTAGTGATACCACTGGAACAGTGTTCAAAGCACCATACATCCATGCCTGGTTTTAAATAAATCACAAGTCTGCAAATATGATTGTACAAATGAATTAATTTTCACTATTCTGAAATTCAGATATGATGTACAAATTCATTCATTTTCACTATTCTGCAGATATGATGTACAAATTCATTCAATTCATTTTCACTATTCTGCAGATATGATGTACAAATTCATTCATTTTCACTATTCTGCAGATATTATGTACAAATTCATTCATATTCACTATTCTGCAGATATGATGTACAAATTCATTCATTTTCACTATTCTGCAGATATGTACAAATTCATTCATTTTCACTATTCTGCAGATATGATGTACAAATTCATTCATTCCACAGATTTCAAAATTGCACATCCACAGATGGCTGTATCAAACATAGATACGATGCAATCAATTGCCATCATGGCTGTAAAACGGAAAAGGAAATGCCACCAGTCCTCTCTGATTTACATCAGTAATCATTTGAAAACTACGTGCCTGAACAGGGCCCTTTTTTGTACATTTCAGTGATATCCGTGGTGTAGTGGTTAGCATGCTGGCCTCTCACGCCAAAGGCCCAGGTTTGAATCCCGGTGGAGACACCAAAATTTGTGACCTGGGTCTCATACTGTGTTGTGTCCCTGGGCAAGGCACTTCATCCACATTATTCTCAGTCCACCCAGCTGTTTAAAATGGGTACCTGAGAAGCGGATGTATGGACCTATACGGTCGCACGAAGCGTTTAGTAGCGGCTTTGAAAGTACAATTCCATCAGGGCAATAATGTAACGTCAGAGAGCAACGTCGTGTTGGATCCTAGGCGCAAAAATTAGCATTATTATTATTATATCATGCAGACTATTATAAGCTGACCTTTTCAGTCTGAAACTTTTCTTCATTTGGGCTTTGGATGACTGAATAGACTGAGTTTTTTTCCCAAACTGCCTGAACACCAAATGATTCAAAATCAACTTTTCCTTCCTGATTTGTGATAGTTTAATAGTGATTTATTGTCTGTACAGAAAGTATTTGAAACTACCCGCTTTACCAGGGAGTTTTGCTTTTTGTACATATTTTTATTATGTGGACTATGATAAGCTCATTTAATTTGACAGGACAAACTTTTACTTGTTCTGATTTGGATTGGTGGCTAAAGTTTGGGACTGTTCAAGCCTTGGACTTGAGTATTTTACATCCTTCATTTTACAGGCAGTTTGGTCGACTAATGCATAGTCTCTGAATATATATAATTTTGATACAATGAGAAGAAAGATTTATCCTGGAGATCTGGGTTTGAATAAGAAGCAACTAACGGGATCGGGTGGTCAGGCTCGCTGACTTACTTGACACATGTCATCGTAACCCAATTGTGTAGATTGATGCTCATGCTGTTGATCACTGGATTGTCTGTTCCAGACTTGATTATTTACTGACCACCGCCATATAGCTGGAATATTGCTGAGTGTGTCAGTCGGGCTTTACTGAAGCATTACAGAAAGGGATAGGTAGAAAGGAAAATAATGTGGTTCAGGGACTGAGACTGACTAGCAGTTTGGGAAGGCGCTAGACTTATGTTTAGTCTCTGAATCTATATAATTGTGATTATAACAAATAAACCCATTTAAATTGAAAAGGGGCCCCAGGGAACCCAGAGATACTGAACATGGGGAAATCCTAGATGTTTTGGGCTTTAGCATTTCATAGAGGGCTAGGCTGTAGGGAAAATAATGTGGTTCAGGGACTGAGACAGACTAGCAGTTTGGGAAGGCGCTAGACTTACGTTTAGTCTCTGAATCTATATAATTGTGATTATAACAAATAAACCCATTTAAATTGACTACAAGGGGCTGTAGGGGAACCCAGAGATACTGAACATGGGGAAATCTAGGGGATTTTTGGGCTGTGAGCATTTCAATGAGGGCTAGGCTGTAGGGAAAAATAATGTTTCAGGGAGCTGGACTGTAAGACAGACTACATTGCAGGGAGGGCTTGGCTGTAGGGGAAATAATGTGGTTCAGGGACTGTGAGACAGACTACATTGCAGGGAGGCCTAGGCAGTAGGGGAAATAATGTGGTTCAGGGACTGTGAGACAGACTACATTGCAGGGAGGGCTAGGCTGTAGGGGAAATAATGTGGTTCAGGGACTGTGAGACAGACTACATTGCAGGGAGGGCTAGGCAGTAGGGGAAATAATGTGGTTCAGGGACTGTGAGACAGACTAGGATGGCACCTCCGATCTATTCACTGCCATCTACTATCAGGTCATACAATATACACATCAGCTTGAACTTAGTCATCTTACAGCTGTGTTCATGGGGGATGATTTGGAACTATAGTCTTTCTCATTTGTAGATCATAATCATAGCAATTTATCATTTTGGAAATAAATATTTATACTCTTTTATTCTGGAAAGTTTATGTGCTTCTATTTGAGAGGACAAGTGACATTATTTTGTCTTCTTGTCATCAAGAGCCATTATCGACAACCCACTTTTCGGTTTTGGTCTATGATCTTGCTGAATAGGTGGATGTGAATGATGTTCAGGGTGAACAGTCGAGCTGTGTTGTGGGATATCTTCTGTATTCATGAATGAAAGATACTGTTTTGAGATTGATAATAAAATAAGATTTAAACATTTTCGTACATATGAGTCATGGTAGTCATGCATCATAAACTGACTTGATGTCATGCAATGGATGCGAGAAAAATCTGTGTAGTTGTATCCTTAAGGGATGTACACAGACTCAAGTCAGTTTGTATCCTTATGACTGACTAAACTGATGCTGTTCAGTTTAATGTTTGATGAAAACAAGTTTGAGCAGAAGTTGACTCAATTTACTGAGCAGAGTTGTCTCCCTTAGGCATGTCAGAAAGTGTATCTGCCCCTGAATAATGCTGTGTACAAGGTTAACCAATACAAAAATAATAATAATATAGTGCTGAGTTCCAGTTAAGGTGCTCACAGGCGCTTCACATAGTCTTGTAATGTCAGTTTCTGGTACCAGGACACATCATTCTGAGGAGAACAGATGTGTTTTAAGGTGGCGGCGGAAAGCCTGTACAGTGGGTGCAGACTTTAGAGTAAAAGGAAGTTTGTTCTAGAGAGTGGGGACTTCACACTTCAAAGATTGATCACCTAATCAAAAACAATCTATTTGATACTTTCATGCAAGTTTGATTTTATTCGATGAAATTATGCTTTCTCCATGACATAGCATGAATAATACTTCATAGTGTCTGACCCGTGAAGATCCGGGGTAGAATAGGTCTTCAGCAACCCATGCTTGTCATAAAAGGCGACTAGCGGGATCAGGTGGTCAGGCTTGCTGACTTGGTCGACACATGTCATCGGTTCCCAATTGCGCAGATCGATGCTCATGCTGTTGATCACTGGATTGTCTGGTCCAGACTCGATTATTTACAGACCGCCACCATATAGCTTGGAATATTGCTGAGTGCGGCGTAAAACTAAACTCACTCACTCACTCACTTCATATTGTCTAATGATGTTGTGTTTTATTTTCAGGTAAGTGACACATTGTGTTCAGTACCAGTTGATGGTTACCAGAGAGCTGAATGTCATCACAGGAATGTATTATCATCCTGTGTGTAAGGAGTTCCTGAACTACGTGAGTTGGTCGCAGTGTTGACAAAAAACAACATCTCTTGATAAGGATATATGATTATATGAATGCTTCTAGTGGTGTTTATTTCTCACACGTTATTGTGACAGTACATCCAGTCTTAGCCCCTACCCCATATGCTTCACAGGATTTAAAGATCCATTTAATTAGAGGGTGTTTAGGATTCAGAAGTGTGCATGTGGTTCATGAGATGCAAATGAACATTTGTTTGGTACTCAAATCAAATTATGTTATTTTAATGGCGTACATAAAACATTTTTGTATTTTTTTACCATATTTTTTTCAGTAATTCAATTTGAAATCACACCCTTTTATGACTTTGATATGTGATTTTAATTTTTTTGTCAGTGATCTGCCCTTGTATGATCGTTTGTTAAACAACTTTTTTATTCAGGTGTCCAAAATTAAGAGACAAATCATCAGAGTTGGTCTGTCGATTTCATGTGACTGTGCAACATTTGGTTTTGTTGCAATTATTCGATTTTGTGTTAGTGAGCAATTCATCGGTCTCAAATGAAGTCAAACGGACTATAATCACTGTTTTCTCGGTCCAGACTCAATCATTTACAAACGGCTTGGAATATTTCTGAAAACGTCATTACCAACAAAATCACAAGCATTATGTGTGGACAATATGTTAAGATGTTAGGGGAGATAACTGGTGACAGCCTGATGTAATCTAAATAGAGACACTATGTCCATTATGCAAAATAAATTTGGTAAAGAGTTTTTAATGAATATAATTCTTTTTCTTCTGGTATTAAAGTCACTGTTTAGTATTATAATGTACAGTGAGAGAGATTTTCATATTGCACCACTCTGATAATTATATCGCTGCATGTTGCAATATTCAACAGTATCGGACAAGTTATTACTGGCTGCGGTCATTGTACGGAATGGTTAATAGCAATCAGATTGTCTTCAGCCTTGTTACACAAGCATTACCAGTCTCCCAGATTCCCTCAAGGGGAGGATGGTCGTTTAATGCATCATTGATTCCTGGAATACCATCTTCTGGCCTACCTATGAAAACTTTCCCACTGTGCAGAACAATGCAGAAAAGCCCACATTAATTTCAAAACTGAACAACAAGTTAACAACATATCTGTTAATCATCAATGCCATTGCCAGTACTTTTCATTCGAGTATTTTCTTCATTCACTCAACATTGGATAGCAGCATTTTAAAGAAACCATATAAAGAAAAACTAGTGACATCACAAATTTTGCTAAGAAATATCTTTGTGAAGAGAAAATAGTGTTTTATTTGAACGAAAAAACCCGGTTTTCTGCAACCTTCCGCGGTACATACAGGGTCATGGAAAAAACACGGTTTACCGGTTAACCGGTAAAACCGTCCATCTCTAATCATGCACTCTGTCCATAGATTAAAAGACGAGTCTCTAATATTGTGATATGTTGATAATGACCTTTTCCTGCAAATACAAGACACATGTCATCGGTTCCCAATTGAGCAGATCGATGCTCATGTTGTTGATTACTGGATTGTCTGGTCCTGACTCGATTATTTACAGACCACCGCCATACAGCTGGAATATTGCTGAGTGCGGTGTAAAACTAAACTCACTCACTCACTCTAACGAAATACAACACAGGATATCACTTATCTTCAACATGAAACTAAAGCTAAACTAAACTAAAAACCACCAAGTGTTAATATCAAACAAGTTCAGGGTGCTGCTAAAGCTTCCTTGGTGAAACACTAAAACTCCTCAACATGTGAAGTTATATAAACGTTGCAGTGAGATTAAGCCTGTAGGATGCCTTGCCCCAGGAAACCACAGAGCCTTGGGCAGGGATTAAAACCTAACACTATTTACAGTGTCAAAATACTGTACCAGCTGCCCAGTGTGTCCTCAAGGCTAATCGTTACCAGCCATTACCTTAGAACAATCCCATAGAAAGGTTTTGTTTGAATGCAGACTTTAAGCTTAGACTGATGCTTTATCACTGAAAATACATACACAAATAAAGGTCTATTTTCTGTAGCCATGGAGTCTGATTCAGGTTTCAGAAAATGTTGCTGACTAAATTATCTAACAAAATTCATTTCAATGAGTTTTAATGTTCATGGTCATACTGTGTCACATGTCAAATAGCAATCTCCTGTCATAGAAACGATTACAAAAACAGTTTGCATTGAATAAATCCCATTCATATTGTTTAGAATTATTTGTGAAAAACTTTCCGGAAGTGTTTCGATAAGGTGCAGGAAAAACCTTGAAAATCACAATTTTTTTCTTTTGATATGTTTGATATCGAACTCCTGGGGCTTCGTCTCACATAGACTAACACTTAGCAATATTCCAGTTATATGGCGACAGTCTGTAAATAATCGAGTCTGGACCAGACAATCCAGTGATCAACAGCATGAGCATCGATCTGCGCAATTGGGAAACCGATGACATGTGTCAACCAAGTCAGCGAGCCAGACCACCCGTTCCCGTTAGTCACCTCATAGGACAAGCATGGGTTACTGAAGGCCAATATTCTAACCCGGACCTTCACAGGTGTGCATTGCAGGGAGGGCTAGGCATTACTGAATAATGCTTCAGAGACTGTGAGACAGACTACATCCCACAAAGCATCTTCAGTCCTGGAGCTGTAATTCCCATACTCTAACACAGACTTGCGATGGCTGAAGCTATAAGATCACTTTGTGGCACAGGACCAGTGTTGGACAAACTGTCATTCTACCTTACAAGTTCAGAGAGTTAGCGTGATCATATTTCATAAACTATGACTAATGTCACAGGTAAATTAAATAGGAATGAGTCCTGTTATCTGATTGGGTCTGGATCCCAGAAATCTTTTGGACTTTTCTCAGAGTATGAAAAGTTTTCTTTTTGTGTTTCTTTTATTTTTCAAAAGTTAAAAAAGAAGTGCTCTACTCAGCATGGTAAAATGTTTTTGTTGCATTTGTACCCATTCGGCTATTGTTTTGGATGAATTGTTTTTAAACATTAATCAAGATATGTTGTTACAAACTTGAGGCATTGGCAAAAAATACCCATATACGTTATTTTGGTTTCATTTTTTATAGCAAAGTGTCAGCAGATATGTAATAAAAAGGGAAAAGATGGCTCAGTCTGCCATGACCAAGTGGATAGTACACCCTCCACATACTTTCATTCACACACTGATTCTTACTCTAAACAATGGTGGGATAAGAGGCAAAATTCTTCCTCCCTAACCATGACATAACTTTGATTATCTCCCTACCAGCAAGCCCAGGGGAGTTCCCCAACCTTGACAGCAGGTTTACATCCCCCTCAAGTAGGTTCCCTGCTGTCACTCTTATTGAAGGGTGGTGGGAGAGGGTGTAAAGTCTGCCTGAACTGTACTGACAGACATCAAACACCTCCCCTGGGGCACCTACAGAAGCCTGGGGCCCTGGTTCCTATTGGTTACCAGAGACCAAAATGTCGTATTAGTCATACCTAGTAATTACCATTTTATTGGAAGTCTTTTGAGACTAGGCAATAAATGTTTATATGACCGCTTGAATGACCATTAGCATTCCCTTCTCATATTGTTGAATGACCTAGGTACATCTTTTGATGTGTAGCAAGGTGGATAATCACATTTATGAAAACACAAAGAAACAATTCAAGTGGTCTAAAAGCTATGTTTAACTTGAGGAAGACTCTCTTCATGCTTATTTTAGGATGGGTTTTTTGGACTGAAGAGTTTTCAAGTCTATGATTTTAATCTGAGTCTATTCAGCATCTGTGGTTTGCAGCAGATACATAATTAGTATCGCAGGGGATAATTTTCATCCCTTTGTATGATATTGTAGGGATTTCAGTTTTGAAATTAAAGATTGCTGCTGATCATCTATGGTATTTGAATCTCAGTAAATTATTTAGTTTTTAACTTTAGTTTTAACTTTTTTATTGTGAAAGTTAACCATTGCTTTGCATACTTTTTTTATCGAGCAGTGGATCCATGTGAATTATTCTGATGTTCCCAGATTCTCTTTCAGTTCAAATTCTGATTACTGCAAAGCATTTATTTTGTCGAATATGACTGTCTCAAATTTTTACCAATTTGAACACTCTGTAATATTAATTAACATTTTTGTCATGATGTATCCAGTGTATGTTACACAGTGCAGAACCAAAACTCACTGTCATACACACAGAGCAAAACTCACAGCAGCAAAACTCAAACCTGACTTCACCAGGTGAATATTAACTTTCTCCAGTTACCACACATTCCTTCATTCACTGTATATTGAGGTAGCAGACTACCGGAATATCATGTCTAGAGAATCTAAGGGACGACTGTCAGACACCCCCCCTGCCCCGACCATCCTCCAGCCTGCTGTACAACCACACTGCAACCTAGCCTCAGCCCGTCTGCCTGCTTGCTGCCCGTCTGCTCCTGCCTGCCAGCCCGTCTGCTCACAAGGCTCTCTAAGGTTACTCTGCTCAGCCTGCATAGTCTGCTCCTCGCTTGCTTGGACTTCTACTGTGTGTGTACTACTACTCCAGTGGCAGACGAAGAGGACACAGGGATGTGTTAGCTGTGGATAAGCTGCTACATACTC
Organism: Haliotis rubra; assembly: GCF_003918875.1. Classification (NCBI taxonomy): domain Eukaryota; kingdom Metazoa; phylum Mollusca; class Gastropoda; order Lepetellida; family Haliotidae; genus Haliotis; species Haliotis rubra. The sequence continues at coordinate 515,651 of NW_025767263.1, read as the reverse complement.
ACTCATGTAAGTACACCTTCAGTTTGTTCTCACTTTCTGTCCATGTTTTATGTGGAAGGGGGGGGAAGATTGTGACTCTTTTCTGTGAAGAAACTAGTTCAGGAGTTTGTGTGTGTGTGGTATCTCTGTTCGATGAAGTGAGTGAGCCATTCTCACTTTCACTATCTTCCCAACTCCTTTTACGCTTGCGGTTGTACGGGACAAACTGCAATATAGGAATACTATGTGATTGTGTAGAAGTCGATTCATGATTATTGTGTCAGGGTTTTGTTATGTAAACACCACAACTGCCAAAGTACATGGTATGAATGAAAGGACACTTTTAATAGAATGGTATTGTTAGCTGTCAAATTCTCCGCCCATTTAAACAAGGAGATCCCTTACCATTGATTAATCCTATAAAAATGTTAGTCTGAATAAGTTTACTGGAGGTACTGAGCTACTCTCCATTGACAAGGTATGTAAAGCCGGGCGGTAGTACAGGCCTGCTTGTGTGTGGGGAGGTGCAGCATATCTTGGCTGGTGTGGGATTATCAGTTGGGAATCTGGGGTGTAACTGGAGAAGGGATGCTGATGGTACCTGCATCAGGGAGGATAAAGGAACAGCTTGCTGGAAGAAGCCTATTCAACAGCAGATATTCATACACTGAATTGTTATAGGTTCTGTTTGCGTATCACATTAATATATAGGTCAGTGTGCTCACAGTCAAGAACGGTCTTCCTGGGTGTTCCATCCAGGATCCTCTTCCTGGATCCTCTTTCTGGATCCTCTTCCTTGGTGCTGCAAATCCGATCCCATCATTGTTGAGAAATGGATACATCTCTCTGCTTTAGATATATGGATTGTTCTGTTCTTTGTTTAAATATTTCGGTGTAATTAAGTTTTAAGTTGTTGAGAGATGTTTAAGTACGCGTTTATATTTTGCTGTATCTTCAGGATCTTCCGTTGAATTTTAGTGTGTTTTTTGGCTGTCATAAGTCAATGGCATTGTTGAAAGATGTATGTTTCTTGTGTTCGATTCCTGGTTTGTCCCGATTGAGTTTCTGGGTTTGTCAGCCCCATATCCTTGCTTGTTGGTTTTGCCGAAGTGGTACCATCCTGCATCACGTTAGGTTTTCCTCCAAAACGTCATGGTAAGGCAAAAAAAAATATCTTCGTTTCCTATTACATGCTTTTTAAAAATAGGGTAGGTGGGTAAGTTTTTATCTTCTTTTTTTTCCTATTTTTTTAAATTTCTTAGTGGCACCAGGTGGGCACCTGAGGTCTTCAAGAGTACCATATCATGTAGTGACAATGCCTTATGATGAAACATTGAAAGATTTCTATATCAAATCATTATTTATGTTATTTATGTGCAGATTTGGTCAGTGAGGACCCATTATGCCAGTTCAATGCAATTCATTTTAGCCCTACGTACACTGAAAAACATGAAAATATCATACTCGATTTGGATGAAAATGATGAGTTGAAATGCACTCCAGTCATGATATTGACTTGGTTAAAAAAAGATTTAGGATCGGGGGGTTAGGATTGGGTCGGTCGGGTTACCGGAAACGGACATATATTTTGTGTGGCCTAACTGGAATATTGTTCAAAACAGCACTAAACTTACTCTCTCTCAGATTGTTGAATATTATCAAACATTTATGGTTATCATCTGTTCCTGAATGGGGGCCGTGGTGTAGCCTAGTGGTTAAAACGTTCGTACGTCACGCCGAAGACCCGGGTTCGATTCCCCACATGGGTACAATGTGCGAAGCCCATTTCTGGTATCCCCCGACGTGATATTGCTGGAATATTGCTAAAAGCGATATAAAACCATACTCACTCACTGTTCCTGAATGGTTAGACCACCTTCTTGGTGTAGAGGTTAGAGCGTCCGCCCGGAGAGCGGAAGGTCGCGGGTTCGATCCCCGACCGCGTCAAACCAAAAAGACGTTAAAATATGGTACTTGTTGGTCCCTGCCTGGCGCTCGGCATTAATGGGTACAACAAGGACTGGTCGACTCGGAGTCAGTATAATGTGTCTGAGTGGGGTATTCGTGTTTCACTGCAGCATGATATCTCAGTGGGCTAGCACTATAAAACCAGCTTAAGTCTGGGCTAGTACAAGCAGCCGCACACACATACACACGCAGGCACGTCGTCATATGAGTGAAATATTCTCCAGCACGACGTTAAACCCAATTTCACCTCGCCTCGCCCCGACCTCACCTCACCTCACCTCACCTCACCTCACCTCACCTCCTGAATGGTTAATGACATGGCCTTGTGGTTAAAGTGTTAGCTTGTTATGAAATGGGTTAGATTCCCCATTTATCACTGGTAACAGTGTCAAATTTCCTTCATGGATCTGTCGTTCAGTTCCATCATATTTCAATGCAAGGTCCTCAATTTGTCATCTTTAACAACAGGACCCGTTGATTTCAGTTTCAGTTTCAAACATAGTTTATTAATTTGTCTACATATTTGGTTTGAACCCATGTAGATATGTGAAATATTTATCAATATGATGTAATGGGTTTTCTGAGAGATCACATTCACTGTATGGTATTGTAGAGAGCCAGTATATTCACAACTTAACCATCTGTGGTCTGTGCATTTGTAATCTGATCCTGTTGCTGATGAATATGGTGAATAGATTAAAATATGATATGTTTTAATGGGGTCAGGACAGTGAGTTATTGGAATGTGGTATAAATAATATATTTCCTTGCAGTGTTTAAAAGTCAAGGTTCTATGCCCTTGAGGTTTTATTCCATCGTGTTTGAATCAAGGGGTCTTCCAATCTGGTGATGAAGACACTTTGACTTTCATGCTTAATATGAATACTGTATGTGGTTGGTGATGTTCAAAGTTCAGCATAGATGGTAGACTAACACTTAGTTCAACATCCGTAAGCCTATGATTAACCTATGGAGTTACGACAGCATAATGTTATGAACACTTTGTGGATCGGTACCCTGGTATTTAGTACCACTGTTGTCGTAGGTTGTTTGGTAGAGGAGCTAGCTCTGGTTGTCGTAGGTTGTGTGGTAGAGGAGCTGGTTGTCGTAGGTTGTGTGGTAGAGGAGCGAGCCCTGGTTATGTGGTAGAGGAGCGAGCCCTGGTTGTGTGGTAGAGGAGCGAGCCCTGGTTGTCGTAGGCTGTGTGGTAGAGGAGCGAGCCCTGGTTAGGTGGTAGAGGAGCGAGCCGGGGTTGCGTGGTAGAGGAGGGAGCCCTGGTTGTCGTAGGTTGTGTGGTAGAGGAGCGTGCCCTGGTTGTTGTAGGTTGTGTGGTAGAGGAGCGAGCCCTGGTTATGTGGTAGAGGAGCGAGCCCTGGTTGTGTGGTAGAGGAGTGAGCCCTGGTTGTCGTAGGTTGTGTGATAGAGGAGCGAGCTCTGGTTGTCGTAGGTTGTGTGGTAGAGGAGCGAGCTCTGGTTGTCGTAGGTTGTGTAGTAGAGGAGCCAGCTCTGGTTGTCATAGGTTGTGTAGTAGAGAGCGAGCTCTGGTTGTCAGAGGTTGTGTGGTAGAGGAGCCTGAGCCCTGGTTGTCGAGGGCTGTTGTGTGATAGAGGAGCCGAGCCTCTGGTTGTCGTAGAGGAGCCTCCAGCTTGTGAGGGTGTGTGATAGAGGAGCTGAGCTCTGGATTTGTCATAGGGTTGTGTGATAGAGGAGCCAGCCTGGTTGTCGTAGGTTGTGTGATAGAGGAGTGAGCCCTGGTTGTCGTGGGTTGTGTGATAGAGGAGCGAGCCCTGGTTGTCGTAGGTTGTGTGGTAGAGGAGCTAGCTCTGGTTGTCATAGGTTGTGTGATAGAGGAGCGAGCTCTGGTTGTCGTAGGTTGTGTGATAGAGGAGTGAGCCCTGGTTGTCGTAGGTTGTGTGGTAGAGGAGCTAGCTCTGGTTGTCGTAGGTTGTGTAGTAGAGGAGCAAGCCCTGGTTGTCGTAGGTTGTGTGGTAGAGGAGCGAGCCCTGGTTGTCGTAGGTTGTGGGTCAGGAAGCCTAGCTAGGTCAAGGTATATGCTAACAATTGTCCTTCTTACAATAGCACTAGACATGTGGATCAATACAATCTGTGACATGATTCAGCTTTCTCCCACATGGGCTGTTACGACTCTTTATCAAATGGCAGGGCTGGTCTGATGCTGGCTTTTACAGAGTATATTTGATAGTTGTTGTCGAAATGTGAGTGGTTACAGACAGCGGGAGGTGAAAGGGAGGTGTTGGTATGTGGGGTGGGGGTTGGCTTGTGCCAGCTTGGGTAGAAGGATATGGGGATGGTGGGAGATCCAAAACTCCAAAAAGTTCAGTGGGTCCCTTCAATCAAGTATTGTAGCAGCAAACCCCAGCACCGAAGGACACCTTGTAATTTGTAACACTGGTTGTGCCAAAATTAGGCCGTGGTACAGAAACTGGCTGAGCTTGGTGTATTACACTCAACTAGCTGAACATAATGTACTTTGGGGAACTTGGTGTATTACACTCAACTAGCTGAACATAATGTACTTTGGGGAACTTGGTGTATTACACTGAACTAGCTGAACATAATGTACTTTGGGGAACTTGGTGTATTACACTGAACTAGCTGAACATAATGTACTTTGGGGAACTTGGTGTATTACACTCGACTAGCTGAACATAATGTACTTTGGGGAACTTGGTGTATTACACTCAACTAGCTGAACATAATGTACTTTGGGGAACTTGGTGTATTACACTCGACTAGCTGAACATAATGTACTTTGGGAACTTGGTGTATTACACTACGACTAGCTGAACATAATGTACTTTGGGGAACTTGGTGTATTACACTCGACTAGCTGAACATAATGTACTTTGGGGAACTTGGTTTATTACACTCAACTAGCTGAACATAATGTACTTTGGGGAACTTGGTGTATTACACTCAACTAGCTGAACATAATGTACTTTGGGGAACTTGGTGTATTACACTCAACTAGCTGAACATAATGTACTTTGGGGAACTTGGTGTATTACACTCGACTAGCTGAACATAATGTACTTTGGGGAACTTGGTGTATTACACTCAACTAGCTGAACATAATGTACTTTGGGGAACTTGGTGTATTACACTCAACTAGCTGAACATAATGTACTTTGGGGAACTTGGTGTATTACACTCAACTAGCTGAACATAATGTACTTTGGGAACTTGGTGTATTACACTCAACTAGCTGAACATAATGTACTTTGGGGAACTTGGTGTATTACACTCAACTAGCTGAACATAATGTACTTTGGGAACTTGGTGTATTACACTCAACTAGCTGAACATAATGTACTTTGGGAACTTGGTGTATTACACTCAACTAGCTGAACATAATGTACTTTGGGGAACTTGGTGTATTACACTCAACTAGCTGAACATAATGTACTTTGGGGAACTTGGTGTATTACACTCAACTAGCTGAACATAATGTACTTTGGGGAACTTGGTGTATTACACTCAACTAGCTGAACATAATGTACTTTGGGGAACTTGGTGTATTACACTCAACTAGCTGAACATAATGTACTTTGGGGAACTTGGTGTATTACACTCGACTAGCTGAACATAATGTACTTTGGGGAACTTGGTGTATAACACTCAACTAGCTGAACATAATGTACTTTGGGAACTTGGTGTATTACACTCTCGACTAGCTGAACATAATGTACTTTGGGAACTTGGTGTATTACACTCAACTAGCTGAACATAATGTACTTTGGGGAACTTGGTGTATTACACTCGACTAGCTGAACATAATGTACTTTGGGGAACTTGGTGTATTACACTGAACTAGCTGAACATAATGTACTTTGGGGAACTTGGTGTATTACACTCAACTAGCTGAACATAATGTACTTTGGGGAACTTGGTGTATTACACTCAACTAGCTGAACATAATGTACTTTACTTTGGGGAACTTGGTGTATTACACTCAACTAGCTGAACATAATGTACTTTGGGGAACTTGGTGTATTACACTGAACTAGCTGAACATAATGTACTTTGGGGAACTTGGTGTATTACACTCAACTAGCTGAACATAATGTACTTTGGGGAACTTGGTGTATTACACTCAACTAGCTGAACATAATGTACTTTGGGGAACTTGGTGTATTACACTCAACTAGCTGAACATAATGTACTTTGGGAACTTGGTGTATTACACTCAACTAGCTGAACATAATGTACTTTGGGAACTTGGTGTATTACACTCAACTAGCTGAACATAATGTACTTTGGGGAACTTGGTGTATAACACTCAACTAGCTGAACATAATGTACTTTGGGGAACTTGGTGTATTACACTGAACTAGCTGAACATAATGTACTTTGGGGAACTTGGTGTATTACACTCGACTAGCTGAACATAATGTACTTTGGGGAACTTGGTGTATTACACTGAACTAGCTGAACATAATGTACTTTGGGGAACTTGGTGTATTACACTGAACTAGCTGAACATAATGTACTTTGGGGAACTTGGTGTATTACACTGAACTAGCTGAACATAATGTACTTTGGGAACTTGGTGTATTACACTGAACTAGCTGAACATAATGTACTTTGGGGAACTTGGTGTATTACACTGACTAGCTGAACATAATGTACTTTGGGGAACTTGGTGCATTACACTCAACTAGCTGAACATAATGTACTTTGGGGAACTTGGTGTATTACACTCAACTAGCTGAACATAATGTACTTTAGGGGAACTTGGTGTATTACACTCAACTAGCTGAACATAATGTACTTTGAGGGGAACTTGGTGTATTACACTCAACTAGCTGAACATAATGTACTTTGGGGAACTTGGTGTATTACACTCAACTAGCTGAACATAATGTACTTTGGGAACTTGGTGTATTACACTCGAACTAGCTGAACATAATGTACTTTGGGGAACTTGGTGTATTACACTTTCCGACTAGCTGAACATAATGTACTTTGGGGAACTTGGTGTATTACACTCGACTAGCTGAACACATAATGTACTTTGGGAACTTGGTATTATAATTACACTCAGGGCTAGCTGAACATAATGTACTTTGGGGAACTTGGTGTATTACACTTTCGACTAGCTGAACATAATGTACTTTGGGGAACTTGGTGTATTACACTCAACTAGCTGAACATAATGTACTTTGGGGAACTTGGTGTATTACACTCGACTAGCTGAACATAATGTACTTTGGGGAACTTGGTGTATTACACTGAACTAGCTGAACATAATGTACTTTGGGGAACTTGGTGTATTACACTGAACTAGCTGAACATAATGTACTTTGGGGAACTTGGTGTATAACACTCAACTAGCTGAACATAATGTACTTTGGGGAACTTGGTGTATTATACTCGACTAGCTGAACATAATGTACTTTGGGGAACTTGGTGTATTACACTCAACTAGCTGAACATAATGTACTTTGGGGAACTTGACATATAATGGTGATCTCGGTGTATTATAATGTGAACTAAGCATATTATGGGTAACTTGGTGTATAACGCTAAACATGCTGAAATCAGTGTATTATGGTGAACTTGTCATATCGGGCTGTGTTATGCTGACTATACAAGTGTTGGGAATTGGTTGAAATCTGACAATTGATGATTGGTTCATTACCAACAAGCAATCATCGAAAAAAATTGGTTAGCACCATTTTTCAGATTTTCATATTCAGGTTAAGTCATTATTGCAGATACGTATATAGAAAACAATGTGTGGTTCTCTGTTGTCATTGTTGTCGTTGTTGTTGTTGTTGTTGTCGTCGTCGTCGTCATTGTTGTTGTTTGTTTTATTTAGAAACTGCACAAATTGCATTGACGAATTTCACAGCCTGTGTAAAATGATGCAACTTATAAAGTGATGACAATTGTATCATTAAGTTCAGAACATAAAGTTTCCAGTGTCTTTAAGAAATATTCAGTCATGACTTTTCAGCATGTGAAGTGAGTTTCCTAAGAATTAAACACATTTTCAGGCCCTGACAACTTCTAAGATATGTGCCTTCATCAAGTATTTCAAACACTAAAACAGTAGTCCCAAAATCGTTTGTGTTCGATTATGAGAAAATGTAATCGATTGTTTGGTCATATGGTCACTGCGACCAGTCTTCGATTATTACAATTAATTGGAACACCAGTAGACTATGGAACACCAGTAGACTATGCATGATGAACTCAACTTCGTTTATCAGGTTGAACTTTGTCTTTATTGCTGAACTTGGTGAATTATGCTGAACTTGGTGAATCATGCTGAACTTGGTGAATTGTGCTGAAGTTGGTGAATTATGCTGAAGTTGGTGACTTGTGCTGAACTTGGTGAATTGTGCTGAACTTGGTGAATTGTGCTAAACTTGGTGAATCATGCTGAACTTGGTGAATTATGCTGAACTTGGTGAATTATGCTGAAGTTGGTGAATTATGCTGAACTTGGTGAATTATGCTGAACTTGGTGACTTGTGCTGAACTTGGTGAATTATGCTGAAGTTGGTGAATTATGCTGAACTTGGTGAATCATGCTGAAGTTGGTGAATCATGCTGAACTTGGTGAATCATGCTGAAGTTGGTGAATCATGCTGAAGTTGGTGAAATGTGCTGAAGTTGGTGAATCATGCTGAACTTGCTGAACTTGGTGAATCATGCTGAACTTGGTGAATCATGCTGAACTTGGTGAATCATGCTGAACTTGGTGAAGTGTGCTGAACTTGGTGTATCACATTTGACTTGGTCCATGGGTTGGAGTAGATTGATGGAAGGGAAGGTGTAGAGGAGTGGAGGAACATCTGGAAGAAAGGAACTAAAACATAATAAGAAACAGGATACATCTTAAGAGTGTCATAGATTTCATCACAGGTGGGACACAAAATGTAACACTAAATTAGATTACTTTTTTGTATGCTTTCATGCCTAAATATCAGTATATCCCTCGCTCTCGCCCGTGTCGTAAACATAGTATGACATGGGCACTCATATAATATCCTCTATATCTGACCCAGATTGAATCGGTCACAACAGAAACCCCATATAAATCAGTGATCAAGCTGTTAGGACCAACCAGAACCTGAACGTGTTGAGATGATGACAGACAAGGTCTTTGATCACATTTGAGAAGCCTGTGACATCTTAGACAAACTGATTCCTCTGGAGATAGCCTTGATAACATAGGGACAGTCTCACCTACAGTTCTGATGGCTGAGAATGTTATCACTCATAGCGGATGGGAGTCCATGGTAGAACAGGTCCCCATTTATACTTACGCTTTGTCTCTGAATATATATAATTTTGATAGTAACAAATAATCCCATTCAAACTAAAAAAGGAGCCCCAGTGAGATGGGAGATTCAGAACCTGAGGAAATCTAGACTTGCTTCATTTAGGATTTTAGCAGGGAGGGCTAGAGGAAAAATAATGTGGCTAGACAGTAGGGAAAATAATGTGGTTCAGGGACTGTGAGACAGAGGGAAAAATAATGTGGTTCAGGGAGAGACAGACTACACAGGAGGGCTAGACAGTAGGGAAAATAATGTGGTTCAGGGACTGTGAGACAGACTACATTGCAGGGAGGGCTAGACAGTAGGGAAAATAATGTGGTTCAGGGACTGTGAGACAGACTACATTGCAGGGAGGGCTAGGCAGTAGGGAAAATAATGTGGTTCAGGGACTGTGAGACAGACTACATTGCAGGGAGGGCAAGCAAGTAGGGAAAATAATGTGGTTCAGGGACTGTGAGACAGACTACATTGCAGGGAGGGCTAGGCAGTAGGGAAAATAATGTGGTTCAGGGACTGTGAGACAGACTACATTGCAGGGAGGGCTAGACAGTAGGGAAAATAATGTGGTTCAGGGACTGTGAGACAGACTACATTGCAGGGAGGGCTAGACTGTAGGGAAAATAATGTGGTTCAGGGACTGTGAGACAGACTACATTTTGCAGGAGGGCTAGTCAGTAGGAAAAATAATGTGGTTCAGGACTGTGGAGACAGACTACCTTGCAGGAGGGCTAGGCAGCAGGAAAATAATGTGGGCTAAATGACTGTGAGACAGACTACATTGCAGGGAATGCTAGGTTCAGGATAATGTGGTTCAGAGACTGTAGAGAGAGACTACATTGCAGGGAGGGGCTAGACAGTAGGGAAAATAATGTGGTTCAGGGACTGTGAGACAGACTACATTGCAGGGAGGGCTAGGCAGTAGGGAAAATAATGTGGTTCAGGACTGTGAGACAGACTACATTGCAGGGAGGGCTAGACAGTAGGGGGAAAATAATGTGGTTCAGGACTGTGAGACAGACTACATTGCAGGGAGGGCTTGGCAGTAGGAAAATAATATGGTTCAGGGACTGTGAGACAGACTACATTGCAGGGAGGGCTAGGCTGTAGGTAAAATAATGTGGTTCAGGGACTGTGAGACAGACTACATTGCAGGGAGGGCTAGGCAGTAGGGAAAATAATGTGGTTCAGGGATTGTGACACAGACTACATTGCAGGAGGGCTAGGCAGAAGGGAAAATAATGTGGTTCAGGGACTGTGAGACAGACTACATTGCAGGGAGGGCTAGGCAGTAGGGAAAATAATGTGGTTCAGGGACTGTGAGACAGACTACATTGCAGGGAGGGCTAGGCAGTAGGGAAAATAATGTGGTTCAGGGACTGTGAGACAGACTACATTGCAGGGAGGGCTAGGCAGTAGGGAAAATAATGTGGTTCAGGGACTGTGACACAGACTGAACCATCTGCGGCAGGTCAGATAGGACTTGGATGGCCAGGTTCATGGATTGGTTGATCGTGTGTTATCACACACTGAAGGTGTCAATAAATTCTCATAACATATATAGAGAATACTACACGAGGTTTCATTATTACATTACTCTATACGCAACGAAGGTCCTTCCTATGGTATCTGACCGGTTTAAAGCGCGGTCAGATAACATAGAAAGGTCAATGAAGCTCGTGATAATTCGTATGTAATGAGACCGAAAGTGCGTGGTATTTTATTTATTACCCACGCCCTTACATGCATTAAATTGACAAAATAGCATATTTTATTATTTTTTGGTTTCAAACCCGAAACCGTGTCATAAAAAGGTTGCGGAAGAGTTTTGTACTGTAGTACAATATTTGCATGACGCCACACTGTAATGACATCACTGCCTTGGTAACCGACGCCAGGATGCATGTCAGTTGTCATCGCCCGCACAGCCTCCTACAGTAAATTACTCCGTGAGCACCCCGCTTCTTGGTTTGCAGTTGCTTCGCTTGGCTAACTTTACAGGTGGGAAACATTGGCGCTTATGTTTTTGAACACGGATATAATGTCTCAGTTCGACTCACAATTAAACAGCTTACACGCAACGTTCGCAATGTTTACATTCCCCACAATGCATTTAAGTTGAATGAATGAAATTCGTTATGAATGAAAACATAGTTACGGGCCAGAATGTGACCTAATTGAGAGGTCATCGGTTATCCAATCAAATCGTTAGAATCTCAGGTCAAGTCGATTGAATGACAGGTGGCTGATGTTTACACTCGTGTGACATACAAAAGATTAGTATGCAACTACCCAGAACGTTGACCACGCGGTAATAAATCACTGGATTGTCTGGTCCTGATTGAAGGTGAATTTGATGGCTGATGTTCACAGGTTGACACACAGTGTTAGCCAACAAATAGTCAGTGAATAGGGAAGGTGAATCTGGGTTAGAACATGTTCATCAATGCTGGTTGAGATCATCAAGCAGTGTGGGGCTGTGGGGTAGCCCAATGGTTAAAGGTGCTCGAAGACCTTGGTTGATCCCCACATGGGTACAATGTGTGAAGCCCATTTCTGGTGTCCCCCACCGTGATGTTGCTGGAATATTGCTAAAAGCGGCATAAAACCAAACTCAGTCAACAGTGAGGATCGATGCTCATGACGTCAGTCACTGTTTTGTGTAGTCCTCGATCATTTGTACAGTTTTGCTGGAATATATTTCTGAATGCAGCTCTATGCCTACCAAACACACATTCTTCCTTGATTTTGTAGCCAAGTATGTAATATATTTGGAGATTAATCTAGAATGAAATCTAAAGGTGCATGAAAATTACATGATCACCTTGGCTACACACCAAGTATCTGAGATAAGTTTTTCGTGATGGTCCGTCCCCTGACACCAATAGACAGTGCAGCTTCTTGAATAGCTAGTCCCAAGCTCGTCTTCCTCCATAAAGGATCCACAGGTATGTCAATCTAATAGATGGTTTCGCTGATCAATATATTGATGTTCTCTTGTCTCCCTGAATCGTGGAAATTGCTGAGTTGCTGAATTCAGGTAGGCCAAAATTCAATAAAGATTGGAAATTCACAAATACCTTAAATAACACATTAGCCAAACATTTAATCTTTTCAAGAGATTCAATCGTCTGGTTGGAGTCTATTTTAGTATTGTGGTATTGGGAATATCTGTGTGGTGTGACAAGGATAAATTTTATCTGTATAAAATGGTATCTGTTTATTGTTTAACACAGCACTCAGCAATATTCCAGCTATATTATTTTATTATTTATTATTATTATAGGACATTTATATAGCGCACATATCAACGCACTAGTGCATGCTCAAGGCGCTGGTATTTTTTCCCTCGATCATTGGATGTCAATCTCAACGGCACATCGCGTTATCAATCTCAACTCCCTGGGGAGTATACAACTCTTGCAGCCACTAGGCGCACCGAGTTATTGTGGCTTTTTCATCCTAATGAGGTACATGGTGGTGGTCTGTAAATAATCAAGTCTGGACCAGACAATCCAGTGATTGACATCATGAGCATGGATCTACGCAATTGGGATACGATGACATGTGTCAACCAAGCAGTGAGCCTGTCCACTCGATACTGTTAAGCGTCTCTCACAACAAGCATGGTTGTTGAAGATCAATTTTAACCCTTATCTTCACTGGTCACATATAGTGGTGGATATCTGTTAGGTGCTATTGAAACATAAGTGTCAGTGTCAGTGGCCATAAGTGATGCAGGATTCTAATGTTTACCACTGTGGTGAAACTCAAAAACATGAGTACGATGCTAACAGTGAGTACGATGCTAACAGTGAGTGCGAATGGTTGAACTCCGTTTTTAGCAATATTCCTGCAATATCGCGGCAGGAGACACCAGAAATGGCCTTCACACATTGTGCCCATATGGGGAATTGAACCCGGGTCTTCAGCATGATGAGCAGACACTTTAACCATAAGACGACCCCACCACCCCATGATGCTAGCAAACTCAGAAACAAAATCATAGAGAACATGGATTTGAACCCATGATCCTGGGTTACTGATGTATCCAAGGGAGGTAACTCTGCACCGCTTATAGCAGCACCTTTGATAAACAGCAAACTCTGCCCCTGTAATTACTAGGGTAGAATGTTGAAGATCTCGGACATTTAATAGCCAACTTGCTACCATCACAGTTCTTATTGTTAAAGGAAGCTCCGCAATGATGTGAAACAGGAGGATAATTGTACAGAGTGGAAATTTGACCAGTGTCAGAAAGCGGGTTAAGTGCCCTTGTTTTGTATTGTCAGTCACCTTCAGTCATAAAGAGACCTGACAGGGTTAAATGGGAGGGGTGTTGTCGCTCTGTCCCTCCCTATTGTAAAACAATGGCAACATTTGATGCCTTGGCTGTCAACAGTATTGGCCATTAGCTATCCACAAGTAGGGCCATAAACCCAACCCTATTTACACCAGCTCAGGGGCGGTGGGGTAGCCTAGTCGTTAAAGCGTTCGCTCGTCACGTTGAAGACCCGGGTTCGATTCCCCATATGTGTACAATGTGTGAAGCCCATTTCTGGTGTCCCCCGCCGTGATATTGCTGGAATATTGCTAAAAGTGGCGTAAAACCACACTCACTCACTCACTACACCAGCTAATCTCAACATAGACTAACAACTAGTCTCTGAAATAAACATATTTTACTGAAAAAAGTTCAAAGTAAAAAAAAATAAATATATAATGAAAAGGAGCCCTGAGACGTTCATTTTCAGAAGCTGAGGAAATCTAGACTTGCCACATTTTCTCGACTTGTGTTGGCCTTCTTGGATATATTTGCTTCAGGGTCTGTACAACAGACTAATCTCAACCATTAGCTATCCACAAGGAGGGCCATAAACCCAACCCCATTACACCAGCTCATCTCAACACTACAGTCTGTGTTTATGTTGCAACTGTCTTAACACTAAGGGTGTTATGTCTTTGTTACAATGTAGATGGCAATGAGTTCTCTTTGGCCCATAGATAGTTACAAGGCAAGAAATATACAACCCATCAAAGCACTCACTAGTGTAAATATAGCTACATACTTCAGTCAACTATTTTAAACTAGATTTTGCAAAATATGCCATAATGTTTACAGGTACTGTTTACACATGAACTGATGTATTGTAAAACAAATTCGTAACGGTGAAAATATTATTGTCATGAGTTTAGTAAATGATGAAACTCTGTGAAAATTGGCAAATTCTTAAATCTTTACACCAATATGCAGCTGTTCACATGCACGATATTTGCACATGGTTTTCAGCAATTTGATACATGATCCTCATAAAATCCATCTGCATAAAGTTTGCAGTTGGTTCCCCCAAGTTAGAGAAGAAATTCATCTTCAATGTAACTATATATATATATACATAGCATATAGTGAGTGCTTTAAGCGAGTCTAAACTTTTCATGTGTAGTATAACAACTGGCTTTCTTAACATTGTAAATATATACTTTATATATATGTGTTTCGAAATATGAGTAATGTTTAAGACAATCTCAAAACTACCGTCTATTTATGTTGCTATAGTCTTAGCAGTGTTGTGCCTAGGTTACGATATAGAGGCGATGAGTACCCTTTGGCTGATAGATGGTTAGAAGGCTAGAAATTAGTGTTGGGAATTGATTGAAATCTCACAATTGATGATTGCTTCATTACCAACGAACAATCATAGAAAAAAATTGGTTAGCGTCATTTTTCAGATTTTCCTATCCAGGTTGTTACTGCAGAAAAGTATAACATGATGCAACTTGTTACTTTAAAGTGATGACTAATATATCATGAACATAAACTTACTGGAGTCTTATAGAAATATTCAGTCATGACTTTTCAGTTAGTGGAGTGAGTTTTCTAAGAAATAAACATGTTTTCAGGCCCTGACAACTTCTAAGATATGTTCCATTGTCAAGTATTTCAAAGACTAAAACAATAGTTCCAAAATCGTTTATGTTCGATTATGAGAAAAAGTGATTGATTGCTTGGTCGTTTGGTCACTGCGACCAATCTTCGATTATTTTATTAATCGGAACACCACTACTAGAAATAGAAACTGGCTTTCTTAAAATAGCAAATGTATACATTTAATATATGTCAAAATATGAGCAAATTTAAGCCATACACCTTTGCTTATGTTAAATATAAAGAGGTAGATGTCATTCATATTTTGGGGGATATTTTCTGAGAGTAAAGACTGAGTTTTTCTATATGTGGTTTATAAAACCATTTCATGATCCCTGACTTTTTTAAGTGTAACACTTCTAACTAACTTGTGAAAAAGAACATCTACTGTAAAATTAAATGAATTATTAAATTTTCATCTCTGACAATCCTGAAAACAAAATAACCAGTGTTGCATCACTGACTCCTTCCCAGCTTCTTTACTGAAGGGCGGTGATGTAGCCTAGTGATTAAAGTGTTCGCTCATCACGCCAAAGACCTGGGTTCTTTTTCGCACATGGGTACAATGTGTGAAGCCCATTTCTAGTTTCCCCTACTGTGATATTGCTGGAATATTGTTAAAAGCGGCGTAAAACTAAACCCACTGACTCACTCATTATACAGATTTATACACTCACTCTTGAAGCATGACTGTTTTAGGTTGAAATCAAGGGAGTGTGTAACATAAACCAGTTGACACACCTGTCTGATTGCCTCATGATATGACTAAAGTTGGTGCACCATCCCTTGTGGAAGTAACTGGGCCAATCCTTCACCATCCCTCTACCATATCTCATTATCACAGGTGCCCTTTCAAGTATAACACTTATGCATAATGCACCTCCATGTAAAGTTGAACCTGGATAATCTGGATACCTCCACACCATCCTACTACTATATCTCATTATCAGTGTTGCAAGTGCCCCTTCAAGTATAACACTTGTGCATAATGCACCGCCATGTAAAGTTGAACCTGGATAATCTGGATACCTCCACACCATCCTACTACTATATCTCATTATCAGTGTTGCAGGTGCCCTTTTAAGTGTTAAGCACAAAATAAAATGTAAAATCGTAATGTAGAACAAAGTCTAATTTCTGGAGCTGAATTAGTCCAGTCATTCCAAATCATTCAAGATTTTGTTGCATTTAGTATTTATTCTTTTAGGTCTGGGAGAGGAGCTACCTATGATTCTATTACTGGTCGGGTAGGTTTGTGGAGGAGGTGGGTGGTCAGGCTCTCTCAATTATACCACACAGCGTGTCATTACACCCTATCAATGCACCATACCCTTGCTCAATTGGGCTGCTAAGAATCCATGATATATATCAGGAGTATTGGGTAACAGATGCTAATATAGGGGAATGGATGCAATAACAGGTCAGCAGTTGGTGTATTATTCATAATATAGAGTGAAACAATGGCAACATAATTACTTGACATGCTTTGACCATATTGAAACATCAAATTATCATTACGACATTGACCAGTCACATAATTACTGTCAAGTTAAATATATATGAGTATTGACTATTATCCTGCCTGGCTTGGATATATTTCAGTTTTCTTATCTCGCTTTGATAAATATAACCCGAATTCTAGTAAAAACCGGGCGCTGGGGTAGCCTAGTGGTTAAAGCGTTCGCTCGTCACGCCGAAGACCCGGGTTCGATTCCCCACATGGGTACAATATGTGAAGCCCATTTCTGGTGTCCCCCTGCCGTGATATTGCTGGAATATTGCTAAAAGCGGCGTAAAACCAACTCACTCACTCACTCTAGTAAAAACACTTCTTTTTGAAAGTTTCCTGAATATTTCATTCTAGTGAAAGCGAGTAGCAAATTAAATGCATGAATGGAGATAGTTCAGTTTACAAAATATGCACATGAATCGTAACAGCAGTAGTGATCATGGGTTTCGCCAAAGTGGTAACCAATTAGTGAGTAGGTGAGTCCTTGAGTAAGTGAGTGACTGACTGAGTTTGGTTTTACGCCGCTTTGAGCAATATTACAACAATATCACGGCAGGGGACACCAGAAATGGGCTTCACACATTGTACCCATGTGGGGAATCGAACCCAGGTCTTCGGCGTGACAGAGTGCTTGAGAGTGAGTGACATTTAAAGCTACACACAATGGTATTTCAGGTAAATAAGGTGATAATAGCAGCTATTCTGACACAGCTGTGACTCCACAACTAATCCACCTGAAAGATGCTCAGGACAAATTTTTCATCACCCCAGGCCTTCCTCCGACATAAAGCTGCCACTCTGTGATGAAACTGAAATTAATTCATTAATACAGGTACGCATGCATCGTTAAGCCCATTCAGTCACTGGTTAAAGTCATTCACAAATCCCTTGCTCAGTAGGATTATGGCGTGAACAATCTACCACCTGCACAGTTATGTGACCTCAGTCCTCTGTCTGGGAAGAGTACATGTCAGGACTGGGTCACACAAGCCACAAGCAGGTAAATTGTTGACATAGGTGGCTTGGCAATCCCAGGTCGGAAAACAGGTCTTGTAGTGCCTGCATGCTTTATGTACATGTTGTCATGGCTGATTGGACAGAAACTCAACACACTTCCTAATGTTGATAATATGTTAGTCTATATTGAAATAATCATAGCTTTTGATCAGTGAAACAAGAATTACATGTGCCTTGTGTTTCTGAAACCTATAAAAAACAGGTCTTGCAGTGCGTACATGCTTCATGTACATGTTTGCCATGGCTGATCGGACAGAGAAGCTCTACACTCTTCCTGATGTCAGTAATATGTTAGGCCATATTGAAATAATCATAGCTTTTGATCAGTGAAACAAGAATTCGTGTGGCCTTGTGTTTCTGAAACCTATAAAAAACAGGTCTTGCAGTGCGTACATGCTTTATGTACATGTTTGCCATGGCTGATCGGACAGAGAAGCTCTACACTCTTCCTGATGTCAGTAATATGTTAGGCCATATTGAAATAATCATAGCTTTTGATCAGTGAAACAAGAATACATGTGGCCTTGTGTTTCTGAAACCTATAAAAAACAGGTCTTGTAGTGCCTGCATGCTTTATGTACATGTTGTCATGGCTGATCGGACAGAGAAGCTCTACACTCTTCCTGATGTCAGTAATATGTTAGGCCATATTTGAAATAATCATAGCTTTTGATCAGTGAAACAAGAATACATGTGGCCTTGTGTTTCTGAAACCTATAAAAAACAGGTCTTGTAGTGCCTGCATGCTTTATGTACATGTTGTCATGGCTGATCGGACAGAGAAGCTCTACACTCTTCCTGATGTCAGTAATATGTTAGGCCATATTGAAATAATCATAGCTTTTGATCAGTGAAACAAGAATACATGTGGCCTTGTGTTTCTGAAACCTATAAAAAACAGGTCTTGCAGTGCGTACATGCTTTATGTACATGTTTGCCATGGCTGATCGGAGAGAGAAGCTCTACACTCTTTCTGATGTCAGTAATTTCTGTTATTTTATACAGAAATAATTATAGTGTGATTGCATGGCTTTTGATGACTGAAACTAGAATTTATTTGGTCTTATGTTTCTGAAACCTCCACTAATTCTTGTAGAACCTACATGTTATGTATGTATGTTTGTCATGGCTGATCAGACAGAGACACTCAACACAGTTCCTGATGTTAGTAATATCTGTTATTTTATACTGATATTTTTTTTTGTTGATATGTGAGCCAAGAATGTATTTGGTCTTATGTTTCCCAAACCTAAAGCAGGTCTCGTAGTACCTACATGTTATGTATACATACTTGTCACAGAAGCTCTACACAGTCTCTAGTGTTAGTAATATCTGTTTATATGAAATAATTACAGTGCAGTAACATGGCTTTTGAGTACACCACTTAATCTGCCCGTGAGATGTTCACAGTTACACTTCTCACACTACCGGGTACCCATTCACTGCTGGATTATCTTTCTCACCTCCCTGGGGAGTATACCACTTAAGCTGCCTGTGAGGTCTTAACAGTTATAATTCTCACACTACCAGGTACCCGTTCACTGCTGGATTACCAGATGCATGATTCAAACAAAGTCTCATGCTTAAGGAGACACCTGACATGCCACATGTGCAATGTTCTTCATTTGGGTGTAGGACCAAACCCATGGGAAATAACTGGAGTCAATTACTGTATATGATATTTATGAATGTGGTCTGTATTTATTCTACAGCTTACTCAAACCATTTCTTATCCACGTAAACATTTCATTTTACAAAACAATGGTACGCTTGTCCAAACAGAAAATTCATGTCGCATTGATTCATAACTGACATTCTTTGCAATATGTCCTGTTTCCTGATTAATTCTGAATCACGCATATGAAAGATGTCTAGCACACATATGAACGATGTGTAAACAATGCTTGTAATTCTGATCCTGGGAATGTGTGTCTTATTTGGCCGTCGTACTACAATATACCACATATAATGAATGAATGCTGCCTTGCCTTCATGACCAGCCTAATCTGATTGGTCAAAATCCTAAACCCCATTATGTCCATTTGACAAGAATATAGATGCTTTCTGTTCATATGTTTCACTGAGCTGTTTGTTTTCATTACAAGATGACGATATTGATATTTCATTGGTTTATAGACAGTACATGATATTTCCAAAAATATTAACTTAGTACCTGTCAAGAGATAATTTACCTACATTAAGATTTTTTTAATGAAAATATCCAACTATCTACGTAACAGCACTCAACTGAAAACTTCTGTAAATGAAAGCATGGGAATGTGAAAAGAATTGTAGACAAATGCTGTTGTAAGAGGCGACTTAGTTGATCAAGTCAGATTCTGTGACTTGCTTGATGCATGTCATATGTTGTTTGTGTGAATGGATGCTCATGATGTCAATCACTGGATTGTCTGGTCCAGACTTGATTGCTTTCAGACCATCATCGTAGAATCATAGAGCTGAAATATGGCTGAGTGCAGTGCTGAGAAACCAAGAACAAACAAACAAACATGACAGAGGTTTGAACTTGAACTTTCAAATAAAGACCTTGTTTAGTGAACCCTACACGTCAGACTTTTGACCTAAATAGATTCAGATTTGTTCTCAAAGCCACATGGGGGCGGCAGGGTCTTGTGGTTAAAGCGTTCGCTTGTCACACCGAAGACCCGTCTTCGATTCCCCACATGGGTACAATATGTGAAGCCCATTTCTGGTGTCCCCCTGCCATGATATTGCTGGAATATTGCTAAAAGCGGTGTAAAACCCAACTCACTCACTCACTCTAATTTTTGCCATGCTGCAGTCACATGGTGTGAGAATATGCTGCTAATGGCGGTCACTAAAATTAAACTCACTCACTCACTCACTCAACTCAATCAATCAATCACTCACCATCACCCACTCAATCAACTCACTCACTCCTCAATCAACCCACTCACTCAATCAAAGCCACATCAACCAAACGCACATTGACTTACAAACAGTAAGAAATGAATTGGGTGCTGGCGATTTGTTCCCTGACTCTGAGGGTGTGGGTTCAAATCCCGGATGGGACTCAACCCAAAAAATACTAGAATTTGTACTTTACTAAGAAAGTGTAATCCCAAATATAACATATGCTGCAAGAAATGAATACTTTTTATAGACGTTAAAATATAAAATCCATAGATGTAGAACAAGTCAGTTTCCAAAAGAGAAAATCTTAAATACAAGACGTCAATAATTTTGAGTCTCAGACCTGAAATAATCCTTCTACTCACAGTCAAAAGATGTATGAGCATTGTTTGATTGTTTGTTTGATTGTTTGATTGTTTAGTCCACCTGCGGCATTGTTGAGTTACCAGACACAGGGCAACAAGCCCAGCGTGTTGTGAGACAGGCCCAATATTTGAGTACAGCACTTGTTACACAAACCAAGATTCGACAAGCACACGTAAGAGTGTTTTCTCCTTGTTGGCCCAAGTGTTAGCAAAACTTGATTCAATAGCAGAATCACCTCGTCAAACAATTACTTCACACTCCACACATTGCCAGACTTGAAAGGTCATGTCAGGAGCTGACATGGATCGCCTACAAAAATTTCAAAGGGAATCACAATTCTTCAGAATTTTTCATTGGTTCAATGATGATATTTGCTTTGATAAAAAATTAAAAGCTACACTTCTAAGTTCTTTTTTGAACAAGAGAAGTGTCATGTATGTCCCATGAAAATTTCAGATTGAGACACAAATCTCCATGTTGGCAAATTTTTATAGATTGAATGGTGAAATTTTTAATGTTAATGTTTGTGTGAATATTAGAAAAATATTTGTATCATATTGAGATCATGATCATAGCTTCACCATTTTGGACTGAATTAGTGGTGTAGTGGGCAGAGTGTTCGCTTGTAGGTGGTTTGAATCCCTCTCCTCGTCTTACAAACCGTTGTTGAAAGATGGTGCTTGTTATCCTGCCTTGTGGCCATCAGTATGGGATGAGTGAGTGAGTGAGTGAATGAGTATGGTTTTACGCCGCTTTTACAATATTCCAGCAATATCATGCTGGGGGGACACTAAAATGGGCGTAGCCCATCGTAGTTGATCTTACCCATGTGGGGAATCCAACCCGGTTCTTTGGCTTCTTCACTGCAGGGGACTCCAGAAATGGGCTTCACTCATCGTACCCATGTGGGCAATCAAACCTGGATCTTTGGCGTGACGAGCAAATACTTTAACCCCTAGGCTACCCATCACCTCACTAGGTACATGAAAATACATTGTAAATGCGTGTCCCAGTGAAACTGAGGGATGGTGTCCCGAGTGACTTGCACTGAGCACTGGTCACTACAGTGGAAGCTGTCTAAACCGGCACTCATCGGGACTGAAGAAATAATCCAGTTTAGACAGCGTGCCAGATTGTGGAGCGGACACAGTTACCTACAACTAAAACTGGACCAGCTTTGTCACTCTCATATACATTGTTGTATCACGTGGTTCTCTCAACTACTGCACAGACTGACAAAAAGACGTGTCAAATCACTAATTACATGTACAAGTGTACCCATACTGAACTAAGATTCAATTATCTTTGTCCGCAACCATGTAGTTGTAACGCAGGATTAATTAGTGACAATACACACTCGGCCAACTCCTCGGCACGTGCCGGATTAGACAGCGCTGATAACTGTATAAACACATATTCCGGCTGCTCATTTCATGCCAAGATCCGGAATTGACAGCTGCCGGATTGCAGAGCTTTTAAATGATGATAAATGCACTAGCCACAGGACGGGACTGAGATTTGATGCCGGTGTTGACAACTTACTGGAGTGGACAGCTGCTGGTCTTGACAGCTTCTACTGTATATATACTGACCAGCAAATGAAACGCAATTCAAGAAATCAAAACAATTGTGTTAAAGTATCAAATCCAAACTCATGCTGAAAGAGTATAATTTTCATGAATTCTGAGTTGCGTTTTTATTGCTGTCAGTATAGGTGCTGTAGTCTCGACACAACGCAACGTTAAATCCCGTCTCACTTCCCCTACATCATTAATGGATCAAGGGCTGGTGCTACAGAGAAGCTCATTTGATAAACTTGATAATCTGGTAATTTGTAAGCACCAACATCACTCTGCCATCTTGGACTTTGTGTTAATTGATTGACTTTCATCGGACTCAGTTCATCGTGTTGGCGACAAGTGTCGATCAGTTTAGTATCGGCACATTTGTTGATTACAGTTAATTACAAACAGGTAATGAGGTAATTTTGCTCTTTCGTATCATGAAGTGCCAATGAATACCTGATTGAGATTGAATCATTGATAATTCAGGCTGCCGTTGGTTTCGTGGTAAGCATTTCAGACCACTGAAGTAATGAAATAGTGACATATTGCCTAGAAGGTTTAATGAAATATTGATAGCTTTATGATGAAATGTCAACAGAATAACATCAGTATTGAATTACCTACAGAATAACGCTTAACTTCTTTGAGTGGCATTTAGACTGACTGCCTGACTGAGTTTGGTTTTACGCCGCTTTTAGCAATATTCCAGCAACATCACGGCAGGGGACACCAGAAATGGGCTTCACACATAGTACCCATGTGGGGATTCGAACCCGGGTCTTCGGCGTAACGAGCCAACGTTTTAACCCTTAGGCTACCCCACTGCCCCGAGTGGCATTTAGAGGTTGGTGTAGTCTGTCTCACAGTCCCTGAACCACATTATTTCCCCTACTGCCAAGCCATCTGTGCAGCTAAAGCCCTAAATAAAGCAAGTCTAGATTCCCTCAGGTTCAGGAATCTCTGGTCTCCCTTGGGCTCCTTTTCAATTTAAATGGGCTTGTTTGTTACCATCAAAATTATATATATTCAGAGACTAAGCATTAGTCTAAGGTTGGTGTGATGAACAAGGAGGATATGTTTGTTTCAGAGACTAGATGTTAGTCTTTGCTTCCTGAACTAGTCCAGACTAACGCCAGTTTTACAGTTCCAGCGTGGCGACACCATGCCAGTCTTAACCAGAACTGCACCACATGTGCACTTGATTATCAGGCAGACCCATGCAAGTCTTTAATATTGGTCAAGTCTAGATTACAGCAGTTTAGACCAGACCCATTTTATTTCTGGTTTTACGGATCCGCCGGTCGTATTTTTTCAGTAATAAGAAGAAAACAATCAAATTTTCCCTGCTCAAAAAATAAAATCCTCATGTTTTCATTGGCCAAAAATGTAAACTTACAAAAATATAATTTTTGATTGTTTTTTGCCCCATATAAACTTCATAAATTGCCAAAAATAAAATACTTTTAGCATTTAAAAGGAAAATTATTTTGTCTAGCAATTTTTATTTTTTTTTTTTTTTCCTCCTGCCTGTAGGTTTTCTGAGGACAAAAGTCTGTAAAACAAGAATTAAAATTGGTGTGGTCTTAAAAGAACATGAAGAAAGTCTCATGGCTAATTACCATATTCTATTAAGATAATTTAAGAACTATTGTTTTGGTAAAATAAGAGCATTTCAGACATGTTGATATATGCATACATCAAGAATACAATTTGTCAAATGCACTTAACTTGGAATAACAAATGACAGAAACCTTTAAACAAATACTGATAAACAAATCAATTTATCTGGTGAAATGCTGGCAGACATTTGGCAGTGCACAGCCACAAATACAGGGAGTCAGTAGAAACTGCCAAAACAGTTACCAAGGTTACGACATAAGAAAACAGCCATAGCTATGCTCATCTCCACATGCATGGGCCAGAGAAAAGTGAGTGCTGAGCTGGCTGTGCTTATCTGTAGTCATCTGATACACAGTTTTATACAGGGAGCGCACTCCCTTAGATGTCAGAACCAGTGCCCAGATTGTGAGAGATGGTGCTTGGTAAAATAGACTAATGCTTAGTCTCTGAATATATATATAATTATGATTGTAACAAAACAAACCCATTTATACTAAAAAGGATCCCCAGGGAGACCAGAGATTCAGAAACTGAGGAAATCTAGACTTGCTTCATTTAGCATTGCAGGGACTGACTGACTGACTGACTGAGTTTGGTTTTACGCCGCTTTTAGCAATAATCCAGCAACATCACGGCGGGGGACACCAGAAATGGGCTTCACACATTGTACCCATGTGGGGATTCGAACCCGGGTCTTCGGCGTGACGAGCCAACGCTCTGACCACTAGGCTACCCCACCGTCCCTGAGCATTGCAGGGAGGACTAGGCTGTAGGGAAACTATGGTTCAGGGACTGTGAGACAGACTATTGTTTATACTGATTTGGACACATTTTTATGGATTAACCAATCTCGACAAATGGTAGCTGGAAAATTTGAAAAGCATTAGTACATTTAATCCACTATTTCAAGGTTCTCATCAAGAAACTGTACAAGATATATATTGTGCCAAACATTCCATGTAGAAATGTTGACAATATTCTATAAACAACAACAGGAAGTTCATAATAAGTCGGAAAGAATACATATACAAATAAGGCTACGTAGTGATCTCAGTTTCCTGATACAATTTTATGATCTGGAGTTTGAATCCAGAACGAGTGGTTTCTTCTAATCCTCCACCATCCATCTTCCATAATAAGGCTACATACTGATCAACATCCTGATCCTGATACAGTTTTATGATCTGGAGTTTGAATCCAGAACGAGTGGTTTCTTCTAACTCCACCATCCATCTTCCATAATAAGGCTACGTACTGATCAACATCCTGATCCTGATACAGTTTTATGATCTGGAGTTTGAATCCAGAACGAGTGGTTTCTTCTAATCCTCCACCATCCATCTTCCATAATAAGGCTACATACTGATCAACATCCTGATCCTGATACAGTTTTATGATCTGGAGTTTGAATCCAGAACGAGTGGTTTCTTCTAATCCTCCACCATCCATCTTCCATAATAAGGCTACGTACTGATCAACATCCTGATCCAGATACAAGTTTACGCTCTGGAGTTTGAATCCAGAGTGAGTGTCCCACCATTATAGGTCATGGGTTGGTCATGCTTGTGGGTTAAAGTGGGGGAAATTATTAATATCACTTCAAGCTTTCCTCCACATCAAGCTGACACACTGTGACATAACTGAAGCCATGTTAAACTGACTCATTTGATTTGATGATGACCTAACTGTCTGCTTCCACCAAAAACATAAAAACTGACCGTCTGCCACTCATGATCACAGTCAAAAAATATTTGCGTTCCTCCTACTTGAAGCTGACACACTATGATGTAACTGATCAAAGCCATGTTAAACTTGAGTCACTTGATTTCATGAAGCTGATATGCTACGCTGCGTAAAATGATAAAACTGATCAATGATCACAGTTAAAAGATATTTAGCATTTCTGCCACATCAAGCTAACACACTGTGATGTTGGTCAAAGCCATGTTTAATTCTCTTGCTTGATTTGATGATGACGTGATGATATGCTACCGCGTAAAAACATAAAAACTGACCGT
Source organism: Haliotis rubra (assembly GCF_003918875.1). Classification (NCBI taxonomy): domain Eukaryota; kingdom Metazoa; phylum Mollusca; class Gastropoda; order Lepetellida; family Haliotidae; genus Haliotis; species Haliotis rubra. Next base: position 489,477 of record NW_025767263.1, on the reverse strand, counting down.
CTGCCGCCCATGATCACAGTTAAAAGATATTTAGCATTTCTGCCACATCAAGCTAACACACTGTGAAGTAACTGGTCAAAGCCATGTTTAACTCTCTTGCTTGATTTGATGATGACGTGATGATATGCTACCGCGTAAAAACATAAAAACTGACCGTCTGGCAATCATTATCACAGTTAAAAGATATTTGGTGTTCCTCCCACATCAAGCTGACACACTGTGATGTAACTAATCAAAGCCATGTTTGTGTCACTTGCTTTAATAATCACATATATGTGCTACCTAAAACATAAAAACTGACCGTCTGCCGCCCATGATCACAGTTACAAGATATTTAGCATTTCTGCCACATCAGGCTGACATGCAGCAATGGCACTACAATATGTTCAAAGGGCGTTACACGACTTACTGACTCAGTCATAAACCAATTTCACCAGAAACCTGACAATACCGTCTTGTGTGTACACTGCTATGCATTCCTGACATTATGTCTTCCCAGAACAAACCTGTCTGAATAAACAATGCTGCATAGAGGTCGGAACAGAATTTCCGAAGAAGATGATACTCAGTGTTGAATGTCTACAAAAACAGCCCCTGGCTCCCCAACCGTGTTCTCAGTATTTTTGACAAAGAAAAACGCTTGTTTCTTGGCCCCCTCCTCCCTGCTTCCTGCAGTTAGGGATGTTCAGCTGCTGTCTTGGCTTGGGTCCTATTTCTGCAGCCTTTGTTTCAGTCCAGCATTCCATGGAGGTTATTGCACTCTATGTTTTGTTTCTTATACAGTTAGAGACTTGGAATGTGGTTTTCTGTCAGACTAGTCCTGATGTCGAGAGTGAATTATATTTCATCAGTTCCCTGAGTTATCATCCAGTCCTGCTTGATTTGTTTGCTTTATAATAACTTTGGCTGATGGGGTCGTTGTCGGCACAGGTACTAAAGATACGTACCCCAGGTACGTTTTTGTATACAGAAACGTACCCTGGCCATAATCAGAATACAGAAACGTACCCTGGCCATAATCTGAATAGAGAAACGTACCCGGTACCCTTAACGTTGGAACGAGTCCATATTCTGCAATCCAAAACCGAAACCGTATGTAGTTGTTCCCGTTCAACTGAGTGGTATTATGCATCGCGAAATATCCGTTACTGTGTATTCTCATTACTTACATAAAGCAATCAAATGTATCTAATACAACAATATGATAGTTCCGATCAAGAATATGACACAGTGGGAATGGAATCGTCCTAGGGTACGTTTCTGTATTCTGACTGACTGACTGACTGAGTTTGGTTTTACGCCGCTTTTAGCAATATTCCAGCAATATCCCGGCGGGGGACACCAGAAATGGGCTTCACACATTGTACCCATGTGGGGATTCGAACCCGGGTCTTCGGCGTGACAAGCCAACGCTTTAACCACTAGGCTACCCCACCGCCCCTTCTGTATTCTGATTATGGCCATGGTACGTTTCTGTATACAGAAACATACCTGGGGTACACACCTGTAACATCCATGCCGACAACGACCCCTTCAGCATAACTTTGTTGTTGACTGACACACTCAGCAATCTTCCAGCTCCGTGGTGACAGTCAGTAAACCTGGACCAGACAATCCACTGATCAACATCATGAACCTCGATTCATGGAATTGGCATGCGATGACATGTGTCAACCAAGTCAGTGAGTCTGACCACCCGATCCATTTAGTTGCATCTTACAAGCATGGGTTGCTGAAGACCAATTCTAACCTGGATCTTCAAGGGTCAGTCTTGCTTGAACAAGGCTGTACTGTTTGAAATGATTACAAAAGGGTTTGAGTGAGTGAGTTTAGTATTACGCCACACTCAGCAATATTTCAGCTGTATGGCGGCGGTCTGTAATAATCGAGGCTGGACCAGGCAATCCAGTGATCCAAAGCATGGGCATGAATCTACACAGCTGGGATACGATGACATGTGTCAACCAAGTCAGGGAGCCTGACCACCAGATTCTTTTAGTTGCCTCTTACAACAAGCATGGGTTGCTGAAGGCCAATTCGAACCCGGATCTTAATGGGTCTTCATGGGTACTGTTTGAAGTGATTACAGTATCACTCATAGTAAAGATTACAGTTTTACTTTGTTCCAGTTTGTAACAAAATGACCATCAAGAACAACTATCAATAGACTTTTTCTTGACCTCGGCACCATTTAGTTTGACTAATTTCAAACACTGGTGATAAACACTCTCAGCTGTGTTACACTTATAGTCCTGAAAGATTTGTGTCAAACATATTTTTCTGCTTCTGCAAATTCCATCCATTTTTACCATGTTTTGATCTCTTTTATAAATCAAATCTGATCTGTTGCCAGTTGTCTTGAACTTATTTAATTGATTTGTGTAATATATTTGGTTAGTCCATGAAATATTGTGAACCTTTAAATTTCCTTTAATGGGTCAAGGCAATGAGCATCGAAGCATCTCTCATGCTTTGAAATCTAGATTACTCAAAATATTCTATATGGGATTTTTATAAATATTACTCAATATTTTGGGGTATTTTTGTTTTGGTGACTTTTTGCTGATACAGAATACACAGTCTGTCATCTTTCATAAGAGCTAATTTAACTCAGACAGTAATATGACTCTCAGTTAAAATCCCCAGCTTTTGATGGTCATCTTATATATCAATCTATTGATGTTAGATGGCGACTGACAGCCACATCTGAAGCCTATCACTTGAACATCTGTGCCAGTTGAGCTGGAACGGTAAGGGTAGAAGCCTCATCTTTATCCACGCTGTGGAATGTGGAACACATGTGGAACTGTGGAGCCTTCTTGCTGAAGTATGGCCAGAATTTCTTACATTTATCATGGAAGATGGGGCAAAGCATTCAGAGATTTCAAAGAACTCTTCTCTTCATTTACAGTTATTCTGGGTTATGGATTTGAAATACTTGTCTGTATGTTTTAACCATCAGTGACAATGCAATCCTGGAATCTCAAACGAATAATCATTTTCATATGGAACTATTTTTGGTTGCGGATTTGAAATATGGTATAATCATCAGAACCTTTGAGTATTCTTTGAGGTTTGTCCAGTCCACCCTTCTAGGCATCTCCTGGCTAATGTGATGAAGTACCAAGGCTTAGCATCTGGGACTCCTGGTTGAAGTGATTAAAAGGCTTTTCAGGTTATGTACAGATAACAGGAGGATGGTAAACCCCTGTACATCTGGAGGAACATATGGCCTAAGCTGGAGCAGAGAAAGAGTAGCATATCACTTGGCTCAGAATTAAGGTGATATGGCTTACTAGGCTATAATCCTTTGCCTGTTTTGTTTTGTTTTCAGACAAGGACACATTAGTTAGCTCAGGATTAGGCTGCATGTAGCTAACTAGCTTGTAGTCCTTTGATTATGTTGATCATTGTCAGAAAGGAACACATTAGTTAGCTCAGGATTAGGCTGCATGTGTCTAACTAGCTTGTAGTCCTTCGATTATGTTGTTCATTGTCAGAAAAGGACACAAAAGTTAGCTCAGGATTAGGGTGCATGTAGCTAACTAGCTTGTAGTCCTTTGATTATGTTGATCATTGTCAGACAAGGATTCATAAGTTAGCTCAGGATTAGGCTGCATGTAGCTTAATATCTTATTAATCCTTTGTCTATGTTGATCATTGTCAGAAAAGGACACAAAAGTTGTCAGATCATTTACGTATAGTGTGGACTTGATGATATCAGAGATCCGTAGTTGTTTTTAGAGACAGACACAAACATGATTATCTGGCATGTAGACCTACAGGAACATCTAACAACAGTTGCACTGAATCCTCCCTGGCTGGAAGGGATGGGATGGTAATTGTGAGGTTCCTGATGTCGGTACTTCAGCAGGGTTGAAGTGGGTTCGGTGACAGGAGTGACATCTGCTGCACGGCACCACAGTTTCATCACACAGATGGTTGAGAATACTGATATCACACTGCAGATAGTGGAACAGTTCAGCTGCATGTAGAGTATACAAGTCTGCTTGGTTGTATACCGTCTTGTTGAGTACCCTGTGGCGTATACAAGTCTGAGTAATTGTATACAAGTCTGCTTGGTTGTATACCATGTAGTTCAGTAGCCTGTGGCATATACAAGTCTGACTAATTGTATTCATGTCTACACAATTGTATACAAGTCTGCTTGGTTGTATACCATCTTGTTGAGTGCCCTGTGACGTATACAAGACTGCAATTGTATACAAGTCTGCTTGGTCGTATACAAGACTGTGCAATTGTATACAAGTCTGACTAATTGTATTCATGTCTAATCAATTGTATACAAGTCTGCTTGGTTGTATACCATGTAGTTCAGTAGCCTGTGGCATATACAAGACTGCAATTGTATACAAGTCTGCTTGGTTGTATACAAGACTGTGCAATTGTATACAAATCTGAGTAATTGTATACAAGTCTGCTTGGTTGTATACCATGTAGTTCAGTAGCCTGTGGCATATACAAGTCTGCTTGGTTGTATACCATGTAGTTCAGTAGCCTGTGGCATATACAAGTCTGCTTGGTTGTATACCATGTAGTTCAGTAGCCTGTGGCATATACAAGTCTGCTTGCTTGTATACAAGACTGTGCAGTTGTATACAAGTCTGAGTAATTGTATACAAGTCTGCTTGGTTGTATACCATGTAGTTCAGTAGCCTGTGGCATATACAAGTCTGCTTGCTTGTATACAAGTCTGAGTAATTGTATACAAGTCTGATTGGTTGTATACAAGTCTGAGTTATTGTATACAAGTCTGCTTGGTTGTATACCATCTAGTTGAGTAGCCTGTAGAATATACAAATCAGGCTAATTGTATATGTTTGTTCAGTTTATAATAAGTCTACTTGGTTGTATACAAGTCTGTTTAGTTGTACACAATTTTGCTTGGTTGTATGCCATCTAGTTGAGTAGCCTGTAGCGTATACAAGTCTGACTAATTGTATTCAAGTCTCTTCATCGGTTTACAAGACTGCTCTGATGTATACAAGTCTGTTCAGTTGTATACAAGTCTGCTTGGTTGTGTACAAGTGTGCTTGGTTGTATACCATCTAGTAGTCTGTCATACAGACCCTGAAGCAAATATATCCAAGAAAGCCCACGCAAGTCTAGAAAATGTGGAAAGACTAGATTTCCACAGCTTCAGACTGAAAATGAAGAAAGTCTCAGGGCTTCTTTTCATTATATTTTATTTTTATACTATGAATTTTTTTTCTGTAAAATATGTTCATTTCCGAGACTAGTTGTTAGTCTAACCATCTAGTTGAGTAGCCTCGAGAGTATCCAAGTCAGCTCAGTTGTAGTATACAAGTCTAATCAGTTGATTACCAGTCTACTTCCTTATTTTGAAAAATGTTATTAACATACTTTAAAAACTGTTATTTTCTGTAAAATGTGTTCATTTCAGAGACTAGATTTTAGTCTATGGTTATACTCTGAAGCTTTTTCAAACAAAGCTTGGTTCCAAGTGACATAGAGCCGTTTGAAGAAGCTTCTTGCTGTAATGGAGGAACGGTCCAGAGAGAGTTTTAAACCCTGTAAATCATGTCTGTGCTGTTCCTAATGTTGAAACCATCTGCTCAAGTTTGGTGTTTAAAACTTCACAAATTTCCGCTGTTGTGCGATAAACATTCTCTGGCATCTATCGGTCATCTGGTGAAATAATTCTGGCAGGAGTCTGGCGTGTTTTATCAGCCCGTGTATTAATAGCCACGGTTGCAGATAACATGGAACATACTGCAGGAATTGCACTGGAATTTGTCAGTAAAATGTTGATACATGTAAAAACAAATAGTTGATTTGTTTTGTTTCTGTATAAAAGTATATACCCAGAAAGACTTTTCGAAACTGATTAACAGGCCCACTCAAACAATGTCCTTTGGAAAAGAGTAAGTTGTCTGCAACTTAAACCATAGAGACGAGTAACATTTTGTTCAACTGAGCAGGTTCAGCTAATGATAGTTCATAGATACTGCTATGAAAAACATAGAAAGTAAGTAAAAATTAAGCAATCTAATTCCCTGCTCTTGTACAGCGTTGCTTGCACTGTAAATGGTTAAAGGTATACATTATGTTTGTGATGCAAACGTAGTACCTCCTATATGAGGTTACTGATAGCTAAATGATACTCTCTTGTGCTGCAATGGAGGAGTGAGTGAGTGAGTTGGGTTTTAGGCCGCTTTTAGCAATATTCCAGCAATATCACGGCAGGGGAACACCAGAAATGGGTTTCACACATTGTACCCATGTGGGGAATTGAACCCGGGTCTTCAGCGTGACGAGCGAACGCTTTAACCACTAGGCTACCCCACCGCTGCAGTGGAAGAGGTATGTTAGACTAACACTTAGTCTCTGAATATATATAATTGTGATAGTAAGAAATAAACCCTTTAAATTGGAAAGGAGCCCCAGTGACATGGTACTTGTTGTTACCCTGGCTTGTGCTTGGCATTATGGGATAACACAAGGACTGGTCGGGTCAGAGACTGCATGGAGGTCTATGTGAAACTGTGGCATCGTGTCTCAATCGACTAAGGCAAGTAGTCCACGTTACTACAAATAACCACATACACACTCACATCAAGATACAATTACCGTTTCCAGGTCAGATAGTTTCCAGAGGAAAGAATAATGGGAAAGTATTCTAGAAACTGCCTTTCGAAATGATATCCTTGGAAAACATTTCCGTTGGAAATTTTTACCTTGAGATATTAAATCCCATGGAAAGAATCTTCAGGGGGAATAAATATGCATGGTCAGTCATCGGTATATAATTGCCATAAGGTTATGCTATGTCACTCTCCATTCATCTCACCTTATAACCATCAACATATCAGTGAGACAATTGATGTTTGGGCAAAACTCTCAGCTCGGGTCTGTATTATATGTTGAGTTAGTCCTGTTTTTTCAGACTGCAGGTAAGGCCCTCAAATTTAGTTTTGATAGAAATGAAAACTACATTCAATTTGATAAGGAACACATGTGAAATGGAAGCTTCAAGGCCTTTATCTAGGGAAAATCTAAACTTACTTTATTTACAATAGAATTACAATAAGGGCTTGCAAAAGGATAGATAATATGGTCCAGGTACTCTGAGACGAAACTGATAAATCTATTGATAACTGTTTGTCCTACTTTGTGAATACGATGTTTTGATACAGCTTCTTGTACTGTTTTCATTCTTGCTTGACAATGCTACAAGAAGCTCTACCACACCGACTGACTGAGTATGGTTTTACGCCGCTTTTAGCAATATTCCAGCAACATCACGGCAGGGGACACCAGAAATGGGCTTCACACATTGTACCCATGTGGGGAATCGAACCCGGGCCTTCGGCGTGACGATCGAACGCTTTAACCACTAGAGTACCCCACCGCCCCAGCTCTATCACAAAATAAGAGAAGTAGTTATCCATAAATGTGTGAATATACCTGCTTGTATTGTGCTTCCCAACTTCTCAAATGTCACTCAAAGACGTTACTCCAGGGGTCTCTGTGTTCTAAGATTCAAGATGTTCCAATTCAAGATTCAGTGGATTCAAAATCTGGCGGAATATTTTAGTTATTTTACTTATATTTTTTAAAGTTCAACAGGTGCATGTTGCTGTGTAAATACAATACTGTTGAACACAGTATTAAACCTCTTTATGTCTCATGATGGTATGAAACTTATATGAGGAAGTTTCAACATGCGATGATAGTATGGACAAAGACAAATATTGGGAATATCGTGATGTAAGCTGATGACTGTTCTTTTGTTAATTTCAGGAAGTTGAATTATTCTGCAATTTATATTAAGTATTGGTTGATATTTGTTTAAATTACTTTCCGTTTCCTGCCATCACATTTTTCCCAAGTTTTTCTTTGAGTGTCATTTTAGAAGTTGTCCCAAAGTCCCGTATAGTGTGAGTGTGACATTTTGATACTGATTCTTGTACCGTTGTCAAGCAGGAATAACAAGCAGTTCTTGCTTGACAATGGTACAAGAAGACAATGATATGTTTCGATACAGATTCTTGTACCGTTGTCAAGCAGGAATAATAAGCAATTCTTGCTTGACAATGGTACAAGAAGACAATGATACGTTTCGATACAGATTCTTGTACCATTGTCAAGCAGGAATAATAAGCAGTTCTTGCTTGACAATGTTACATGAGACAATAATACATTTCGATTCTTGTACCTTTGTCAAGCAGCAATAACAAGCTATTCTTGCTTGACAGTGGTACAAGAAGACAATGATACGTTTCAGTACAGATTCTTTGTACCGTTGTCAAACAGGAATAATAGCAGTTCTTGCTTTGTACCAATGACAAGGAGGATTCTTGTAATCAAGCAATAATAAGCAGTTCTTGCTTGACAATGGTACATGAGAAGCCCATGATTCTGTACGTTTCAGTAACAATATTCTTGATACGCTGGAATACCGTTGTCAAGCAGGAATAATAAGCAATTCTTGCTTGACAATGGTACAAGAAGACAATGATACGTTTCGATACAGATTCTTGTACCGTTGTCAAGCAGGAATAACAAGCAATTCTTGCTTGACAATGGTACAAGAATCTGTATCAAAACGTTGCACTCCGAAATAAAAGAAGTTGTTATCCAGTAAGTTTATTCAATATTTCCCAATTTTGTCAAAGGTTTCAGTTGTCAATTGTCGATCCGAGTCATCATTTTTAACTATGGATGCTCATGACGTCTATCACTGGACTGTCTGGTCCAAGATTACTTATAGACTGTTGCCATGTGGCTGTTGATGTTGCTGACTGTCATTTGACAACAAACAACAGTCAACCATCCTGTTTCAGTGATATTGCTGATATTGCTGAATGTTGTAAAGCAACAACCATACAAACAAACATGCCGTTCGTTGTTTTCACATTAATTTTCGACTCGCTGTGCGCATGCGTAGAGCGTGTAAAAATATCCACTGGTCAACTTCCGCTTTGGTCGTATTACCGATAATGTAAACACACTCTAAATAAAAGCTGTCTGAAGATTATTTACGTGTGACAACTGTTCATAGTTGAGTACATACATCCATTTGCCTATGCTTTTCAATAATTGATGTCCTATTTTGGTGGCAATTGCATCAGAGATGTGTTTTTTAGTTGTGAGAAGGGGATGTGTAGGAAGGACGGTGGACGGGTGGTGGTGAGATGTGTTTATAAAAGAGCTTGTTAACAAACGTTAAGCTATTTATTTAACTAATCCCGGTCCCTTCCATTCATAAATGAATTGAGATCAGTTAAATTCGACATAAAACCATATATTTGTTTTGATTTTTGCTTTCTTTAGAGTGTGTTTATACTATCGGTAAAGCATACGACCAAACCGGAAGTTGTCCGTGGATATTTTTTACACGCTCTGCGCATGCGCACAGCGAGTCGAAAATTAATGTGAAACCAACGAATTGTTGGTGTATTTTGAGGAGGAAGCTGTAATGTTAGCATGAGGAAGTTTGTCACATAAGATGAAGGAAATGAAACTGATAATTGACCCACTGTAGTGCCAGCTTATGTCAGGTAATATACCACTTGAAATTACTTCCTTGTAGTGGTCAGCCTGTTATTACAGATAATCAAAAGATCATCTTTCTAAATGATAGTGCTGTGTCGTTTACAACTGTGTCAGCAGTGAAAGTGTTTTTCAGCATCTACAAGCCTACCAAAGAAAACTTTCCCACTGTGCGGAAAAATGCAGAAAAGCCCACATTAATCGTGGAAATAGCAACATAAACATAATACCTAGGTACTGAAACAGTAAAAACGGCAACTTTAAATTGCTAAAACTGGACCAGAAAATGCAACTTCGATTTTGCGCATTTGCACATGCAAGAAAGAGGAAGTCTCGACCGCATGTTGACATTTCCCAGCTTGGACAAAAGTTAGATTCCCTTTTTAAAGTATTTCTGTTTTGTTATTTGGCATTTATCATCATCGTACTTGTGTGCACACTTGTTTTGTTTACTTTCCATTCATATAAAATGATTGACATCAATTACTTTGACATATTCAATACTTTTTTTTCCGCGAGGCAATTCAAGGTTGCTCGAAAAATTTAAAGACGCTCAGATCGTAACACACATGCACAGTAGAGGTCAAAGTTCGCTGATACAAAAATGTTGCAGTTTCATAGTCTTTCTTTGCCGTTTTTACTGTTTGAGTAGCGAGGTAATATGTTTATGTTGCTTTTTCCACAATTAATGTGGGCTTTTCTGCGTTTTTCTGCACAGTGGGAAAGTTTTCTTTGGTAGGCCTGATGTAGGTTTCAGTTTCCACAGTGATTAGGTTCCTCAGGATCAGAGTAAAATCACAACAAATTTGATTCTCGCATGGTCACAATTAGTCTGTCTCACAGTCCCTGAACCACATTAATTTCCCTACTGCCAAGCCCTCACTGCAGTGCTAAAGCCCTAAATAAAGCAAGTCTAGATTTCCTCAGGTTCAGGTTCTGAATCTCTGGTCTCCCTAGGGCTCCTTTTTTCAATATAAATGGGCTTGTTTGTTACTATCAAAATTATATATATTCAGAGACTAAGCCTTAGTCTAGGTCACAATGTGTGAAGCCCCTTTCTGGGGTCCCCACCGTGATATTGCTGGAATATTGCTAAAAGTGGCATAAAACTAAACTCACTCAATCACTCAGGTAAAACTGACATTCAACTAAACCACGGGGAAATAGACAAAGAATGTGACATTCAGTTCTATGTAGTTGGGTTGTTTTTTTTTAATTGATTAAAAAAATCCCCCCAAAAAACCTTAACAAAGCTTTAATTTCTATGAATTGCAATTTTTTAAATATCGTGTCAATGTGAGGTCAGTGTTCAGTAGTGCAACTTTAAATGAAGCAAAGGCTGCTGGGTAGTACCAGGAAGGCACCGACTTGTATAGTGGGAATTACGTACGAAGTGTCGCACTCACACGTTTCTGTTCTCTGATACCAGTTAATTACTAGGGTAAGTGGTTCCAAGTTGTGCTGGCTTAGCGGAATTTAGGTTGAAAACTTTTAATTGATCTGTATAAACCATGTGGTTAAAGTCATGAATCTGATCTGCATTCTTGCATCAACCCATGAAGGTCCGGGTTAGAATATTGATCTTCAGTAACCCATGCTTGTCGTAAGAGGTGACTAACGGGATCGGGTGGTCAGGCTCGCTGACTTGGTTGACGCATGTCATCGGTTCCCAACGCGCAGATCAATGCTCATGCTGTTGATCACTGGAATTGTCTGGTCCAGACTCGATTATTTACAGACCGCCACCATAGAGCTGGAATATTGCTGAGTGCGGCGTAAAACTAAACTCACTCAATCACTCTTGCATCACCTTCACTGAAATATTATGCTTTTAAGGTAATCATCAATTACTTGACATTATCATGTTTACTGTTGTATGTAGATGTCAGATTTTGCGTTATTGCTGTTTATGGATTTTAACATTTTTATGCATAATGCTGTCTAGGTCTGTTGGTTCAATGAGAAAATATTTTCAAAAGTTTAATATTTTGATCATGTTTCAAGTGCAGGAGGTTAATATTACCCTTTTGTATAAACGTCAGATTTTATTATTTTCTATTTTGTGGTTCATGGGTGTAGGTCAGTCGGTTCAATGAGAAAATTACTTATACATTTTTCAAGTACAGACTAAAAATATTTTAACATATACAGCAAAAAGTGCGACTCTCCATTCAGCAGCCCCGATCAAATTACAGATCAGTTTAAAGACAATATTTTCCAAGCACAGTGTACTTATTCAAAGTATGTCAGTTCATGTTTTCATGTGAAAAATGCATATGAGTTTTACAGGAACAACTGTGAATATAGCTGCCTTGTAACTATTATGAAACATGTTTAGAATCTTTGACATTTAGATTAATTTTGTTCTCAAACGATCAATCTCAGAACCAACTTGTTTGGTTTTATCAGCATCGCCCTTTGTCAATATTTCTAATTGCTCCTGAAGATGGTGCTTTTTCTCTGTTCTCTTTGTGATATTGCTGGAATATTGCTAAAAGTGGGGTAAAACCAAACTCACTCACACAATTTTATTGAAAACAACTTTATTTGGGTGATGTGTGTAAGTCTAGGTCAAGGCGACCTCTTTGACACAAAAACTTACATACAACATGACTGATCATAGCATCTCCTTATAACAGTCATGAATCAGAGATAATAATTTGAGAAGCAGGAAGAATATTAGAATCTTAAGAGGAAACTCATAGTCACCTGTCCTCTTTCAGTGTCAGAAAATATTTAAAAAGTTGAAAATTGTAAAAAGTTGGATCGATCATATTTGAAGTACACGAACATTGTTTTTTTTATTAAAGATTATATCAAATACACTGAAAACAGCAGTTAATTTTATACTTTAATTGGCATAATATTGTATAAAACATCAATGCCAGCAAAACACAGAATCCCTTGGCATAAGAGGCAAAATAGCAATGGAAATTATATGAATTCATCAGTTAAAGTCTGACACGAGGTGATCGCAAAAAAGTTAAGCATGTTCTGCCCTTCAGGAAGTACTGGAAATTTGGACGTGTGTGTTGAAATGTTCAGTTTCAATAGCTGCATCATATCCACTCGGAGGCAAATATGATTTATATCATGAACATAAGGTAAATACAATTTATATCATGAACATAAGGTCAATATGATTTATATCATGAACATAAGGTCAGTGTGATTTTATATCATGAACATAAGGTAAATACGATTTATGTCATGAACATAAGGTAAATATGATTTATATCATGAACATAAGGTAAATATGATTTATGTCATGAACATAAGGTAAATATGATTTATATCATGAACATAAGGTAAATATGGTTTATATCATGAACATAATAAAAAATATGAAATTTATAATGAACATAAGAAGTAAATACGATTTATGTCATTAAGGTTATATCATGGACATAATGAACATAAAGTAAATATGATTTATATCATGAACATAAGGTAAATATGATTTCAATCATGAACATGATAAGGTAAATATGATTTATATCATGAACATAAAGTAAATACGATTTTATATATCATGAACATAAAGGATATGATTTATATCATGAACATAAGGTAAATACGATTTATATCATGAACATAAGGTTAAATATGATTTATATCATGAATATCAAGGTAAATACGATTTATATCATGAACATGATTTATATCATGAAATTAAGGTAAACATGATTATATCATGAACATGGACATAATGGACATAGGTAAATACGAATTTCAATCATGAACATAAGGTAAATATGATTTTATATCATGGACATAAGGAAAATACGATTTATATCATGAACATAAGGTAAATACGATTTCAATCATGAACATGAAGGTAAATACGATTTATATCATGAACATAAGGTAAATATGATTTATATCATGAACATAAGGTAAATATGATTTATATCATGAACATAAGGTAAATACGATTATATCATGAACATAAGGTAACGAATATGAATATTTTTCATGATACTATAACATCTCACCAGTTGATTATGTTCATGTTTAATCATTATATCCAGTCAAATAAGAACAAGATAAATGATTTGACCATGTTGGCTGTTGATTTACCCCGGCAGTGACCAGTTTACCCATTACTGGCAAATGGAATGTATAAAATTGTTGCCTATTATCCTGACAGGCTTGCATATACAGTCAAACCCTGTTTATCCGGACATTGTATTAAATTCTACATATTCCTGGAAATAACAGACAAATTCAATCAAAAAACACTTTTAAAATCTAAATTTGTGAACAATCGATTCTAGTGATTTCAAATAATGAATTGAATTCCTGAAGGAATATGGTTAGATTCACCAAATATGTGATAGAATCATAACATCCCAATTTTCAACATCGCCTGGGGCCCGATCCACAAAGCGTTCATAGCACTACGTCCTTTGTAATCCTATGATAAACTATATAGTTACAATAGCTCGTAACACAACAAGGGCTTTGTGGATAGGAACCGTGAACTCTCATTCATGTCAGCAATTATACGCTAACTGTAATGTAGCAATAAGTTAAAGGCCTATAATTGATACTGTTAAACACTGTAGACCCAGCTGACCTGATGTACATTACAGTAGTCATCATAATAACTGCCCTTGACTCTCATAAAGTTAGTCTGCCTAACAGTCCTTGAACCTCATTATTTCCCCACTGTCTAGCCCTCCCTGCAATGCTGAAGCCCTAAAAGAACCAAGTATAGATTGCCACAGGTTCTGAAAGAGGGTGTATAGCCTAATGGTTAAAGCGTTGGCTCGTCACGCCGAAGGCCCGGGTTCAAATCCCCACATGGGTACAATGTGTGAAGCCCATATCTGGTGTCCCCCGCCGTGATGTTGCTGGAATATTGCTAAAAGCAGCGTAAAACCAAACTCAGTCAGTCATTCTGAATCTCCCATCTCACTGGGGCTCCTTTTCAATTTATGTGATTTGTTACTATCAAAATTCTACATCCATAGTTAAATTCTAAGCCTTTCAATAATACCATCACACCAGTTAATTACTCCTAATGTGCTGCTGTTGTCTGTAAACAAATATGTAATATATTCATGAACATATGGACAACAATGTTAAGTTTGATCTCAATAAGGGGCCAAGGTGGTGGGTGGCCTAGTGACTAAAGTGTTCACTCATCACGCCAAAGACCTGGGTTCTATTCCCCATATGGGTACTGACTGACTGACTGACTGAGTTTGGTTTTACGCCGCTTTTAGCAATATTCCAGCAACATCACGGCGGGAGACACCAGAAATGGGCTTCACACATGTTACCCATGTGGGGATTCGAACCCGGGTCTTCGGCGTGACGAGCGAACGCTTTAACCACTAGGCTACCCCACAGCCCCCCATATGGGTACAATCAAGTATGATGGGCTAAGCCCATTTTGGTGTCCCCTAGCATGATATTGCTAGAAAATTGCTAAAGGCGGCTAAGAACTATACTCACTCACTCATTCGCTCACTGTCACACTCAATAGGTGACGCTTATGAAACTATATAGTTTATGTACAAGTTGGTAAGGAAGTTGGTCAGGGATTCCCCATTTTAGAAGGTACTCAATATGGCAAATACGGTTCACCTTCTAGATATTGAATTGAATTAGACTGCTTCAGACTACCAGACTCCACTCCTTTCACTCTGTAAGAAACTCAAGTAGGTTTTTAATTCAAGGAAGCACAAATTGCATCATTAAAAGTCTAGTTTGTGCTGTACGTTGTTTTTGTTTACTCAATATGGCAAATACGGTTCACCTTCTAGATATTGAATTGAATTAGACTGCTTCAGACTACCAGACTCCACTCCTTTCACTCTGTAAGAAACTCAAGTAGGTTTTTAATTCAAGGAAGCACAAATTGCATCATTAAAAGTCTAGTTTGTGCTATACGTTGTTTTTGTTTAGTTCTGTTGGCTCAGTTTAATTTATAAGTTCAAGAAGTACGCTTGGATATATTGTTGTATACTGCTCAAAAGAAATGAAGGAATACTTGATTCTGTCCTGGATGTTTTAGTACATGTTGACCTGTCAGCTAAACTCGGCATGGTTTGTCTTACAGTCCCTAGTCTTGCTCCAAGGCTGAATGTTCATAGTAATCAAGTCCTTCCTGGATTCTGCGATTGCAGAATAAATTGCGGTAATTATCTAAATGAAGCAAGTCTAGATTTCCTCTGGTTTCCTTGTTTTGAGGTTAATGCTGCACTCAGCAATATTCCAGCTATATGATGGCAGTCTGCAGTGTTCACAAATGGTGTTTCAAAGTAATAGGACATTGGGTCCTGTAAGTTTAAGATGTCTGTCTGACCCATTGAAAATGCACTTGACCCATGGAATAAAATTAAACTCACAATTCAGATTTAGCATTTCTTATAATTGGCATTGAAATTATTAACAAACATAAGATTTATAAACAGCAAACAACTGTCACATGTCACATATAACAACTTCAGTCAAAGTCATTGTGAAATATACAGTCAGACATTTGGGCCGGCGGGTTGTAGACTTCTATCGGACCGTTGGGGAATCTACCGGATTTGTCAGAGGGTCAGATGCTATTCGTGAACACTGAGTCTGTTTGTAGGATCTGGACAAGACAATCCAGTCATCCAGTATTCTTTCTCATTCTCCATATATTAGACGTTCCAAACATCTTCAAACATGTAGGAAATAGAAAACATTCCACGAAACAAAAAAATCCAATTTCTGTAAATATATATCTTGCATTCTACAATTTCAACAGCGATAAATTGATGTAAAAACAAGACTTGACGTGTGATGTAGACGAGATGAATGCTATCAGAGAACTACATAATACTGGAATGAAAATACGCCCCCTTACACATGGCTTTCATTTGCTGTAGTACGATGCCGCACTAGCGGAGAACACTCTCGGCACCAGCCAGCTATTCTGATGCATGATGGGAAGGGTGGGATGCACATTCCTTTCTGTGAGTTCTTCTCCAAACCTTTCTCCTCAGGAGAATGAGATGGGAGGCAGCGAATACCAACATAGTAGATGTATCGAGTTGCTGGGTTGAACTTTACAAGATTTAGTTGAATTAGGCCGCATGTTTACAAGACTTTTGTTTTTTGTTGCTTGACCAATTTCTAAAATGCCAATCAAATTTACTGGTTACATCAGAACAAATGTACAAAAGGTGGCTGTTTCGATTCCGGTGAATTGGTGTCGGATTAACAATGTATGGACATTGCTCATTATGTTAATCACTGGATTATTTGGTTCAAACTTTGTTAGAGGTGGTGGGTTAGCCTATTGTTAAAGTGTTCACTCATCATGCCAAAGAACTGGGTTCAATTCCCCACATGGGTACAATTTGTGAAGCCCATTTCTGGTGCCCCCTGCCATGATATTGCTGGAATATTGGTAAAAGCAGCGTAAAACCCAACTCACTCACTCACTCTAATTTTTAACGCATGCTGCAGTCATATGGTGTGAGTATTGCTTTATGCTGCATTAAAACACATACTACCCCTGGAATGTGAATATTACCCAGGGATTTACAGGACGCGAATTCCTGCATTCTATACTCTTAAAAATTGTCAATGGTCACAACGAAATTTAGTAGCACATCCACAGTGACACAGAAAAAGTCCAAATACTTTTTGTAAAAATTCCAATGAAGTAACAATAAGTTATCACTGAGTTTGCTACTAGCTGGGTTATGGTATTATTTGCAATTTAATTACTGTAACAATGTGATGATCATGATACACAATACAATAACAGTATTAATAAGAATATTTATTTGTCTGAGATCGCCAATTTGTAGTCCAGGACCCCTCAAAATTAAGAGTATGAGTCCCAGGACCCTCAAATACAGGACTCCGAGTAAATCCCTGCTACCTGAAGATATTCTGGTTGCATGTTTGTACAGATAAATGAGACTGGTGGTTTTAGCGCCACCTGGTAGCATGTCAGCAATGTGACTGAGTATGTCATTGCATGGATGTCTGCACATGATATATCAATGCTGGTGTCACTAAATGGATCATGACGTGAAAACTGCTGTCATTGGTGGATTGAGGCATCAGTAGTGTTGAGAGTGATGGGGCGGTGGGGTAGCCAAATGGTTAAAGCCGTCCGCCGAAGACCGGGTTCGAATCCCCACATGGGTACAATGATTGAAGCCCTTTTCTGGTGTCCCCCGCCATGATATTGCTGGAATATTGCTAAAAGCGGTGTAAAACCAAACTCAGTCAGTCAGTCAGTCAGTTGAGAGTGATGTTGATAGCCATTAGTGGATTACAGATCATAGACATGACTCCTGCCTATGTCAAAACTGCTGTCATTGGTGCTGGTTGTTGATGGTGAACATTCAGTCAGTTAGTCATTGGTGTTGTCAACCCGTGAAGGTCCGGGTTAGAATATTGATCTTCAGTAACCCATGCTTGTCCTAAGAGGCGACGAGGTGGTCAGGCTTATTGACTTGGTTGACACATCTCATCGGTTCCCAATTGCGCAGATCGATGCTCATGCCGTTGATCACTGGATTGTCTGGTCCAGACTCGATCATTTACAGACCGCTGCCATATAGCTGGAATATTGCTGAGTGCGGTGTAAAACTAAACTCACTCACTCACTCATTGGTGTTGTTAGTGATGTCAGGAGGTGTGAGGAGAAGCTGGTGTTGAGGATGTTGTCTTGAGAAGTGCCTGTCATACCAATCTATTCAATGAGTTCATGTTTTGGGAGTGGTTAGTTAAAGGCTGTAATTAGGTAAGTGTGGATGTCTTTCCCAGATCAGGGGGCATAGGTACTGCAATTAGCTGTACAGAGAGCTGTTCAACTCACAACTGCACAATGCCTGGTCCTACCTTGGATTTCCCCTTGCTGCAGGATTTGCCTGCTATTCAAGTTGGTTTGAGCTTCAGAATCACTACCATTGTGAGCTCAAGTAGAATGTAATGGGTCAATTGATAGGTGGATTGAACCCAGCTTTGGTGATGGGTTGTTAAGACTATATTTATCGATTAATCTATCAAAATTAGATATGAAATCTGAAATTATTTTTCAATAATTCAGGATTAAGTTAAATTTAATAGGAGAATCATTTTGATGCAGAGATTGAACATTTTGAATCAGGAACTATTAAATAGTGGTTACAATAACTAATTCCTGATAAATTTTCAGTGGCATAATATAGAAGGAAAGAGACACTTCCCGTTACAACATATATGATTGTTATCTTTTTGATAGTGCATGTATTTTAGGACCGGCAAGATTTCGTGTGATTGCTGTTTAACTGGGTCTAATTTTCTGATTGTCCATCCAAGAAACACCCGGAAGCCACTGATGTGTCCCTTTCAATAATTTTCTGGATAAAATCACCCTGGAAATATTGAAAGGATGTTTGTCCTTTGGTATTGCTAGGTTACCAAGATGTTATCAAGTTACTGTCGGCCATGATAAAAGATGGAGTAAAGTCCCCATATCCTGCTTAAATTGACTCCAACTCCAAAATATGATCTGATTAATATTATGTTGTTATGTAACAGACAGATTAGATGCAAGGTTGCAGGATGGATCAAGGCTTTTATAAAAGAGGGGTTCAACTTTGAACTGAGTGGGCGGGAAATATGCCAACAAAAATACCTACCCTGAAATACAGTGTGTGAGTCATTATTATTTTACTACTAAATCAGCATATGATTGTTAAAAATAAGGGATAAAGCACACACACACATGCATTCACTGACATGCACACACACACAGTACACACATGCACGTACACACCTACCACTCATGCATACACATTCACACACTTTCACACACAAAACATGATTACATGCAGTCACAGTTAAACCTAATATGCACATGCAGACTAACATGCTAATGCATTAACACACACACACACGCACGCACACATTAATGCACTAGCACACTAACACTATGACACATTCAAATACTTAGTAGCTCTCTCTCTCTCACACACACACACACACACATTAATGCACTAGCACACCAACACTATGACACATTCAAATACTTAGTAGCTGACACAAACACTATCACACACACACACTAATGCACTAGCACACTAACACTATGACACATTCAAATACTCAGTAGCTGACACACACACACAAACACTAACACACACAAACTAACACTAATCACTAACACAGACTACTATTGTCATTGAACTCGGTGTTGAACCCCATTATAAATCACATCCAGGAATATCGTGAACAGTACAAATCAGCAGAGAAAACACTCAGATTTCAATCACAATTATTGACCACTCAGGAAATAAAAATGTTGTCAATGCTGTGATAGATTCAGGCCATCAGATCATGTTAAAGGAAATAGATCCAAATAAACGGCTTTAAATAACCTGGTTAATTATTATTTCATGTTTATTTCACCTTTCCTAGCAAAGAAAAACCCAAAAGCTATAATGACCAATTCTACAGCTAACCAATCACCATTAGTAATTGCACAACTGCAAGTGGAACTTTTACCAAGTATTATTCCGGAGACACTATACAATATGTTAGCCATTACTTTTATTCAAGGTTCCAAGTGCTGAGTTGTTTTAGGGTAACTTTCCCTAACCCTAACTAAAGATTGAAGAATATATGTGTATTATTCCGGAGACACTATACAATATGTTAGCCATTACTTTTATTCAAGGTTCCAAGTGCTGAGTTGTTTTAGGGTAACTTTCCCTAACCCTAACTAAAGATTGAAGAATATGTGTGTATTATTCCGGAGACACTATACAATATGTTAGCCATTACTTTTATTCAAGGGGCGGTGGGGTAGCCTAGTGGTTAAAGCGTTGGCTCGTCATGCCCAAGACCCGGGTTCGATTCCCCACATGGGCACAATGTGTTAAGCCCATTTCTGGTGTCCCCCGCCGTGATATTGCTGGAATATTGCTAAAAGCGGCGTAAAACTAAACTCAGTCAGTCAGTCAGTACTTTTATTCAAGGTTCCAAGTGCTGAGTTGTTTCAGGGCAACTTTCCCTAACCCTAACTAAAGATTGAAGAATATGTGTATTTATCCTATGCTAAATCATTTTTCTTGGGCTGGCTGATAATTAGTTATTGTGAAACCAATGGGTAGGCGAAAGGTTTTATAATCCCGCGAATATTCCTTGTGTACCACCACACTACTCATTTAAACTAGCCACGTTGCATGCACGTATTGATTCGCTTCAACACAGGAATAATAACATGGCATTTATCGCTTTCCATGAATCAATTCTTTCTTTAGAGGAACCTATATTTGTCACTTTCCTTGGTGGCCCCTTGTGTCCGGCCATACACAGGCCTCACATTACTGTTGTGCTGCTATACAGACCTCTATACACAACAGTTGTCGTGGTTCGGTTAGACATCTTGACTTGCATACCAGCGACCACTAACAGGGAACTTTCTGAAGGTGTGGACTGGTGTTTCTTTTCTGTGGATTTGTTGGTGTTTGGTTGGAGTCAGGGTCATAGTGGTTGGTGTTGCATGCTGTTGCTGCCGATGTTGTCAAAGACAATGGCTTTATTTTTGCATGACAGCAGAGGGAGTCTTTGCTTCAGACTCCAGCTGTCAAGGCATTGTGTGATTTAAATAGTCTCAGTATTGACGATAAAGCCTTGTGAAAGTTATTTTAGTTTGATGTGACAGTTGTAATTATTCTGTTTTAATCTTTTCTACTGGTTGCTGGCAAAAGCTTTTAGAAAGATTGAATTTGTATAAGAAATTGTCCATATTGATGATGACTGTCGGGGGAAAATGATTTACGTGCTTTGTTTGCTGTTTATTGCCACGCTCAGCAATACTCTAGCTATAAGCCAGCCTCAAATGATTGGAAGTTTTCCTGCTTTGTTGGAAAAAGTGTCAATTTTGACGGACGTCTTATGTTCCAACTAATTTTGTATATTTTATTTATAATTCAGCACTCTACTGGCAGTGTATCACATGAAAGAGATTTGTGGTTTGAGATTAACAGAGACTTTCTATCCTGTGCTCAAGTTGACAATAGTTTCAGTGTTGCTTTAGAATGTTGTTCATTGTAACGGCCGTCCTTTCATTTTGGGGCAGTAGGGTAGCCTAGTGGTTAAAGTGTTTGCTAGTTCAGCCGGTGATCTAGGTTTAGTTCCCACCTGATCATTATATATGAAGCCCACTTTTGATGTCCATTTTTGTATGATATTGCGGGAATATTGCAAATAATGCTGAAATTACATGTTTTAATGCTTTGATTTTGTTGAATAATTTAAAAAAATGCTCAGCAGTATCAAAATAATGAAAATGTATCAGCGGTTACTTACATGATGTTTTCCTGATGTCACAGTGTTCAAAGTTAGGGGCTCTTGGAGATCTTGAGATTTGCTCCTATAGTATTTGCTTCAGGGACCTTTTTTAATTTGTATGTTCATGTGACAGGGGGCCATCATCTCACATGATGAAAGGGACTAGAGTTTTGCAAACATCAGTGAAAGGGTGTTTGACCACAATACAGTTGGTGGCTGGCTCAGTTCCCAGCAAAAACAAGCTTGTTCTTGCCCTCCCTGTTGTTAAAATGTTGGCTTGTCACACCTAAGACCTGGGTTCGATTTCCCACATGGGTACAATATGTGAAGCCCATTTCTGGAGTCTCCCGCTGTGATATTGCTGGAATATTGCTAAAAGTGGCATAAAACTACTCACTGACTCACTCAGATTTAAGGATATGCAACAAGGACTTGTCAGCTTGTTGTCATTGTACTGTGTCCTGATGGGGTGTCCTTGTACTGTGGCATGGTATCTCAGTGGGCTAGCACTCTAAAACTGGCAGTCGGAACAAGAACGAGCAGCCACACCAACATACATACACATTGCTATCAAAACTGAATAATCTTGAAAGCAGTTAAAGCTCATTTGACCTAATGCTAATTTTGAACACTGTATCATTTCCTTGAATGAAGAATGTGTTAATTTGACAAAGTCACTCATGATTGTTTTTCTGTGTTTCAGGTAAACAAAGCCCAAACTATCACCATCATCTCAAGTAGAATCACAAGCCCAAGGCAGTAGCAGCACATCTCTGTTGTCCCGAACCCTGACTCCAGTATGGGAAACTTCTGTTCCATGGGGGCCTCCAGGCAGGCAAAGAAAGAGGCCATGGAAGACGGCAGCATGTACGAGAAGAAAAAACCAGAGGAACCAACAGCAGATGCCGCTCAGAGCGACGCCACGAAACCATCAATTGTCATTAGCGACGACCAGTCCTCGAAACCTGCTGAAGGTGGAGGCTTCTTGGCTGGAGCTACCGACCTTATTTCTAACACTGGTAGCCAGCTGAAGGACATGGCTGAGAAGGAGATTGATGAGAAGAAGAAGGAAGCTGAGGCTAAGACAGAGGAGGTGAAGGAGACAGTTACTACCAAGGCTGAAGAGGTGAAGGAGACCGTTGTTACAAAGGCGGGGGAGATTGGTCAGAACTTGTCATCAGGATTCTCCAGTGCTATTGGTGGGGTCAAGAGCAGTGTGGATGATAAGGTAAACGAGGCTGAGGATGCCAAGAAGAAAATGGAGGATTCCGTTGCTTCAAAGAAGGATGAAGCTTCCTCTGGCATCTCTGGAACAGTGGCAGGAATTGGCAAGACAGTTGATTCCACAAAAGATGCTGCTGCAGCCAAAGTTGCTGAGGCAAAAGAAAGTGTTGATAATAAAGTTAAGGAAACCCAAGATTCAGCCAATGCAGCTGCTGATTCAGCCAAAGCTGCAGCTGTAGCTGCCAAAGAATCTGCTGAAAGCAAGGTCACTTCAGCCAAGGAGCAGGTTGAGAGTGAAGCTAACAAGGCAGCCAAGAGTGTCAGTGATAGTGTTGACTCCACCAAGGCATCTGTTGTGGCTGCTAAAGAGTCCGCTGAGCAGCGGGCAGAACAGGCTGCAGAGGATGTCGGTAACAAGGTGGAGTCTTTGAAGGCAGATGCTGAGGCCAAGAAAGAGGAACTTGAAGGATCAGTGTCAGCAGCAGCAGCTGATGCTAAGAACAAGATCGGTTCAGCAGCTGAGGAGGCTAAGTCCAAGAAAGATGAAGTTGTTGCTGGAATCTCAGCAACAGCTGATGATATTAAGGGGAAAGCTGAGACAGCTAAAACTGCTGCTGCAGCTGAAATTGAAAGTAAGAAACAGGAGGCAGAGGCTGGTATTTCTTCAGCTGTCTCACAAGCTGAAACTGCAGCACAGTCTGCCAAGGAGTCAGTGGAAGAACAGGCAAACAAAGCCAAAGGAAGAACTGGAGAGGAAGAAACAAGAGCTTGAAGCTGGTCTGGCTGCTGCCACAGCTGAAGCCAGTTCTGCTGTTGATTCAGCCAAGGATTCTGTTGTCAGTGCAAAGGATAGCGTTGTCACTGGAGTAACTGAAAAGGCAAGTGAAGTAGAAGCAGGAGTCACAGAAGCTAAAGAATCAGCTGAAAAGAAAGTTGATGAGGTGAGCAAGCAGGGAGAGGAAATGAAAGCAGGAGCTGTAGCAGCTGTTGTCGGATTTGGTGGAAGTGTCGCTGCAACGAAGGATGCTGTAACTGATGAAGTCCAAACACAGAGTGAAAAGGCCAAGGAGGCTGCTGGAAGTGTGGAGGCTGAGCTTGCTGCCCAGAAGGAGAATGTGGAGTCTCTTGTTGATGATGCATCTCAGAGAGTAGAGGAGGGAGTTGATAAGGCCAGTAGTGAGGCAAGCGCTGTTGGTGGGGAGATTCAGTCAGGGTTGGTGACAGCTGCAACAGAGGCCAGTGATGCTGTTGCAAAACAAGCTGACTCTACAGGGGAGGAGGTGAAAGCTGCAGTAACAGATGCTTCTGAAAACGTTGAGAGCAAGCTAGTTGAAGGAGCTGATTCTGGTGCTAAGAATGTTGCTGCAGGAGGTATGGACTTGCTTGGTGAGATTGAAGCCAGTTTAGAAAGTGGGGAGAAGGATTTGTCCAAAGAAGTTGATGATCTTCTTGGTTCTGTGGATGAATCCATCACATCAGGTGAGACTCAGTCCGACTCTCTGATTGGTGACATCACTCCTCTCACTGCTTCTGAGACATCACAACAAACAGAATCTTCCATTCCTAGCGGATCAGATGCTGTCACCTCACCCGAAGCCTGTATCGAAAATCGTGAGCAGTTTGCAGATGACATCAAACCGAAACAAATATCAGTTACACGCAACTCTGATGCAACAGTCACAACACGAGATATTATTTCCCACTCTGCCGTAATCCCAGACTCACCAGTCAAAGATCAAAAACCTCAGGAATCTGAAGGCTCTGGTGTTGGCGATCTCCTGTCCGGCATCACTGAAACGGTTAAAACCGGGATCGCCGACTCTGCACAAAAAGTCACAGATCTCGTTAGGCAGTGCTGTTGATTCCTTTGGTTCATCAGAGAAACCCGAGTCATCAGAAGAACAGCCAGCCAAGGATGAACCTACTGGAGCTGCTGAATCTGAAGATGAAACCGTGAAAAGAATTGCTGCTGAAGTAACTGCCCAAGCAGTTCAACAAGCTCTGGAAGTAGTGGCAGCAGAAGAAGCAAATAATAACGTAGCACCGCCAGAGTCTAACCCTGATGATTCTCCCATTAATGTCCTCAACTCAGAGGATGCTAAGCCTAGTACTGCCCCTAATGACACTTCCATAGTGAATGCCCCTAATCAAAGTGAGAATGCTAACGTGGAGGTCCAACCTGCTGAGTCCAATTCCAACCCAGATGCTTCTCCAGTTCCTGCCCCAGTGAATGGCAGCGTAGACGTAGCTGCAGTCACAGACTCAGACAAGCAGGCCAACTGTTCAGACTGTTCGACAAGCCAAAACACTGAGATTCAAAAGGAAGCTATGATCTAATATGTGTCTAGTGGCCACTGTACATGTGTAAATTCTTCTACAACTATTCACAAACATACCAGAAGGATGAACACCTGTTCACCCCTACCTGGTGTTGTGCCTTCTCGTTACAATCGTCTTTTGTAGCATACAGAGGCTATTTTTTAAAATAATGGATTTTGAAACGTGATATGTGATCTGTTATCAGTGTAGACATATCGTATGTGCTCCTTCTAGCACAGGAATTATCTCATCAGGATCTAGTTTGAATGAACCTGGATTTTGTGTTGTCATGGAAACTGGTGGATTCCTAACGGAATGAGGATACTATGAGTGTGTGAGATGAGATAGTGATCCATGTGGAATGTATTGATTTGATTGCTGAAGAAATAGAAGCTTTCATTGGGGGTAATTGAATTACTTAAATTAGAAGCTTCGACAGGAAGTTCATACATGGGTAATGGATGAGACCTGTGGAATTCTAATTGGCTCGTAATTACAGTGCTGCTCTTTGAATCCCTGGTCCATGGGAAACACATTTCTCGTGTATCCAGCCATGATATTACTAAAATCAGCCAAAAACCTCACTAATACTTTTTGAACAAACCTCATTGAAACGTTGATCCCCTAAATTTGAACTCTGCCTTGTAAAAGGTTAGGCCAAATTTGGTTTACTGATTTTTGGTCGTAAAATTCATGTTGGTCAAAAAAATATGCTTACATGATTGCTTTTTTTTTCTCCTCTCGTAATTTGTCACAATTCAGTTTGTTTTGAACTTTTAAGGTACATTTTCAACTGGTTTCAGTGCTAATTTTTTAAATAATTTACTTATTTAATTTAAGTACTAATTTCTTTCATGTTTTTTAACGCTTTACTTATTTCTGATCATAACATTGAAAAAATAAACACTGCTTTTCATCTTTCTTTTTTTTTGTTTTACATTTAGATCTTTTTAAGGCAGCAGATTCGTAAACCAGGTTTTAAAAAAGTTGAAGAATCCTGTCATGATATATTTTCTCAAGAAAAAAGTTTCTTTTCCAAATTATCATCAAACTGAGCACTGTAGAATTAGTTATTTTTCTTCTTTACATAGTGTCAAAGCATAATGATCGAACATGAAGCAGCTAAGTACACAACCTACAGTGGTCGGTAATAATGCAGCTCTGATTGAATGAATTGGACAGACCTGTTTGTACAATAGAGTAAGTTCCGTAGATAGATGTCCGTAGGGTTGATATAACTAATTTATCATACACAAGCTAATCACTATAGGTGACATGAATGCATATCATATGGTTCATATATATATATATGTTCATCCAATAGTCTCAATTTTAATATTTATATTTGGAATGAAAATCCAACCTCTCCTGATAATATTTGAAATCCATTTTCATTGAATTCCAAACTTGTCTCACATTAAAGTTAATTCTGGTCAACCCAATCATCTCAAACCTAGTGAGACCGTGTTGTAACTTCGATAAATCTGAACACTCAACATATCGTAGTTCAAGATAATGGGGTTCTATTGTGCATGTTTTGAGAGGTATGATCTTTTCTTCCCTTATTCATTCGTCTTGGCTTTTTACATTTTGCAGTTTACAAGTTGTTTAATAATTATTATACTCTCACTAAATATTTTGAACTTGACCTTACAATTCATTTTAAATAGCAAATTAAGACCAAAATATTTAAATCTAAATTAATGTTCATTGTAAGTTGGCAAATTTAGCTCTTTTCATGAAAGCACATGTTCATGATTTTTTATTTGTACTATACCCCTAACAACTACTAACAATGGCATGTATAGCCTTAGTTAACTGCCCAAAACAAAGCTGAAATCAACATAAGGTTGTATTCAGTTTACAAACTTGCATTCTTGAAACGATTTTAAAGAATTGCTTTTTTACCATCATCACTTTTAAATACTCCAGTTTTTGCATTTATTTATATCTCAATCAAGGACATGTTTGTCTTTAGGGAAATGTCCCCAATGTGTTGATGACCCTTGCACACATATCAGATTTGTTGTATACTACTCAAGGACCAGATGATGAAAGATGTGATGACATCGGGTGAACTGGCTCGACTATTTTAACAAAGTCTCTGTCGTTAGGAAACTATTTCCTGTGAAGTGAAGAATATATTGTCCTGTCCATGGCATCTTCAGTATACATTCAGCTAAATACCATAAAAGTACTGTCTCGTGGAATGAAATATAAAAGGTATACTGTATTTCCCATACTGTCCTACTCTAAAGTTGCTCCAGTACAGGAACAAGTCAGTATAAGTAAGATTATTTTTTTCAAAAGTATGTATTCATTAAAAACAACACTGGTGATCTGAAATTTGCATAAATATTTTGTCAAATAAGGCCACACCAATTTAATTTCTTGTTTTACAGATCAGCGGTCATATTTTTTCAAGAATGAGAAAAATAATTATTTTTTCCCCGCTCAAAAAATATAAACAAAATATTTTTATTGGTCAAAAATGTTAATGTGCAAGAAATTGTTTAGATTATTTTTTGCCCCATATACACTTCATAAATAGCCAAAGGTAAAATACTTTTAGTATTTAAAAGAAATATTACTTTGACTGGCGATTTTTGGTTTTTTTTTTTTTTTTCCTCCTGCCTTTAGGTTTTCTGACGACAAAAATCTGAAAAACAAGAAATAAAATTGGTCTGGCCCAACTGATAAATAACACAGACATGTGAGACTGGTGCTCCTGATTGTTATGCCGCTAGGGCAACTCCTGTTGCCTGCAGGATATATATGTATGTCTCTCTCTCTCTCTCTCTATATATATATACTTACTGAGGGAACACTTCTTGACCTCAGTATTTCTATATTCCCAGATTTCCCCTCAGTGCAATACATAGCTTGCAAAGAAACCTGGTAAAGAATATAGGGACACTTGAACTTTCATGTGATACCTTATTTGTTTCCTTCAGTATATGTTGGCTTGGACATGTTGAACAGTACTTGTGAGGAGTTTGAAATTAAGTTAGTTGTGACCCAACCACAGTGCACTTATCTCATGTCTTGCCACCTCAATAAATTCCAGAATTACATTACACATGGTCAGGGACCTGCTTTTCAGAATGCAAGCCCTGATTATGTGTAGGTATTGTTTCTGGTCATTTTGTATAACACCTTTTTACAGTGACAGTAGTACTTTGCTGTCATTTATGCTAGTTAAGAATAGCTGTGGCCGCCAAATAGCTGGAATATAGCTGAGTGCGGCATAAAACTAAACTCACTCACTAAGAATAGCTGTGAGCAAATTTAATACCTTGGGAAGTAATTTGAAGCAGTGTGCAACAGATAAGAACACTGATGCATAGCCCTTCAAAGGGGGGGGATAATTATTGCGCTTGAGGTGAATGATTTATGTAGCGCTATACAATGTTGGCAGTATTTTATATACCAGGGACCAGCCGTTTATTATACATTGTGGTGGATGGGGAGGAGTAGCGGATGAAAAAATATCTCTTTGGGAGGGTCATGTAAGTGTTGCTCATATTTAAGGAAGATCTTTAAGCATAGGGAGGGTCGTTAAAATATACATGACAAGCATTATGGGAGAGTCCATGTTTTCAGTACATTTATAACATGTCTGACTCATCCAGTTTAATAAATGAATGGTCCCTTACGCACAAGTTACAATTTCTTTGGTTTGAAAATACTTTTTCACTATTGTTGGCATGAAAACAAACAATATGTTTAAAGCATTAAATGTCTGCAAAAGAATGAGACATCTTGTGTGAAAAAAATCTTAATAAGGACAGTAATCTATCTGTATTTTTATTGGTAGGTAAACATCCAAGATCTGCAGAAAATCTCTAAGATCACTCAATCTTCATTACTGCATGGTGATTCTTTCTAACCCCCTAAGCATCTCAGCTGCAGATTCCTATGAAACCAATTTAAGCTGGAGAAGTCTCTGGTTGATCTAATCACTGCCAGAGATCATGCTGCAGGTTATAGGAGTGGCAGTTTGCTAAAAACCTATGTAACCCAATCATACTGTTAGCTGGGGGATAAACTAATTACCACGCTCTCACAATAACGGCTGATGTTAGAGCTCAAAATACCAGAAATGAGGACTAATTGAAATGTAATTTTGGGGGTACTCGCCGATACTTTCTCAGGTTAGGAGGTTAAGTGATGAGAACGTATTGTTTTCCTGGTTGTTGGTTCTGGAAATAGTTTTCATACGTCTGATGAATGTGTAGTGTAAGCTCACAACAGCAGCTGTAAGCTCACAACAGCAGCTCACAAACAGCAGGCTGTGCTAGTGTAAGCTTACAACAGCAAGCTGTGCTAGTGTAAGCTCACAACAGCAGGCTGTGCTAGTGTAAGCTCACAACAGCAGGCTGTGCTAGTGTAAGCTCACAACAGCAGGCTGTGCTAGTGTAAGCTCACAACAGCAAGCTGTGCTAGTGTAAGCTTACAACAGCAAGCTGTGCTAGTATAAGCTCACAACAGCAGGCTGTGCTAGTGTAAGCTTACAACAGCAGGCTGTGCTAGTGTAAGCTCACAACAGCAGGCTGTGCTAGTGTAAGCTTACAATAGCAGGCTGTGTTAGTGTAAGCTCACAACAGCAGGCTGTGCTAGTATAAGCTTACAACAGCAGATTGTGTTAGTGTAAGCTTACAACAGCAGGCTGTGCTAGTGTAAGCTTACAACAGCAGGCTGTGCTAGTGTAAGCTCACAACAGCAGGCTGTGCTAATGATATTGTACAACAGCTGGCTGTGCTAGTGTAAGCTTATATCCCTGTTTCAATATCCTCACTCAAAGTCATAAGTCTGTTGGGGCATTTCCTTCATCCTCTCTGATTCTCAGATAATTAAGTACCAATAGAGTCAGATACCACAGAATCCAACCTACAATGTCTCAGTCATCCAAGTGAAACTTCAGCCTGTAGACTGACTTATTTAAACAGTGACACCAAACTGTCGCTTTACGTAGGCGTGATTCCGCAGTGACTGCAGTAGACTGCTTGCTTCAGTGTCCATATCATCCAGTTCCATTTTGTTTGCTGTAGGCTCTGTAAGTCTTGGAATTAATTTAACCTGGATGTCAGTAAGAGTATATTATGTCCTGAAGGTCTCATTGGATTTACAAAAATAGAAATTGTTTGTTCCAGATAATAGTCAAAAATAAACTTGTTCCTCAAATTTTACGATAAAAAATTGTTTGCTTGACATGTCAGATGTCATACAATGTTGGAAATGTTTCGCTCATATTTGTAAGAATTTCTTTTTCATCATGACAAAGTGATAAAAAGACTTCTGTCTCTAAAATATAAAACCAAATGCATTCATTTTTTTCAAAAAAACATTTTTTCCACCTGTCATTCTGACACTTATGACACCTGAGAAAAATGTGGTGAATTTTTTTCAACGACCTATTGTATATGTCCTAGAGGAATTAACCGATCAGTGAATTTGAAATGAAATATCCATGATCAAAGTGTCAATTCATGGCTCATGTTTAGACCTGGATTGGCTGCAGGTTCTAGGATCAAATCATGCTGAAAGAAATTACCATATTTCCTCTAATATGTGCCGATAATTTTTCTTTGAAGTTAGTTGGTAAATTAAGGTCTGGTAGTATTAAGAAACCCAGGGTCCCGTTCCGCAAAACGTTCATAACGTTACGATCTGTCATAACTCTATTGTTTATCATAGCCTTACGGATGTCGTAACTCTATTGTTTATCATAGTCTTACGGATGTCGCAACTCTATTGTTTATCATAGTCTTACGGATGTCGCAACTCTATTGTTTATCATAGCCTTACGAATGTCATAACGCTACAAACGCTTTGTGGATCGGAACCCAGTGGTTTATATCACTACACTGTTGCAATAACTTCAGTGGCTAATAAAGTGACATAATAGAATTTCATGTTCCTGTTTCAGAATTTATTGTATGATTGAAAACAAATATGAACAAAGCAATTTAACTTGCAACAAAAACACTTTGTGTGGAGTATTTACAAAATAAATACAAAATTGAAACCATACATGCAAAGAACAGTTATCAACTTTATTAATTACTGGTCCTGAATTAGAGTCTGACAGTCATCAAAGACATGGTACTTATTAGAAACCTGGATCTTTTTAATGATCTGGTGGTGTTGTGCACTAAATGTTACCAGGCCCTTTTGTAGCCCAGCATCTTGATGAGATGTAACACGTATTAGAGGAAATACAGTGTTTTGCCTGTGGAAAGAAGGAGTATCCAAAGAGTGATCTCCCCATTTGTTTGATGAAAGGCAGAACAAAGCCTGTCACATTGCGACATGTTGTGAAGACCAGGAAATATTGTATGCTAGTTCACAGATTTTGTGTGGCATTATATTGAGTCTGATCCTGAATTAAGGTTTTAGCGATTCTTCTCGCCATTTTTTAAGAAACCAAATCAATCAGATTCACTGATTTGTGAATTCCCAATTGGGATGATCTTTAGAGGAGGCAGATTGAGTTATTTAGGAATAAATGGACAAATCGGAGCAGATCTTTCTTCTTTCAGACAAGGATTGCATGAAATTAATTACTGTTTCATCTCATTTGGATGAAGTGTAATTAGAATTTCTGAAGAAAAACCCTTCCGATTTCTTGAGAAATTGAGAATCTGGATGATGACAATCTTGTCGATCTGTGGATTCGAGTTTTGCGCCGCGGTCCAATGTTCCTCGATGACTTCATCTCCAGCTTGTGTTTGCTTCATTTGCAGTGGGTCTGTCAGTGTTCATGGGCTTTTAGTTATGTACTGTGCTAATTATCTTATTATTTCTTTGCTGACGCCTTCAGCCCAGAGTGGTTGTGTAATCGCCTCTCTAGTCACGATAAAATAATCACTTTTCTACCCCTGTGTCTGTTTTTATTTTATTTGAATGCAGCTGGTGATGTCTTTCCAGAGATACAGGAGTGCAGCTAATTTTCTTCTGCGTAAAAGGCTGACACATATTCATACCTGTTTGAAACATCAAGACATTTACATCTGTGTGAAACATTGAGACATTCACACCTCTGAAAAACTAAGACATATTCACATATGTGTGAAACATTGAGACATATTCACATCTGTATGAAACTTGGAGAGAAATTCACATCTGTGTGAAACATTGAGACATTCACACCTGTGAAAAACTAAGACATATTCACATGTGTGGGAAGCATTGAGACATATTCACATATGTATGAAACTTGGAGAGAAATTCACATCTGTGTGAAACATTGAGAGATATTCACATCCGAGAAACATTTAACCATGTTCACATATGTGGGAAGCAAGCATTGAGACATATTCACATCTGGGTGAAACATTGAGACATATTCACATATGTGGGAAGCATTGAGACATATTCACATGTGTGGGAAGCATTGAGACATATTCACATGTGTGGGAAGCATTGAGAGATAGTCACATATATGGGAAGCATTGAGATATGGGAAGCATTGAGACATATTCACATGTGTGTAAAACATTGAGACATTCACATGTGTGTAAAACATTGAGAGATATTCACATATGTGTGAAACATTGAGACATATTCACATATGTGGGAAGCAGTGAGACATATTCACATATGTGGGAAGCATTGAGACATATTTACATATGTGGGAACATTGAGACATATTCACATATGTGGGAAACATTGAGACATATTCACATATGTGTGAAACATTGAGACATTCACATATGTGGGAAGCATTGAGACATATTCACATATGTGTGAAACATTGAGACATATTCACATGTGTGTGAAGCATTGAGACATATTCACATATGTGTGAAGCATTGAGACATATTCACATATGTGTGAAGCATTGAGACATATTCACATATGTGGGAAGCATTGAGACATATTCACATATGTGTGAAACATTGAGACATATTCACATATGTGGGAAGCATTGAGACATATTCACATATGTGTGAAACATTGAGACATATTCACATATGTGTGAAACATTGAGACATATTCACATATGTGTGAAACATTGAGACATATTCACATATGTGTGAAACATTGAGACATATTCACATATGTGTGAAACATTGAGACATATTCACATATGTGAAGCATTGAGACATATTCACATCTGTGTGAAGTATTGAGACATATTCACATATGTGTGAAACTTGGAGAGATATTCACATCTGTGTAAAACATTGAGACAATTTCACACCAGTGTGGAACTTTGAGACAAACTAACATACGTGTGAAATATTGAGACATATTCACATCTATGTGAAACACTGAGACATATTCACATGTGTGTGAAATATTGATACATATTCACATCTATGTGAAACATTGACACATATTCACATCTGTGTGAAACTTTGAGACAAACTAACGTGTGTGAAACACTATTACACATACCCACGAGAGTGTGATAAACTGAGATGTATTCACGTCCAATTTCTTTGTCATGGTCAATGTTTCCCTCAATTTTCTTTACAAACGAGTATGCTCTCAAAACCGACTTCCCAAGAAAATGTATTTATGTCTCATTTCTGACTTACCCGTGGCATGTTTTATCTCTTTGCAAAGTCTTTCCAAAGATTTGTAAAAAGTACTTATTCCATGTGATACAGAAACACTGTCAAAGCACCATTAGACCCAGTTCACTCACTAACTCAACATGTTACTGATGAGTGTTGACAATTAAAGGTATTAAACATTCATTGCCTGTCTGTTAAACAATACAATGTATTCTTGACCAGGCAGAAAGCCACAATTTTATCTGACAACTTCGGACCATGTTTATCAAACTGAGCAATGTCATTTACTTTCAGAAACATGTTATGTGTCTGTTTTTCTACTGTGCAGAACAAATTGTTATCATACATTGCTTGAGCAAATTTTGCCATAAAAGGACTAGAAGAAATGGATAGTTAGGGCAGACCAATTATATTTCTTGTTTCACGGATTTTTGTCCTCAGAAAACCTAAAGACAGGAGGGGGAAAAAATCAAATCACCAGTCAAAGTAATATTCCTTTTAAATGCTAAAAGTATTTCACTTTTGGCAATTTATGAAGTGTATATGGGGAAAAAAACTAAAAATTATTTCTTGCAAGTTTACATTTTTAAAACATTAGGATTTTATTTTTGAGCGGGAAAAATTGAATTATATGTTTCTCTTGAAAAAATATGACCGGCTGATCCGTAAAGCAAGAAATAAAATTGGTCTGGCCTTAGGTACTGATGCTGTAGCGCTGAGGTTGTAAGAGAGAAATCTGAATTCCTTATGTATAAAATTAAGGGGTTTAATACAATATGTGAACCACGCACATATAGCAAATATCTAGAACATCAACAGGAAAACTTTTAAATCAACACAGCAACAAATTTTCATGTCTTTTAGAAAATGTCCAATAAATTTTACAATAAAACTTTCCCAAAGTTTGCAATAAACGCAGGTATGTTGAAAACAAAATAATCAATATTGATTTCATTTTATTCCCTGTTTTACATCTTACACCACGATTTTGACTACTAAGCGATTACCTCCCTTACATACTAAATTTGATGAACACAGGCTTGTTACAGGAAATGAGAACAGTAGACTATTCAGGCAACATCACTGCTTAGCAAAGTGATGTGATGGGGGTGAGGTGAGGTGAAATTGGGTTTTAAGTCGTGCTTGAGAATATTTCGCTCATATGATGACGTGCATGCGTGTGTATGTGTATGTGCGGCTGCTTGTACTAGCCCAGACTTAAGCTGGTTTTATAGTGCTAGCCCACTGAGATACCATGCCGCATTGAAGCATGAATACCCCACTCAGACACATTATACTGACTCCGAGCCGACCAGTCCTTGTTGTACCCATTAATGCCGAGCGCCAGGCAGGGACCAACAAGTACCATATTTTAATGTCTTTTGGTATGACACGGTCAGGGATCGAACTCGGACCTTCCGCTCTCTGGGCGGACGCTCTTACCACTACACCACGGAGGCGGTCTGATGTGATGGACTGGCCCAAAGGCACTGTATTGTGAAAAACATTCTGACAAATATGTGTTCACCTATCCTTTCTGGGACGGTGGGATAGCCTAGTGGTTAAAGCGTTCGCTCGTCACGCCGAAGACCCGGGTTCGATTCCCCACATGGGTAAAATGTGTGAAGCCCATTTCTGGTGTCCCCCGCAATTATATTGCTGGAATATTGCTTAAAGCGGCGTAAAACAATACTCACTCACTATCCTTTTCTATTGACAAAATCATCAAAGATAATATATGTGAACTGAAAAATTCATTGTAAAAATGATACTCATTTTTCTTCAACCGTTAAATGTTATATATTATTTATATTTATGAGCGATGTGCTGGAAGGAATCATCAATAAATGCTTTACCTTTATCCATTGCCCCAGAAATATATAATATTGATGCTGCTTGGATTGAGTAGCTCACATAATTTTCCAGCCCTCTGTTGATCTCTGTCAAGCAGGAGCTGTTCAGTGATCAGGGTCGATGGGGTCGCCTCATGGTTAAAATGTTCAATCGTCACGCCGAAGACCCGGGTCTACCTTCAGTTGTTGGCGACCTATAGCCAATTTTTATATTGTATTGTCCTTATTTGAAATCCAATTTTAGAGGGAGATGCTAGCTTTATGCCTTGATACTGTGATATTCTAGTTGGTTTTACTGTCCTCCGATGACAGGTTTTCATAATTTACATGCATTTATGGTGAATTCTAAACTTGTTTTAGTCACGATATGACTGAAATATTGCCGATGTGACTGTAAATCTTCACTCACTCACTCACTACGTTAACCTTGGTGCTAACATCGACACAAAACACATTTGTCTGTCTTCTTTATTTGTAGGGGTGGTAGGGTAGCCTACTGGTTAAAGCGTTCGCTTGTTACGCTTAAGACCCGGGTTCGATTCCCCACATGGGTACAATGTGTGAAGCCCATTTCTGGTGTCCCATGCCGTGATATTGCTGGAATATTGCTAAAAGCGGCGTAAAACTAAACTCACTCACTTAACTAGTCTTCTATCATTTGTTTTTATTCAACAATGTATGTGATTGAGCTGGAACAAAATATAATACGTATATCAGGTTTTTAATAAAACTAAAACTGAACAAGAAATATATTTTTGGAAATTTTTAGATAAAATGGATCAAATATGACATGTTATGCAGAAAGGTTTAATGGAATGAAAATTCAGGTATCGGTACTTTCTCTTCAAATTTCCTCAAAACCAATAGACTTTCAGATACCTATTACAAAAAGGACCAATGTGGTACTATTGCCACACACAATGACAGCACTCCTGCCCCCAGCAAGCCACAGTCATGTGCTGAAATTATTGAGTCATGCATATATAGGTCGCATAACTATGTCAAATTAAAACATGTATACCTATTTATTGGGACTTGTCCTCACCCCTGACAAATATACAATTATGCTGCACTGTTTGGGGGCTTGAGGTGATACAGTTGAGAAACTGGTGGAAGGGAAGTAACTCTTGGGGAATATGTTCTGACAAAGACTTCATTTCAAATGATCACACTTGAGGACAATCTGTTGACAGCAAATGATTAATCTAAATTTACAGAGCCTAAAAATGAAATAATTTAGGTTGTTTTGTGAAACAAAGTTTGTTGGAAAGTTGTAGGCCAGTTTGTGTGGTTTTTTTGTCTGTAGCAGACTCACGATTTCTAAGGAGAAAATAATCTTAGTTCTGGAAATTTAGGAAATTATAGCCTCAGACCAAACCAATTTTATTTCTTGTTTTACGGATCCAATGGTCATATTTTTTTCAAGATTAAGAAAAATAATAAAAATTAATTTTCCCCACTCAAAAAATAAAATCCTTATGTATTTATTGCCCAAAAAAGGAAACTTAAAAGAACAAAAAAAATTATTATTTTTTGCCCCATATACACTTCATAAATTGCCAGAAGCAAAATACTTTTAATATTTAGAAGGAATATTACTTTGACTGGGGATTTTATTTTTATTTTTTTTCCCTCCTGCCTTTAGTTTTTTTAAAGGCAAAAATCCATAAAACAAGAAATAAAATTGGTCTGGTCTTAGGTAAGTGATTACAGTGACATTTCTTTCGGCTAAGTTGACTTGAGATCAAGAAGTTAATATATACTGAAATTCAAAAGAAAGTCACCTTTTGTTTCTACAGCATGTGAGCAGCGATGGAAACTCCGCTTCTGTCTGTCATACAGTCCTTGAAACAAATATATCCAATAGAACCAATGCAAGTCTAGAATATGTGGCAAGCCTAGATTACCACAGTTCTGAAAATGAGAACGTTCTATTGGATCCTTTTTATTATATTTTGTGAATATTATTGAGGACCCAAACCAGATATCAGCCCTGTTAGTAAGTATGCAACATATCTGTTACACTCATGAATATTTGTACACTGTTAGTATAGAGAAAGGTAATGCTCCTAAACAATCTGAAGAAACATCACTGTGTTGACAACAGCAATGGAGGGAGGGTGGGAGATGGGGGCAGTTTCACTCAATCCCATGTTGAAGGGCTATTGTGGAAATCCTACATTCCCAGTGTGCAGAGTTCAAGGCTATCTGCTTTTGCCTCCTTAGCACTAATATTTTTTCAAAACTTTTATTGGTTTTAAACTAAGTATCTGTCTCCATATACATTAGCACTAAGGTACGACTGACTGACTGACTGACTGAGTTTGGTTTTACGCCGCTTTTAGCAATATTCCAGCAACATCACGGCGGGGGACACCAGAAATGGGCTTCACACATTGTACCCATGTGGGGATTCGAACCCGGGTCTTCGGCGTGACAAGCCAACGCTTTAACCATTAGGCTACCCCACCGCCCCTAAGGTATGAAGGTTCTTATGAAACTATTACACTAAGATCACATTCCATCCTGAATATGTACAGTTCATTGTCTAATGGTGTTGTTTCTTTGCTTTCAGGTAAGTGTCATGTGTACTGACGATTGATGGTGGACCAGAGGTGAAGTAATCTGGTGGAAATGTTCGTATTTTAATCCTCTCTGTATGACATGACAGATGCACATGTAAGAACTGAGGGTGAGTGAGTGAGAGAGTGAGAGAGAGAGAGAGTGAGAGAGAGAGAGAGAGAGAGAGAGAGAAAGAGAGAGAGAGAGAGATATTAGTTTCATGTAGCTTTTAGCATTATTCCAGCAAGATTTGAACCCCACACAGGAACAATGCGAGAAGCCCATTTCTTGTCTCTCCTGCTCTGATATTGCTGGAATATTGCTAAAAGCGGCATAAAAACATACTCATTCATGTCTGAATTTCATCAGATCGAATTTCATATCTGTAATCGAAACATCAAGCTTTGTACAAGGTTGTTACAAAGGATAACAACTGAAATATGGATACAATTCACTCTGCTGGTTTCAGAGTGAAATGTATCAATGTTGTCAAATTTGAGAGGAGTACAAGACAAGATATTTAACTCTAGATATACATTCTCTTAGAACACCTTGAACATGTTGAAGGCAGCAGCAAGTTTTATCTTTCAGAAGTTCCAGATTCTCTCTGAGCGTGTAATATCATTCATATTCTCATGGGTTTCACCATACTTGGAAACATTTCACACCATCACTTCTGGATTTCTTCGTGAATCCTACACACACACTATGACAAAGCTGCAATACTGTTCATGTTTGTGTGTATTCATTTCAGATTTAAGGCAGTGTATGGAATAAGCCAAAAATCCAGCCAGACATCAGGGCTGGTAACTTGAAAATGTTACCAGCCCCAAATGGATTTAACCAGACCAGACACCAAGACATGGTGAATTTACTCAGATGTATAGAACCTTTAAATTATTTACCAGACCATTAGGCTGGCTAGCTGTAAATTTAGACAGTACGTCACAAATCTAGACCATCTCGGGTGATCGGACGGGCCTTATTTCATACACTGTTTGAAGTGAGGTGAGGTGAAATGGGGTTTAACGTCATACTAGAGAATACTTCACTCATATGACGACGTGCATGTGTGTATGTGTGGCTGCTTGTACTAGCCCAGACTTAAGCTGGTTTTATAGTGCTAGCTCACTGAGATACCATGCCGCAGTGAAGCATGAATATTAACCCCACTTGGACACATTATACTGACTCCGAGCCGACCAGTCCTTGTTGTACCTATTAATACCGAGCACCAGGGACCAACAAGTACCATATTTTAACGTCTTTTGGTATGACACGGTCGGGTCAGATTTAAGGAAAGGTGGTACTTTTAGGATGAAATTTTGATATAAAATAGCAGATTTCCTACACTCACAACTGATTATTGTTTCTGAACAGTGTAACCAAAGTCATCAAATAAAAATATATCCATTATTTTACACTTGTTTTACGGTATTGGAATAACTGGTGAAAAATAATTCCTACTTTTTAAACTTGTTTGTCGGTAAAACTACAATGGAAACAACATACTTGTGTCCGAGTCTCAACAGGAATTATTCTTGATCGTCTTGATCATGGTATGATCAGTGCCTGTTTCGTTTGCATACTTGTGTCCGAGTCTCAACAGGAATTATTCTTGATCGTCTTGATCATGGTATGATCAGTGCCTGTTTCGTTTGCATACTTGTGTCCGAGTCTCAACAGGAATTATTCTTGATCGTCTTGATCATGGTATGATCAGTGCCTGTTTCGTTTGCATACTTGTGTCCGAGTCTCAACAGGAATTATTCTTGATCGTCTTGATCATGGTATCATCAGTGCCTGTTTCGTTTGCACAGTGTTATAATTGTGTCCTGTAATTGCTCTCATGAGTTTTGCTGTGGGGTTTACGATTACAATTGATTATTGATCGATTACTGAGCTCTGGTTATTGATCTGCATATTGTGAGCGAGAGGCAGCACTAATATTTGTACATATCCCACGTAAGCTCAGAACGTTGATCCCAGGTTTGTTGTTTTAATGCTTGTTGGTTGAATATGTGTGTGTGTGTGTGTTTTTGTTGAGATGGTCCCATGGTTAAAGTGTTTGCTCGTCACGCCGAAGACCCAGGTTCAATTCCCCACATGGATATAATATGTGAAGCCCATTTCTGGTGTCCCTGCCATGATATTGCTGGAATATTGCTAAAAGCGGCATAAAACTAAAACTCACTCACACACTCATTAAATCCAGGGTGCTGTGATGACTGGGTCAAGGGAGGTTACTCTTGTCAGTCTGTTGTATTATAGAAGTCGCTGTAAAATCTCTATGTTAAGT
This sequence comes from Haliotis rubra, assembly GCF_003918875.1. NCBI lineage: Eukaryota > Metazoa > Mollusca > Gastropoda > Lepetellida > Haliotidae > Haliotis > Haliotis rubra. Next base: position 448,873 of record NW_025767263.1, on the reverse strand, counting down.
CCCAGTCCTGAGGTGCAATATGGTTTGACGTGTGCAAGAGTATTGCACTTGAAGTGAAAGGCATGGATGACTGCATGCATGCATTTATGTTCTGTGTTTTTGTGAAAAAATTTTTTTTTTGTCTAATTGAGATACTATGCAGCAGTTTAACAGGCTGGTTGTTTGCCTTTTACGATAAGCATGGGTTAGTTTAACCCGGATCTTCACAGCTTACATGAATCCCCTACTTAGACACAGTAAACCGTTTCCATGGTGACCAGTCCTTGTTTGATGCCTGTACTGTTTGGTTAATGACAAGAATGAACTGAGCCACCTATCCTCCACTCTCTGTGAAGAAGTCTGTCAACAATTTAAATGCTGAAGGTGAAACATTTCATCATATCGCAGTTGCGCAGAACGATGCTCATGCTTTTGATCACTGGATTGTCTGGTCCAGACTTGATTATTTACAGACCGCCGCCATATAGCCGGAATATTGCTTTATTTATAGTACTTTTATTAGTCTGAACCCGTGAAAGTCCGGGTTAGAATGAACCTTCAGTAACCCATGCTTGTCGTAAGAGGTGACCTAGCACAGGTGGTCAGGCTCACTGACTTGGTTGACACATGTCATCGTATCCCAATTGCATAGATTGATGCTCATGCTGTTGATCACTGGATTGTCTGGTCCAGACTTGATTATTTACAGACCACCGCCATATAGCTGGAATATTGCTTCAAACCAACCAACCCCCGATAATCCTAATGGTCTCAAATTGGGGGCAGTGCTTCCAGGCAAGTCCTCAATGATTCTGGTGAAATGATACTTCCTCGTTTAAATATTTCTTTAACTGACATACTGAGACGGTTCCTTTGTTATTATGATCAATAATAAGGGGTTCATTATCACATTGATTACAGAGTAAGGGACATCTTAATAATCTGCAGTCTGGCTTCCTCTGTTGTGACAAGCCTGATCACTCTCCATTAGCACACGTCTAAGACGGTATGGCTAATATAGATTTTCTTGTTGGTTTTTCTTTCCATTTTGTTATTTACAGTTACATGTAATCGGCTAGTCATGAATCCTGACCAGCCTATCCATTAAGTTGTCGCTTAGGAAAACCATGGCTCACTCTGGACCAATTCCAACCTGGAATTCCCATGGATTTCCAATAAAAAGAAAATGGCAAATGATTCTCTGCAGATAGAACAATTACTAGCAAAAGAGAACATACAAATGGTAAATCATAATGTCTAGTGATGTTTTATGTCAAATTTCCATTTTTGTGGTCAAGTTTCTTCATCTGAATTCAGTGAAGGGATAGGGAGCACGATAACTGGAAACCTGGACTCCTGGAAAAGAGCACAGATCACACAAAAAAATGTTCTGCGAATCCACAGTTTTTGTTACATGAATTATCACTTTTGGTGCGGGGCGGTGGGGTAGCCTAGTGTTTAAAGCGTTTGCTTGTCATGCCGAAGACCCGGGTTCGATTCCCCACATGGGTACAATGTGTGAAGCCCATTTCTGGTGTCCCCTGCCGTGATATAGCTGGAATATTGCTACAAGCAGTGTAAAACTGAATTCACTCACTCACTCACTTTTGGTGCTCGTACATGCCGTTAAAATAAACTCATGAATCATGAGACCGTAAAGATCCGGGTTAGAATTGGTCTTCAGCAACACGTGCTTGTCGTAAGAGGCAAATTATGGGACATGTCATCATATCCCAGTCCTGTAGATCAATGCTCATGCTGTTGATCATGGGATTGTCTGATCCAGACACATTAAACACCACACAAACAAACATAAATAATTAAGCCCTCCGGACCATCTGATAATTGGGGGTTTTAATTTATTTTTAAATCACAACATTCAAATCCTTGAATGTAGGACAATTGTAAATGTGTTTTCATCTGAGCGTAACACATTCCCATCCGTGAGCACATATGTTGGTATAGTCAGAATATCGTGCTACTCAGATGACTGTTTTGATAGTCAGCAGTCTACAAAACATTTCACTCAATTAACCAATGCAGGTGCCCTAGAATTATACACATGGTTTCACTATCAACCTTGCTGTGTCTTTCCTGAGAAATATTGATTCGCTGGAGCCTGGTTTTAGAGTGGTTCATTTGCTTGGACACTGACTGAATGTGATGTAAACTGACCTGAACAGACTGTGCCGAACTAAAACCGCAGTCCATTGAGTGAGTGAGGTTTTATACACTTTTTAACAATAGTCCTGCAGGTGGACACCAGGTGTTCACACATTGCTACCATGTGGGAATCAAACCCAGGTTATTGGCCTCACAAGCTAACACTTTAACCACTAGGCCAACCCACTGCCTCCCTAAGTCCAGGATGAATCTGCATTGTTCTGTGAGGTCAGTTGATACCGTATACCGGGAAATTTTCAAGGTACTAAAATTTCGAGGTTTGAGACCCCCAGAGCTTTCGAGGTGATTTAAATTTCGAGGTTTGGGGGCCTAAAATATATAAATATTTATATTTATATTCATGGACTGGTATACCGGGAGTTATAACAGTCAGACGGCAGTTATCACTGGCTATAAATATTTTAGACAATTTTAATTTCGAGGTTAGAAAAAAGTGACCAGAATCATGACTTACTGGATTAATACTCACTGAGCTATTTGCAAAACTCCTAGTAGCCAGTGATAACTGCCGTCTGACTGTTATAACTACCGGTATACCAGTCCATGGCAGAAATAATAGTAATGAAAACAACCCTTTGATGCTTTGTTGTGATAAATGACCCATCAAACACTCTGTCGGCAGTGTTCAAACATGACGCCATTGTTTCTCAGACGATATTGTTTTTTTAACAACTAACTACATGTATAAGCATGTATGATGGGTCTCTGCTGAAACTATGTTGTTGTTAGAAAGCTGACAAGTTGACCTCTTTAGCGAAACTGACCAACTGCACAGATGCCTTACAGCCCCAGGATGTTTGTGTAAACAATCCCCTTAAAGACGGGCATTCATCAAACCTGGCATTGCCGATGCAGTCCGTTTGGCCAGAGAGTGACACCGAGTGTATTGACAGTTGGTTTGACTTCACATGTAAGACAGTGATTGAATTACCTATTTTTTATAATGCATGTTATTCTGGACCAACAATTACAACACAATTAAACAGTCTCGACACCGCATTTCTGTTGTTTGTTTATTCAGGCCGTTCAGGGTCACTGAATGTTAAGATTAGTTGTAGACAGGCATTAAAGAGTTAATGCGCATGTCAGGAAGTCATCCATTGGTTGCCAGCAGTTGAAATGCTTATCGATAAGAAATCTAACCCAAAGGTTTGAAGTTCGGAAAAATTCATGGATATAATATTTTTGAGGTTGCGTTTCTAACCTCGAAAACCTCGAAAATTAGATACCTCGAAAATTTCCCGGTATACGGTAATTGACTACATAAATTCCGTAAATGTACTTACAATAATGCTAACTGCCAAGTTATTAGGAGAAGACTCAAACCTTTGGCACAGACTATTGTGAATGCTATTGATAAATTTGGTTTAATAAAAAGGTATCCAATCAGAAGATCAAGAAAATGTCCTATAACAGTCGCTCCCAGCACAATCACCACTGGAGATTCCCACAGCGATTGTTATTCTGACATTGAATCTACAACCAACATTGTGAAATTGGTGCTGCTCCAGATCTGTTGACCTGAGCGCTGGGTGTTCTCTGTGGTTGAGGATTCTCATCATTACAGAGGAAGGAAGGCTACACTCAGACATTGACAGTGGGAGATTGAATTATGCTCAGGTTATTGGTCATGCTGCAATAATAATGTATTAATAAAGTCTGCTCCAATGTTGTTGCTGGTATTCTGTGTACGGATAGTGAGAGTTTGTTGTGATGGGTAGGATAGATAGTGAGAGCCTTGTTGTTTGTTTTGATGGGTAGGATAGTGAGAGTTTGTTGTGATGGGTAGGATATGAGAGAGTGAGAGTTTGTTGTGATGGGTAGGTGACAGGGTAGAGATAGTGAGAGTTTGAACAGTTGTTGTGATGGGTAGGATAGTGGGCAGGAGAGTTTGTTGTGATGGGTAGGATAGGATGTGAGAGTTTGTTGTGATGGGTAGGATAGTGAGAGTTTGTTTTGATGGGTAGGATAGTGAGAGTTTGTTGTGATGGGTAGGATAGTGAGAGTTTGTTGTGATGGGTAGGATAGTGAGAGTTTGTTGTGATGGGTAGGATAGTGAGAGTTTGTTGTGATGGGTAGGAGAGTGAGTTTCTTGTGACAGGGGTAGGATAGTGAGAGTTTGTTGTGATGGGTAGGATAGTGAGAGTTTGTTGTGATGGGTAGGATAGTGAGAGTTTGTTGTGACATGAGAGGGTAGGATAGTGAGAGTTTGTTGTGATGGGTAGGATAGTGAGAGCTTGTGACAGGGCAGGATAGTGAGAGTTTGTTTGATGGGTAGGTGGTATGGGAGAGTTTGTTGTGACAGGGGTAGGATAGTGAGAGTTTGTTGTGATGGGTAGGATAGTGAGAGCCTTGTGATGGGCAGGGATAGTGAGAGCAGGATAGTTTGTTTTGATGGGTAGGATAGTGAGAGTGCCAGATTGTTGTGACAGGTAGGATAGTGAGAGCTTGTTTTGGTGGATAGATAGAGCGAGTTTGTTGTGACATGGGTTGGATAGTGAGAGTTTGTTGTGATGGGTGATAGCAGTTTGTTGTGACAGGATAGTGAGAGTTTGTTTTGTGATAGTGAGAGTTTGTTTTGATGGGTAGGATAGTGAGTTTCTTGTGACAGGGGTTGGATAGTGAGAGTTTGTTTTGATGGGTAGGATAGTGAGTTTGTTGTGACAGGAGTAGGATAGTGAGAGTTTGTTTTGATGGGTAGGATAGTGAGAGTTTGTTTTGATGGGTAGGATAGTGAGAGTTTCTTGTGACAGGTGGGATAGTGAGAGTTTCTTGTGACAGGGGTCGGATAGTGAGAGTTTGTTGTGACAGGTGTAGGATAGTGAGAGCTTGTTGTGATGAGTAGGATAGTGAGAGTTTGTTGTGGCAGGGGTAGGATAGTAAATTGCATGTGATGAAACTGTGGTAATTAACGAATATTTAACTGAATTACTATTTTGCAATTAAGTTGTAGGATTGCATAGTTGTAATTACAGAGCAGAGAGGTTCATATTCCAATACTTGGAAAAGTATAAGCAACATTATTTACTAATTATAGATAACTCAGTTAATTAAGGAGATTTCCATACATCGGTTCAGCAATTAGGACATATGCCAAGGAGGAAAACATGTTGTGGTTATCATCATTACATGTAAGTAGGTGCAAAGCAATTTGCAGTTGAAAAGTTCCACCATTTTTCTTCAAGTTGGTCTTAAACAGCTGATAAATATGATAGCAGAGATGGTATAGCCATTTCACTCACTCACTCACCCACCCAAATACCACTCACTCACTCACCCACCCAAATCTACTTACTCACTCATCCATGAATGACACACCCCTTCCTGTCTTCTACAAGAGGGGCGGTGGGGTAGCCTAGTGGTTAAAGCGTTGGCTCGTCACGCCGAAGACCCGGGTTCGATTCCCCACATGGGCACAATGTGTGAAGCCCATTTGTGGTGTCCCCCGCCGTGATATTGCTGGAATATTGCTAAAAGCGGCGTAAAACTAAACTCAGTCAGTCAGTCAGTCAGTCAGTCAGTCTTCTACAAGAGGTGTTTGCTGTTAATATTTTATGCCATTGCCAGCCATGTGTGAGGCTTCACTCTTGTCAATATTTCATTCTCTGATTAAGTGTTGACTGTCAATGGAGATTTACCAGCTTTAAGATAACACCTGGTCTGACTTGGAGAACTTACTGGTTGGCTGAAGCCAAAGGGTCAATGATATAATTGTGCACTTCAACGAATGTTAAATTATTTATTGCGTTTTCATTTCACCCGTCTCCTGCTGATTAATGTACTAGTGTCCCCATGGACATTTGCAAGACACTCCCATGGTGGTCCGTTCAGTCTAAGTAAACTTAGGCTCAGTATTATTCATTACACTGCTATACTGAGTCTAACAAACCCTAGAAGAAGGTCACGTCACCTAATCTTTTGAGAAAATTTGCATATACCGTTTGAACTTTTACCTCAAACTCGAACGATTCCGAATGTTATTTTCTGCACGATCGCTTCTGAGTGAGTAAACAGTTGCTGAAAATAGGGTTTTGTCAACATTCCGGGATGTCATCTTGCGGAAATATAAGCTAATAGTAACCATGTCATCAGACACCCCTATTTTTTTAAAGTGTGTATACTGCAGGTCCAATATCTGTGTTTTATGCTGATTTTCGTTGGTTGAGAGATCAGTGTCAGCGACCGGGGAAAAGAAAATCCCAAAAACGTTTTGTAAGTCCCGCTGAACCCTAAATAGAAGTCGTTGTCTGACTGGTTAAATCTGTTCGGCCATCTCTCGTTTGATTGGACAGTCATAGGTCACTCAAGGATTAGTTGACATGACCTTCTGCTGTGGTTTGTTAGACTCAGTATAGCAGTGTAACAAATAATACTGAGCCTGAGTTTACTGGTCCCGTCTTCGCTTGAAGTACTGTAGATTACTCTGGGTACACCATACACCTGACCCCTGTCTTTTGAGGCGGTAGGCGGTGGGGTGGCCTAGTGGTTAAAGTGTTCACTCGTCACGCGACGAACCAGGTTTGATTCCCCATATGGGTACAATGTGTGAAGCCCATTTCTGATGTCCCCTGCTGTGATATTGCTGCACGAAACTATACTCACTCACCCACCGTTTTCTATTAGCTGAAGTGCTTATGTCACTTTGTATACAGTCGTGCCCTGTTTATCCGAGCCTCAGATATCTGGAAAACTCGCCTTCCGAACGAAATTTCCTCAAAACAAATTTAACAATGTTGTAATAGCACTTATCAGAAAATCCAGTTTCCGTAACCGGACAGTCATTTTCACATACAAAACGCTAAATTATATGCATTTTTTCTCTCATATATCTGGATGGCTGAGCACCTGTCAGTATGTTTACACACGCATTTTACAGAGTGGCCTTGCGTGCCCTAACATAAAAGAAGTCGGCAGTCTTTGAAGTGTGAGAGGATTAACTACCTGTAATTAGCAAGGTGACACTGAGTTAATTTTGAGTTGTGATTGGCAAGGCCAGACGTCCCGGTTGTTTTGGTAGTGACTTTAATCCGGAAGTTTATGTTAGGTACAGCAACAATGCGAACGCAAGGATGACATCAGAACTGTTTCGTGATTGGTTGCTAGCATTTGACAGACAGATGCATGTACAGGTATGTTTGAACGTGTTATTGACTTGACTACTTTATTTGACAAGATGTGATTTTATGTATGCACTGTTATTTGTTGATGTCTTATCAATAAAGATTACGTCTGATGTCTATTATGTTCGTTTCTTTGTATGTCTTTACATATGGTCCCTGGTTCAGATATCGGGAAATTCATTTATCCGACAATTTCAAGAAAAACACAAGTGTCTGGATAAATGGGGCACAACTGTACACCATGTATGTGATCCTGTTAAGCATCATTCTTCATGAGAATTACATCTGTAAAAATTGAAGTTCACACCTCCCTTGAATAATCTGTTAATTTTTTTTTTTTTAACTTTTAAATGTTTGTGTTGTTTATTAGTGAAGAGATAAGAATAAACTGTTACAATTATTTAATGTGGTCATAATAGTTTAAATGAGAGTTCGATATTAAGGTTAAAAGTCAAACAATCCTTGCCACAAACCCTGTTAAAGTTTACATAGGTGTACTGTGATAGCCAAACAGTCAAAGTGCTGGCTCGTCACACCAAAGTCCTGTGTTCAGTTCCCAACTGGATAAAATGTGTGAATCCTATATCTGGTGTCCCTTGCATATTATTAAAATCGTTAAAAATACATCCTTACTTTCTGAAGTTAAGAGATAAGTTTTGTTTTTTGTAGATTTAAAACCAGGGGATACAACCCCTAGGATACCAGGAATCCTGTAATCCTGATTGTTAGTAATCAGTTTTCAAATTACAGCACTGTCCTGGTTAGTAACTATGGAAATTAGAAAGAGTATGGGAATTAGAAATATCTAAACCCATAATTGCATTAAAACAGCTGTGTCACAGCAATGAGTCGTTAGATCAGGCTTTCTGGCGTTTGAAACTCGAACCAAAGGAACATGATGTTCAAACAAGCTATCTTTCCGTGATGAATTGATCAAAATCCCATTTGTATTACATTACTCTAGAGCATCACTGTGGAAAATAGTCTGTTAAGAGATCAATGCATGTTATTTAGTATCACAGCACATACTATTTACCTATCCACTGCCTTGTACTTTCTGGAAAACACTTTGTGAATGCTGAAAAGATATACATTGTCACCGAACAGAGAAATGGTATTGATTTTTCATGGTTACAGGGATAATGTGAATATTTGATACACTCAGTCAGAGTTGAAGAAGCTGTTAGGGGAGGAGGAGGTGTTACGACCGTGGCCGCGGGTGGGGCATTAATATGGAGATTGTTTTTCCCTTGGCAGGCTGGATTGTAAAAACCTCTGCATTTTTTATCAACTCTCTCTGTGCGACATGATTACATTCAGGTGTCGTAGTCCCATCTTCCCGTCATTGACCGTGGTGGTTGGGTTCCTTCTGGCCATTGCTTTGTCCTTGGTATTGACGGCTGGTTATTTTGTTGAGGTTTTGGGTTTGATTGTTGTGTGTGTTTGTGGAAGGAATATTGGCACAGAATGGCAGTAGTTTGATCTTCTACCTACTTGCCTTCAGTTATGGAGAAGGTAGGGGCGGTTTTGGGGGGGCAGGGAAAGGGGGCCCGGAAAGTGGGGACGAGAGTAGGCACTGGTGTTCATCTATGGTGCTTCCTTTGTTTTCTATAGTGCTTCATGTGTGCTAAGCTGAGCTGTAGTGCTTCCTGTGGACTGGGTTTAGCTCTAGTGTTTCTTGTAGCCTGGAGATAGTGGTAGTGCTGTGGACCTTGTTGAGTGGTAGTGCTTCCTGGAGGCTGGAGATAGCACTGGCCTCCTTGTCGATCTTGTTGGGTGGTAGTGCTTCCTGGAGGCTGGAGATAGCACTGGCCTCCTTGTCGATCTTGTTGGGCGGTAGTGCTTCCTGGAGGCTGGAGATAGCCGGCCATCTTGTTGGCCTTGTTGGGCGGTAGTGCTTCCTGGAGGCTGGAGATAGCACTGGCCTCCTTGTCGATCTTGTTGGGCGGTAGTGCTTCCTGGAGGCTGGAGATAGCACTGGCCTCCTTGTCGATCTTGTTGGGCGGTAGTGCTTCCTGGAGGCTGGAGATAGCACTGGCCTCCTTTGTTGATCTTGTTGGGCTGTAGTGCTTCCTGGAGGCTGGAGATAGCACTGGCCTCCTTGTCGATCTTGTTGGTAGTGCTTCCTGGAGGCTGGAGATAGCACTGGCCTCCTTGTCGATCTTGTTGGGCGGTAGTGCTTCCTGGAGGCTGGAGATAGCACTGGCCTCCTTTGTCGATCTTGTTGGGCTGTAGTGCTTCCTGGAGGCTGGAGATAGCACTGGCCTCCTTTGTCGATCTTGTTGGGCAGTAGTGCTTCCTGGAGGCTGGAGATAGCACTGGCCTCCTTGTCGATCTTGTTGGGCGGTAGTGCTTCCTGGAGGCTGGAGATAGCACTGGCCTCCTTGTCGATCTTGTTGGGCGGTAGTGCTTCCTGGAGGCTGGAGATAGCACTGGCCTCCTTGTCCATCTTGTTGGGCAGTAGTGCTTCCTGGAGGCTGGAGATAGCACTGGCCTCCTTGTCGATCTTGTTGGGCGGTAGTGCTTCCTGGAGGCTGGAGATAGCACTGGCCTCCTTGTCGATCTTGTTGGGCGGTAGTGCTTCCTGGAGGCTGGAGATAGCACTGGCCTCCTTGTCGATCTTGTTGGGCGGTAGTGCTTCCTGGAGGCTGGAGATAGCACTGGCCTCCTTGTCGATCTTGTTGGGCGGTAGTGCTTCCTGGAGGCTGGAGATAGCACTGGCCTCCTTGTCGATCTTGTTGGGCTGCAGTGCTTCCTGGAGGCTGGAGATAGCACTGGCCTCCTTTGTCGATCTTGTTGGGCAGTGTAGTGCTTCCTGGAGGCTGGAGATAGCACTGGCCTCCTTGTCGATCTTGTTGGGCGGTAGTGCTTCCTGGAGGCTGGAGATAGCACTGGCCTCCTTGTCGATCTTGTTGGGCTGTAGTGCTTCCTGGAGGCTGGAGATAGCACTGGCCTCCTTGTCGATCTTGTTGGGCAGTAGTGCTTCCTGGAGGCTGGAGATAGCACTGGCCTCCTTGTCGATCTTGTTGAGGGTGCAGTGCTTCCTGGAGGCTGGAGATAGCACTGGCCTCCTTGTAGATCTTGTTGGGCGGTAGTGCTTCCTGGAGGCTGGAGATAGCACTGGCCTCCTTGTCGATCTTGTTGGGCTGTAGTGCTTCCTGGAGGCTGGGATAGTGCTTCGATCTTGTTGGGCGGTAGGCTTCCTGGAGATAGCACTGGCCTCCTTGTCGATCTTGTTGGGCGGTAGTGCTTCCTGGAGGCTGGAGATAGCACTGGCTTTGTCGAGATCTTGTTGTAGTGCTTCCTGGGCGATAGCACTGTAGCCTCCTTGTGTCGCATCTTGTTGGGCGGTAGTGCTTCCTGGAGGCTGGAGATAGCACTGGCCTCTTGTAGATCTTGTTGGTAGTATGCTTCCTGGAGGCTGGAGATAGCACTGGTGCTTCCTGGAGGCTGGAGATAGCACTGGCCTCCTTGTCGATCTTGTTGGGCTGTAGTGCTTCCTGGAGGCTGGAGATAGCACTGGCCTCCTTGTCGATCTTGTTGGGCGGAGAGTGCTTCCTGGAGGCTGGAGATAGCACTGGCCTCCTTTGTCGATCTTGTTGGGTAGTGCTTCCTGGAGGCTGGAGATAGCACTGGCCTCCTTTGTCGATCTTGTTGGGCTGTAGTGCTTCCTGGAGGCTGGAGATAGCACTGGCCTCCTTGTCGATCTTGTTGGCGGTAGTGCTTCCTGGAGGCTGGAGATAGCACTGGCCTCCTTGTCAGATCTTGTTGGGCAGTAGTGCTTCCTGGAGGCTGGAGATAGCACTTGGCCTTGTCTTGTCATCTTGTTGGGCAGTAGTGCTTCCTGGAGGCTGGAGATAGCACTGGCCTCCTTGTCGATCTTGTTGGGCGGTAGTGCTTCCTGGAGGCTGGAGATAGCACTGGCCTCCTTGTCGATCTTGTTGAGGTAGTAGTGCTTCCTGGAGGCTGGAGATAGCACTGGCCTCCTTGTCGATCTTGTTGAGTGGTAGTGCTTCCTGGAGGCTGGAGATAGCACTGGCCTCCTTGTCGATCTTGTTGGGCAGTAGTGCTTCCTGGAGGCTGGAGATAGCACTGGCCTCCTTGTCGATCTTGTTGGGCAGTAGTGCTTCCTGGAGGCTGGAGATAGCACTGGCCTTCTTGTCAGCCTTGTTGAGTGGTAGTGCTTCCTGGAGGCTGGAGATAGCACTGGCCTCCTTGTCGATCTTGTTGGGCGGTAGTGCTTCCTGGAGGCTGGAGATAGCAGGCCTTCTTTTCATCCTTGTTGAGCATGAGTGCTTCCTGGAATCTGGAGATAGCAGGCCTTCTTGTCAGCCTTGTTGAGCGGGAGTGCTTCCTGGAGGCTGGAGATAGCAGGCCTTCTTGTCAGCCTTGTTGAGCGGGAGTGCTTCCTGGAGGCTGGAAATAGCACTGGCCTTCTTGTCGATCTTGTTGAGCAGTGGTGCTTCCTGGAATCTGGAGATAGCAGGCCTTCTTGTCAGCCTTGTTGAGCATGAGTGTTTCCTGGAATCTGGAGATAGCAGGCCTTCTTGTCAGCCTTGTTGAGCGGTAGTGCTTCCTGTGCCTGGTCTGAGCTGTAGTGCTTCCTATTGGCTGGAGATAGCAGGCTTCGTGTTGTCCTTGTTGAGCTGTAGAGCTTCCTGGAAGCTGGAGATCTCTGCAGAAGTCCCTTTTGACTTGGTAGAGCTGTAGTACTCCATGTAAGCCACAGAGAGCTGTAGAAGTCCCTGTGGGCTGTGTGGGGGAAGACTCATCTGGCTCCACCAGCCACAGTTCAGTGGTGGGTAATGAAGATACTGCCCAGTCCCCAGGAGACAACACAATCAATAACCTCATAGCAAGTCGTTTGTTCCTTGTTACACAATTGTACTACTATTGCATGTCTGTTGTTCGTCAGTTTGAAGGATGAGACTATTGTTGAAAAATTCTCTTTGTCTATGTAAGTGTGTCACTGGATCTGATCGCTGGATGTCGTTAACGGAACTCTTTGGTGATCAGCCAGAAAATGAACTTGTGCTCGTAAAACTAATTTAACTTTGTCATGATCAAACTATTTGCAGTGGATCTCAAGATACATTGATTTTTCAGTGTAATGGGTTGGTTGTAACTTAAAATATTTACATGTTTAGATTCCAAAAGAGTTTCTTGTAACTGTACATGTTACTTAGAACTATATTATGCTTCTTTAGATAATACATAACACAGTTTCAGGAGTAGAACACCTCGGGTTTTATTTGAGCTTGTGGAACCTTTCAGCTACCAATCAGCCCATCAACTTACAATTCAAATTATTCCACCATCCATGATCCACCCACAATCTTACATGTCCTCACCGCCTCCGTGGTGTAGTGGTTAGAGCGTTCGCTCGGAGAGTGGAAGGTCGCAGGTTCGATCCCCGACCGCGTCATACCAAAAGACGTTAAAATATGGTACTTGTTGGTCCCTGCCTGACGCTCGGCATTAATGGGTACAACAAGGACTGGTCCGCTCGGAGTCAGTATAATGTGTCTAAGTGGGGTATTCATGCTTCACTGCGGCATGGTATCTCAGTGGGCTATCACTATAAAACCAGCTTAAGTCTGGGCTAGTACAAGCAGCCGCGCATACACATACACACGCATGCACGTCGTCATATGAGCAAAATATTCTCAAGCACGACGTTAAACCCAATTTCACCTCACCTCACATGTCCTCACTCACTCACTCCACCTTCCATCCATACATCCACCCCTCATCCACTCACTCACTCATGTACCCACTAATCTTTCCATCCATACATCCACCAAACCACCCATCCACTCACTCACTCCTCGAGAGTTCATACACAGGTAACCAAGTGTGCGTTTAACATTTAAAACAGTTGCATTGAAGCTTACGAACCATGAAGAAAATGTTTAAAGATTGTCAGTCAATGTTTGCAATGTGTAACACGCGAAAGTAATGATGCGAAACTTCTGTGAAAACACAGACAGCATTGCAATTGGAGCTAACGGAGCATTGCGACCGATTTTCCCAAAATTGATCTTTGTCATCGCCCACTGACAAAAAACTAAATCATCTCATTCCGCACTCAGTCAATATTGTGGAGTCAAGTAATTAAAGCCGTGAAATTCCCATACATTCATTAACTGTAGATAATAGTTTCTTGACAACTGGTGATGCTAGAAGAAGCTGATGTACTACTGTCCTAACAACTAATTGCAGTGGTAGTGGTGCTTGAGTGATGTTCTCTGCCAGTTTTGTAGGCCAGTGGTTACTGACAATGGTGGTTCATCAGTTATTGATGACAGTGTCGGTATCAGGGCTGGTAGATGTAACACTGAACAGCAGGGGTGGGGCTTCCTTGGTCGATCATACAAAACAGACCATACACAGGGTACTACTTACTGCATGATTATACAAGCTTTGTAACTTTGTTTTGACATTGGGAAATGTTGTTTCTTGATTTTATTTCTGATAGCCAACACAAAGCATCATCTGAAAGTGCTATAAACTCATTCTAGAAGGGGTCACACAGATAATGGGAGTGGGAAGGGAGGGAGTGAGGGAATATGATTTTACGCCACTTTTGGCAATATTCCAGCAATATCATGGTGGGGGACACCAGAAATGGGCTTCACACATTGTGTCCATGTGGGGAATCAAATCCGGGTCTTCAGCGTGGGGGCGGCGGGGTAGCCTAGTGGTTAAAGCGTTGGCTCGTCACGCCGAAGACCCGGGTTCGAATCCCCACATGGGTACAATGTGTGAAGCCCATTTCTGGTGTCCCCCGCCGTGATGTTGCTGGAATATTGCTAAAAGCGGCGTAAACCAAACTCAGTCAGTCAGTCAGTCAGTCTTCAGCATGATGAGCGAACGCTTTAGCCACTAGGCTACCCCACCGGCCCAGGGAGAGAGGTACATTAACTGTTTTTGTAGCTTTTTGCATCGTCTTGAACAGTCTTGAACTTTTTATTGTTCTTAACAGATGCTGTCAATTCCAGGTAAGACTTTGTGTCTAGCAAGCTGGGTGGTTTAAGTGGCTGCTCAGTGGATGGGGTGGTCAGGCTCACTGACTTGGTTGGGTTATTGCTCATGATGTCAGCCCCTGGGTTGTCTGATCCAGACATGATAATTTACAGTCTGTGAGGGGCGTTGGGGGTAGTCTAGTGGTTAAAGCGTTGGCTCGTCACGCTGAAGACCCGGGTTCGATCCCCACATGGGTACAATTTGTGAAGCCCATTTCTGGTGTCCCCCGCCGTGATATTGCTGGAATATTGCTAAAAAGCAGTAAAACCAAACTCAGTCAGTCAGTCAGTACAAAGCATGATGGTGAGCAGCTTTAGCCACAGGCTGAAGACCCGGTTCGATCCCCACATGGGTACAATGTGTGAAGCCCATTTCTGGTGTCCCCCACGCGGATGTTGCTGGAATATTGCTAAAAGCCATGCGTAAAACCAAACTCAGTCAGTCAGTCAGTCAGTCTTCAGCATGATGAGCTTAACGCTTTAGCCACTAGGCTACCCCACCGCCCCAGGGAGAGAGAGGTACATTAACTGTTTTTGTAGCTTTTTGCATCGTCTTGAACAGTCTTGAACTTTTTATTGTTCTTAACAGATGCTGTCAATTCCAGGTAAGACTTTGTGTCTAGCAAGCTGGGTGGTTTAAGTGGCTGCTCAGTGGATGGGGTGGTCAGGCTCACTGACTTGGTTGGGTTATTGCTCATGATGTCAGCCCCTGGGTTGTCTGATCCAGACATGATCATTTACAGTCTGTGAGGGGCGGTGGGGTAGTCTAGTGGTTAAAGCGTTGGCTCGTCACGCTGAAGACCCGGGTTCGATCCCCACATGGGTACAATTAGTGAAGCCCATTTCTGGTGTCCCCTGCCGTGATATTGCTGGAATATTGCTAAAAGCAGCATAAAACCAAACTCAGTCAGTCAGTCAGTACAGTCTGTGATCATTTTACTTTGATGGGATTTGAGCTTTAGCAGACTTCTGTCTGTCCTTGAAGTTCGATGAGATTGCTGGTCATATCAGTCCTGGATTGGTCCGTTATGATTCTAGCTGACTTTTCTTGCCCCGACTGTTGGAACTAGAATCTAGTCCAGAGGGTGTTAGGAAACTATATCTCATGAGTCCTCACACTTGGTATGTTGTCAGACTTGAAGAAACCGAAGTGTTTCCTGAATACCAATGCTGTCAAACTTAATCATTTCTGACTTGTACATATCTTGAAGCGTTGAGAACAAGTTCATAATTATGACCCTCAAATTCTACTGGTCTATTAATGGTGTTTTACTTATCTTCAACCCTATTTTGTAGTCTCAGACTAGGTGACTGGCATGAATTTGGGAAGCTGGGATGCCGCGTGTGGCATTAAACACTCAACGAAAAATAAGCCATGTTGGTTGAGGTGAAGAAGGAACTAGCAAGTGCTGTGTGTTCAGCTACAGTTCACTAACCTGTGTATATGTTTGTGGTATCCAACAAGGAACAAGTTATTCATTAGTTACACCTTGAAAACCTAAACAATTCAGAATTATGTCCCTCTAACACTACTGGTCAATGAGGGGCGGTTGGGTAGCCTAGTGGTTAAGGCGTTCACTCGTCACGCCGAAGACCCGGGTTCGATTCCCCACATGGGTACGATGTGTTAAGCCCATTTCTGGTGTCCCCCGCCGTGATATTGCTGGAATATTGCTAAAAGCGGCGTAAAACCAAACTCACTCACTCACTCACTCACTGGTCAATGATGACAGCTATTAATGGTGTTTTACTAATCTTCAGCCCAATTTTGTTGTCTCAGGCTAGGTGACTAACATGAAGTAGGAAAACTGGGATGCCAACTTTGGCATTTAGCACTCAAAGAATAATAAACCAAGTAGGCTGAGATGAGGAAGGAAATGTGTGTTAAGCTGCTGTTCATCAACCTGTGTATGTCAGGGATTTACCTTGAGTCCTGTATTTGAGGGTCCCTGGGACTCATACTCTTAATTTTCAGAGGTCCTGGACAACAAAATGGGGGTCCCAGACACTTAAATATGATCATTAATACTGTTATTGTATTGTGTATCATGATCATCACATTGTTACAGTAATTAAATTGCAAATGATACCATAACCCAACTAGTAGCAAAAGTCAGTGATAACCTATTGTTAGTTGATTGGATTTTTTACAAAAAGTATTTGGCCGTTTTGAGTCCCTGTGGACTGGCTAATATATTTTGTTCCATTGTCAATTTTTATGTGTATAGGATGCAGGAATTCGTGTCCTCTAAATCCCTGGTATGTGTTTGAGGTATCAAGCAAAACCAAGTCACTCAATCGTTTCTTCAACACAAGCTAGTTGACTAGCATGAATTTGGGAAGCTGTGGTGCACAGCGTAGGATTTAACAGTCGAAGAATTATGCTTTACACATCAAGAACCGAAACAGCTAAGAAGAAGATGATGCTTGTTGTGGTTCACAGGTTGTTGTGTGGAAAGATTCATGCCACAAGGCACCTCTGCCTTCTACGCCATGTATTGATTACACACCTTACCTTAACCTCAACCAAAATCTACAAGCAGTCAGTGCAGAAGCTTTAACAAATTACTGAATTTCACATATTCAGAACTTCCTACCCAATGAGATGCAATTCTTGCTATTTTATCAGGTCATTGAGTATGATATAGAAATTGTGTCCATCTCACAAACCACTGGCTGAATTCCATCATTAATTGATCCCGAATCGTGAGCTATCATACAGGGGAACGCGGCTTGCTGAGACAGACTGGCAGGCTTGGCGGACTGGATGGGAGGGTACTGAAGCGTAGAGGGTTCCTGCATGGCAAGACACATGTATTAATCATCACCAGCGTTCATGGGTGGACTTGAAGCACTGTTCATCTGTTGCCTGGTTGGATGATTGTGTTCACATGCTTCATGGGAGGCTGTAGTTTGACAGGAGCGATGACTTCAATGGCCTAACTTTTCGTAGAGTTCAGGTGTGTGACTTGATGTGGAAAGTTGATTTGATTCCATTTGGGTTTTGGTTACCCGACTTGTGTAGTGACTGTGGAAAGTTGATTTAGTTCAGTTTGTGAACTGAGTTTATACCTCCTTGAATGGTGACTGAAAAGTTGAATTAATTCAGCTTCTCTGTGAACTGATTTGAGGATATCTCACATGTATTGTGACTGTGAATGGTGAATTAATTCAGCTTGTCTTTGAACTAGGTTTTGGATACCTGGATATAGTGACTCGGAACAGGTGAATTAATTCAGTCAGTTGATCAAGGGATACCTGAATGGTAGAATTACTGTGAGATTACACTGATTCAGGGAGTGTGGGGTTCGAAGTGTTTCTGGAGCTGTTGGTAACATCGTGTGTTGCTGCCTGAGCTGTGAATGGATGTGAGCAGGTAGCAGATAGTGGATTGCTTTGGACAGGAAACCAATGGGGGGCAAGCTCTCACGATTAGCGGACATCGTCAACAAGAGGAGAAAGTCCGACGCCAATACAGGTGATTAGCGTGATTACTTATAGTAAAACCTGTAAATCCATACCTTGTCGGTCTACTAACCATCAACAATCATATTTTATCAATATTGATAGACAATCTCACTCAAGTGCCCTTTGAGTGAGTGAGTGAGTTGAGTTTTACACCTCTTTCAGCAATATTCCAGCAATATCACAGCAGGGGACACCAGAAATGGGCTTCTCACATTGTACCCATGTTGGGAATCGAACCCGGGGTCTTCAGTGTGATGGGGGCCAACAGTTTAACCACTAGGCTACCCCAACGCCCAAGTGCCCTTTGATATTAAATCTATCAACATGAGTGAGTGAGTGAGTATGGTTTTATGCCGCTTTCAGCAATATTCCAGCAATATCACAGCGGGGGACACCAGAAATGGGCTTCACACATTGTGCCCATGTGGGGATTCGAACCGGGTCTTCAGCGTGACGAGCGGACGCTTTAACCACTAGGCTACCCCACCGCCCCTATCAACATGAAGTAATAGAAGTTTAAAACTCCTCTACAAGCTTAGAAGAGTTGATATACATGTATTGGTATTAAAACATATATGGTATATTAACTAAAAAAATTTCAGTGTGGTATCCATTTTACCAAACCAGAATGTATGTTTTCTTTTTTAAATATTAGACAGTATAACCAGGCTATTTAGAATTGAAAACTTAAATTATTAAATTTGATAAACATTTTAGGAAAAAAATTTTAAAAAATAGAGAAAAGTAATAATACCAGTGAAGATTTCGGAATCTAATCCCATTTGACACCATTTTTCAACAATCCTGTAACAGCTGAATCTCATTTTGCTTCAATTTCCGATCAACACCATCACAATGTAAAAAACAAATGGCAATAGCTCCTTTTTTAAGCCTGTGTTCAATATCTTTGATGTTCGTTGCTACTTCCTCGGTATCCTTGTAAACATGGCTGTCGTATCATGTAGTGTTGTGTAGTCATGGTGTTGAGCTGGGGAACAAAGATATCACATGATATCGCATGCATGTCCTAAAACTGGAGTCTTCAAAGACGATGTGAAGAATGGATCTGGATCAGCCAATCAAGCAACAACCGTGTTTGAATGAAAATAAGATACGTTTCTACATGCTGTCTACTTTAAGTGACAGTGCCCTTCATAGGTGGTGTTATTTGTGGCCCTTTACTTGTTTGACTTGACACAGAGTTATCTGAGAATCAATAGACTTGGGGATCAAGTCAAACTACTACAGCCTACCTCTATGGCTGTTGTCAGGAGATGAGTAAGTTATTTTCTCTACAGCCTAGCCTTCCCTGCAATGTAGTCTACAGTCCCTGAACCTCTTATGGTCTGTTATTTCAGCCTAGCCTCTTCCCTGCAATGTGTCTCACAGTCCCTGAACCATATTATTTCCCCTACAGCCTAGCCTTCCCTGCAATGTAGTCTGTCTCACAGTCCCTGAACACAGTCCCTATTATCCCCAGCCTAGCCCTCCCTGCAATGTACTCACAGTCCCTGAACCATATTATTTCCCCTACAGCCTAGCCCTCCCTGTAGTGCTAAAGCCCTAAATGAAGCAAGTCTACATTTCTCCAGGTTCTGAATCTCTGGTCTCCCTGGGGCTCCTTTTCAAACTAAATGGGTTTTATTTGTAACAATCAAAATTATATATTTTCAAAGACTAAGCATTAGTCTATGTTACGAGGTACAGACAGATAATGATTTTTCTTATACAAATGCTGGTTTTAAAACTAACAAACATGAGTACATCACATCCTAGCCATCCTAGTTGTGACTTAGCCGCACTTAGCAGTATCCCAGCTAAATGAGGGGCAGTGGGGTAGCCTAGTGGTTAAAGCATTTACTCACCATGCCAAGACACGGGTTCAAATCCCCACGTGGGTACAATGTATGAAGACTATTTCTGGTGTCCCCAACTGTGATTTTGCTGGAAGTTTGCTAACAGCAGCGTAAAACCATACTCACTCACTCACTCACTCACTTACTCACTCCCAACTATATGATCTGGACTACATGTAATTGGGTGCACTGTGCTGAAATCTGTGTAACAATCTGGTAGGTTTTAAACAATCATGAGTGTGTATGGTTTCACACTTCTTTTACCAATATTCCTCCACGGTTTGGGACACCAGAAATGGTCTTCACACATTGTGACCATGAGGGGAATTGAACCAGGATCTTTGGTGTGATGAGTAAATGCTTTACCCACTAGGCTACCCCACCGCCCCTGCCAAACAAACACATTTGAAAACCAACCTTAAGCGACTATAGCTGAAATGACATGTACACATGTTATAAAAATCACAATATTTCCACACCGCTGTAGTCTTCAGTTGAAGTCAGAGTTGTTAGTAGGACTTGTCTGTCATGCCAGATTTACTGTAGTCATACAAAAAAATAATTTTATGATCTGCATGCTGGAAGTTTGTGAGTCAATGATGAAGCATACAACTTTATTGGGAACAATTTCTTTTTTTGTCATAGGTTTATTGCTTTTAGCTGGATAACGGTGTAAGAATCGACACAGAAATATCACCCTATGCAATAAACAAGAAGTTGTTATCCATGAAGTTGTATGCTCCATCATATCAAATTGGCTGTTTTTTCCTATTTTAAATGGTATATACACAGTTTGACGATGTAAGCCCCATAAATAAAGGTCCATTGTTTGAAAATATCTATCCTCAAAAATACAATGGTTAATGCAAATGGAAACCAGAAGAATCATTAATTTCCGCCTCGCCAAGCCATTTTTGACGTGAGTTGGATTCCTTTTCTTTTCGATATTCTCTAGGGTCTGTGAGGCGGACATCTTCTATATCTCCAGGAATCACATTTCGGTAAACCAGCACTAACCCAGGATCCATTCCCATTGTCCAGCTGTAATCTAATGCAGTTACATTAATGTGTGTGATAGTTCTCAGTCTCGGTGGAGGAATCGGTAAGGTTTGAAAATTTGATGCTAGATGTACAATGTCTCCTTCATCTCATAACTTCATTACTGATCAAGCTCTCTTTGATGTATGGTGTTAGATATATTGTAAATAATTGATTGGAGCCATAGATTTGTGATGTCTTCCCAGGCCCTTGATCAACAGTCCTACAGCGTCAAGATGAGGCTTGTTGTAGGCCTGTGTTTGTTAGGGGTATGTAGGAACATAGGTCTGTAGTCTGTGCCAGGACCTTGATTAACAGTCTTACAGCTTGTTGCAGGATGTGGCTGTTGTATGTAGGAACTGTGGGCTGTTAGCGACTTGATCAACAGTCTTACAGCGTCAAGATGAGGCTTGTTGTAGGCCTGTGTTTGTTAGGGGTATGTAGGAACATAGGGCTGTAGTCTGTGCCACGACCTTGATCAACAGTCTTACAGCGTCAAGATGAGGCTTGTTGTAGGCCTGTGTTTGTTAGGGGTATGTAGGAACATAGGGCTGTAGTCTGTGCCACGACCTTGATCAACAGTCTTACAGCGTCAAGATGAGGCTTGTTGTAGACCTGTGTTTGTTAGGAGTATGTAGGAACATAGGGCTGTAGGTATGTAGGAACATAGGGCTGTGTTTGTCTGTGCCTGTAGTCCTTGATCTTGATCAACAGTCTTACAGTGTCAAGATGAGGCTTGTTGTAGACCTGTGTTTGTTAGGAGTATGTAGGAACATAGGGCTGTAGTCTGTGCCACGACCTTGATCAACAGTCTTACAGTGTCAAGATGAGGCTTGTTGTAGACCTGTGTTTGTTGGGGTATGTAGGAACATAGGGCTGTAGTCTGTGCCACGACCTTGATCAACAGTCTTACAGCGTCAAGATGAGGCTTGTTGTAGACCTGTGTTTGTTAGGAGTATGTAGGAACATAGGGCTGTAGTCTGTGCCACGACCTTGATCAACAGTCTTACAGCGTCAAGATGAGGCTTGTTGTAGACCTGTGTTTGTTGGGGTATGTAGGAACATAGGGCTGTAGTCTGTGCCACGACCTTGATCAACAGTCTTACAGCGTCAAGATGAGGCTTGTTGTAGACCTGTGTTTGTTAGGGGTATGTAGGAACATAGGGCTGTAGTCTGTGCCACGACCTTGATCAACAGTCTTACAGCGTCAAGATGAGGCTTGTTGTCAAGATGAGGCTTGTTGTAGACCTGTGTTTGTTTAGACCTGTGGTTATGTAGGAACATAGGGCTGTAGTCTGTGCCACGACCTTGATCAACAGTCTTACAGTGTCAAGATGAGGCTTGTTGTAGACCTGTGTTTGTTGGGGTATGTAGGAACATAGGGCTGTAGTCAGTGCCACGACCTTGATCAACAGTCTTACAGCGTCAAGATGAGGCTTGTTGTAGGCCTGTGTTTGTTAGGGGTATGTAGGAACATAGGTCTGTAGTCAGTGCCACGACCTTGATCAACAGTCTTACAGCGTCAAGATGAGGCTTGTTGTAGACCTGTGTTTGTAAGGGGTGTGTAGAAACATATAACTGTAGTCTGTGCCACGACCTTGATCAACAGTCTTACAGCGTCAAGATGAGGCTTGTTGTAGACCTGTGTTTGTTAGGGGTATGTAGGAACATAGGGCTGTAGTCTGTGCCATGACCTTGATCAACAGTCTTACAGCGTCAAGATGAGGCTTGTTGTAGACCTGTGTTTGTTGGGGTTATGTAGGAACATAGGGCTGTAGTCTGTGCCACGACCTTGATCAACGGTCTTACAGTGTCAAGATGAGGCTTGTTGTAGACCTGTGTTTGTTGGGGTATGTAGGAACATAGGGCTGTAGTCTGTGCCACGACCTTGATCAACAGTCTTACAGTCAAGATGAGGCTTGTTGTAGACCTGTGTTTGTTAGGGAGGGGTAGTATGTAGGAACATAGGGCTGTAGTCTTGTGCCTGTGTTTGTTAGGAGTACCTTGATCAACAGTCTTACAGCTTAAGATCAAGATGAGGCTTGTTGTAGACCTGTGTTTGTTAGGGTGTGTAGAAACATAGGGCTGTAGTCTGTGCCACGACCTTGATCAACAGTCTTACAGCGTCAAGATGAGGCTTGTTGTAGACCTGTGTTTGTTAGGGGTATGTAGGAACATAGGGCTGTAGTCTGTGCCACGACCTTGATCAACAGTCTTACAGTGTCAAGATGAGGCTTGTTGTAGACCTGTGTTTGTTGGGGTATGTAGGAACATAGGTCTGTAGTCTTGTTGTGCCACGACCTTGATCAACAGTCTTACAGCACGATCTTGATCAAGATGAGGCTTGTTGTAGACCTGTGTTTGTTGGGGTATGTAGGAACATAGGGCTGTAGTCTGTGCCACGACCTTGATCAACAGTCTTACAGTGTCAAGATGAGGCTTGTTGTAGACCTGTGTTTGTTGGGGGTATGTAGGAACATAGGTCTGTAGTCAGTGCCATGACCTTGATCAACAGTCTTACAGTGTCAAGATGAGGCTTGTTGTAGACCTGTGTTTGTTGGGGATATGTAGGAACATAGGTCTGTAGTCTGTACCAGGACCTTGATCAACAGTCTTACAGCGTCAAGATGAGGCTTGTTGTAGACCTGTGTTTGTTGGGGTATGTAGGAACATAGGTCTGTAGTCTGTGCCACGACCTTTCGAATCTACCAGCCTTAATATTGATCTAAACATCATTTATAATTGATGTTAATGTTTTTGTATGAAGCAGTATTACCTGTGATTATTGAAGTTTACTTGACTCGGCTACAGACTGTAGCATTTAGTATTACAGAGGTACATGATACTGTACATTTACTGACACACATGTAGCAGGGCATGGAGTCATCCCACAGATGACAACCTTACCTTGTCAGCTTGCTCACGGGGTTAACCTCTTTGGTCATGTGGACAAGGCATCAGACTTTGGATCAGAAAGCTCTGTGGTTAAAATCCCAGCACAGGACTTGAAAATGTTTTGGCCGCTACACACAGGTTCATGATACTATAGTAAGAACTGACATACCTGTAACAATGAAAATACCAACCAAACAACAACAACAACAACAACAACAACAACACACACACACTAATAACACTAACACTACAGCATAGGCCCTTGTCTATACATTATCAGGGGTGGAAATAACCCATTGCCCAATGTCCGAGTCCAGTGTTTTTCTGTCGTGCAAGCAGATTTGTATATCACACTGTACCGGTGTCCAGTTGAC
Source organism: Haliotis rubra (assembly GCF_003918875.1). Taxonomy (NCBI): domain Eukaryota; kingdom Metazoa; phylum Mollusca; class Gastropoda; order Lepetellida; family Haliotidae; genus Haliotis; species Haliotis rubra. Next base: position 424,934 of record NW_025767263.1, on the reverse strand, counting down.
TTTCCAATGTTAATTATGTTGTTTATTTAAAAAATCAAGAACAAAAACGGTCGGTATAGTGGAAAAATTATCCGGGCAAGTGAGTTTACATGTGCCACTGTACCGGAGTACACCCCTGGACATTAGTCTGAAATTGTAGGGGTTACTAACTTTGTAAGGGTTTTCCCTCATGGTATTTTGTTCTGGGGACAAAGTCATCATTTGCTTTCAACATAAGGTTATGGCAAGGACCTGCTGATGCTCAGGCCTATCTTCAAACACAGGCCGGTTCAGTGTCTGTTATTAGATTGATAGAGCGCCAACAGTTCTCCACCCCACAGGTCCCTGTAACGTCTGTGCAGACTCTTGTCTACGACCTGCTCAGTGTTACTTGAAAGCATTATCCATGGCTTCCTTGTATCTGTTAATCCATGAAATTATTTGCCCTGGTACGGCTGAGTAATGTCATTAGTGAATAGTAGATGTAGCTCTCTGATGTCCCCAAGGGAGACTACTCTTCCGCTTTATCAAGTCATTCCATCTAACTAAGTGGTAAGACATAAACCATAGCCCAATCAGCCAATCACAGGCCAGCATTTGGCATGCAGTATCTGTTCCAGGTTTGTGCATTCTTACATGCCATACAACCTGATAAATGTGATGAATTAATAATAGCCATGTAAGCAATATGTGTTTGTTCATGTATCAGAGTAGTGTTTTGTGTTCTTTCATGCAGAAACCATATTTTGTTGTTGTGCAGGACTATTACTCCTACACTTCAGTGCTTTATTTCCTTTTTTATAAAATATTTTTAACTGAAGACCATAATCTAAAATATCATGGAGGTATACAACTGACTGACTGACTGACCGAGTTTGGTTTTGTGCCACTTTTAGCAATATTCCAGCAACATCACGGCGGGGGACACCAGAAATGGGCTTCACACATTGTGACCATGTGGGGATTCAACCCAGGTCTTCGGCGTGACGAGCCAACGCTTTAACCACTAGGCTACCCCATGGTCACTGTGGGGGTCACCAGAAATGGGCCTCACATATTGTACCCATGTGGTATTATGACCTATGCTTCAGTATATTCAGCCAGAATGAACAGGCAGTGACTTCCTGGCTCAGAATCAACAACAATAATGTGATGTCTTTACAAAGGCTTTATATTACAGTTAGTGAGTGAGTTGGGTTTTATGCTGCTGTTAGCAATGTTCTAGGAATATATGACAGTGGGGAACACCAAAATGGGCTTCACACATACCTATCAGGGGATCAAACTCATGGCTATTGCCACAAGACTATCCTGCTACTCCAAATAGCACAGTCAGCAATATTGCTTATTATTGGGTTGTAACGCCACAAAGGCATGACTCAATCTCAAGAAAGCAATTCCATCTGATTCCATTTGATTAATCCAGAATGTTCAGATTCCTGGGGTTTTGTAACCGGAATAGCTGATTACAAGTCCAATCCTCATATCTGAAGTGTTAGTGAAACTGTCCTCTTTGAAGAACGCCTATGAAAATTGTTATGAATTCCTAAAAAAATTTCCAGAAATGGTGAAAGATAAAAACTACCTCTAAACAGGTTGTTTTGATATTCAAATGGAATGGTTGATCAGGTTGTGTTTTTCCGTGTATTTCATGTCCTAGATTGCTTTTATTGTCATGTGTTTTATGTCAAGAGCATCATTATTTTCAATTTCTTTGAAAAAAAATCTTTTATAAAGATTACTTGCAAATCATATATATTTACAAAGGCAATTTTATTTAATTCAATTTTCAAGATGATTGTCAGATGGACATGAATATTTCCTGTAGAACTTGACTTTTTTAAAAGCATTGAAATGCAGCAGTTGTACATCGTTACAGTGCTACAGAGTCCAGTTCATCTACCACTCCTTTTCTGTAATTCCCTACAGGCGGAGAGTAATTGTTCCGTCACAGAACGCGAAGTTGTAACTGAATTATTGTGTTTGGTCTGCGGAATCTCACTCTGTGTAGTAAACATAGTTCTCCCCCAACTCTACTTATATCTCCACCAGGACAGTGTGTGTAAAGTGTATACCATAGCTTGAGGTTAAACTTGGGTTCACAACAGAAATTTGATATAAGTGTAAGCTGGTTCTGAAAACCGTTTTTGTTTGTTTGCATGGCAATAGTCCGTCTGGTTTGACAGCTGCCTTCAGTCCCTTGATTAAGCCAGAAAATTCTTAGCATGGATTTTTACTGAGCCAGTTTTGTTTTACATCGCTGTCAGCAATATTCCAGCATTATCACGGTGGGGGCACCAGAAATGGGCTTTACCCATGTGGTGAATCGACCCGGTCTTCACCGTGACGATGAACTCTTTAACCACTCAGCCGCCCCACCGCCCCACTTTTAACAGAATTCCTGTTATACCACTGCATGTCAGTTTAAGTTTGGAGGAAAGCCAGGCATGAAGCAAGTCTCAGATATTTACACTTTGGTAAAACCCATGTCTACATGTAGGGTGCTGATGAATCCGCCCTGTTTGCTCCAAATATATTCCAAGATTTATATTTTGATGCTCATGATGTTGATCACTGCATCGTCTGGTCCCGACTTGATTATTCACAGACCACTGCTGTATAGCTGGATTATTGCTGAGTGCAGCGTTAAACAACACACAAACCAGCCTGATCTGCAAAAGTTTGTAGCCTTACAACATTTGTAAGCCTATGATAAACTATAGGCTGACTGAGTTTGGTTTTACGCCGCTTTTAGCAATATTCCAGCAATATCACGGCGGGGGACACCAGAAATGGGCTTCACTCATTGTACCCATGTGGGGATTCGAACCCGGGATTTCGGCGTGACAAGCCAACGCTTTAACCACTAGACTACCCCACCGCCCCCTAAACTATAGGGTTACGACAGTTCATAGGGTTACGAAAGCTATGTGGATCCGGGACCCAGGTCTTTAAACGGGTTGAGAAACTTCAAATGACCAACACCCACATCATTACAGTAGGAACCCTGACAGGCTTACCGATGTGACGTTAAACAACAAACCAACCAATCAAAGTAGCTTTAAAACCAACTCACTCACTCCATGGGACATATCTATGGTATTTAAGAATATTTCTCGTGGCATTCCATTATTTTCCTATATACAGAGGAGCTGTATGGACCTATATTAACTTGGGTCATGATTGTGGATGTTCTGGTTTTGATTAGAAACGGTGGGTATTGACTCTAAAGAAATCAATTCTTAAAATTGAATTCTGAAACCAACTTCATAGACAAGACAGGAATGATTCCAGAAGCTGGTATCCTACGACTGACTCCTAAAATGGACTCCAAAGACAGTTCTTCAAAATTAATTCTGAAGTCTGATTCTTCAAACCAAGGATTCAACTCATCCCTATCTGATATTGGCCAAGAACACTATAAGTTGAAGATACCATGACTCTTGTCTGTCTGAAGCAATACTCCAATCACTGTCCATTCGTGATGTAATTTCAGCATGGACCACCGGGGGTGTTTGTACTGTTCTGTTGAGTCTCAGAACAATCAATGGTCAGAAAGGTTAAGGGCCTGTCTCTGATCGGTATTCAGTAATGCCGTCATTTGGAGGCCACTTTCAAGGCATTACAAGATTTGATGTAATATCAGTTTATCCCAACTATTAGTTACAAGCACCGTTGTGGTATAGAAGTCTTTGATCAAGGATTGCGTCTGTGTTGTGTGAGGTAATCCATTGCAGACTGTCCAAGCACTTACTGAGATGAGGTCGCTAGGGCGGAACAATAATTCTAGTCCCAGGTCTTGTGGGTGCATGCTTTGAGCAACAGCTCTACCACGTTGTAATCCGAGTGTTTAAGAGCCTGGGCCAAAGCCAAATAACCAATTCCATCAATAACGGTATTGGTTAAGTGAAATTTGGTTTTGTACAAATTGGATCTTGGTCTCATGTGTTTAGGTTTCTTCATAATAACTTTCTGGGCCTGCTTCACAAAGTGATCTCAACTTACATAATTGTTAGCCCATGTTAAAGTTTGGGAGTTAGAATGGCCCCAGTGCTAAGTTAGCTTTGTGCAATGGGGCCAAGATCGTTTCATGGTTACAGGGGGCGGTGGGGTAGCCTAGTGGTTAAAGCGTCCGCTTGTCACCCCAAGACCCAGGTTCGATTCCCCACATGGGTACAAAGTGTGAAGCCCATTTCTGGTGTCCCCCGCCGTGATATTGCTGTAATATTGCTCAAAGTGGCGTAAAGCTAAACTCACTCACTCACTCACTCACTCACTCACTCACTCACTCACTCGTCTACATGTGATTATTTACAGGCAACTGTACAAGAGGGTGGCATTAAACAAAGCTTAGCTAACATGTCTCATCTCAAAACAACCAAAACATTTTTTTATGACACAACTAGGTCGCCTGCCTCTTATTGATGTGATATATTGACTCAAAGTTTTAAAACCATCATTTCTAAGTGAAAAACGCTTTTTCTGTCTTTATTAAGAATTGGATCTGGGGATACCAAACAAGCAAATTGCACACATTGAGCAAAAACAACTCTCTGATTGATGCAACGTTCCTCCAACATGTTCACAAATCTATGACCTAATACAATTATTTCGAATCGACTCAATAATCAAATTAGAATTTGATTCTGAAATTCCTGTAATTGCTCTAACCACGTTCCGAGTCAGTACATTAACCGACACCGTGAACCTGCATAGCTTTAAACTGGAATTTCATTTTCAAATAGCATCCAGCCATTGATTCTTAGCTCGAAATATTGAGATCGTAATGAGGATGCGAAAAAAAACCTATTCAGAGCATCTATGAATTTTCCGTTAACCATGTTTGTGGGATTAATATTGAAACACCGACTTCTGCATGTACACACACATGCTGCAAGCAGACGTGGAACTTTTTCGTCTCGATTAAATCTTCCGCCTTCATTTGTTGTATCAGATCCACAACTTCTCTTAAATGTCCATTTGTTGAACATCTTCAGGCAGCCTGAAAGGGTAACAAAATTGATTTCTACATAGCTCTGGTGTTTTGCTGAGTTAATAACGGAACTGGAGGATCTTATCGAGATGATATTCATTCCCTAGATAGTCACACAGAAGTGTATTGACTGGGTGCAATAACTCAAATTATTGTGTAATGGCCCAAGGCTTCAAACAATTTTCACATATTTTCATTCTATTTGGCTTGGGGCCACTTAGAGGGCTGTTTTCCTTTCATAGACTTGGCCAGACAGCGAGAAGGTCACTTTTCAGATATTGGATGTGAATGAATATTTTGGGCTTGATTCTTTGATCAGTTCTGAATGTTGGTCGTAGTTACTTTGTGTGAAGATTGTTTGCTGATTGTTCGTATCTCGAAAACTGAAAAGTTGATATCAAGTCAAAATATACCATGGTTCATTACACCAAATTAACCTATTTGTTCATCCGCAAAATGGAAAATTATAGGTTAGTGTTTGCAATTAACAAAGCCATTCGGACTGAGACCACTAGCAATAAAGCAGGTCCAGTAGCATCTCCTTGTGGACCTCCACTTTTATCGTTAGATTTGCACAAATCATGGGATGCAATGGGAAATAAACTTTCAAACAGCTTAATTTTCAAGGGTTGAAGAGAATGTACTTGTTTTATAGCTTTTGGTGCTTTAGTCTGAGACACTTATGTTTCTGACTTATGAATTCATTTTGGTTTTCTTTCTTTCTTGTCTGTCTCGTCACGCTGAATACCCAGGTTCGATTCTCCACGTGGGTACAATGTGTGAAGCCCATTTCTGGTGTCCCCCAGCCGTAATATTGCTCGAATATTGCTAAAAGCGGCGTAAAACTAGCTAACTCACTCACTTTCTTTCTTGTCACCAATGGTGCGATAATTCAGTCTTGTGATGTGCAATAAAATGGGTTTAACATTATGTCGAGATAATTGCTCTTGTGTGTAATGTTTATGGCTGCATTTACTAATCCAGAATTATGCCGAATTGAGGTGTCATCTCACTGAGATACCATGCCCCAGTTTAGTATAGACGCTGCACTTAATATACTAGATTTCATTTGATGAATATTTTTGATGATCAATGATCACAAGAACTCGTCTATAGCTGTCAAAGTGAAAAAGATTGAGAGAATAACATTCCTAACTTATGAGAGTGAAAGTCTTTAGCTTTCCAGAGTTTTTAGGAATATTCCAGCAATATCAAGGCGGGGACATCAGAAATGGTCTTCACACATTGCCGCACTCAGTAATATTCCAGCTATATGGCAGCAGTTTGTAAATAATCAAGTCTGGACCAGACAATCCAGTGATCAACAGCATGAGCATCGATCTGCGCAATTGGAAATCGATGACATGTGTCAACCAAGTCAGCAAGCCTGACCACCCGATTCGATAGTCACCTCTTACAACAAGCATGGGTTACTGAAGATCAATATTCTAACCCGGACCTTCATGGGTCCTTATCATAAATAATGAGAAACCAGTAATTCAAGGTCAGGCAAAGTAGTTTGGCAGCATGCATGCATGTGTGTGGGACTGCTTCTACCTTTCTGCTTTTATAGTGCTAGCCCATTAGATACCATGCTGCAGTTTAACATGGATGCCCAGCTCAGACACTGTGTACTAAGTCTGGACTAACTGGGGCGGTGGGGTAGCCTAGTGGTTAAAGCGTTGGCTCGTCACGCTGAAGACCAAGGTTCGATTCCCCACATGGGTACAATGTGTGAATCCCATTTCTGGTGTCCACCGCTGTGATATTGCTGGAATATTGCTTAAAGCGGTGTAAAACCATACTTCACTCACTCATTGATGCTTGTTATGTTATTATACAAAATGGGTGGTGGGCTAGCCTTGTGGTTAAAGTGTCCGCTCATCATGCCAAAGATGCGGGTTTGATTCCCGGCATGGGTACAATGTGTGAAGCCCATTTGTGGTGTCCACAGCTGTGATATTGCTGGAATATTGCTAAAAGCGGATAAAAACCACTGCTGAACAGGGCGGGTAACAAGACTTTGTTTTCAACCCAATTTCATCTCACCTTCCTCCAACTATTCAGGGTTGCTTCGGTTCAGTTCTATGAAAACTGCTCTGATTATTCAAATTCCTGCAAATATACTACCTCTTGTAAATCAGTATCATAAAACCTGTGTTTGGATGTCATTGTTCCTAAAACAAAAATACTTTTTCCATTTGAAGTCTATTTCACTGTCAATCAACAATGATCAGTTGTGGGGAGAGTAGTGGTCTTGTGGCTCTAATACATGCAGGAAACCTCACTTCCTTAAAGCCAGAGTTGTGTGTGAAAATGAACAGCAACATGATCAAACGCATTAAAAGAAGCTATTAGTCAGTGTTAGCACTGTGATGCTTGTTGTTTGAATTAGGCTAATTTTTATTGTGTTGTAATTATTTCATTTGATAGGCAGTTGATGAGTTTCAGTTTCCAAGGAATCAATCACGATATCTGTGATTGATTCTTTTTTGATTAATTTAGTTTCTTGAATTTTTGGAAGCTCATACATCATGTCTAAAAGAGGGTCCAAATGGCGTGTACTGTTATCCATCAAGCAACTAAAACACTATCAAAAAAACTTAAGATGGGTTGAGTGTTTATTGTAAAAGATGATCAAATAATGTCCATTAAAGAAATGACTGATTATTGTCATGCCAAAATCTCATAAAAGTTATAGGCACATAAACTGACATTCAGTTTTGATTCTGCCTTCTGACAAAAATTGAGCAAGTGTTTCCAAAACACCACAGATATCGTACCCAATTACAACATTGCAAGCAAAATATTTATGGTTTTATTGAGAACAGTCCCAAAACACCAGGGCTTAGATTTTCGAAGCTCTCTTAGCACTAAGATAGTCGGAAGTGCCATACATTATTATTAACTTATGACTATCTTAGTGCTAAGAGAGCTTCGAAAATCTAGGACCAGGTGTGTACTTTCTTATGTACATCAGTATAGATCTGAGGACACTACATAACAGTCAAAGTTTGGCGGCAGAAGTGAAACAAAAGCGTAACTAACTGTCACCATATTTCCCTGCAGACTGATTATCAGTGTTTACATGGAGATATATTTGCATTTTAGATTCAGCTTGACAGCTGGTCTGCTATTGTGTGTGCTTTTTTGCAAAGCTGAAAAATATTGACCACAAACTATAACCCCCTGCCCCAAATTTGACATGTGACCTCTCGCATTCAAACCCTCACAGGGTTTTGAGGCCTTTATAGATGCAGTGTTTATAAGCAGTTGAGTGAGTGTTTGTGAGTGACGTAGCCTTGTGATTCGATTCCCCACATGGGTACAATGTGCAAAGCCCATTTCTGGTGTCCCCGGCCATGATATTCCTTCCAGTGTTGTCTAATTCAAAATAGTGGTTACTAAAGCGTTGAAGTGGATAGGGGTGGCAAGTCGCCTAGTGGTTAAAGCGTTCGCTCGTCATGCCGACGACCTGGGTTTGATTCTCCACATGGGTACCCATGTGTGATACCCATTTCTGGTGTCACCTGCTGTGATGTTGCTGGAATGTTGCTAAACCATCCTCACTCACTCTCTGGGCAGGAGACATTCAAATATCTTTAACCCAACTGAAATATTGCGAGCCATGAGCTTTAACCCAACTGAAATATTGCGAGCCATGAGCTTTAACCCAACTGAAATATTGCGAGCCATGAGCTTTAACCCAACTGAAATATTGCGAGCCATGAGCTTTAACCCAACTGAAATATTGCGAGCCATGAGCTTTAACCCAACTGAAGTATTGCGAGCCATGAGCTTTAACCCAACTGAAATATTGCGAGCCATGAGCTTGCAGCTCTTTTGCAAATTCCATCTAATGACATTGATTTGTTTATAGACTCGATTTGTTTACAAACAACATCGTACAGCTGTAATACTGCTGAAACAAATATATACTCATGATATAGTCACAAGTGTACAATCGACTCTGCTTATGGCGGAGATTTCTTATGGATGTGGAAAGGGTTTTGTCGCTTCTACTTAGCAGATACAAACCTGTGACTCAGGATATATAAAACAATTCAGCTGCGCCTTAACACTTCATTAGCGCCGTAGCATGAAGCCCTTCTTCTCCAAAGTGGTGACGTAAATTAACAATGGTATAAAATTGGTATAATAAATCTGTTTTCCAGTAATATCCTACTTGAAAAGGAATAATACAAAAGTAATCTCTCGACATAAAAAGAGGGATTGATTTTTTCACCCATCAAAAACCTGTCATTTTTTTAAGTGATTGACTCATTAAATGGAAGATCAATGTAGTGTTGCGGTATGATACGAGCTGTTTGTGTTTGTTGGAACAAAGACAACCGTTGGCTATTGTGGTCACTCTATCTGTCATGGTTTTATTGTGTTTGCCCATTTGTATCGATTCCTCATTCCAACATCACAGGGTTTATCACAATAGTGTGTGTGGGTATTCAAGCAGAACAGGGCTACATAAGCTTGGAAATGGCCCTTGGCTAGAAGCTCGGTATGACAAGATGAATATTGACTTTCACAAATCATGTCGGAAGGATTGGGAAATAAACTATTTTACAGCCTGGTTTTCCAGGGATGGAGGGCCTGACTGAATAGCTTTCGTTGATTATTGTCTTTTCATGATGATAAATGATCGCCAGTTCTTGTTTTATGGCTGTTGACGTTTAGAATTACAGGCTGCTTTAGTCAGAGACTATCATTGTGCTTACTTATATGTGTGTTCTTGCTCTCTTCCTTATCACGAATATTGAGATAATTCAAGGTCTGATGATGTGAAGTGAAATGGGTTTGATGTTATGTCTAGATTATTGCTTTCGTATTGTGTATATGTGGGGCTTGTACTTATCCAGGTTTATGCTGGTTTTATGGTGATTCTCACTGAGATACCATGCGTCAGTTTAACATAGAGACCACACCCAGTATACTGACTATAGCGGACGTATCGTATTCGCTGCATAGTGTTTTTGCTGTAGCTCTAATCAATACCCCATTCAGCCACAGTAACCAATTTCTTGGACCCCTGCCGTGATATTGCTGGAATATTGCTAAAAGTGGTTTAAAACCATACACTCACTCACTTACCTCATATTGACTAACACCAGGCAGTAAAAGTAGAAGTATCTTTAATTCTAAGATGCCTAGCAGTTAGAACAATCGAAAAAAAAATACATTATGAGACAATAAAGGTAGAGTTTTTTGATGACGTAACAATTGAATGACGTTATCCCGTCACTGCGCCATTCTAGTGTCGCCCCTCATAATCAAATTATTTTACATTACGTCACAATGTAAGTGACGTCACGATGCATGTCAGTTGTCATCGCCTTGTACGGCCCCCTACAGTAAACTACCCGCTGCATCCCGTTTCTTGGTTTGCAGTTGCTTCACGCAGCTAACATCACTGGTGGAAACATTACGTTTATGTTTTACGACGCTTAAAATGTGTCAATTCGACTCACAAGTTTTCAGCGACACGGTAATGTTTGCAATGTTTACATTCCCACCATGCAATCGTGGAATGTCGCTTGACTACTCAGCTTCATCTGGATGTACTGATCTAAACTTACGTTGGTAGTAGAAATGCGACGTTCATATTGCCCCATATGGTTTACGTTAATGACAGATGTAATTAAAATAATTCAGAGAAGATATTTAATCCGAACGTAAACCGTCATCAAACTGTTATCATTTGTTTTTTTCTGGTAACGTTCGTCTTAACGTAGGGGGGCAGACACATCAATAGAACAGCGCACCAGTTAGCCCTGTGCAACTACCGTCCTCGTGCTTTAATTATAATAGTTCAGGGCAAAACTATACTTTATTACAAAACACATTGGGGTAGAGCGAACTTTATTTCCTAAACATCTTTGGGTATGAATCAGCCTGGAATCAAACTGATTTTTGGGTGTCACTGCAGACGCTTTGCCCTCTAGATTTAATAGGTAGCTGGAATTACCAGTGTTTGCATCATTACCGACTGACTGACTGAATTTGGTTTTACGCCGCTTTTAGCAATATTCCAGCAACATCACGGCGGGGGACACCAGAAATGGGCTTCACAAATTGTACCCATGTGGGATTCGAACCCGGGTCTTCGGCGTGACGAGCCAACGCTTTAACCACTGGGCTACCCCGCCACCCCATGCATCATTACAACAGGAGCTGTGAGGATCACATATTGATAACAACCGTGAAGATCTGGATTAGAATTAATCTTCAGCAACGCATGCTTGTAAAAGGCAACTAACAGGACTTGGTGGTTGATGCATGTCAAATTCTTAGATCAGTGCTCATTTTATCAAACACTGGTTTGTCTAGTCCAGACTTGATCATTTACAGATCAATATAAGTGAATGAGTGAGTATGGTTTTATGCCGCTTTTAGCAATATCACGGCAGGGGACACCAGAAATGGACTTCACACACTGTACCCATGTGGGGAATCGAACCTAAGTCTTCAGCATCACCAGCGAATGCTTTAACCACTAGGCTACCCCACCGCCCCTAATACTGCATGAACAGAGTGCATAGTATTGCACAGTAGTACTGAATTATTCAACTTGGGCCATGTGGACCACCTTGAAAGTTTCCATCGTGTTTCACGGTCTGTGTGTGATAATATCATACTATAGCTATGGTGTAGGCCTTGCAATCATCTGACCACTGATCAAGGAACATTGTTATCTGTTCTGGCAGAGGGGTAATTTTCTTGTCCCAGATTAGCCCAGGGGGTGTCCACTTGACACACACACGCACGCACGCACGCACGCACACACACACCTAAAAGTCGATATCATAGAGCAGCAATAAACAACAAACAATCATTGTTTTGCTAATAACGTCCCACCCACACTTTCTGTATAAACCTCTATAGTTAGACTCAATCCACTTGACCGTGCAGGCACTCCCAGGTCAGGACTTTGATGGATGCTGAGTATAGGCTGGTGTCTGTCTGTATAACACAATGGAGGATTGTCGAAAGTGATTAGGCTTGTGATGATTCACCGAACATTAGGAGCACCATGATAGTCTGTAGAAGACACCAGATCGTGAGGTCTTTGATGGAGACAATGTTATCCACGTATCGTGACATATAAAAGAAAGAATTAATTGAATTACAATATTTAGTTGCGCTGTGCAGTCTTAAAAGATCATGACCCATAGTTTGTTTCCATTAATGAGGTCAAGTCACATACCCTAACTAATTCAAAATAATGTCCAGTATACTGGGAACTATTTGACAATACTGTAATGGTGTAAATGATATGCCTTAGCAGAACATGATATACGTGTTGTATACAGTGTTCACGAATGGTGTTTCAAAGTAACAGGACATTTGGTCCTGTATGTAAGCTTCAGATGTCTGTCTGACCCATTGAAAATTCACAGGACCAAACACACATTTCAGATTTAACATTTCTTATAATTGGCATTGAAATTATTGGCAAACATAAGATTTATAAACAGCAAACAAGTGTCACATGTCACATATAACAACTTCAGTCAAAGTCATTGTGAAATATACACTCAGACACTGGGGCTGGTGGGTTGTAGACTTCTATCAGACCTTTGGCGAATCTGCCGGATTTGTCCGAGGGTCAGACACTATTCGTGAACACTGTTGTATACCATAGGCTAAATGCCATAGTTTTTATCCTTAAAGTATTATACTTTTCTTTTATCTATCAACTTCTAAAATGCCAATCAAACATATGAAAAATAATTCCTAAATTATCCCAACATCACAAAGTCGTAGTTGCTGTGATCCTGCTTATGTGACAATACATCGTAATTCTTTAACTCGTTGAGTCTTTGAGTGAGTGAGTATGGTTTTACACCACTTTTACAGGGGCGGATACAGCTTTTTGAGAAAAGGAGGTGGGGTGGGGTGGGGGTGTGCACAGTTCATTTTACATGTTTTCACGAGAGTTTCAATGGTCATTTAATAAACTTTCAGGACAAAAGGGGGTTGTGCAACCCTGCACCCCAAGTCTGGATCTGCCTATGTTTCAGCAATATTCAAGCAATATCATGGCAGAGGACACCAGAAATGGCCTTCACACATGTACCCATGTGGGGAATCAAACCCAGGTCTTCGCTGTAAGTGAATACTTTGACCACAAGGCTAATCACTCGCCATTTGAAAGTTTCAAGTTGAAATCATTAACCAATCTGTGTGATCGATATCGTGAGGTTTTTCGCTCTGAACTACACTGCCAAGTCTGACATCAGATCCACGACATAAAAAAATCAAGGTCTCGGATGAAAAAGCCATATCTAGGAGGTAGCAACTCCCCATGTCTCCAGGAAATGTGTAATTGCATCTGCAAACAGCCATAAAATCAAATTACACACAAGTGCCTCACTTCTCTAGACAAATAACAAGATTGTGAATAAAACATGGAGAATGACTAGGGAACTGGTAGAAATCATGCAATTATGTGCTGAAACTCTTCAGGTTTTAGTTGTCATGGCTGGTATTGACCATACCTAGCAACTGTCACCTCCGACAGCTAGTACCACTCCGTCAACTGAACCTTAAGTGCAGTAATTATCACTTAAAGTTTCTCAACTGTAACTTGGTGGATTTGTTTCCGCCCCTGTGGTAAGCCTGTGTTGTCAGGGTTCCTACTGTAATGATGTGGGTATTGGTCATTTGAAGTTTCTCAACCCGTTTAAAGACGGTCCCAACCCACAAAGCGTTAATAATTTTACGATCTGTTGTAACTCCATAGTTTATCATAGGCTTACAGATGTTGTAGGGCTATAGACTTTTGTGGATCGGCTGGATGGTTTGTTGTTTAACGCTGTACTCAGCAATATTTGAGCTATATAACAACAGTCTGCGAACCTGACGACCCGATTCTGTTAGTTGCCTCTTACGACAAGCATTGGTTGCTGAAGATATATTTTAACCCGGATTCTTGTCATATAACCTATGTAACATCATAAAACCTAAGTTTGTGAGATAATACTTAGTATTTCATTCACACCCTGTCTAAACTCATGTTTGTGAGCGAGTGAGTGAGTTTAGTTTTACGCCGCACTCAGCAATATTCCAGTGGTCTGTAAATAATCGAGTCTGGACCAGACAATCCAGTGATCAACAGCATGAGCATCAATCTATGCAATTGGGATACGATGACATGTGTCGACCAAGTCTGCGAACCTGACGACCCGATTCTGTTAGTTGCTTCTTACGACAAGCATTGGTTGCTGAAGATATATTTTAACCCGGATCTTCACGGGTCTTTGTGGATTGGGACCTAGCATTATGAATGGACAGTCTTATGAATGAATACATTGTCTGGGCCAACTGATACCATCACACTAGTCAAAGACTTACAGTTAGGGGACGCAGTGAGGTAGCCTAGTGGTTAAAGCGTTCACTTGTCACGCGGAAAGCCCGGGTTCGATTCTCTACATGGGTACAATGTGTGAAGCCCATTTCTGGTGTTCCCCCGCCGTGATATTGCTGGAATATTGCAGCGGCGTAAAACCAAACTCACTCACTTACAATTAGGGGTTGTATTTTTCACTGTGTGTATTCACCTACTGCTGGATTCGTTACAGCCTGAGTATCATAAAAACAGGAAATATTAAATTATTATCAATGATAAAGAATCAGTTGTCATGAAGTATGAAATATTAAAATGTGAAAACGTTTACCTTCCCAGTTGAGCTGATCTCATTGTTTCCTGGGCTGAACAGTGAGATCTGGGCCCCTTTCATAAAGCTCTCGTAAGCCAGAAGCATCTCGCATCTCCTATGTTACAGCATAGGACCTCCTAATGTTACAGAAAAGTAACGAGATCTTAGGCTTATGAGAGCTTTATGAAACGGGCCCCAGTTCACTTGACCTGAAGGTTCACCATATGGTGGTCCACGCACTGAAATATTGGTTCAGATAAGAACATGGTTACCGAATCCCAGACACTTTGCCAATAAAACTGCCACAAATTATCAGCAATTATTTATCATTTGCCTCATGAATGCAGCAAAATCAATGATGACGGGAATTAAGCATTGCGAGAAGTCTACGCTGACTGTGTGTCCTTGTGATCAGTATCGTGGAGGCTTATATGGTGTGGTGCTTACTTGTTTGTTTGAGCTGGCAAATCTTTGTTTCATACCCTTGATCCACAGCACCAGGCAGGATAACAAGAAGAACCATCTTTTTAAAGTCCTTTTAAAGACTTGGTTGACACATGTCATTGGTTCCCAATTGCGCAGATCGATGCTCATGCTGTTGATCACTGGATTGTCTGGTCCACACTTGATTATTTCCAGACCGCCACCCTACAGCTGGAATATTGCTGAGTGCGCCGTAATACTAAACTCACTCACTCACTCACTCACTCACTCACTCACTCACTCACTCACTTTACTCACTCACTCACTCACTCACTCACTCACCATTTGGAGAATAGAAGTAAATATGGAATTAAAATAGTCCAAGACAACTATTTAAAAGTGTGCCTGCCAAATCTTTTTATTTAGATGCGAAGAAAATCCCTCCACATGTGATATGTTTTAAAGTCTTGAGACCCAGTCCACCACAGAGCCGAAGAGACTCGTGTATGACACAAATGTTGTCATGTCCATCATGTAAAAGTACTGCCCGATGACAGAAAGGGGTCAGGGTCAAGCCCTGTGATTATGTCGGCTGGTCGTCTTGTCACTGCGGCATGGTATCTCAGTGAGCTAGCACTATAAAACCAGCTTAAGTCTGGGCTAGTACAAGCAGCCGCACATACACACGCATGCACGTCGTCATATGAGCGAAATATTCTCAAGCACTACGTTAAACCCAATTTCACCTCACCTCACCTCACCTCACCTCACCTCACCTTCTGTCTGAGCACAGAGGCACTGTGGCAGCTATAGGGCGGCGGTCTGGAAATAATCAAGTCTGGACCAGACAATCCAGTGATCAACAGTGTGTGAAACTCATTTCTGGTGTTCAGGGTTCAGTTCCACAAAGCGATCGAAGAGCAAAGATGATCGTAACTCCCATACTTTAACATAGACTTATGACTGTCGTAGAGCAAAGATGATCGTAACTCCCATACTTTAACATAGACTTATGACTGTCGTAGAGCAAAGATGATCGTAACTCCCATACTTTAACATAGACTTATGACTGTCGTAGAGCAAAGATGATCGTAACTCCCATACTTTAACACAGACTTATGACTGTGTCGAGAGCAAAGATGATCGTAACTCCCATGCTTTAACACAGACTTATGACTGTCGTAGAGCAAAGATGATCGTAACTCCCATACTTTAACATAGACTTGAGAGAGCAAAGATGACGTAACTCCCATACTTTAACATAGACTTATGACTGTGAGAGCATACTTTAACAAGACTGTCGAGAGCAAAAGAATCGTAACTCCCATACTTTAACACAGACTTATGACCATACTTTAACATAGACTTATGACTATCGTAGAGCAAAGATGATCGTAACTCCCATACTTTAACATAGACTTATGACTGTCGTAGAGCAAAGATGATCGTAACTCCCATACTTTAACATAGACTTATGACTGTCGTAGAGCAAAGATGATCGTAACTCCCATACTTTAACATAGACTTATGACTGTCGTAGAGCAAAGATGATCGTAACTCCCATACTTTAACATAGACTTATGACTGTCGTAGAACAAAGATGATCGTAACTCCCATACTTTAACATAGACTTACGACAGTCGTAGAGCAAAGATGATCGTAACTCCCATACTTTAACATAGACTTATGACTGTCGTAGAGCAAAGATGATCGTAACTCCCATACTTTAACACAGACTTATGACTGTCGTAGAGCAAAGATGATCGTAACTCCCATACTTTAACATAGACTTATGACTGTCGTAGAGCAAAGATGATCGTAACTCCCATACTTTAACATAGACTTATGACTGTCGTAGTGCTGCGATCGCTTTGTGCAGCAGGGCCGAGACCTCTGATTGAAGGGGATGCATGTAATACTGATCTAATCAGTCTCTGGCTGTGTGTTTTATGCCATGTCAGACATGATTTAGAATTAAGGCATCTGTGTCATGGATCGGACAGGCCATCATGTGTGGATCAGTTGTGTTGTATTGTATCATGTAGAGAGTTCCCAGCAGGAAGGAAGTTTTTATCTCAAGGTCAAACTTTTTCAACACTTCATTTTGAGCAGCTTGCACAGGGTAAAGAGGAAAGCATTCTCTAGTTTTCAAAATGTTGAGCTACAAGACATAATATGTCAAACAGGTGCTTATGTACTAATGATTGCGTTCTATTTATTATTTGATGATTTGACTTTGTCCATAATTCTCAGCCGCATTGCTTCACACTGGTGAATAAACTGACTTACACAGTCTGAGTTGTGTAGAAAACATGAAATTACATATAACCATATCCATGGTCAGTGATAATGATGAATTTGATGATGATGATGATGATAATGAAGATGATGATGATAACTGGAAATTTCCCATGTGTGTTTGATTGTCCATTGATGCATGCTAAAAGTGCTAACACCAATAGTACCCAGGCCAATGGATCAGTATGCTTTTAATTTTTTTTCAAACTCCCTGGGAAGTATACAACTCTAAGGAGACAGCACATGGCCATGGCCTCATTATGCATTCTGTTCAAGTCTATTCAGTTTGATATACACTCCAGAATCTGCTCTTGCCAAGATTCCGCGTAATTTCTTTGAAGTGTTTACACAGCCCAGTGAGAGACTTTGTACATGTGCCAAATTTTGCAGTATTTAAACTTTTTTTGTCCAAAATATGGGGTCAGTTATGTTGAAATTGTCACCTTCTTGTATTCGTGGATTGATCATCAGATTGGGGAGTGTATGTCTGTGTTTACACAAACTTTAACTATCTCACTGGTTTGATACATGTGCATTGATCAGCAGATTGGGGAGTGTATGTCTGTGTTTACACAAACTTTAACTATCTCACTTATACATGTGCATCCTGCCATCGATCTGTTCAGCACACTCTGAGTCTGCCGCAAGGGAGCTCATTGGCTAAAATTAAATTATGTCCTATCAAATCGCTGACTATTTTCAGTGCAGGGCAGGTTAAGGCCAAGGTCGACAATGGCAAACGGGCACGACACAATTCTGTTTGCGATGAATAAATGTACGTAAACTCATTATGACAGTGAGATGTAAGTGTCTCCAAAAGAATGGCGACTAGTCGCTGACAGGCGCCATCAGTTCAACATATTTTGGTGAATGTCGTATGTGTATACTGTGAAATAAACAAGAAAATGGGTGAGTTACCGCTACAAATTCTGAGCAGGGATTTAAGCTCGGAATCGAGAAATCACGATTTTTCGAGCTTCCGAAGACCCTAGCTCCCAAAGTACTGCTTCGATTTTTGTGCTGTCTCATTTTGTAGGTAAATCTATTGGCTTGAAATGTGTGCATACTTTAAATGGGATAAATACAGTGAGTATTGTTGAATTCGCCCTGAAACAAACCTGGTGTGTTGACCTCGTTACATCTCTTTCCTTTTATATAGTACTAAGACCCCGTCAGTGACAGTATATACCTTGATGGCAAGTTTTTAGTGTTACAAGCCCTTGTGGCCAAAGATGCACATCACATCTGGGGCACATCACCTATTTGAACTCATTTGGACAAGGATATGGGGTGACGATAATTTGTTGCCATTGCCTGAGTACCCTGAAGCTACAAGTCCCTAGGGACTGGACAGAATAAGTTCTGAGTACCCCATGCTTGAGTCCCTAGGGACTGGAAAGAATAAGTTCTGAGTACCCCATGCTTGAGTCCCTAGGGACTGGACAGAATAGGTTCTGAGTACCCCATGCTTGAGTCCCTAGGGACTGGACAGAATAGGTTCTGAGTACCCCATGCTTGAGTCCCTAGGGACTGGACAGAATAGGTTCTGAGTACACCATGCTTGAGTCCCTAGGGACTGGACAGAATAGGTTCTGAGTACACCATGCTTGAGTCCCTAGGGACTGGACAGAATAGGTTCTGAGTACACCATGCTTGAGTCCCTAGGGACTGGACAGAAATAGGTTCTGAGTACCCCATGCTTGAGTCCCTAGGGACTGGACAGAATAGGTTCTGAGTACACCATGCGTGAGTCCCTAGGGACTGGACAGAATAGGTTCTGAGTACACCATGCTTGAGTCCCTAGGGACTGGACAGAATAGGTTCTGAGTACCCCATGCTTGAGTCCCTAGGGACTGGACAGAATAGGTTCTGAGTACACCATGCGTGAGTCCCTAGGGACTGGACAGAATAGGTTCTGAGTACACCATGCTTGAGTCCCTAGGGACTGGACAGAATAGGTTCTGAGTACCCCATGCTTGAGTCCCTAGGGACTGGACAGAATAGGTTCTGAGTACACCATGCTTGAGTCCCTAGGGACTGGACAGAATAGGTTCTGAGTACACCATGCTTGAGTCCCTAGGGACTGGACAGAATAGGTTCTGAGTACACCATGCTTGAGTCCCTAGGGACTGGACAGAATAGGTTCTGAGTGCCCCCACTTGTCTTCATTGTATACCTTGCTTCCATGTTGATATTTACACTGTATTTGTGAGGGACTGCCAATCTGCTGTCAGTGCAGGGCAGAGCACTGTTCTGTCTCCATTCCACTGTGTCAGTCTATGTGTTTAGGATCTTCATCCATCATCCCTTCTTGGACAATGTCAGCCTTATTTGGGATTCATGGGCCTCACAGTCTGAAGAGATCATGCCTGCATTAAACATTATTATTATTATTATTATAGGATATTTATATAGCGTAGATATCCAGGGAACTAGTGCATGTTCAAGGCACTGGTATTTTTTTCTTGATCATTGGATGTCAATCTCAACAGCACATCATATTATCAATCTCAACTCCTTGGGGAGTACACAACAAATGGAGCCACCTAGGCGCACTGAGTTATTGTGGGGCTTTCTCATCCTAACGAGGTACACATTCACAGCTGGGTGGATTGGGACACATAGATGTGTGCACACACACACACACATGCAACACACACACACGCACACACACACACACACACACACACACACAACACAAGACAAGAAATAACAAGAAAACAGTTGCTGCATGTCAGTTTGACAGCCAACTGTATCAGAGCATATCAATCACAATACACACCTAAGCATCACATTATATCAAACACACCATTCCAGGGAATACACAGACTTTTGAGCCCCAAACAACCATGTGTTGGAAGTAGGGTCTCTCAGTGAGGAATACTCATAATTAAGTCCAGATTCCATCTTGAAAATTTTAAGCCTCTTTTGCCAAATATCCTTCTTGAAAAACTAAATCCCTTTGCCAAATGTCAGCTCCTGAAAAACAAGCTAAATCCCTCCTACACAAAATATGCATGGTGTGAATTTACTCGCAAGAAAGCCATGAATAGTGGAGCCTGCTTTTCTGGAATGTTAAACCTCATCAGCTCAACACATTAGTTCCACAGTGAGGTGATTGTGTAGTGGACTTGCAGAGACTAGTGGACAACTGGCGGTCTGCACCCTCCAGGGGGCAGTGGAAAGATCTCAAGTGTCAACACTCCCATCCTGCAAACATTCCCAAACAATGATAGTCATTAGTGATGTTTATAGGACTTGGAGTGGATGGAGGGAAGGTGTCAGAAATTGGAGAGATCATTTCAGGGGAAAACTATTCATGGAGAAATTGGAAGAACGTAGAGAGACTTCTCGTAGGGTAATGAGATTTTTTTGGGTGGTCATCATCTTTAAAAAATACAGATGTGTGAAGCCCATTTCTGGTGCCCCCTGCCATAATATTGCTGGAATATTGATAAAATTGGCATAAAACCAAACTCACTCACCCACTTAAAAATACAGGTTAACTTCTTTTAAGATTTGAATACACAATTCCTTTTAGAAAGTGGTATCATGTAACATATGTTATATTTGGGGTTACGTTTTCACAGTAAAGTACAGATTTTAATACATTTTTGGTTGAGTCCCTTTCGTGACGTGATTTGAATCCACACTGTCAGAGTGAGGCATCTAATCACCAGCACACAAAGTCAGAGATCTATCCCACTCAGCCACCACCAAAATAGAAGTGTGAAACTGCTAGTCAAGATCACAGACTTTGTGTACCCCTCTGACAAGTGTGTATTGATATGGCTTCCATGGCCAAAGCTATTCATACACAAGGCCTTTTAGAAAGTGGTGAAACGTAACATATGTTGTATTTGGGATTACAATTTCTCAGTGCCAAATGGGACTCAAACCCCAAAAGGACTAAATCTGTAATTTACTGAGAAAAGTATGTGATCTAAACAACCATTTGGCTGAGTGGGTTAGATTGCTGACTGTGTGCTTGCGATTCCGTGCCTGACTTTGACTATGGGTATACATTTGACCACTTCCAACATGGCATTATGTAGTCAGAGTTTTTCGTTGGTTGGTCAACAATATGCCAGCTATATAATAATGTGTCCATTTATATAGCGCCAAACTCCACACTAGGTATTCTCATAGCGCTAACAATCAAGGCACAGCACATTATTACTCTGGATAACCCAAGCTGCCTGTTAGGCGCTAGAAGGTTATAGTCATATGACTTTTTCCACCGGGTACCCATTTTCCTGCTGGGTGAACAGAGACAATTTTGAACAAACTCACTTGCCTAAGGTGAGACCACATGTGTCACATGTGCTATATCGCAGCAGTCTGCAAATAATTGAGTCTGGACCAGTCACTCCAGTGATCAACAGCATGAGAATCGATCTGCTCAATTGGGATATGTTTTTGGTGTCAACAAAGTCAGTGAGCCTGACCACCCTATCCCGTTACTTGCTTCTGCTGATAAGCATGGGTTACTAAAGACCAATTCTAATGAGTTCATAGTTTTTGGCAATAGGCAAGTTCAACTAATAAGTTCAATGTTGTATTTTAATGTTTTGACAAAAAGTACCTTGTTTAACACACACTGAAGTTTAAATTCACACAAAGAATGTGAGATTCTGTACCCCTATTACCACAGTAAGAAGGGTTTTCTTTTAGGTGAGGTGAGGTGAAATTGGGTTTTACGTCGTGTTTGAGAATATTTCGCTCCATGACGACGTGCATGCGTGTGTATGTGTATGTGCAGCTGCTTGTACTAGCCAAGACTGAAGCTGGTTTTATAGTGCTAGCTCACTGAGATACCATGCCGCAGTGAAGCATGAATACCCCACTCAGACACATTATACTGACTCCGAGCCGACCAGTCCTTGTTGTACCCATTAATGCCGAGCGCCAGGCAGGGACCAACAAGTACCATATATATTGGTATGACGCGGCCGGGCATCGAACCCGCGACCTTCCGCTCTCCGGGCGGAAGTTTTCTTTTCGGTTTCATGAAGAAAAGTTTCATCTCATGGTTGCAAACCCTCTGCTAAAGGTTTCCATCTTGCAACTCACAGCACAGACAACATGATTCTAACTTTACATGATATAGAAGAATGATGACAAGTTTTATGGATGTACAACTTCTTTTGTTGTGAAAGGCGATCACATGATTTAGAAGAATGATGAAAGCGATCACTTGCTCTACAACGACATTAGAATCTATGTTGAAACATTGCCTTTCACAATAAAAGAAGTTGTATATCCATAATAATTGTCATCAGTCTTCATCAACTCAACTTCTATAATGCCTGAGAAGACTTACATGATTTGTCAAATTAGAATTTCATGGCATAAGATCCTAGAATTTGAGCCCTCAAGCAATAACACAGTAGCTCCTGAATTGTTTTTGTGTCTTCAAGTTTCTTATAAAGGTTTCATCTCAGGCCAGTTTTAACATTTCTTTAGATTTTCAACACTGCAGCCTCACAACAGAAGCATTGAAAACTGACTTCTGACTGTTGACATGGCCCCTCAGTGACTGATGTCTTAAGTAGAAGGGTAAAGACATCTCACAACACAATAGTTAGATTACAGGGGATATGGACAGAAGAGGGGCACCTGCTAGGGGCTCCACCTGCAGCACATCCTCTCAAAGCTCCAGAGTCTGGAGATAAAGACACTAAAGCCTTCTGATGTTGTTCCCAACCAATGAATGGTCGGGCTGAGGGTGATTGT
Organism: Haliotis rubra; assembly: GCF_003918875.1. Classification (NCBI taxonomy): domain Eukaryota; kingdom Metazoa; phylum Mollusca; class Gastropoda; order Lepetellida; family Haliotidae; genus Haliotis; species Haliotis rubra. Next base: position 401,831 of record NW_025767263.1, on the reverse strand, counting down.
TCATGAAAGTAGAAGATCTTCACATTTCTTCAAACTTTCCAATTATTTTTAAAGATAATCTAGTTCAGTTTCTGTTTTCATGGTCTTTGGTTGTCTGTCCTGCTGGAGGAAGAAATTATTTGGCTGAAAATTTTGGGTTTTTAATCTCGCTAGGATTGTTTTTAAAAAGTGACATAGTACAGTGGTGGCATGTATTTGAGTGGGTCTGATTAGTGTCTCCGATCAATGGTTTAATCAGATTGACTTTTCTGGGTGATTCTGAATGGGATGGAGTTAAATTAATGGATAGGTTTTAAAGGATGAGGTTGGATGTTTTTTGTTTCTCCCAGTTTGGATTTATGTTGGTGATGGCCTGAAGTGAGTGAGTGAGTGAGTGAGTATGATTTTACCCCACTTTTAGCAATATTCCAGCAGTATCACGGTGGGGGACACCAGACACCATTGTACCCATGTGGGGAATCAAACCCGGGTCTTCAGCGTGACAAGCGAACACTTTAACCACTCAGCTACCCCACCGCCCCAGTCTGAAGTAATATTAGTCTTGAACATTTCATTGAGTAAATGAGTTGAGTTTAACATCAACCTTCATTTTAGATTCTTGCTGACTACAGCACAAAACAAAATTCACTCTCTTCCTTCCAAGTCCATAGCTTGAAAATTGCTTCATTGACAGACAAACCAAATCTCGAGCATAATGTATGACTTCAAATTGCCACCGTCAGATTCAGCCGTGGAAAAGCCAATGGGTACGGATCCAAAGGAAGTTGCCCGACTTGATGTCGTAGCGATCAAAGTCCCAGCTCAGCCTCAGATTGATTCAGCTAATGGTTGACATTGATCTCATGATTAACCCTCCACTACGGGCAATCAGGCTTAAGCAACACTAGTTCTCAACCAAATACTCACATTGCTCCGGCCCAAATTAAAAACAGATTCCTAAGACCAAAGAAATTAGGGTGGTCAATTTGTGTGTCTGAGCGAACTGGGATTCTCATCGCCAGGTCAGGCTGTGGATTTTTGTGGTTAATGGTGTAATTGGAGTAAATCGGAGTTGTTTAGAAGAAGTCTTTTGATGGTTTTATGATTTTGGTAATTGGATGTTATGAAGGCTGGTTTTGTGTTGCTTTTGTATGGACGATTTGGCTTGTGAAGGAAATCATTTCTTTCTGACTGTCTGTTGCCGGCAATTGGGCAGATTGTTGTTTGAGTTATTGATCTGTTATCACAGATGTTTTCTCTTTCATGGACTGTTAATCCATAAGTCATGTTTGGCAAGAGTCTTCTTTTCAAGATCACACTAGAAATATCCTTGCCTTCTATTTGACAAACCTCACAGGTTCTTTATGCCAGTTAGTGTGTGTATATTATGGTGTCTGCCTGACGAACAAGTGATTGATATGGTGAGGAACTTTCTGGGCTCTTTTGATAAGTTGACCCGTGAAGGTCCGGGTTAGAATGAACCTTCAGTAACCCATGCTTGTCGTAAGAGGAGACTAACGGGATCGGGTGGTCAGGCTCGCTGACTTGGTTGACACATGTCATTGGTTCCCAATTACGTAGATAGATGCTCATGCTGTTCATCACTGGATTGTCTGGTCCAGACTCGATTATTTACAGACCACCGCCATATAGCTGGAATATTGCTGAGTGCGGCGTAAAACTAAACTCACTCACTCACTCACTTTTGATTAGTTGAAATGCTATTAAACCCAATTACCCCACAATGTATTCAGCCACCTTACTGGACACCTTGTCTGTTCTGGATCCTCCCAAGCTAGTGATTAATGTAATAAGAAATATTCCATGCATCTGTTTGGTAAGGTGAAACACTGTCAACCCACCCGCTTGGCTATCAGTCTATTGAGCCTTCTTGTACAATGAGGTTGCTTGATACTGTTCTCTCCTGGCGTTCCCACATGGCTTACCAAAACCCACTCACTCACAGATCAGCTATACACTATGCATTTTCTACATCAGTATACATTTAAATCTATGTTAAATTGCAAACAGTATGGACATGGGCATTTGGTCAGTCTGGTCAGTAGATCAATAACTCAGTAGCTAGGGTCAGTAGATCAATAACTCAGTAGCTAGGGTCAGTAGCTCTGTTTAATCAGTAGCTTAGTCCGGTCAGTGGCTTAGTAGTGTCAGTAGCTCAGACGGATAGCTGTAAAAAAAGGAAACTTTCAAGTTTACATAAATTCAACTGTTTTCAACTGTTTAAGAAGTGGTAGATTTTTGTATATCTAATAGGAACATGTGGGTTTGGAGATATCATTGGAGACATTTAGGTCACCATGGTGATCACCATAACCATTACATCACGTCTTACAGTATAGGTTGTTGTGGACTGATTTCTCCAAGGATCCCAGGGGGGTAATGCAAAGAGTGCATAAAGAGCTTTCATATTTCAGACAATATCCAACCTTTGTTCGGATTTCCAAGCTTTCAACTGAGTGTGCACACACTTTTTGAAAAGTCGAAGTGCACTAATGGCCAAATCATTTGAGAATGAATTTGCGTGTTAGTCCAAAAAATATTCAATTTATGAGCTTGATATTTTGTTAGAAATATGTCATAAAATGAGTTACCCGTGTTTATATAAATCAGGATTAGCACGCTAAGCCGATGTGGATCACTGGGAATTCTGAGATAGTTTGTCCCCAGGAACCTAGCTGATCATAAGAGGTGACTTATTGGATGGAATGGTCAGGCTCAATGGCTTGGTTGATAGCGTGTCATCTCGTCAACTTTCCTCAATTAACAACTTTGTCACTACTCCAGTAGATGGCGCCAATCACGTCAGCCCGGAGGATGCTCTGGTCTGTCATTACCTGTCCCTAGTTTTTGTATGGCCACCTTCTACAAACAATGCTGTGTCTACAATGTCTGCAACATGATGATGTGTCCAGGAATGCTGAAGTTGTTTTGGTTTTATTTATTTGCGTGCATGCGTGCGCGCGTGCGTGCGTGCGTGTGTGTTACTGAAAGTCATATCCGGATTGTGAGATACAGACTATATTATTTACAGACTGAAGTAATATAGCTGCATATTGCTGAGTGTGATATTAAACAACAAAGTATGTTTCTTAGTTGCCTCACAACCATTCACTTACAACCACTCATGAATCTGCCGTTCTTTCACAATCATTCACTCACAACCCATCATTCACAACCATTCACTCATAACCATTCTCTCACAACCAATCGCTCACAACCATTCACTCACAACCATTTTCTCACAACCAATCGCTCACACCCATTCACTCAAATATTTTCTCACAACCATTCACTCACAACCATTTTCTCAAACATTGATTCACAGCCATTCACACACAACCATTCTATCACAACCATTCGCACACTATTCACTCACAACCATTCAGTCAAAACCATTTTCTCAACCATTGATTCACAGCCATTCACTCACAGCCATTCTATCACAACCATTGATTCACAACCATTCACTCACAACCATTCTCTCACAACCATTCACTCACAACCATTTTCTCAAACATTGATTCACAGCCATTCACACACAACCATTCTATCACAACCATTCGCACACTATTCACTCACAACCATTCAGTCAAAACCATTTTCTCAACCATTGATTCACAGCCATTCACTCACAGCCATTCTATCACAACCATTGATTCACAACCATTCACTCACAACCATTCTCTCACAACCATTCACTCACAACCATTTTCCCAACCATTGATTCACAGCCATTCACTCACAATCATTTTCTCAACCATTCACTCACAGCCATTCACTCACAACCATTCACTCACAACCATTTTCTCAACCATTCACTCACAACCATTCACTCACAACCATTCACTCACAGCCATTCACTCACAGCCATTCTCTCACAACCATTCACTCACAACCATTCACTCACAACCATACACTCACAACCATTTCCTCAACCATTCACTCACAGCCATTCACTCACAGCCATTGATTCACAACCATTGATTCACAACCATTCTCTTACAACCATTTTCTCACAACCATTCACACCAGTTTCCTGCTTGTTTCCATCCATAACTGACTCCTTACATAAGGAGATTGTAACGATGTATTAGATTGATTGACCTTCCTGTAACTGCCAGTCTGGGCTCTCCACTGACAGAAGGAGTGAGCCGAGTCTGACATGTCGATATCAGATGATGGTTAACGATGTGGGAGACTCCATCAAACATGTGTTGTGACAAGACAGACAGTATCGTTAAGCATTGATCAAGTGCAGGGATACCCTCCGAGGAGATCCAACAGTATTTACACATCAGTATGTTGTAAACAGATTTCGTATCTGTACGGCTCAAGGTGATTATTGGTGTCTGACTGAAACCTTTTAGTGTACTGGTCTTCTCACAGGAAATGGGTTTCTGTCATAATATTTTCGTACTGTGACTTGTAATCTTCCTATGTGCAAAGTGTTGAAGCATTAATGGGTCAGACTTTGGGTCTGCTGCTGTCTTTAATGTCTGTCAAAACGTTTTCAAATTGATGTCTGTTACCGTCTTGAATATGCACCAAGTCAATTTTTGACCTGAAAATGGGACTACAATTATTGTACCATCCAAGATGCTATGGTCCACTGTTGGCCCTTTGCCAGTGCAAGGCATGCGATCGTTTACAAAACAACCAACTTTCCTGAATATTTCGTATATGTCAAGAACTAAAATGTGAAAATATGATTTCTTTCTAAAATTCATCTGAATAATTATGCCAGTCAAAGGAAAAATCAAAAAAGGTTTAATCGTCATAGACACCTGTAAAGAGAATATCATTGTTTAGCCTTACAGGCTGCTTTGAATGTGTATATTTCTACTGATTTGAATCAGATTGATTGAAATTCTGCAATTATAATAACTTAAAGTTGCTTTGGTAGGAACAGAACGTAAATTACAATGTTCTATTCACATACACGTTTCGGCTATGACAGCTCTTGTAAACAGGGATCAGCTGTGTCTCTGTGTTGCTGTGGTTTCATAGGTACTACATCACGGAAATATGTTTATGTGCACCAAAACCTCTGACGTTTTAACACACTACGTTGCAACTGGAATTTGGCTGGTGCAACTAGGTTTTTATCTTAGGTTGCACTTGGTGCAAGTAGATTAACCTCTCTTCAATCGAGCCCTGAGTGAGTGAGTGAGTTAGGTTTTAGGCCGCTTTCAGTAATATCATAGTGGGGGACACCAGGCGGTAGGAAGACAGGTCAGCTAATGACCCTACTTGTAATCTCAGTAATTGTGTCCCATGGGTGTAGCGGAAACCTTTAGTCATGTGTTTAGATCCCTGTTTGCCCTGAGCTTTAAAAATTTGTCAGCACAAAAGTAAGTGAGTGAGTTTAGTTTTACGCCGCTTTTAGCAATATTCCAGCAATATCACGGCGGGGGACACCAGAAATGGGCTTCACATATTGTACCCATGTAGGGAATCGAAACCTGGGTCTTCAGCGTGACGAGCGAACGCTTTAACCACTAGGCTACCCCACCGCCCCAGCACAATAGTGAGAGAATGAGTACGGTTTTGCGCCAATTTTATGAATATAAAAACGTATGGTGTATGGTGATAAAGCAGTATGTAGGAGGTAACAACTCCCGATGTCTCAAAGAAATACGTAGTTGCATTTGCAGCACATTGTACCCATGTGGGGAATGGAACCAGATCTTCAGTGTGATGAACAAACGTCTTAACCACCTTGTTAGCAGAATAACCATGCTTTTGAAACATCCGAGTCCTCATATCACTTCAGGCTCTTCACAGACATGCTAACATGCCATTATATAACAGATAAACTGTTAAATGCAATCTTGAACCCAACTCACTCACTCACTCACTCACCTACTCACTCACTCACTCACTCACCTACTCACTCTTGCACTCACTCACTCCAGCTAACAGAATCAGTGTTTTAGATGAAAGGTGGTGGTGTTGGAATTGGGTTTAACGTCGTGCTTGAGAATATTTCGCTCATGTGACGACGTGCATGCATGTGTATGTGTATGTGCGGCTGCTTGTACTAGCCCAGACTGAAGCTGGTTTTATAGTGCTAGCCCACTGAGATACCATGCCGCAGTGAAGCATGAATACCCCACTCAGACACATTATACTGACTCATGTTGTACCCATTAATGCCAAGCGCCAGGCAGGGACCAACAAGTACCATATTTTTACGTCTTTTGGTGCGTCACGGTCAGGAATCGAACCCACCTTCACTCTAACCACTCCAGCCACAGAATCAGTGTTTAGATGAAAGGAATCATGGGGCCTTCATGTCCTCTGATGTTGACTCCAAAATAGATAAACTGATAAAATGCAATTTTGAACCCAACTCACTCACTCACCTACTCACTCACACTCACTCACCTACTCACTCACACTCACTCACCTACTCACTCACACTCACTCACCTACTCACTCACCTACACACAAACCCCCCAGTCTACTCACTCACCTACTTACTCACACTCACTCACCTACTCACTCTCTCACTCACCTACTCACTCACCTACTCACTCACACTCACTCACCTACTCACTCACTCACTCACTCCAGCTAACAGAATCAGTGTTTTAGATGAAAGGAATCATGGGGCCTTCATTGTCCTCTGATGTTGACTCAAAAATCTTTTAACTTTTGACATTAGGGTTATCACAGGGACCCTTCTCATGCTTAATTTGGAACACTGACTTCAGTCAAGTCAGATCCAGCACTGACTATATATAACCAGCAGCATATCCCTGTATAGAAGTCCATTACTATTGATTGCAGTACCTAATAGGATTGTAGCAACTCTTGCCTTCCTCCTTAAAATCAGGTTAGATTTGCCCTTTGTAAATCTCTTTGTTCTTCCCAGCAATGTGATCTTTTGCTGGATCAGCTGTCTGAAGCTTCACATCAAACCTTTATTTTAGGAATTCTATAAACGTTATAATGTCCTGTACATGATGATGGAGCTATTTGTATTGGGCCACTTTCTTGTGAACTGCATCGTATAATAGACAACTATACATTTATGTTGTCCATTGATTTCGTGTGTCTGTATGATGGTTTGTATGGTGGTCCTCAGTTGACCTGAGGTGGATCCAGGTTTTTAACTAAAGTAGGTTGCCCGCTGTGTACAAGTCATGAAGTGAATGGAGCAAATACGCATACTGGGTTTCTAAATGTCTTACAAATGTTACAAAAGTGCAGTACACTTAAGACATAATCTAGTGTCCAAGGCAGAGTTGGTATACTATATGATCTCTGCTGCCTTGGAAATTATTCTTCTTATCAGCTGCAGCAGCATCATTTGTCAGTTCCATCATCATCATCATCATCATCATCATCATCATCATCATCATCATCATCATCATCATCATCATCATCAATATCATTGTTATTACAGTATGAAGCCACTGCCACGTATTGTTTCATCTAGTCATCATCGTCATCATCATCATTGTCGTCATCCTCATCATCATCATCATCAGTATAATTGTTATTACAGTATGAAGCCACTGCTGACTGTTCTTTAACACATGTAAACTGGACAAACACATGTAAACTAGACAAGACAAACACATGTAAACTAGACAAGACAAACACATGTAAACTAGACAAACACATGTAAACTGTAAACTGGACAAACACATGTGACATGTAAACTGGACAAACACATGTAAACTGTAAACTGGACAAACACATGTGACATGTAAACTGGACAAACACATGTGATATGTAAACTGGACAAACACATGTGAACTGGACAAACACATGTGACATGTAAACTGGACAAACACATGTAAACTAGACAAGACAAACACATGTAAACTAGACTGGACAAACACATGTAAACCGGACAAACACATGTAAACTAGACAAGACAAACACATGTAAACTAGACAAACACATGTAAACTGTAAACTGGACAAACACATGTAAACTGGACAAACACATGTAAACTGGACAAACACATGTAAACCGGACAAACACATGTAAACTGGACAAACACATGTAAACTAGACAAGACAAACACATGTAAACTAGACAAGACAAACACATGTAAACTAGACAAGACAAACACATTTAAACTAGACAAGACAAACACATTTAAACTAGACAAGACAAACACATGTAAACTAGACAAGACAAACACATTTAAACTGGACAAACACATGTAAACTAGACAAGACAAACACATTTAAACTGGACAAACACATGTAAACTGTAAACTGGACAAACACATGTAAACTGGACAAACACATGTAAACTGGACAAACACATGTAAACTGGACAAACACTGGACAAACACATGTAAACTGGACAAACACATGTAAACTGGACAAACTGGACAAACACATGTAAACCGGACAAACACATGTAAACTGGACAAACACATGTAAACTAGACAAGACAAACACATGTAAACTAGACAAGACAAACACATTTAAACTAGACAAGACAAACACATGTAAACTAGACAAGACAAACACATTTAAACTGGACAAACACATGTAAACTGTAAACTGGACAAACACATGTAAGCTGGACAAACACATGTAAACTGGACAAGACAAACACATGTAAACTAGACAAGACAAACACATGTAAACTAGACAAGACAAACACATGTAAACTAGACAAGACAAACACATGTAAACTAGACAAGACAAACACATTTAAACTAGACAAGACAAACACATGTAAACTAGACAAGACAAACACATTTAAACTGGACAAACACATGTAAACTAGACAAGACAAACACATTTAAACTGGACAAACACATGTAAACTGTAAACTGGACAAACACATGTAAACTGGACAAACACATGTAAACTGGACAAACACATGTAAACCGGACAAACACATGTAAACTGGACAAACACATGTAAACTGGACAAACACATGTAAACCGGACAAACACATGTAAACTGGACAAACACATGTAAACTGGACAAACACATGTAAACCGGACAAACACATGTAAACCGGACAAACACATGTAAACTGGACAAACACATGTAAACCATGAAGCTTCAGAAAGGACATTAACAACATAACCCTGAGATGTAGGAACTCAAATGGCTTATAATCATCAATCACCAGGAAAAAGTCTGGGACAAACTCAGTGAAGTGACATCCACCACATTTAAAAATGATCAAACTTTTTCTTGATGGTATACTTAAGGCCAAATGGCTCATCTAAACTTCTTTATGAGTGCCCCGAGACACTTGAAAGACATTTGTGTCCTTGACATTCAGGTTAACTTGAAGTCCATACTAAGAAGCTACCTGTACTGTACTGTACTGCTGAGGTAAAATCTGTAAACGTATAATGCTTAGTTTGACCGTTTTACATATTTGTGTATACAGCATGATATTTGACAATGTGATCAAGGAAACACTGTACTTGTATACTATGAAGCTACCTTTACTGTACTGTACTACTGAGGTAAAGTCTCTAAACATAATTCTGGGAATAAAAACATGGAACCCCCCCCCATAACAAAACAACAACAAACAAACCTTGAAGTCCAGAACAGGATGGGTATTAAATATATGGTTGTGTAGTCCATGCTTGTGCTTGTGTTTTCACATTCATGTCCTGGGTTTAATTCCACTCATGGTACAATACAAGTGTCTGCAGGGGTTTACAGGACGCATGATTCCTCCGTATTGGACGCATATAATTTTCTTCTGGAAAGAACTTTCTGAGTTTGTAATGATATCCCATATAAAAATGTAAACATTCTGTTTACAATCATTATTCTAATGACATTGAAACTAACACATATTATAGCATAATCATTATCAAATGGGACGCTTCCATGATCATTGATTTCATGCAAATTGATGGACTTGAAATGGACTCTCAAATAAATATGCCCTGATTCCCAAGGACTCCCAGTTTTGAAGAGCTATGTAAAACCCTGCTGTGTGTTGGTTTGTCAGCCTTGTTGACAAACTGTTTGATTGTCATGATAAACAGCTGATTTCAGTGCTACCATCAAGTGTTTGGTGACATTGTACATCTTTATTCCAAGCTGACCGCCTCCGTGGTGTAGTGGTTAGAGTCACCTCACCTTTATTCCAAGCTGTGATCCAGCTCGAACATTCATGATACTTCACTGTAATGGACATAGGGAATGAGTGGTCACTGTAACAAGCTTATATAACTTCCTGCAACAGCAGTGAGGGATTTAGGGACCAATGGATTTAACATATGTTATATTTGGGATTACACTTTCTTAGTAAAGTACAAATTCTAGTACTTTTTTGAGTTGAGTCCCATCCGGGATTCGAACCCACACCCTCAGAGACAGGCACCTAATCGCCAGCACACGAAGTCAGACGCCTTACCCACTCAGCCACCGCGACTTCCATTTTGTGTGCTGGCGATTAGGTACCTGACTCTGAGGGTGTGGGTTCAAATCCCGGATGGGACTCAACTCAAGGGTGGTGGGGTAGCCTAGTGGTTAAAGTGTTTGCTCGCTATGCCGAAGACCCGGGTTCGATTCCCCACATGGGTACAATGTGTGAAGCCCATTTCTGGTGTCCCCCGCCGTGATATTGCTGGAATATTGCTAAAAGCGGCATAAAACCATACTCACTCACTCACTCACTCAACTCGAAAAAGTACTAGAATTTGTACTTTACTACAAAAGTGTAATTTCAAATATAACATTTGACCACTTTCTTAATGGCATTGTGTAATCACGGACCATGGATTAATATTCAGTTTGCACAGTCTCGTCCAATGAATGCACTTGAGAGGCTTAATCGGTTGATGTTTTTATGTACAGTTAGATAACTGCTCTTCATCTTTTCTGAATCTGTAGAAGTTAGCACTTGCCCTCCAGCCCGAACATGTTTATGCTTGTGTCCATCTTGGGTTGTAGCTGAGGGGTTTCAGATGATTTCATCAACAAGGTGATCGATTTGGTTTATGAATTACTAAATCATGTGATGCTTGGTATCATCAGGGCGGCTTAACTGGTCTTTGAATCCCTTCAATGTATAATTTACTGCTAATGGATAATTAACAGTGTGTCCTTTTCATCTTTCACAAACATTCCCAGACCATTTCCCTGTGGGAGACAGGGACAGCTGAGCCTATGGGGTGGCTGGTGGTGGGTGGGGCAGCTAAGATAATGGGGTGGGGCAGTTTCTCCAACATTGCAGCAGTGATCCCAGCTATATATTTTCAGGAATGTAGATAGCATTGCATATGAATCATGTGCTATTGACTACCAGTACATCTGGGTATGATATAGCATGTTATATTTGGGATTACATTTTCTCAGTAAAGTACAGATTCTAGTACTTTCTTAGGTTGAGTCCCAACCAACACTCTCAGAGTCAGGCGCCTAATCGCAAAGTCAGCAATTTAAGCCACTCTATTGTACCCCTCTGGCAAATGAAAATTGGCACAATTCCAACAGCCAAAAGCTATGAATACTGTGTAGTATATGATAGTTCAGAAAACTGACAGGATAATTGTTCCCACACTGCCTGTTTAGGGACCGTTCATAATTTATGGCTAGGGGGGGTGATGACGATTTTTAGAGGGGTCACCCATTTTGTTCTGGGGATATAGGGGGGTCAGCAAGTTTGTACACATGCACCAGGGGAGTCAGCAATTTTGTACATAAAAATATTTTAAAATTATGCTTAAAACTTATGGGAGGGGGAGGGGGGTCATTGATTTTGTACATGACATGCAGGGGGTCACTTACTTTGTACATAAATTTTAAGGGGGTCATTCACATTGTACATGCTTCTCCATAAAAATCATCATCACCTCACCCCACCCTAGCCATACATTATGAACAGTCCCTTATTATGAACACTCCAAACACTGTTCCCACTTTAAACCTGCTTGGAAAATAATGGGCTGGCATTACAGGGACTTCATACAGGTTGTTAGACATGCACTTCACATGCATTGTCATGATGATGATGATCCTGATGATGAGGAGGAGGGGGATAATGGTGATGATGATACGGAAGAGGTGATTAGGGTGTGATGATGATGATGATGATGATGATGATGATGATGATGATGATGATGATGATGATGATGATGATGACACAAAAGTTTTGCATTATATAAATACACACATCCACATCTTCACAAACATTACTGTTTCCCCCAGGATCCAAAAAAGGCAGGGAGCCAGAATTTCAAAAGGGGCACCCTTATTCCAAAAGGTGCATGCAATGACAGATTGAGAGAAATAGAAACTAAAAACCACCAAGTGTTATTATCAATTATTGTATTAAAAAGAAGGGCAAGGCACTAAATGAAAAGGGCAGGGCACCGAATATAAAGAGCAGGGTGATGCACCCTGTTAAAAATGCCTTGAGGGAACACTAAGTATATATACAGTGTTCAACATAAATCTGTAAATCGATTCCTAAACAACACATTCGTTGGTGTAGGAATAACAATTATTATCCATGTGGTGAAATATAACCAGTGTCATATATACCATATGTGCACATGTGCACTTTTGCCAAGCAACCATTGTTTCTGTGTTTCGTCGTCTGTGACGTCATTAAACAATTGAACATGACGTCAATGAACAGGCCAGTCACACTCACTTACCATGTTTTACTGCACAAATGTACAGGAATAAAATGAATGATAATGAAATTATTACACCATCAAGTGTGCCACATGCCTGATACGAAACTCGTATAAGCCGTATAACACACTTGCTCGTGTGTATTAATCGTGTACGACGGTTGAGACAAGATGACAAGTGTGACTACACACTTCTAGTGTTTTGAAGTAAAGACTAGTGAGCATGCCCGCCATGTTTTGTGATTGAAAGAAACAAAAATTTGTTTCAGAACTTGTGTAGTGAAGTAGACTTTGCTTGGCTTTTGCATTGTTTGTTTGTTTGTTTTTCTGATTGAATGTTTGTGTATTCCAGAAACTGGCCATGATCCCTCTGTACAGGGTGCTAAGATAGAAGACCGCTTCTACAACAACGACTCCTTCAAGGTGAGTTCCTGATTACCTCATGAGTGAGTGAGTAAGTTTAGTTTTACGCCGCACTCAGCAATGTTCCAGCTACAGTGAGACCCGGCGACACATTCGTTTTACGTAAATCGTCCGGATAACTGAATATCTGGACATCTGGATTTCTGTCATCCAGGCTTACTGTATATTACCGTTTATAAGCTGAATTTTGAGGTTAAAAAGCAGTGTGTAGAAAGGGGTCGGCTTATCTTCATGATTTACACTTTAGTCAAACTTTTGTCCGGGGGTAAGAAAACATCATATCACTTCGCGTGAACAAACAACAGAAGACAACTTTGTCAGTAGAGACATCAAATTTGCAATTAAACATCACTAGACAAGATTATTTACCTCTTAGTACTTAGTTGTTTTGCCATTGTAATATTTGCAGGGATGGTTGGTTTGATTTGCCAACTACAAATCACTCTGTGTCAGACAGGTCTACTAATCAATACTTAGCAGACCTTTCTGCTGGGCACTTGTCAGCGGAAGATCGATGCAGGATAATGAGTCAATTTTAGTTGATTTAACCGGTTGGTTTGACAAAATTTAACTCCGGGAACAATCCGCTATAGATAGTCACTTTTATAACTTACGACGATTGGTTTATACAAAATGACCGGACCAGGTTTCCGGATACGGGTATCTGGGGTATCACTGTATAGCCTGTAAATAATCGAGTCTGGACCAGACAATCCAGTGATCAACAGCATGAGCATTGATCTGCGCTTAATTGGGAAACCAATGACATGTGTCAAGCATGGTTTACTGAAGACAAGCATGGGTTACTGAAGATCAATATTCTAACACGGACCTTCACGGGAATATGGTAGCCAGTGATGTAGCAGGTAGGCAACAGCGCCATGCTGCTCCCAACCCTTGCTGCCTGCTGGTGCTGTATTCACATCAGCACCATGGTATATATAAATCTATAGCTTGGTAGTTAGCTATATGTCTGCCACTTGGGGATAGTTTAAAGTACTGATATACTTATGACATTAGGGTTTTTGTGTTGAGTTGTCTCACCCTGAAGGTGGACATGTTTTTTGTTTGAAAGGTCAACAAGTTTTTGAAGACCCACAACAGAATTGTTTCAGGGCATCCAGTTATTATGTCACAAAGTGAATGAAGAAACTTCCATAATGAACCCATATGATATTCTCTCAAAATGTATTTAATGCCAAGATAATGCACACTTTAAAAATACCATATGGTGAACAGCAATGGCAAAAATTGTATGATAACAGCCCTATAATACTGACTCAAAAATATGTGATAACACCTGTTAAGCATTGACACAAAGTGTATGATAACAACCCTTTAGTACTGACATAAAATATGTGATAACACCCGTTTTGCATTAACACAAAGTGTATTATGACACGCCTTTAGTACTGACAAAAAATATATGTGATAACACCCGTTTTGCATTGACACAAAGTGTAAGATAACACCCCTTTAGTACTGACACCAAAATATGTGATAACACCCGTTTTGCATTGACACAAAGTGTATGATAACACCCCTTTAGTACTGACAAAAAAATATGTGATAACACCCGTTTTGCATTAACACAAAGTGTATTATGACACGCCTATAGTACTGACACATTTTGTACAATACCATCCCTATAGCATGGTGTGTGATAACACCCCTGTAGTACTGACTGAAAATGTGTGATAACACCAGGGAACTGTTGACTGAAAGTGTGTGATAACACCCCTGTAGTATTGACTGAAAGTGTGCGATAACACTCCTGTAGTATTGACTGAAAGTGTGTGATAACACCAGTATAGTGTTGACTGAAAGTGTGGGATAACACCCAATAGTACTGGCACTAAGTGTGGGATAACACCCTATAGTATTGACACAAAGTGTGGGATAACACCCTATAGTATTGACACAAAGTGTTGGATAACACCCTATAGTATTGACACAAAGTGTGGGATAACACCCTATAGTATTGACACAAAGTGTGAGTAACACCCTATAGTATTGTCGCAAATTGTAGGTCAACACCCAATAGTATTGACACAAAGTGTGGAATAACACCCTACAGTATTGACACAAAGTACAGGATAACACCCTACAGTATTGACACAAAGTACAGGATAACATCCTACACATTACAAAGTGTAGGATAACACCTTACAGTATTGACACAAAGTGTTGGGTAACACCCTACAGTATTGACACAAAGTACAGGATAACACCCTACAGTATTACAAAGTGTAGGATAACACCTTACAGTATTGACACAAAGTGTGGGATAACACCCTACAGTATTGACACAAAGTACAGGATAACACCCTACAGTATTACAAAGTGTAGGATAACACCTTACAGTATTGACACAAAGTGTGGGATAACACCCTACAGTATTGACACAAAGTACAGGATAACACCCTACAGTATTACAAAGTGTAGGATAACACCTTACAGTATTGACACAAAGTGTGGGATAACACCCTACAGTATTGACACAAAGTACAGGATAACACCCTACAGTATTGACACAAAGTACAGGATAACACCTTACAGTATTGACACAAAGTGCAGGATAAAACTTCTTGAGTACATCACAATTGTTGAACATAGAGATTTATTCTGGGTTACATCTTCAGAACAAGCCCTGAAACGTTGTACCCAAGAATAAAAAGAAGATGTAACCCAGAAAAAATCTCTATGTTCATTAAATAGCATCTTCTAAAATGCCAATCAAACATCTAATCACAATTGTTCTCCCTTCCCCAGAACCCTTCCGTGGACCCAGCCAACCCCCAGCAGCAGGATGCGGCCCTCACCATCCAGACCAACTACCGCCAACATGCAGCCAAGGAAGAGGTGCAGGGAATGCGGGAAGAGGAGGCCGCCACTGTCATACAGTCTGGTGTCCGTGGTTACATGGACAGACAGAAGGTGCTAGAGTCCAAGTGAGTACCACACCTAAGATATGTCTCACAAAGCATTCCTGTTGTGAAGATTGGCAACTGTAGGAATCGGGTGGTCAGGCTGACTTGGTTGACACAAGTCATTGTACTTGGTTGACACAAGTCATTGTATCCAAATTCTTTAGATCAATGCTCATGCAGTTGATCACTGGATTGTCTGACTCACACACATGCAGCATACATCTGGAACAGCATAAATGGAACAAATGGAACCAGAAAATCAGCCTGACACCATATGTTACAAGTTTATGAGTGCAGCTTAAACAACAACCAACCAACCAACCCACAAAGCCTGGTTCTAGGGGCTACAAATAATGTAACCCCAACATTTATCATTATCTTGTCTCACACATAAATGTCGTTTCTGATTGGCTGAGCGCTCTTCTATTATTATTAATGTACCCCGCTTACAAGCAAGTAACATTTTCTATGTACTCCGCTGGGAATGCCGAACTCATTTGGTACTTTGTAGTAATAATTCTTTATCTTGAATCACACTGAATCACGTATGATGTACCGAAATTACCGATGTTTTGCGAATGAAAATCAATGGAAGGGACATAACTCTAAATCTGTTTTTCTTGTCGTCTTGTCGTCTGGTACTCCATACTGTGATCTGATACCGAAACAGTCCAATAAAGGTGTTCGGTAAGATACATACGTTGTTCACTGGTCCCTCAGGGCCCATGGGTTGATGTACCCTTGCCCTTCGGGCTCAGGAAACATAAACAAACATAGAGGGTACATCAACCCATGTTCCCCTCGAGACCAGTGAACAACTTATATTGCTTTACACAAGTCAGCATGATCAGTGGAGTGATGACTGTACAGCCTCTGTAACTGATGACTCTAAGCTTATAGCTAAGTCACCATGATTACGATCTAAGGAATATCAGCACCACACCCAGTTGTCCTACCAAACATCCGAATCAACAAATAATCTTTCTAAATGATGATGCTATGTCATTGGTAGACAAACGCTTAGTCCCTGAATATATATAATTTTGAAAGTAACAACTAATCACATTTAATTTGAAAAGGAGCCCCAGTGAGGTGGGAGATTCAGACACGGAATATATGTAATTTTGATAGTAACAAATAATCGCATTTTAATTGAAAAGGCGCCCCAGTGAGATTGGAGATTCAGAAATTTAGACTTGCTCCATCTTGGGCTTTAGCAGGGAGGGCTACACAGTAGGGAAAATATTGTGGTTCAGGGACTGTGAGACAGACTGTGTCATGGGCAACTTCATTAGCAGTGAATGTGTTTTTCAAGGTCCCAACATCAGGGTTTCAGCTTCCACAGGCCACCGTCCTGTACCTGAGTGTCTCGTAGAGCAACAAGCCCATGCCGATGTAGGTGTACTTTCAGGAGGAAACTGTAATGTTAGCATGAGGAAGTTTATTACATAAGATGAAGCAGATGAAACTGATAATGACCCACTGTGTAGGGCTGGGACGGGTCCTAATTTTCTACCCGGGTACTCCACCCCCTATTACCCTACCTGGATACCCGTGATGTTATTTTCTGACATCAATTTTGTAAGAAATGGCAATATATTCTTCAGCTCGGAGGCTAAAATTTCAAGTTTTTTTAATATCTTAACCATGTATTATATTCAAAAGAAGTGACTGTAATTATGTCTAAATCTGCAAAGACAATACAGTCTTTTAGTCATGAAAGAATAACATCTAACATTGTTTAATTTATTGGTTACATGATAATTACGGGTCAGGGTATTGAGACGGGTACCTGGGTCCAACTCGTTACCCAACCGTCTCGGGTATCCGAGTTACCCGTCCCAGCCCTACCACTGTGCCACTGCAGGAAATAGAAAACTTTAAACTACTTCCTTCATTAAGTTCATGTTGAGTGGTCAGGTTGTTTTGTAAGATAATCAACAGATTATCTTTCTAAATAATGTTGCTTTGTCATGTGCAACTTCATTAGCAATGAAAGTGTTTTTCGGCATCAAGGTTTCAGTTTCCACAGTGATGAGAATCCTCAGGATCAGAGTGAAGTCACAACAAATTGATTTTCTCATTGCCATGTTTGTTTGTTGTTTAACACCACACTCGGCAGTATGCCAGCTGTTTGGCAGCTATATGGCAGTGGTTTGTAAATAACAGGGCTCGATTCAAAGAAATGATACCTACTTGCACCCAGTGCAACCTTAGGTAGAAACCTTGTTGCACCAGATAAAAACAGGTTGCACCTGCTGCTCAATATAAAATCTTGTATAAAATATGATGCTTGAGTTTTGGTAATGATAGTTTAGAACATTATAACAAAAGGAATCCTGGACTGATAAGATTACTTATCTTACTTCCTAAAATTTCATGAACAGTAAGTCCTTCAGTCACTGCTCATACAGTCATCAGAGTCACTCTTCCAAGTCAGTTCCTCATCATTCTGTTTTCCAGCTGAAGTCTCAAAATTGACTTGCACCTGGTGCAAGTTAGACTAATAACTAGGTTGCACTTTGTAGTATTGGGTTGCACCAGTGCAAGTAACAAGGCTCTAAATCGAGACCTGAATAATTGAGTCTGGACCACAGAATCCAGTGATCAACAGCATGAGTAGCGATCTACACAATTGGGATATGATGACATGTGTCAACCAAGTCGGCAAGCCTGACCATCCGATCCCCGATCTTCACGGACTCATTGTCATGGGGTTTTGTATTAACAGTGTACTGATTCCTCAAACACAACACAAATCCAGTTTGACAGCATTATGATTCTTGGTTTGTTGGCACCAACCCTGTGCTAATGGGTTTCACCGGTGGTAAATACCGGAGACCCACATCTAAACTATTCAAGGCAGTATTTAACCCAACCCACTCTCTGTACATTTCAGAGACCCTGAGGAGTTTGAGAGGCGTCAAGAGGCAGCTAATGAGCGTCTAGCCTCACAGGAGGTGAAAGCTGAGGAGGAGGAGGAGGTGGATATCGACCTCAATGACCCCGACGTGGAGAAGGCGGCCATCAAGATCCAGGCAGGCTTCAAGGGCTTCAAGGCCAGGAAGGAAGTTCAGGAGGTCAAGGTAGGACTGTGACAGGGGGAGATAACTGTTTTAATGGAAAGATAACTCAGAGTATTGATTTATGATATTATGAGATGTCATATGAAGTTTAATATGGGCTATGCAAGTTCCTAAATCTTGTGGCATGTACATATAGGATATATACAGATTGGCTTGACATTCTTTTCTAATGGTGCAGGGTCAACATGCGTACCTGTTGATATTGGGTGCAGGAATGATATAGCCTGTAACTGGTGTGCTGTGGTTTGCTGTGGTTTGCTGTGGAATGTGTTGCTGTGCTGTCGTTTGGGAGGTTTGCTGATATCGTCAGTGACCTGATTTCTTTTTCGAGACCTGGTTTATATCAAGTCATTTTCTAATAGACCTGATTTATATTCAGTGACTGTCCAAAAAATCTCATTTATACTTAGTCACATTGTTCCATGTGACCTGATTTATACCCATTGTTCTGTGTGACCTGATTTATACTCATCTTGTTTCACTTGACCTGATTTATATTCAGTCATTGTTCCATGTGACCTGATTTATATTTAGTCATTGTTCCATGTGACCTGAGTTTACTCAGTTATTGTTTCATGTGACCTGATTTATACCCATTGTTCTGTGTGACCTGATTTATACCCATTGTTCCATGTGACCTGATTTATATTCAGTCATTGTTCCATGTGACCTGAGTTTACTCAGTTATTGTTCCATGTGACCTGAGTTTACTCAGTTATTGTTCCATGTGACCTGAGTTTACTCAGTTATTGTTCCATGTGACCTGTTTATTCAGTCATTGTTCCATGTGACCTGATTTACATTCAGTCATTGTTCCATGTGACCTGATTTATATTCAGTCATTGTTCCATGTGACCTGATTAATACTCAGTCATTGTTCCATGTGACCTGATTTATATTCAGTCATTGTTCCATGTGACCTGAGTTTACTCAGTTATTGTTCCATGTGACCTGAGTTTACTCAGTTATTGTTCCATGTGACATGAGTTTACTCAGTTATTGTTCCATGTGACCTGATTTATATTCAGTCATTGTTCCATGTGATCTGATGCATTTTCAGTAATTGTTCCATGTGAACAGATTTATACTCATTTTTCCATGTGACCTGATGTATTTACAATTTCAATTTTTCGTTGATTTCTTTATCTTTATAGTATTTTCATGTGTAAACACCTCGGGAAACCATATCGTCTTGTCTAATGTCTGGAACATTGTTCTCAGTATGAATCACTTGATCTTCTGGTCCAGGCTATACTACTTCAGGCTGCTTTGTATGGGTGGCATATTGTTGACTAGGACATAATGCAACAAAGACATGACCTGTCTAAGTGAGTGAGTTTAGTTTTACACCGCACTGCATCGATCTGCGTAATTGGATGTGATGACATGTGTCAACCAAGCCAGCGAGCCTGACCACCCGATCCCGTTAGTCACATCTTACGACAAGAATGGGTTACTGAAGGTTCATTCTAACCCGGACCTTCACGGGTGACCTGTCTAAAGAGGACTTGTTGTGTGTGTGTGTGTGTGTGGGTGTGGTGTGTGTGTGGGTGTGTGTGTGTGTGTGTGTGAGGGGGAGGGGTAGCCTAGTGGTTAAAGTGTTTGATCGTCTGGCTGAGGGTCTGGGTTTGATTCCCCACATGGGTACAATGTGTCCCCCACCGTGATATTGCTGCAATATTGCTAAAAGCGGCGTAAAACCATACTCCCTCACTCACTCACTTGCTGGGTAGTTCAGCTTGTTGCTTACCTAGGGGATGATCACTAGTCACCGTCGGTTGTTCATGTGTTTAGACACAGGTGTGCCAGGCTAAGACTTGAAGGTTTACACCCTGCCTTATTTGGCCAAAATGTTGCTGACTCATCGAACAACATTCACTAAGTTATGTACTGTTCCATGGGGTTATGTCTGCATTCGTTCCTGCGAAGAAAACAAACAAGAGTAGAATTGGTCTTCAGCAACTCATGTTGTTATATAAGGTGACTAACAGAATTGGATGGACAGGCTTGCGGAGTCGGTTGGCGCATGTCATCGAATCTTAATTGCATGGTCGTTGCTCATGATGTCAATCACTGGATTGGCTCATCCGGACTCAGGGTTATTTACTGCCGACCTATGGCTGTAATATTGCCGAGTCGGCACAGCAGACAGACTGTGAGTAGGGTTAGTCATGCTGAGTGTAGTCTGGGCTGGTTCCATGCAGGCCACATTATTTGTTTTGGTAAGTCCATTGTTAGGCCGGTCTCCATGTCTGTGTGTTCGGACTAATGCATCTAATGGATTTGTGATGTTTCGGGATTGTTTGCACGGACGGATACAGGTTTCACTTGCATTAAAATGTGAAGGGGATTGAAACTTGGAAAGCTGATTTTTATTGGATTAGATTGAAAGTTTGCAAGTTCACCCCATGTTTGGTTAGAGTGAGTGAGTTTAGTTTTACGCTGCACTCAGCAATATTCCAGCTATATGGCGGCAGTCTGTAAATAATCGAGTCTGGACCACACAATCCAGTGATCAACGGCATGAGCATTGACCTCCGCAATTGGGAACCGATGATATGTGTCAACTAAGGCAGCGAGCCTGACCATCCGATCCTGTTAGTCGCCTCTTACGACACATTGGTTACTGAAGGTGAATTCTAACCCGGACCTTCACGGCTCTTCAGGGTTAGAACAGACCTCAAGCAGCCTATGCTGGATTGATGGATTGAAGGACAAGCTGTGAGACATCGGATCCAGTTTGGGTGAACTGAAACCAGTCTCTGTTTCACCTTGTCCTGACTTGGTTGGGGCGGTGGGGTAGCCTAGTGGTTAAAGCATTCGCTTGTCATGCTGAAGACCCCAGTTCGATTTCCCCACATGTCAAATGTTTCATCTCAGGAAATTATAGGGTTATCTGACGTGTCAAGATAACAATTCTCACTCAGGATAATATTGTTATGCTATTCAAAGTTAAGGGCAGTGTGATAGCCTAGTGGTTAAAGCGTTTGCTCGCTATGCCGAAGACCTGGGTTTGAATCCCCACATGGGTACAATGTGTGAAACCCATTTCTGGTGTCCCCTGCCGTAATATTGCTGGAATATTGCTAAAAGCTGCGTAAAACTAAACTCACCCACCCACCTACCTGACTTAGTTAAATCTGGTCGTCGTCATTTAACTGGAATTTTGTTGAATGGTGATGGAAGCACCAAACAAGAAAGACAAAACTATGAATGTAATGTGTATATCTGTAAGGCTTTGCTTCTGCTAGTCACAGACTGACAAACAAACGTTGTTAGTCCAACTCGAAAACAAGCAGTTTTCACATAAGTCATGCATCCCTTAATAAGACTTCAAATGTCCGTTCCGAAAATACTCCAAAATGATAGAGATTGGTAGTTATGTAAACGAAATTAAAAATAATGCTGAGTATTGCCATCTCGCCATCAAGTCTGTCGGGGGAATATGTCTACATTAATTTAATTGATTTATTCTGAAAAAGATTGCATTTTCCTGCCTCCTGTCTGCACTGGTGGTATTTATACCACACTTAGCAAATACTTGAATTTCCCTCCGCACGTCCCGAGACACGGTTCCAGCTGCTGTTGTGTAATGTAAATCGGCTGTGGATACTTGTAATACCTTTGCACACAGCACAAAACAAACCATGAAGCCTTTATTGTCAACAGAGACACCAGTTTCCACTTTCCCGCGTTTCTACTGATGGGGAAAAAGTGAAATTCAACTACCAAGTGGATATTTCTGTTAACTCTATTGGCAGGCTGTGCAGGTTGTGAACGCACACACGCACAGTGTTATTGTACTTGTCACTGGAGATTTAACACACAGGCACAGTGTCTGTCTGAGTTTAAAGGTGTACTGATGGCTTAGAAACATGATCCTTGAATAGGAAAGTTTTGAAGGGATAGGGGCTTCCAGAAGGACACCTTGGATTTGAGTGTGGATGGTTGAATATAGGGGCAGTCTGTGCCAAACCTTGAGTCCTGTCATTAATTACAGCAGTGTTCGAAATACCTGCCTGTCCGACCGCCCAGGGACGGGTTATTTTCAACACGGACTGCCAGATTCTCAGATTCACCTGCCCGACAGTCGGGTCTCAACAGCCCTGTGGTCTGTGTGAAATTTTTGCGAGTTTCATACCCTGATTACGGTCAATATTTGCCTATTTCATATTTTTTTGTCTTATGTGTAGATTCAGGCAGCATACAGGACATGCTTCCTGTGTTCATGGACACCTGGTGTCTATTCATATCATTTTCACTGCTATTTGTCTAAAGCATCTTACCCATGAAGGTCCGGGAATGAGCCTTCAGTAACCCATGCTTGTCGTATGAGGCGACTAACGGGATCAGATGGTCAGGCTAGCTGACTTGGTTGACACATGTCATCGGTAATGCGGCGTAAAACTAAACTCACTCACTCACTCTAAAGCATCCAGGACAGATTTTTACTAGACTCAATCTTTGGGCCAGTACCTAAAATCACTGACTTAGTTGATGGATGGGATTTTATCACTGTGATGAGGTAGTAGGGATATCACACAAGGGTGTTAGCTGTATACAAATTGTCAGCGTGGAACATAGATTTGCCCAGGCAAGATAGGGTGTAGGGTGTGTGCATCTATCTAAGGATTTGCAGGATTACTCACCCAACATTAGCAAAATAATATCGAGCAAAGTACCTTTTTCCTGAGAATTCAAGCAAGGCGAGTCAAGCAAGGTCTAATACTATTGTGACAGAGGTATTAACATTGTGACGTCATAACTGTAAACCACTTTGGCGTCATACGTACGACATCACACGATGTTATTACACAATGTGTAATAACATTGTAGAATTATTGAACAGTGATATCTTCAATGGGTGAGTAATAATGCTGAATATTACACGAAGCTATATACAAAGAAAGAGTGAGTGAGTTTGTTTAGTTTTACTCCACTTTTAGCAATATTCCAGCAAATACCACGGCATGGAACACCAGAAATGGGCTTCACACATTGTACTCATGTGGGGAATCAAACCCGGGTCTTAAGCGTAACGAGCAAACGCTTTAACCAGTAGACTACCCCACCGCCCCTACAAATAAAGAAGACAGACAAATGTTTTTGTTACATTCTTCTCCGACCTGACCCTAATACTTTAATCACTTGTAAAGTTTCTACGTTCTGTGAGTGCACAGTGTCTTGTAATCCCAGTAAGATGCAGAACCACGGCTGGAGGAGTCCCACTGGGAGACAGACTCTGCTTCCACGAGAGTTACGCTCAGGGAGTCCTGGTTGATAACGTACGTAACGTCATAGCAGCTCCCTCTTCCTCAGCAACCACGCAGGCATGATCAAACAAGTTGTTGGCAGATGACCCCTAGCTGTCGGTTTATCATCCCCTTGTAGACGTGTGAGCTGGCCTGTTAATAACTTCACATGTGTAGTGCTTGCTAAGGGATTGATGTTTTTGGCTCGTGAAGACCATTGGATAAATGCCAAATTGTGTTTTACCCATAACGCCTATGCTCATTCTTCTCATCGTTAATAGGCAGAGTAAAAGTTTGTGTAAAATGGAATCTGATGGGATCATTTATAGGGTTGAATTATTATAAAACTTTGCAAGATTTTTATCAGAGGTTTTGTGCGTTGTTGGGAGAAACTCATCAACTGTTAATTTATCGGAGCTTGTGTCTGGAAGGTGGAGTGTGATAGAGACCTGTTTTGGTCTGCTAGAGAAGATGAGACTGAAAATATGTGCAAGACCGGTTGTTATCCTAAGACTGACTGACTGAGTTTGGTTTTATGCAATATTCCAGCAATATCACGGCGGGGGACACCAGAAATGGGCTTCACTCAGTTATCCTAAGAACATGTCCATTAATGTTTATGGTAAATATACTGAGGGAAAAAAATAAGGGATCACATGAAAGCACAAGTGTTCTTTTATTTGTTTCCAGATACAACGCTTATGAAGAAACCTGGAAACAAGTAAAGGAACACTTGTGCTTTCATGTGATCCCTTATTTTTTCCCTCAGTGTATATTAACTTTCCTGGGCAGTGCAGGAGGCTAGTGGTTAAAGCATCCAAGACCCAGGTTCCATACCACACATGGTCACAATGTGTGGAGCCCATTTCTGGTACCTCTTTTCATGATATTGCTGGAATATTGCTAACAAAGCCACCCTAAAACCATACTCCCTAACTCAAATATGTAATTTGACAATTGTGGATAAAAGCCTTTATGATATGTTGTTCTTCTATTGATATTGTGGGGTGGTGGGGTAGCCTAGTGGTTAAAGCGTTTGCTCACCAGCCCCAGTGAAGACTCGGGTTATATTTCCCACATGGGTACTTTGACTGAAGTTGTCATTGTGACATCCCCACATGATATTGCTGTTTATATTTTATGTTTGTTGAATTTCAATCATTATAAGAAATGTTAAATCCTGTGTGCTTAATTTTATTCTCTGGGCTGGAATTTTCAATGGGTCAGACAGACACCACTGAAACTACAGGACCACCGAATGTCCTGTTCACTTTGACTCACCAATCACTCACTCACTCACTCTCACTCACTCTATTGATATTACTGTATGTTCAGGTTTATCAGCAGTATTTTATATATGAAAGCCACTATGGAAACAAACATATTCAGGTGCAAAAAAGAGTAAGATCTATAATCCTCACTGTTTTCCTTGGGCTGTGTGGCTTGGCCTCCACATGGCTTAGATCCTGCACATTTGCAGGAACTGATAGTAGACTACAAGCCTTCATACTCCAATTAAAAATAACAATATCAGCTGCCAATGTCATGTGCCAAAGCACATGGTGACAGGTGATTTCCACATGCTGGAGGCCCATAGTAGATCATTTGTCTGAGGTGCTGCAGTTTGCTATACATAGTTGTGTCCCCTGGGGATGCCTGGATCCTCTGATCATGGGTTTGTTTCCTGGTTTGTCTGCACCATACCCTTGTTTGTTGGTCTCACCAGCGTGAAACTGAGACATGCATCAGTTTGGCTTTTATCCCACATCAAGCTGGCATGGTGTGATCTAATTTAAATACTGTTCAAACTGGCCTTGGGGCGGTGGGGTAGCCTAGTGGTTAAAGTGTTGGCTCGTCACGCCGAAGACCCTGGTTGAATCCCCACATGGGTACATTGTGTGAAGCCCATTTCTGGTGTTCCCCTCCGTGATGTTGCTGGAATATTGCTAAAAGTGGCGTAAAACCAAACTCAGTCAGTCAGTCAGTCAGTCAAACTGTCCTTAAAACCAATTAATTCACTCACTCAACATCTGCCACCAGGAATCAAAGAATTAAAAAAATATGTCAACTTTTATTAAGACAGGTCTGTTCAAGTGAGCCTTTGACTTGATATGTCATGCCAAAAGAACAGTCAGTGAATTGAAAGAGTACTGAAGTATGTGAGTGAGTCAATATTTATTTATTTATTTATTTATTTATTTATTTATTTATTTATTTATTTATTTATTTATTTATTTATTTATTTATTTATTTATTTATTTATTTACGTTTTGTTTTGCAAACATACAGGAACTGTGGTATAGATTCGACTCATTTCTTTCGGTCCTGAGAGCTGTGGCAGATATGTTTCATTCCTTGCTGCATCTAATCTATTCATGTTAACAAAGCTTTGAAATTGCCAAGTGCAGTTAAGCCACTTGCCATTTAATGGCTGGAACCATTTAAAGTGTAGCATTTGGCAATACATCCCTTCTCCTGCATCGCTGAGTCTGTTCACACCATGGTAGAACATCAGGGTTTTAATGTGTTTGACGTGACACTGATATCAACGCTCCTTCATCATCCTGCAGTTTGAGACTGTAGATTGTGTTACGTTGACTTTTTACTCATCTAAATTACTGTCTTCTGCCGATGAAAACCGTAACGTTGATTGTGGTCTCACTTTGTGGAGGGAAATTGATTTGTAAATCTCAATGAACATGTGATGCATAAAATATTGGGAAATTACATAGTTGATGATGCTGCAAAACCTTTGTCAGAGATATTGGAGTTTTCGAAACCTGACATGTTTGCTCTTTCTAGTTTAGACGAATGTTTAAGCTCTAGGTGTGAAATGTTCTATTTCGAGGATATTAATTTTGATTGCATATTGATTTGATTTTTAAAAGCTGTTCTATTTTCTAATTTACATTTGCGGCTTCATTTGAATAATTATTACCCTTGGTTAGTTACGCATAATGAGGTGTTAACTACTGCGAGGAGATTCTGGGCTAGAATAGGTCCTCAGTAACCCATGCTGGTCTTATGAGGTGACTGAGTGGATGGGTAGGTCACTCTGACCTGCTTGTGTGACCGTATTCCGACAGTGTGGTCCAGTGATAAAAAGATAAATGACTGGAGTGTTATTTACAGGCCGCTGTCTTAGTTGGAACATTGCTGGCTGGCGTTAAACATCCAAGGATGCAGTTGAGCAGTTCATCTTAGAATTCAGAGCTTCAGAAGTCCTTGAAACCACATTGTGCCTATAAAACGCACCAGGATCCTGTAACCAGGTGCTCAAATCGGTGATGATTATGACCCTGGGTTTGTCAGAGT
Source organism: Haliotis rubra (assembly GCF_003918875.1). Classification (NCBI taxonomy): domain Eukaryota; kingdom Metazoa; phylum Mollusca; class Gastropoda; order Lepetellida; family Haliotidae; genus Haliotis; species Haliotis rubra. Next base: position 374,230 of record NW_025767263.1, on the reverse strand, counting down.
GAGTGAGTGAGTTTAGTTCTACGCTGCACTCGGCAATATTCCAGCTATATAGTGGCGGTCTGTAAATAATCGAGTCTGTACCAGACAATCAAGTGATCAACAGCATGAGCATCGATCTGCGTAATTGGGAACCGATGACATGTGTCAACCAAGCCAGCGAGCCTGACCACCCGGTCCCGTTAGTCGCCTCTTACGACAAGCAGGTGGGAGGGATGGGTGGGTTGGGTGGAGTGGAGCGGAGTGAGTGAGTGATTGAGTGAGTGAGTATTGAATATACACCAAAACAGACTCTACTTAGAGTGTTAAGAAAAAATAGCCATGAAAATGATCTGAATGGATCACTAAGAGTCACTGTGACCACAGGTACAGTGGAAACCGCCTAAGTAAAGACCGCTTAACTAAACAGACCTGAAAAGTAAACACTTTTCTTTGGTCCCGGCAACTTTCTTCATTAATTATCACTATTAGAGTCCGGTTAACTAAACTCGGATAAGTAAACAATACCGCTTAACTTAACGTTTTCTCACGGTCCATGGAAGTAAATTACTTAACAAAAGAGACTGGATAACTAAATTAGCGATCACCACATAATCCGACATGAGGTGCAGTCATGTCAGTCTCCAGTAAAAAAAACAGCCTTTTACAGCTCGTTGGCGTCAAGCAGATGACAATACACTGCCAACTGGAGGCCAGCCCTGATAAGTTGTTCATTGTTACATATGCATACATATACATGCATATGGTTGTCATTTGCAGGTTTTTATAAGTTTGGATAAGTAAAATACCTGATAAGTAAACAATTTTGGCGAGTCCCTGGAAATTTTACTTATCAGGTTTCCACTGTATTTACAAAAACGGTTAGCACATCCTGTCCTACTAACACGACAGGTACATCCTGGTGTTTGACCTCAGTTTGGCAGTCCATCGTGAAGAATGTATTACAGTAAAACCAAAACACTGGTTTTGTGCTGTCAACCTTAGGAACATTATCGGGTTAATCATGGATTTGAACCATGGTCATAGATTCCTGGCACACCTAAGGGATGCAACTCTGGACAGTCAGTTGTGGCATCTTAGCCTGCAGGATGAGCCACTCCTCCAGCTATGTTAGCTCATAGTTCATTCCGTTTTCAGTTTCAAATTTGTGGTCTTACCACTACTGCAAGTTATGTCATTATCTTGGTTTGTTTGGTTTAAATGGAGTCATTTAGTTCCGTGTCTCTCAATCATTCCTTCAATTGTAACAGCTATCCAGCCATCAGTTGACATCCTCCCAGGTCAAGCTGGAACCGCCAGAGGAATCCTAGAGGACCGGTGAAGGTGTCTGTAGTCAGGCAGCATCTCAGCATGGAGAACATCCAACAGTCATTCCACCTGGCTACAAGAACAATTCATGAAATGATGCACCAAAGATCTGTGGGTGAATCAGGGGGGCTGACCTTTTGGAATTTGGTGGAGCCTGGCATGAAAACATGAATTAAACTGTTCGTAAATTTGGCAATTAACAGAGATGCCAAGATGAGTTTATTGTATTCATTAATTCATTATGAAAAAACAACACAAAATACGCAACTACGATAGCCAATCAAAGAAGAACTACGATAGCAGTAAAAATATATAAATTTTTCCAAAAATACATTAAATTGAATTATCAAATAGCATACGTACCATACACAATAAATGTCAACCACATTTTATTCAGTACAAGCTATATGTGGACACTTACCACTGATTTAGGTGAGTACAATGTTAATAACAAGTTCTTAGAATATCTATATATTATTTTATTAAATATGAAAATTCATTGGAAAAGGTCATACTAATTTTGGCCGAAAAATACTAATTTTGGCATCAATGTTTGGCCAAAATAGTGATTGGGCTAAATTAGGGTTTGCATCTCTGTAATAATTGTATGCCTTGTATTACTGACTGGATAAACATTTAGGATGAAACCAAATTTGGCCAAGTCTGCTCACCATACCAATATTGGGTCAGCCCATTTAGCCTGAAAACCTTCAGGATTCCACAGATGCAATACCATGGAATAAAAACTGAAGAACACCAGGACCTATTGAAGCTGACACTTTTGTTGAGTGATGATGACTTTGATATTGTTTTAAAGTTTGTGCCGAGGCAGAGAAGCACCTGTTTGCAAAGAAGCTTCTGATTTAAGTTCTGATTGACTGTGTTACGGTTTTGATTCATGAATGGACTTTGTCTTGATTCGAGTTAATATTCCTCATCATGTGTTTTTATCAGAAGGAATGATGGGTGATTTGTTTGTGTTGACTTTTTAATGGTTTTGATGGTTTCTATGCCAGTCTTTGATTGTTGTGTTCTGTGACAGAAAGCTGTTGTGTAATTACTGTTCGTTATATTCGGTCTTTGTTACCATGGTGAGTCTGATTATCATTTTTTTCTCCTTTCTAACCAATGCATGGCGTTGTTTGATGTTTCCTTGAATGTCAGAGTCGCTGGAGCTTCAAAGAAGACATTGGAGTTTGATTATGAAAATTGCTGATAATGTTTTAGAGTCATGTTTCAGATCTGGATAGTTTTGCTACAGGATGCAATGCATGGGAAAACATCCTTGTCAAGCATGTCAGTACATGATCTCATTCAAATCAGATCTTTTACCTCTCTGCATCAAGACCTAACAATAATCAGCTTAGCCCCTTGGGAATTCTTGGTTAGAATTGGTCCCAGGTCACAACTGGTCCTTCAGTTCAGATAGAATTGGTCCAAGGTTACAATTGGTCCCTCAGATATCAACTGAGATAGATATTCCATTCTTTAGCGGCGGGGGACATTGCCATATCAGTGGCAAACACTTGTTTGAACTTCGGTTCATGGATCATTCATTATTCAAGTAGATCCGGATTAGAATTGGTTTTCAGTAACCCATGCTTGTCGTAAGAGACGACTAATGGTATTGGGTGGTCGGGATCGTTGACTTGGTTGACACATGTCATCACATCCCAATTACGCAGATCGATGATCATGTTGTTGGTCACTGGATTGTCTGGTCCAGACTTGATTATTTACAGACCGCCGCCATATAGCTGGAATATTACTGAGTGCAGAGTGTGGCGTTAAACACCAACCAACCACTGGATATCAATCACTGGATTGTCTACCTCACACACATGCCACATACACCTGGAACAGCATACATGGAACAAATGGCAATGGAAAATCAGACTGACACCATCTGTTACAAATATATTACTGACTCTCTTTAATGTTAGGTCCCCACATGGGTACAATGTGTGAAGCCCATTTCTGGTGTCCCCCCACCATGATCAGGGCTTGAAATAACCCATTGCCCGACGCCCGAGTCCAGTGTTTTTTTCTGTCGGGCAAGCAAATTTTTACATCACACTGTACTGGTGTCCAGTTGACTTTCCAATATTAATTATGTTGTTTATTTTAAAAAATCAACAAGAAAACGGACTGTATAGTGGAAAAATTACCAGGGCAAGTGATTTTACATGTGCCACTGTACCGGAGTACACTAGCAATTTTAAAGGTATTTCCACCCCTGCGTGATATTCCTGGAATATTGCTAAAAGCTGGGTAAAACTAAACTCACCCACCCACCCACCTGACTTAGTTAAATCTGGTCGTCGTCATTTAGCTGGAATTTTGTTGAATGGTGATGGAAGCACCAAACAAGAAAGACAAAACTATGAATGTAATGTGTATATCTGTAAGGCTTTGCTTCTGCTAGTCACAGACTGGCATAAAACCAAACTCGCTCACTCACTCACTCACTAATGTTAGGTCTTGTACACACTATCCAGGGACATAATATTCTGTACTTAGTTTGGGTTCAGCTCTCTTGAGACTGATGTTTCCAATTCTAAATAAGGTACCAAAAGAATTTAAGTGGAATCGTTAATTTAGATTGTCAATTTGGATGGTCAATGTCAGACAGTGTTTGCTTGATGTATCCTGTGCTGTTCAGTAGTTGTCAGATCTTGATGCAGTAAGACTGAAAGATTTTAATCGGATTGGTGGTACATGTACATCTCAAATTGTATTGTTAATCAAAACATTCCTTTGAAAAAATAAATCATACCATCTTAATAACCACTTTTGCTTTTAACCTCAAGATTTAAATGGCTTGGGGGTCACACTTCATGACTTGCCATTGTATACCGACTGTTGTTGTTGTTGTTGGGATTGTTGTTCGCTCCTTCTATCAGTAGTATATCTTATGCGGACATGATTACTTTCAGGCAGGAATGGAATGATAGAACAAGTATATATGGACGACAACTTCTTTTATTCTAGAGCATGACGTTTCAAAACAGGTTCTTGTATCATTTTCAAGTTTTCAAAGTTTTGCGGAGATGCTCGTTTGGACAGTCTACGTAGTCGGCAAAATGGCTACCAATAGGTTCTCGGACTTCTCCAGCCTCGCAACAGCTTGTACAGAATTCTCACTTGACAACCGAAACGTCGTGCTCTAGAATAAAAGAAGTTGTCATCCATATATACTTGTTCTATCTTACTTCCAACTTCTAAAAGGGGCGGTTGGGTAGCCAAGTGGTTAAGGCGTTCACTCGTCACGCTGAAGACCCGGGTTCGATTCCCCACATGAGCACATTGTGTGAAGCCTATTTCTGATGTCCCCCGCCGTGATATTGCTGGAACATTGCTAAAAGCGGCATAAAACCATACTCACTCACTCCAACTTCTAAAATGCCACTCAAAGAAGTCTTGGAATGGAATGAAACAACAATAAAAAAGACCCCAGTAAATTACTGCCTCTAAACACAAGTATCAGTACTGATGAAAAAATGATATGTTAGTTTCTGTCTTGAAAATATCATGGACCTTTGCCTCGAGTGAAGGAGTAATTTCATTTTTGATATTCGTCATTGAATATTTTTTTAATCATGTGATTGGATAGATGTGTCATTAATTAACTGAAAGGAAAACCAAAACCTAAAGTGGAGTAGGATGTAGACTTTTCAAATTTGGTGGAACCATGGATACAAATGACTTCATTTGCTGGCATTCGATCCTACTGTCATAGGATCCTGCCTTACCTAAGGTACACAACTCTGCACATGAAACTGTAGCACTCTAATCATCCTCACATAGACACAGAGAAATCAGTTTGAGCTTAAGCTCTCTGTTTTTTATTGTATTCATAGCCAAACACAAATACATCATGTTTTCTAATTTAATTGTGTCATAATTGTAGAGAAAAAGAATGATTTTCTGATTTAATTTGAATATTTTTCAAATTTAAATTTGAACTGAATGTAAAAAAACAACAATTAATTTCAATAAGAATTCATGCAGATTTTTCAGATCAACTTTAAAAGGTAACAGCATTTGTGAATTAAAAATAGCCGAAAATAAATAACTCTAGTTATTGCAGGTATTTTTATTCCAGCGAGCAGCGAACACCTAAGACAAAGCGCCTCTCAGTCTCTTGAAATGAGCTCCCATGTGGGAGCTGTACATGTAAATTAAGAATTAAATTACAATGCATTTTGCGAGTAGAAGAAAACGGTGGATCGCTGTGTTGCCACTAGTAGTGTGTTGAGGCTGGCTCCTTGTGAGTGATTACTGATCTTACAATCACTAGGTTCCCCAAACAAATCCAATTATAACCTAACCCCAGTCTATCTTGATCAGGGCTTGTAAAGAAATTGGATTATAGTCGGTTTGGTCCCGTGCAGAAGACGGAGATATACTCATACAGTATGGTGAGTAAAGGAGCTTTTTTTCATTTGCGGGAATTCCTTCCGTTTTCATGGAAATTATCAAGGTGGATATTTTTGTGGGGTTGTCCGAATGAGAGGTAAGCTATTTTGTGTTTTCTGGTTTTGTACAGTTTTTGCTTCAATAATGTTGGTTTTCTGATTTCCGAAGATACTGTTGCCTTAATGTTGTTGATTGGAATTATCAAGTTTGATCACTTTGTGAAGTTCTCTGTTCAGAACAGGAAATATTTTATCATCCGAAACTGACTTACATAAAACGTTATCCCAATGCTTTGCAGATTGTAGTGATATCATCTGTTACCATGACATCACAATGAAATAACATCACTGATCTCTCAGGTACTGGATATCTGGGTGTAGAGACATTAGGTACAACGCTGAAACAGTTTGAAGAAGGATTTTGGATGATGAATAGAATCTCACACAAGTGTTTTTCATTGCATATGCATCGACACTCATGGATAAAAGTTAGTAACTCCTCAAGAAGCAGCTGCATTGGAAACTTGTATTTTTCGTGATGATTTATGTTTCATATTAAAGGAATCGAGTGTTAGATTCTCTGTTGAGGTACTCAGATTATTGTTTGCGCAATGTTTGCTTCATAGTTGTCATGTGAAGCGCCAACGTGTACTATTACACCGGTGACGTCACACTCTCGTGACGTCACGTTTTCATTCTTGCTCTGTTCACTCTTTTCCTAGATTGTTATTATATTGCATTGTGCATGTTGTATATCACTATCATAAGGATGTATAGGAGACAACTATGCTGCGTGTACTATTGCAGGGATGGGCATTTCGTGTTATAAAATTTATGTTAAACTTTTATCACTAGTTGTGTTGCTTCACAATGACAGATATTTGTTAAAAGCTTAGTTCCTGTTTGCTTCAGTGATGTTGGCTGGCCCATGTTGAAGGTATTGTTACTTAGGGTGTGTTTTATCTGTATCCAGCTGGTTTGTGATGTATCCTCAAATCATCAATTAGCAGGTTAAGTTACTCTTCATAAATTGCGAAAGATCTGTTGCTGACATACCTCAATTCATTATGATTGAGAACTTGTTTCAACTCAACTATATGGAAAACCTTGAGACATTCCAGCTGCATGGCAAGCTGTCCAGTCCTGATCTTCCCATGACCTGTCCAACCCTGAGCTTCCCATGACCTGTCTAGCCCTGATCTTCCCATGACCTGTCTAGCCCTGATCTTCCCATGACCTGTCTAGCCCTGCGCTTCCCATGACCTGTCTCACCCTGAGCTTCCCATGCATGACCTGTCCAACCTTGATCTTCCCATGACCTGTCCAGTCGTGATCTTCCCATGCATGACCTGTCTAGCCCCCATCTTCCCATGACCTGTCCAGTCATGATCTTCCCATGACCTGTCCAACCCTGATCTTCCCATGACCTGTCCAACCCTGATCTTTCCATAAAATCCTATCCAGTCCATATCTTCCTATGACCTCTCCAGTCCCCATCTTCCCATGACCTGTATATGATAGATGTGAAGTAGACAGCTTTCTTCCACTCCATCCTTTAGAAAGCTTTGTATAAAGAAAATGTAAATGCTTTAGCTGAAGCCATCATGAAGTGTTACATAAAACAAGAAAGGGGGTGGGGTGGAGGCAGAAAAGTGTGATAGTCTGAAGACCAATCTCACAGTCTCCATCACCTCCACCCAATAAATCCCCCGTCCCTTACACTCTCCTGGTTATGCCATGCAGACTCCCTACATAATTTACCAGTGTTTTCTGACATTATCTGTATTTAAGTAGATCATTTAAAACAATACCATATTAACGTTCCATTACCATAGCTAGCCCTCTGCAACAACCACAAGGGTCCGTCTCAAAATGAAGAATGTCATTTTTCAAATTGCCAGTTTGGGAAGAATATTCTTAGCTTTATTTGTAAATTGTTATAAGATGATCCCTGTTGAATCTACTCTGGAATATGACAGTTCATTTGAAACCGTCTGCCGCCTGTAAGCCAGTGCCAGTGCCAGTAACCATGCCAGTTAGCGCTATCTGTATCTGTGGGGTCATTGAAGGTCAGTGACCATGGCTACAGGTATGGATATTTCATTATGGATAGATTGGCCGTACTTTTCCGAATCTTTCAGACTGGTTCGTGGACAATAAGGAAGATAAGATGGTAGGTTGAGTTTATTTCTGAATTCTTGTTGTCAGTATTTTGACTTAATATTTGTTTATGTTCATTGGAAATAGTATATTCAATGTTAAGACAATACTAACATGAGTTTACCCGTGAAGGTCCGGGTTAGAATAGTGATCTTCATTAACCCATGCTTCTCGTAAGAGGAGACTAGCGTGATCGGTTGGTCAGGCTCGCTGACTTGGTTGACACACTGTTCATCGGTTCCCAATTGCGCTGATCGATGCTCATGCTGTTGATCACTGGATTGTGTGGTCCAGACTCGATTATTTACAGACCGCTGCCATATAGCTGGAATATTGCTGAGTGTGGCGTAAAACTAAACTCACTCACTCTAACTTGAGTTTAGACAGGATGTGAATGAAATACTAAGTATTATCTCACAAGTTGGGGTTTTATCAATGTTACATAAGGTATATGGCAAGAATAACATGTGTTTATTTGAGATAGTATATTCAATGTTAAGACAATATTAACATGAGTTTAGACTCAAAATACTGAGTATTATCCCACAAACTTGTGTTTATGAATGTTACATAGGTTATGTGATGAGAATAACATATGCACAGTGGCCTAGTGGATAGAGTGTTTGCCCAGAGAGTGGAAGGTCTGTAGTTTGAACCCTGGCAGTGTCATACCAAAAGATGTTAGAATAAATACCTTGGTGGATTGGTTGTCATACCGGAATCAATTGGATTTTTGTGGTGTTAAACAGCAAAGGAAAACCAAGTTTTATGAACTGTCAACTTCTTTTTTGCAATGAATGTGGTGTTTATCCAGCAAGTTGCTTGATAAAGGTGTTAGTATCTTCGGCATGCTTGATAAAGGTGTTAGTATCTACACCATGCTTGATAAAGGTGTTAGTATCTACACCATGCTTGATAAAGGTGTTAATATCTACACCATGCTTGATAAAGGTGTTAATATCTACACCATGCTTGACGAAGGTGTTAGTATCTACATCATGCTTGATAAAGGTGTTAATATCTACACCATGCTTGATAAAGGTGTTAGTATCTACACCATGCTTGATAAAGGTGTTAATATCTACACCATGCTTGATAAAGGTGTTAGTATCTACACCATGCTTGATAAAGGTGTTAGTATCTACACCATGCTTGATAAAGGTGTTAATATCTACACCATGCTTGATAAAGGTGTTAGTATCTACACCATGCTTGATAAAGGTGTTAGTATCTACACCATGCTTGATAAAGGTGTTAGTATCTACACCATGCTTGATAAAGGTGTTAGTATCTACACCATGCTTGATAAAGGTGTTAGTATCTACACCATGCTTGATAAAGGTGTTAGTATCTACACACTTGATAAAGGCTTGATAAACCATGCTTGATAAAGGTGTTAGTATCTACACCATGCACCATTGATAAAGGTGTTAGTATCTACACCATGTGTTGCATAAAGGTGTTAGTATCTACACCATGCTTGATAAAGGTGTTAGTATCTACACCATGCTTGATAAAGGTGTTAGTATCTACACCATGCTTGATGAAGGTGTTAGTATCTACACCATGCTTGATAAAGGTGTTAGTATCTACCATGCTTGATAAAGGTGTTAGCATTATCTACACCATGCTTGATAAAGTGTTAGTTTATCTACATAGTTTGATAAAGGTGTTAGTATCTACACCATGCTTGATAAAGGTGTTAGTATCTACACCATGCTTGATAAAGGTGTTAGTATCTACACCATGCTTGATAAAGGTGTTAGTATCTACACCATGCTTGATAAAGGTGTTAGTATCTACACCATGCTTGATAAAGGTGTTAGTATCTACACCATGCTTGATAAAGGTGTTAGTATCTACACCATGCTTGATGAAGGTGTAAAAGGTATCTACACACCATGCTTGATAAAGGTGTTTAGTATCTATGCTTGATAAACCATATCTACACCATGCGATAAAGGTGTTAGTATCTACACCATGCTTGATAAAGGTGTTAGTATCTACACCATGCTTGCGAAGGTGTTAGTATCTACACCATGCTTGATAAAGGTGTTAGTATCTCTACACCATGCATGCTTGATAAAGGTGTTAGTATCTACACCATGCTTGATAAAGGTGTTAGTATCTACACCATGCTTGATAAAGGTGTTAGTATCTACACCATGCTTGATAAAGGTGTTAGTATCTACACCATGCTTGATAAAGGTGTTAGTATCTACACCATGCTTGATAAAGGTGTTAATATCTACACAGGTGTTAGTATCTACACCATGCTTGATGAAGGTGTTAGTATCTACACCATGCTGTTGATACAAGGTGTTAGTATCTACACCATGCTTGATAAAGGTGTTAGTATCTACACCATGCTTGATAAAGGTGTTAGTATCTACACCATGCTTGATGAAGGTGTTAGTATCTACACCATGCTTGATAAAGGTGTTAGTATCTACACCATGCTTGATAAAGGTGTTAGTATCTACACCATGCTTGATAAAGGTGTTAGTATCTACACCATGCTTGATAAAGGTGTTAGTATCTACACCATGCTTGATAAAGGATAAAGGTGTTAGTATCTACACCATGCTTGATAAAGGTGTTAGTATCTACACCATGCTTGATAAAGGTGTTAGTATCTACACCATGCTTGATAAAGGTGTTAGTATCTACACCATGCTTGATAAAGGTGTTAGTATCTACACCATGCTTGATAAAGGTGTTAGTATCTACACCAAAGCATCACACTCATTGCAATAAACGAGGTGACTATCCATAGAACTTGGTTTTCTTTCCTCTATACAACTTCTAATATACCTCTCAAAGAAGTTAAACAACAAAGTCAGTTTGGACCAAAATTATTATTGAGGATAGAAAATTTAGAAAATAGATCAATGTTTATTGAATAAGTCACAAACAAGAAACGAACGCTCAAATGCAGCTTGTGCTACGAGGTGGTTGTGTGCCCTCGTTTACTGTGACATGTCTGTTCTGAGTTCCTGTGATGTATCCGGGCCTGCCTCCAGCTACTCGAAGCTTTCCCTCTAAATAACCAGATTGCTGGAAATAAATTCAAATTTACAACGTGAGCTGAAACACCTGCTGTGTGAATCAGTTCTTGTGGACAATTTACGGTGGTTTGAAGTCATACAACCAACTTGATTCGAGAAACACACACGTGAAGGGGACTTTTAAGAATCTAGTTGTACTTTGGTCTGCAGTCCAATTTTGGTGCTAATGTTAAGAAATGTCACCAGTATTCATAGCTTTACTAGGCCTACTCAAAAGCCGATATACAGTCCCTAGCCTGCAGCAAATGTCAGTGAAAGGAATTTTAGAAAATCTAATACAGTATACAAAGTTTCACTAACATGTTTATGAACACTGACTGATATCTCACAAACCCTTTTGGTGGGTATGAGCCACTGACTGATTGTATATCCATTCCCCCCCCCCCCTCCTCTCTCTCTCTATCTCTATTTCTCTCACTCTCTCTCTCTCTCTCTCTCTCTCTCTCTCTCTCTCTCTCTCTCTCTCTCTCTCTCAACCCATGAAGATCCGGGGTAGAAAAGGTCTTCAGCAACCCATGCTTGCCACAAAAGGCGACTATGCTTGTCGTAAGAGGCGACTAACGGGATCGGGTGGTCAGGCTCGCTGACTTGGTTGACACATGTCATCGGTTCCCAATTGCGCTGTTGATCACTGGATTGTCTAATCCAGACTTGATTATTTACAGAGCGCCGCCATATAGCTGGAATATTGCCGAGTGGTAAAACTAAACTCATTCACTCACTCTTTCTCTCTCTCTCTCAATGCATAAAACAATCTATGGTTATAATGGACTAAAATTGTGGTTCCTTTGATTTTGTTGTAACCATGTTTTTATATAGATGACACAACTTTATGGATGATCAACTTCTTTATTTTAACAATAGCGACGTTTCGGTAGAGGTTCTTATACCGTTTTCATACCGTTCTTATACCGTATGGTATTGATAAAAGAACCAAATAAGGGGGAAGAGGCTCCAAGTCTTAGTTTTACATTATTGCATTGAATGCAGGGTTACAATTATGTTAAATACATCTGTGGTGAAGCAGGGGCAAGGTGTAGCTGAGTGGGTAAAGTATTTTCCTTCCATGCCGAAGGTCAGGGTTTGATTCTCTCTGGAATAGCTGGAATATTGCTAAAAGGCATGCAAACTCACTCACTCACTCACTCACCCAGTCATTCACCCACTCACCCCCTCACTCATTCACTCACTCACTCACTCATCGTTTGGAGAATATAAGTAAATATGGAATTAAAATAGTCCAAGACAACTTTTTAAAAGTGTGCCTGCGAAATATTTTTATTTAGATGCGAAGAAAATCCCTCCACATGTGATATGTTTTAAAGTCTTGAGCCCCAGTCCACCACAGAGCCGAAGAGACTCGTGTATGGCACAAATGTTGTCATGTCCATCATGTAAAAGTACTGCCCGATGACAGAAAGGGGTCAGGGTCAAGCCCTGTGATTATGTCGGCTGGTCGTCTTGTCACACGCCCCATGTAGCGTAGATGGTGTAGTAAGGATGAGGAATGTAGCCATCTCGAGAGACAGGTTTCATCACAGACATGTTCACAGCCTTGATGAAAGTGTGCCCCACTTCATAGTCGGTCTGGAAATCAGATAAAACAGCACAGCCTGATTCATGTAGTTATTTTTGTCTCTTTTTTTAATCCCCTTTTACTTGGACTCTCACGTTTGCAGCCTATTTGTCAAGCATAGTCGGCAATTTTTTCAGCATCGTTTATCGTCTTTGTGACAGGACTAGTACAACAAGGCACAGACAGACACACTGACACAGACTGAGAGAGAGAGAGAAAATGTAAAAGGGGAGAGAAAGAGGGAGGGACAGAGTTTGTTTTGTCTAAAGTGACTTTTATTATGCTAGCCCAGTGAGATACCAGTGACAGAGGTAGAAAGAGAGATGAGAAAGAGAGATGAGAAAGAGAGAGAGCAAAAGGGAAAGAAAGAGGGAGGGACAGAGTTGGTTTGTCTAAAGTGACTTCCATTATGCTAGCCCAGTGAGTTACCAGTGACAGAGGTAGAAAGAGAGATGAGAGAGAGAGAGCAAAAGGGAAAGAAAGAGGGAGATAGAAGGAAAGAAAGAAGGAAGGAAGGAGGGAGAGAGTTTGTCTTGACTGTAGTCACTTCTATCATGCTGGCCCACTGGGCTGTCAGTGAGAGAGAAAGAGAAGGAAGGAGAAGAGAGCTAGCGAGAGAGGGAAAAGGGAGAGAAAGAAGGAAGGAAGGAGGGAGAAAGTTTGTCTTGACTGAAATTGTTTTTTTGTTGTTTTTTTGTGGATATTTTATTCCTGGACGATGTACATTTGTCACTTGTCGATAGATTTCTTGGTGACTGTTATTTTTGTTACAAACTAAAGTCATTTCTATTATGCTAGCCCACCAAGATACCAGCCAGACTGTAGTTTTAACTCTATATATCCCCCACCCAGACTCACTGTACCGACTGGAAGCCAGCCAGCTCTTTTGTTATCACAACCATGCAATCCACCAGGCAGGGAAATAAGAAGTATCATGTTATGGCATTACGTGAAAGTGGCAATCCAGGCAGGCAAGAAATAAAAATCCCTGCTGATAGCAATATATATAAAAACTAGATGTCTAAACTCCCTCCTCTTCATCAAGTATTGGCATGCCAATGTGTCTTGATGGTTTTTCTGACACGCGCCCAATGCATCATCTGAGAACTGCGAAAAATGTCCAAATAAAACAAATTATTTTTAATCAATCCTAATTCTGTAATTCGATTAATTTGAAATGCGTTACTTCTTTAAGTATTTAACTCTCTTGTTAAAAATTTCAGTTTCAATTTTCAGATTTTAAAATCAATATTTTTTCGGTTTAGTTCATCGAAAGTAATCATCTTTTCGCATACCTTAAATCTAATCTCATGAATTTATTGATGCTTGCTCTTTTGCTTCAAGAAGCATAATGTAACTCTGCGAATCAAACTTTTGGTGCAATTTGAAATTCCAGGGAGTTATTCATCTGAGTGAAGGCAAATCGTTCTTGTGAGTAGCTGTCACAGGTGCCTTGATCCATCGGCACAATTATCTGGCAATTCCACTCCTCTCATCTCAGTCCAATTCGGCATCGGTCAGCACTTGCAGGAATCCAAATTGGAACTGTTCCCTGCATGGGACTATCCCATCATGCAGTGCAGCCTGGTGGCTATCACAGACCTTCAATATAGTACCGCTATGTCGCTGTTTATGCCTACCACTGTTGAAGCAAACAGATGTGTAAGACGACCCTCCTGTATAAACCTTTAAAATCAATGTTAATTCATATACCCCATCTAAAAAGTAATACTGAACAAAGAACATCACCAGCGTGCACGCAATTTGCTATTTTCATCTATTGTTGTTTTAAATTATGCTTGGTCACGTAGTACATAATAGTGGGTATTTGTAACCGCGCCTATATCCGTGCATTCAATGCTCGCTCAAGGTGCTACAGCACACATATTATTACCCCGGATAACCCAAGCTGCCTGTTAGGCGCTAGAAGGTTATAGTCACATGACTTATCCCACCCGGGTACCCATTTTCCTGCTGGGTGAACAGAGACAATGTTGAAAAAACTCACTTGCCTAAGGTGAGACCACATGTGTCACATGTGCTTCGTTGTGGGGCAGGACTGAAGTCCTAGAAACTCTCAGGAGCCAAGCTGCCAAGCACGGTCACCCATCCAAGGACTCTCCGAGCTCGACGGTGCTTAACTTCACCGATTTGTGACCTGAGCTTTGAGCACAGGACCACGCGCCACCACATGGTGCCGTTTGATGTGTTGACACGATGCAAAACCAAACAGGAGGCAGTAAAAAAATCTGTCCATTTTAAGTACTGAAGTAAGTTGCAAGAAAGGTAAGATATAAGTATGATAATTTAAGGTAAGATATAAGTATGATAATTTAAGGTAAGATGTAAGGATGATAATTTCTTTATTATCTTTGCCATCCATCTTTCTTGTTATTTACCAACTTAGAAAATACCAACCAAACAGATGAAATAAGTTAGTCGAAGAGAGTCTGTTACTTGTAATTAAATCGCCAATTATCTAGGTTTAATTTACTTGGCTTAGTTTTGTAAACAAACAGTTTCCATGTTCTATTTTCTGTTTAGCTCACTGAAGAAAGCTGATTTGATTGGAATACAACCGATATTATGAACCAAATGTCACAAACACATCAAAGTAAAATATTAACGCAATATCAAAAGTAATTTTACCATCATCACATTTACAACAAATTAATAATCACCTGAATTAGTTCGTTATGAGAAAGTTTTCTGCTTTTTAGCAATGAAAAACAATCTTTAGAGGATTTTGTTTTGTTCAGAGCCACAGTGACAATATGGTTATTGATAATTCTTGTGAGATCTGATCTACGTAAATATTCTAAATTGCCTTCATTTTGGTTGGCGTCTCTGTTGTTCAGTGTGTAATAGGTAACAAGAGCTGACCTACCTGTGTCCTCGTTAGTAAAACATTTGTGTCAAGGTGATCAGGGGGCAAGGTATTATAATGAGTTAAGGATCCCGGGATTTTCCGGAAAGCCACCTAGGGCTGTAAAATGGAAATTTGGGGAAAATTGGGGGGCCAAAATGGACCATATAACCGCCCAGGCGATATTTCAGAAATAAAATAATTCAATAGTCAGGAATTAAAATCAACTCACTGTCGAGTTTCATCCTGATTAGATATCGTGTAGATGCACGCAAAATGTTGCCAAAATGAAATCTTCGCAATTCAACATGCAGTAGTCATAACATTATTTATCTATCTGAAAAATTTGTTGCCAATATACCCTGGGCTTATCCCGGGCTGGGTATATGTTTTCTGGTTTACAGATATTTCCTTCTAATAATGAGATATAGAGATTCAAATTGCAAATACTTGTTTCATTGCCTAAAAATAGTGAGTAGGTGGAAATAACATAAGTCGAGCCAGGAGGAAGAGTAATTCATCAATATTTGTTGCATTTTGAATTTTTTTAGATCTATTCAAATTATTATAAATCTCAAATTTCAAATACTTGCTTCATTGCCTAAAATTGTGAGTAGGTAGACATAACTTAAGTTGAGTCAGGAGGAATAGTAATTCATCATTACTTGTTGTGTTTTGAATATTTGTAGGTACATTTTTAAAACTTTTTAATGTAAGTATTGTAGATTATTTATCCTGGTAGTGACACGTAGTTTAAAAAAAAAGGTTTTGACTTACTTCTTGTCAACATAGTGTAAGTCACTGATTTCATGTTAGTATGTTTTTTTCGAATTTAAATTTAGTTTTTAATGTTTCACTTATTTCTTGTCAACAGAATATAAATCACTGATTTCATTTTAAAACTATGGGCAGTAAGTTTTAAAAACTCTCAGCAAAATTGTCTTGTCATGATGAGACTCAGCTGTCATGTGCAGAATTTCTGTCAAGTGTTTTATCTCAGGAACGTATAGGGTTATTTGACATGTCTTCTAACCATTATCTCTTATAATGGCATTATTATGCTATTCAAAAGTTAGGGGCGGAAGGGTAACCTAGTGGTTAAAGCGTTGGCTCATCACGCGGAAGACACTGGATCGATACCCAACATGGGTACAATGTCATATAGCTGGAATATTGCTAAAAGCGTCGTAAAACCATACTCACTCACACACCATCATCAAGTAGCATGTCTGGCATCAAATTGTTCGTGTTGGAAAGAATTGTTTTTCTTGGCTGTTGTAGCATGAACTCAACATGGACCCAATTTAATTGACATTTTCACAATTATAAAACTGTTAACTTTGTTTTGTTGAAGCTAATGCAATAAATGTGACATGTTTCTTACATTTTGTATGTAAATGTAAGTGATATAAATATACAAAATTTGAATGGTAATAGGTGCCTTTTCACACAAGACTGTGGCCTTGGCTTTGTGGTGCAGAATGCTGAAGGGCATGGAAGTTAAGCCTAATTCTGAAATCTAGTTAAAGTTTGATGAACAACTTGGTGCAAAGATGTATCATTTATTCCAACGAGGTTGTGAACGTTGATGTGAACGACCTGTGAGATCACAGTGACACAAGTTTGGTGTGACCTGAGATTAAGATCAAGAGTTGAGTGACCAGTTTGTTGGGCATCCTACAAATCAAACAAGATGAACTTCTTGTTGTGTCAGCAAGACAAGATCTGGGACTCCAATTGTCAGATAAAGTACTCATGATGATCTTACAACCTGGCAGAGGAGTTCAGTATGTCAGTGGAGTGGTGGGGTAGCCTAATGGTTAAAGCGTTCACTCGTCACGCTGAAGATCCGGATTCGATTCCCTACATGGGTACAGTGTGTGAAGCCCATTTCTGGTGTCCCCTGCCGTGATATTGCTGGTGTTCTCACTGTAATAAATATTACCTGTGCCCCTGACGGATATTATGTACATCCCCCCCCCTTGTTTAGATTTGGAGTGAGTGAGTGAGTGAGTGAGTTTAGTTTTTTATGCCACACTCAGCAATATTCCAGCTATATGGCGGCGGTCTGTAAATAATCGAGTCTGGACCAGACAATCCAGTGATCAACAGCATGAGCATCGATCTGCGCAATTGGGAACTGATGACATGTGTCAACCAAGTCAGCGAGCCTGACCTCATGATCCCTTTAGTCGCCTCTTACGACAAGCATGGGTTACTGAAGATCAATATTCAAACCCGGACCTTCACGGGTCTTGTTTAGATTTGGAGGGTGTTGGGGTAGCCTAGTAGTTAATGCATCTGCTCGTCATGCTGAAGACGTGGGTTCGATTCCCCACATGGGTACAATGTGTGAAGCCAATTCTGGTGTCCCCCACTGTGATCTTGCTGGAATATTGCTAAAAACGGCATAAAACTCGCTCACTCACTTCTATAGCTAAATTAGACACCACACATGCACACATGTATGCCAGTAGATTGTTGTACAATGCCCTGACAATGCTAATTGTTCAGTCTTTCCTAATGTACGTTGATAAAGTTAAAACCCACAAAACAAACAAAAAGAAGACACTGAATAATTCTCCATCTGATTACACAACCACAAAACAAACAAAAACCCATCTGATTCATATGACATGAGTACTTTGCTTTCATACCTAGTGTTGTTGACATGTCCGTATATTTCATCATAAATCATCACCCTTGGCCTTGACCCTGACCCACTGCAACGTCTGCTGGACTGTGATGTATGCGTGGTGTTACAGGTCGCGACACTGACCTTGACCTTGACCCCAAGGTTGACCAACATCTGTACGTCTGTCATGATGATGTATGTGAGATGATCTAGGCCAGGACCCACTGGTTCGGTGTTTTCATGTCAGCCTCCTGGTGACCTTGGTGACAGGTCTTGGGACGCCATGTTTTGTGCCAGTTTGCATAGGTTTCAGTTGTCTTGAAGGATGTAACAATGTCCGGGATCACATTTTAGATGGGGGTTTATAGGAAGGGGATGCCCACTTGAGGATACATTATGTTGTTCGGTGAGGGTGGACCCGTGAAGGTCCAGGTTAGAATTGGTCTTCAGTCACCCATGCTTGTTATTAGAGGTGACTAGCAGGATCGGGTGGTCAGGCTCATTGACTTGGTTGACACTTGTCATCGTATCCCAATTGCGTAGATCGATGTACATGCTGTTGATCACTGGATCGACAGGTCCAGACTCGATTATTCTAGCCATATAGTTGGAATATTGCTGGGTGCGACGTTAAAATCCATCCGTCCATCCATCCATCCATCCGTCCATCCATCCATCCATCAATCATTAAGGAGGGTGGGTTTGATGAACCATCTGCCTGTTCCCCCAGTTGCCATGGGTACAGAGTTGCATTGACCTTTGACCAGGTCAGAATTCACTCCCCTGCTGAATCACTCAGAAGGATTTTAAGCGATGGTCCTTGTTTCCCTGCCTAGCACACTAAATAAAGTCAGCATACTGAGTGCCATGATATAACTCACATGCTGTTCAACACATGTTCAGCCCAGGTTACCAGTCTCTCATGCCTATTGTATCCGTAATATGATGAAGTTTGCACAAATTAACCATTTAAGATTACTTTTCTTTAGGTAGCCATCAGGAAAACAGTACCAACATGAATATTCCTGTAAAAGAA
Source organism: Haliotis rubra (assembly GCF_003918875.1). Taxonomy (NCBI): domain Eukaryota; kingdom Metazoa; phylum Mollusca; class Gastropoda; order Lepetellida; family Haliotidae; genus Haliotis; species Haliotis rubra. The sequence goes on along the minus strand of NW_025767263.1, from coordinate 355,166 downwards.
CCATTTCACGCCATACAGAGTCTTCAACCTAGCATCCCGCGAAGGTCCGGGTTAGAATGAGCCTTCAGTAACCCATGCTTGTCGTAAGAGGAGACTAACGGGATCGGGTGGTCAGGTTCGCCAGCTTGGTTGACACATGTCATCGGTTCCCAATTGCGCAGATCGATGCTCATGCTGTTGATCACTGGATTGTGTGGTCCAGACTTGATTATTTACAGACCGCCGCCATATAGCTGGAATATTGCTGAGTGCGGCGTAAAACTAACGTCACTCACTCACTTTAACCTAGCGTGATGAATCATTTCACTCCCTACAGAGTCTCCAACCTGGACTGTGACTAAATTGGTCTTTCAATGATTTCAGCTCTCACGTCCTGACAATTAACTATAATATATTGCCTATCACTGTGTACACAGCAAAATACCCTTGATTCAATTCTGGGCCTGATCGATTCAGATGGCCAAGCGTTCGACCAAAAATACTTTTTCCTTCACAGACTGTCCCTTCGAATTAAAGTGATGAATGGTCTCAGTTCATCCATGTGGTTGTCTCTTAACCCAGTTTTTGACCTGTATGATTATATTGACCATCGGGTCACACCAACTGTGTTTTTGTGGCTAAACCTGCCCAAAGTTTTCGGTCAAGCTGCCCTTTTTTGTTGGCTGTCTTCTGTCACAAGCAGTGTTCAATGATTTTTAACACCAATTAGTGTTGGAAACTGGGAACGGTGAAAGGTTGTTAGGACTTATTCGAGATGGATCCCAAATTTATACAAGGGAAGCGGGTGATGTACATCCTTTATTCCTTTATTCCATATCTCTCTTAAACAAATGTGAAGATACCTAAATCAAAGAATTTATGTAAATATGTTTGGTATCTCTCTAATGTGTCAGTAGCTCTGCTGATGTAACACAAATTCCTGAAAAGGCATTAAAGTATTATTCTATTCTATTCTATATCTGTCAGGGGCACAGGCAACATTTATTGTGTCTGTGAGTGAGTGAGTGAGTGAGGTTAGTTTTACGCCGCACTCAACAATATTCCAGCTATATGGCGGCGGTCTGTAAATAATCGAGTCTGGACCAGACAATCCAGGGATCAACAGCATGAACATCGATCTGCGCAATTGGGATACGATGACATGTGTCAACCCAGTCAGCGAGCCTGTCCACCCATACCCGTTACTTGCCTCTTACAACAAGCATGGGTTGCTGAAGATCAGTTGTAACCCAGACCTTCATGGGTGTATTGTGTCTGTGAAAGGTTGTACATGTGTCAACAATAACCAGTACCATTTGGAACAAATATTGCCAATCTGAATGTATTGTGCGAAAATATTCCTGGTTGAAACTGTTCCATTCAAATAATTTCTCCTTCGAACATTAGAAACATTTTAAAAAGTATTCTAAAAGGACAATATTACAAAGGAACAATTTCACTACAGGACAGGATACCTTGACATGTATAACTCTACACTCCCCTTCCAGATCCCCAAGTGATTTTCAACCGCCTCCGTGGTGTAGTGGTTAGAGCATCCGCCCGGAGAGCGGAAGGTCGCAGGTTCGATCCCCGACCGCGTCATACCAAAAGACATTAAAATATGGTACTTGTTGGTCCCTGCCTGGCTCTCGGCATTAATGGGTACAACAAGGACTGGTCGGCTCGGAGTCAGTATAATGTGTCTGAGTGGGGTATTCATGCTTCACTGCGGCATGGTATCTCAGTGGGCTAGCACTATAAAACCAGCTTAAGTCTGGGCTAGTACAAGCAGCCGCACATACACATACACACGCATGCATGTCGTCATATGAGTGAAATATTCTCAAGCACGACGTTAAAACCCAATTTCACCTCACCTTCACCTCACCCAAGTGATTTTCCATGTATTATTTCTGTAACTAGCAGCTATAAGAGTCTCCAGATAACCTGAATGATCATGATTGTATTTTTCTCATCACCAGTAGTGACCACGTTATGTCTTCTATCCTTACAATCCAGCTGACCGTAATGAATGCTTCTTGACCCAACTGTAAACCAGAATTCCTCCTTTAACCACTCATCTCACTAATGAGTACTCCCCTGTGACTAATGAGTGTCCATAATGAATTCTCCCTCACAGCAAGCCCTGGAGCTCATCATACAGGACGTGGTTGAACACTGCTTAAAGATCAGTGGTCGTGTCAGATTCCCTGACCTCGTGTCCTGGGAGCACTTATAATGTGTACTCTATAGAGAACTAATCTATAGAGATTCTGGGCCAGGGTTCCTTTTGTCCCACACCTTCATTAGATACTGGACAGCATGACATTCTTCGGGAATGGGGATTTTTTAAAGAAATCTTTCCAATTATCGAGAATTTGTTTACAAACAGCATCATACAGCTGTAAAACTGCTGAAACGAGTATATGCTCATGATAGAGACACAATTGTACAATTGACGCTGCATTTATCAAGGATTTCGTATGAATGTGGAAATGGTTTTGTCCCTTCTTTTTACTTGTTCCTTACTACAAATTCTATGCGAATTTTTTGAGTGGTGTCAGCAAACACCTGGTGTCATCACTGATTTTCAGTGATCCGTTCATATAATTTTCAATGCTGTTTCTGCCATTTATGTCCAGTGTGTGAAATAGCCACTGGCCCGCTAGCCCATGGCTAGTAAAAATCCAGTCGGGCCAGTAAATCTCAACAGTCTCTGGTCCGGCTGGCTTGGATTTATTTCTTACTAGGAAGGGGCCATGGGGTGGTTAAAAGTGTTGTCGTACCTAGGCTTGAGTCCCCACATGGGTACTCTGTGTGAAACCGATTTCTGGTGCTTATGATATTGCAGGAATATTACTAACTCACTCACTCACTCACCCTGTACAGATGGGGATCATGAAGGCTGTAAAGATGCATCAAACTATCGATGGATTGCAATTGTTGAGTCTCCGATAGCAATTGATTGATGATAGAAACGAAAAGCTGTCGATGCATCAATAGTATGTGTGACTATCGATAGTTTAGTAATCGACTTCTGTTGATGAATGCGCAGCGCAAAATACAGGCTGTTTGGGTGCAGACTTGCAGCTTCATTGAGTTTGTTTTAACTGTTTACTTGATCTGGGTTTCAAGTTTCTTGTCAGTTATTAAAAGACACTGAAACTACTTCAACTTGTTTTTATTTCATATAAACTATACATTCATCTGGGAAATGTCTTCAAATATGACAATTCAAGGTGAAAAATAATAGTGCAATAGTATTGCAATAGTTGGTCGCAATAGACTATCGCTATCGCATAGTCATTTCCCCCCCTCAATAGTACCCCTAATGAAAGGAGAGTAACAGCATCTCATATGGTTAACTTCTGTGTGAGGCATTTTAGAAGTTGTATAGATAAAGGAAAACCAAGTTCTATGGATAGTCAACTTCTTTATTGCAATGGGTGCGACGTTTCAGTGTAGGTACTAACACCGTTATCACGCAAGTGATCACTTGCTTTTAGCGGTGTTAGTACCTACACCGAAACGTTGCACTCATTGCAATAAAGAAGTTGACTATCCATAGAACTTGGTTTTCCTTCATCTCATATGGTTGTTTGCAAATGGTCCACATGACTGATGGATGTTTCGTCTCATGGCACACAGGTCTTTAAAGGAGTGGGCCCAGTTTCACAAATCCACAAAGCAATCTTAGCGTTAATATAGGATGAAATGGGTCTTCATACTTTGCTCACGTACATTTTTCATATAATGTTTTCATGTCCCCCGTTCCTTTAGTATCATTGGTCCCTTCCGTCACAATCCCTCAAACAAAAAGTCTCCTGATCTTTTGTACTGGCAACACAACTGAACCACAATTCAGGGAAAAACTATAACTTTTCAAACCTAATCGCATACCTGTACAATAAAGGATTAAAAAAACATGTAAAAAATATCCTTTGATGTTTAGGCCTTGTTACATTACAGAATTAGGAGGTAGGGAACAGCCCGAGTCTATAACTCCCTCATGGATAATCCATATTCAGTAATGGAACATTTCCAATGGGCAATTGTGGTAATTCTTTGTGGCAGTATTGGTGCAGTAATTGGCGCAGGCAAATACGATCATTAACAGATTGTAGCCGTAAACGAGGCTGTTCGTATCTGATTGTTCCGTCAACCTGTAGCTTCATCCAGCAACAGTAATTGTGTTATGCATGCTCAGTTAATGTAGACAAATTGGATGATTCGAGGTACAGCAAGCGTTAATGAGAGCGCTGTAGACCTTTCTGATCTCTTGATTTACTGGAATGGCGTTTTGAGGAGGCTGTTGGTAGGGATATGGTCATTGGTGGTACAGTTTCAAGTTGATAATTTGCAGGATATGGAAATTGGCTGGGCTGTGGTCCCACGAGGGTCCTTTGTGTCTTCTGTCAGTAACATCAGTGAATACAAATATATTCTTGGTGCAGGGGCATTTGAGTGCACTGCCTTTTTTACATCAGAATTGTAGCACCCAACATGGATATTTTTTCATTATTGTTTAGAGTATTAAAGGTGTGCAGTGTCAGCAATATTTTGTCATTCAGTTTTGGTCAAGCAAGGACTGACTGAGTTTGGTTTTACGCCGCTTTTAGCAATATTCCAGCAACATCACTGCGGGTCAAGCAAGGAATATATATATATATATAATAATATATAACCGAACCACTGGTTCAGGGTTCACTGACTGCTGTGGATGCATGCTTTTTCCATGGGGCGGGGTATAAATGATTTAGTCTCCCTAGCAAAGATTTATATCCTGCTTAGGCGGTGTACCGCTGTGCACTGGGCAGATGTGGTAATTTATTCAAGGTCATGTGAACCAATCAGAGATGGACATTCTTACATGAGGTAGGATAATAGATCTTAAAATGTTGATGTATTGAAGAGTTGTATTTAGGATGAGAAACATTCATTATTTTTGTGGACAGACAGATTGATTTTTTCGTCACGGCTTCAAAATGTACATTTTTTAAAAGGAGAATCTGAGCACTTGTTTTCTTAATGATGGTTTACATGTTTGTGTTTGTAAAATCCTGAGGAAGAATATTTTGTTCACTATTGTTTCTGACATCCTAGAAATGTATTGTAGAAAAATTCCATGCACCCCTGCCCCATCCCACAAACACACCTGTGAAGATCCGGGTTAGAATGGGTCTTCAACAACCCATGTGTGTCTCCCTCGTGAAGATCCTGGTTAGAATGGGTCTTCAGCAACCCATGTGTGTCTCCCTCGTGAAGGTCCTGGTTAGAATGGGTCTTCAGCAACCCATGTGTGTCTCCCTCATGAAGATCCTGGTTAGAATGGGTCTGCAGCAACCCATGTGTGTCTCCCTTGTGAAGGTCCAGATTAGAATTGATCTTCAGCAACCCATGTGTGTCTCCCTCGTGAAGGTCCAGATTAGAATTGATCTTCAGCAACCCATGTGTGTCTCCCTCGTGAAGGTCCAGATTAGAATTGATCTTCAGCAACCCATGTGTGTCTCCCTCGTGAAGGTCCAGATTAGAATTGATCTTCAGTTTCCCATGCTTGTCGTAAGAGGCGACTAACGGGCTCTGGTGGTCAGGCTCGCTGACTTCGTTAACACATGTCATCGGTTCCCAATTGCGTAGATCGATGCTCATGCTGTTGATCACTGGATTGTTAGGCCCAGACTTTATCATTTACAGACTACCACCATATAGCTGGAATACTGTCAAGTGTGGCGTAAAACAACAAACCAACCACCCCACAAACACATTTTGACTATCAGTTGCTGCAAAGTTCATCTAAGGTGCAGGATGATGGGTGAGAGTAGACGGACTTGACCAGAGTGATGGATTGGTGGTGCAGCATGTGTATGTCTTGTGGGAGGGACCTGCAGCTTCATTAGAACACACTGCACAGGAGCTGGAGACACTTTTGATAAACTGATGCAGACGGTTTAGGCACAGCTAGCTTCTGGTACGGAAGATGAATGGGATCAGTCATCTGTGTTGCTGGGAATCAATAAAGATGTGCTGAAATACTGGCTCCATCTGTTTTGTGTTTTATATCCGCTTTTAAAGACAATATGGTGGAGGTATATATTTAGAAGCTTGCGAAGTTTTTGAGCAGCATGGCAGATGTTGATGTAAAGTTTTTCTGACTCGGAACATTTTTAGTTTTGGTTGTATGGACATTGATTCATGTGTTACAAGTTGGAAGTCTCTGATTTTGGATTTTATAAGTATATGTATCTAATGGACAGTTATTCCTGGGTTGGTCGCTGATTGTGGATTTTATTAATATCTAGCTCTAATGGACAAGTATTTGTAACACATGTTATATTTGGGATTACACTTTCTCAGTAAAGTACAGATTCTAGTACTTTTGTTGGGTTGAGTCTCATCTGGGATTCAAACCCACACCCTCAGAGTCAGGCAGCAATCACCAGCACACAAAGTCAGCCACCTAACCCGCTCAGCCACTGCTGCTTTGACCACTTTCTAAATGGCATAGTGTATAGACAAGTATTTGATGTGTATACATGAAAACTTCATGCACTGAAATTTGGAATTTGAAATGTGGAAAAAAGAACAGAATGTAATAAGTAGAGACTGTTGCATATTTAGATTTGTACTAATATATGGGTAATGCTATTTTTTAGGGCATTATCAATTGCAGAAGCCTGAGGTCTTCCATTAACTGCCCGTCGAAAAAATAGCTTTACCATTATTATTGCTAAAATACATGGAATTTGTGTTGAAAAGAAAAAGGAAACAATGAAGGAATTTGACTGTAAGTTTACCCAAATCAACTTCTGACAGGGGACTGCCCGAATGCAATTACGTCATCGAACAATTCAAGTGACGTCACAACAGAAAGTGACGATATTCGACCTTGGCCTTTGCACCATAGCCTGCAACATGTCAAACTATGTCAGTGTTCGTTTTTGGTCCATCAACAGCCTTAATAGTGCATTTGTTAAGGTTAGCACCGAAAAGAAAGCCCATATTACCGCTATTTAAAGCAGGAATTCGGGTTGCTTTGACTTGTTTCACCCAGAATATCTGCCAGTCGAAAGCCAATTAATGTAGACATACTATGGTGTATGGATTTGTGTTACGGAATACATTGATGGGAACCAAGACTCAGGGAGGAGTCAGTGGCCATCATGATTGGTCTTGTTACCTCTACTATTGTAATGTTAGCAGTTGTTCTTCGTGTTTGTTTAAACCTAACCGTGTGTTAATGTTTACTGGTTATTGTTCTAACTAACAGCCAAAGGATTCAGAACAGCCTCAAGAGAAAACAGAGGAAGACGAAATCGCAGACATCGATCTCGAAGACCCTGATCTTGCATCAGCAGCTACCAAAATACAAGCGAGTTTTAGAGGTCACAAGGCAAGGAAAGATGTCACAGAGAAGAAGGTTTGTAGGTCAATGTAGTTCTAGTTCTAGTTTTAAGTAAGGGTCATACAAGGTCAAGGTTAAGCCAAGTTGACTGGGTCAAGGTTATCTATTAGTTCGAAATAACACAAGATGAAAGTTGCATATGTTGTCAAATCTGAACTATGTCAGGGTTGTTTTAGGTCAAACTTGAAGGAGGACAAGGTTTAATTTGTCATTTTCATTTGTAATTTGTAATCTTCATTTCCGTAGTGAACTGTTTGTTGTTGTTGATGTAGGTTTAGAAGTGTGTGACGACTATTAATGTCTAGGTGTGATAGAAGTGTCTAGATTGCTGTAAAGGAAGGTATCTCTATGTAAACAAGAAGTGATGGAACAACTCACCTCATTTTCTCAGTGATGCACCAAAGCTTTCGGTTTCCTATAATAATGATTACCATGTTAAGCCAATGTATAAACTTGATCCTGGAAGTCTGTATCAAGGATTCTGCTGCTGTACCCAGACATGTCTGGAAAACAAAACTTCAAACATTCATTATTTAACTCAAAAGATTTCCTCTTTTTTGTGTAACTGTATCACAGGGTTTATTGGGGCGGTGGGGTAGCCTAGTGGTTAAAGCATTCACCCGTCATTCCGAAGACCCGGGTTTGATTCCCCTCATGGGTACAATGTGTGAAGTCGTGATATTGCTAAAATATTGCTAAAAATGGCGTAAAACTAAACTCTTTCACTCACTCACTCACTCGCACCTGCATCACTTAGAGCACATCAAAGGGGCGGTGGGGTAGATTAGTGGTTAAAGCGTTCGCTCGTCATGCCGAATACCCTGGTTCGATTCCCCACATGGGTACAATGTGTAAAGCCCATTTCTAGTGTCCCCCGCCGTGATGTTGCTGGAATATTGCTAAAAGCGGCGGCGTTAAACCAAACTCAGTCAGTCAGTCAGTTTTCCTTCAGTCTAAAACCACATAGAACCATGCACTTTCCAGCAGCGTACATGTAGAGTCATTGATCAGAGATCCCTCAGCTTGGTGCATCACTATGTTCCTGTTATTACAAATTAATAGGGGATCAAAATATCTCAATTACTATATTCACCAAAATAAGCACCATGAAAATTGCCAAGAGGCACACATTAGAATCTTACAGAACAAGTCAAATTTGATTTCAGAGACTGACAGGCAGGAAAAAGACATTGTTCAAATGAAGCTAAAACTGTTTCCATTATAGTTACCATGGTGATAGTATACTCTTGTTTTCTGTTTCTTATGTAAGTTACACAATAAGATATGGACTGTCTTGTACAGTTTGGTCTCAGTGGGGGACACTAGTACAGATTACTTACTGTCTAGAAGTTTTCAGGAACTATTTATTGGAACAGGGTGCTTATTTTGGTAAATACAGTAAATGATTTTAGACATTTGAATAACAGTAACAAGATTGAATTTGTGGTTTGGTAGAAAATAATGTAATATTTCACGTTGATTTTGAATGTGTAGTTAGACATTTAATGATGTTATTTACAGTTCAAGTTGTTAGTTGTGTGGAAAATAGTAGTTGTGAATGTGTCTGTAATCAAATGCATTTTGATTAAATGGATAACCCTATATTTATTGCTGAAATATATTTTAATTCAATTTTAATTCATGTGACTGGATGGTAAATTAAGATAAGTGTTATTTTTTTAAAATCAAAATGCATTTCAGGTCTTGTAAAAGATAGTTGTTAGTTTGATAGTACATGTGGATAGTTTTTGCAGGTGATTACATTATTTACTTATGTTGCAAAAGTTTAAGATTTTCTTCAATAATTTCAAAACAGGCTGAGAGAGACCACGACAGAAAGTCCGAGGCAGAATTTGTAGATGATGAGATTGTGGATATAGATTTAAATGATCCCGATGTCAATAGAGCTGCAGTCAAGATTCAGGCTGGCTTCAAAGGGCACTTAGTCCGTAAAAATATGCAAAATTACAAGGTTTGAGAGCCCCTATTTTTTTCTATTTTTGTCATTATCTGCTAAATATTCCTTTCATAGAAACTCCTTTTGTAGAATGTGTAAATAAGAGTAGTTGCTTTGATTGTATGTTAGTACAATATTAGTTGCATTTCCAAATGTTTAATTCTGGTTTCACATTTTTCTTCAGCATGATTATAAGTCCTATCATATCGTTCCTTTCATGTAACCATGTAGTTTAGTTTCTTAGTTCTCTTTTGTTTCCAATCCAACTTTTTTATGAAAGTGGGGGAATTATCATGAGCATCTTTTATGGAAGAAGTATTTGTTGATTTTCAGTAGCAATGTGAATGATAATAAACATTGTCATATTATATTATACATTGCAAAATATATTACTCATGGCAACAATCTTTACAATATGTTTTAGGGGGAATTCCTGTCCTTTTTCTGTACCAAATCTAACATTTATTATTCTCTGTCTTCTTTTCTTAACATGAAGCAATATAGTTTACTTTCTTAGTTTTCTTTTGTTTCCCAGTGCAACTTTTTGTCAATTTGGGAAAACATTACTTGTGTTTTTTCAGTAGCAAATATATTTTTTACAATTCAGCATCATACCTTCTTTCATGTAGCAACATAATTTAGTTTTTAGTTGATTTTTAGTTTTTCAGTGCAACTTTTTGGGAAGTTGGAAAATATTATCTGTATTTCTTATGGAACAAAATTCTTTTCTTTTTTACATTATACCATCTTATTTTCTTTTCATGTATCAACATAGTTTAGTTTTTAGTTTTCTTTTGTTTCAAAGTGTAAATATTTGTGAATTTGGGAAAATATTACTAGTATTTCTTATGGAAATGATTCCAGTCTTGTCTCTGTGACAGAATTATTGTTTAGTACACACTGTCGTTATTTGAAGAGAAAGTACAGATTTGGATTAGTCAACATGTACAGAATGTATTTGACTTAAATAAAAATTCATGATGTTTTTATGAAACGCTAAGATAGATTAAAGAGAGATGTTTATCAAGTATAATATTAAAATGAATCAGATAATACGGACATAGCAGGAATGGAAACTGTTTAATCCTTAATATCATGAAGTATAAGTGTTTTACTTTTTGATCAAGTCAAAAGTAGTAAAGTATTACAGGTAGGGCTTAGTATTGTTCACCCTTGCTAGTATGGATGGAGGAACTGAAAAATGTTAGGTGTAGGGGAAGGTCCATTCTCTTCCCACAGAGGTTTCTTGTCATATCTTCCTACGAACCTCTGTTCTAATACGGCCCTTTCATGGTGCGAGTGTTCAGGATTCGTGATTGGTTGCAATCAGATTTGGTTGTGCAATCAGCAACGTTGTTTCAATAGTGATTATTCGCAAGGCCTCGGCAATTTCCGTATGCTTCGGAAAAACTAGAACCTCTTCTCCTATGCGATGCGCAAACGTTTCTTTTAGACAGAACTCAGTCATGTAACGGTGGAGGAGGGATATTAGTGGCCCCACATTTACTTGTGTTAGTCAAGTTGGATCTAAGTCGATGTAACACGTGTTCTGATTGGATAGAAAGAAGGGAGATGATTCGTGTTGCGACTTTTTGCCGCTAGGGGATTTTACCAGAACCGGGAAATATGGCCGTATTAGAACATAGGTTCGTAGGAAGATATGACAAGTAACCTCTGTGGGAAGAGAATGGGGAAGGTCATGAAAATGGGTTGTATAGAATAGGGAAGGGGGATACAGTGCAGCAGGAAATTGTTCTTATACCACTTTCAACCAAACCACAACGTCCTTGGTAATATTTGTGTTATCATATTTCTGTTATTACCTGATTATTTTAGCATGTTTACAACTGATATCTGTCTACAGTTACAGTATAGTTGTGTTGTAGTGGATGTTGTGACTGCCGTGGATGTTGTAACTGCCGTGGATGTTGTAACTGCCGTGGATGTTGCAACTGCCGTGGATGTTGTAACTGCCGTGGATGTTGTAACTGCCGTGGATGTTGTAACTGCCGTGGATGTTGTAACTGCCATGGATGTTGTAACTGTGATATAGCGATGACTTTGGTGTAGTGTTGTTTTGTTTTTATGTCTAACCATGCTCCTACTCCATACAGCAAGGGGGCTATATTTCCTCATTGGATAGTATGTAATGGAATAATATTTCACATAATAATATACTTTTATTTCAGCAGATGGCTCTTATTCCAGATAGTTATCATGATTAGTTTCAAGGAATATTGTATTTACATGTCAAAACATCCAATTTTTTTAAAATCCATTTTATATGTATAGCTGCAATGGGTTCACACACATGTAAGAAAAGTCCTTGTAATCAACCGGTCAACCTTGGAAATGCATTGCATTGTTACATTAACCATGAAACATTTTTTCATTTATAAGTTTATTTGAAAAATTATATTTTGAAAGTTCAGATATACATTTTGTATGACCTGAATTGATTTAAAAGCTCTTGAATTTCTTCAAGGAACATGACAAGATATTCTTTTTGTTGGTAATATGATTTGTCCATCAAATACTCACAACCACAAACATGCTGATAGAATTGTTGATTTGAGTGATAAGACCAGAAGTAATCTAGAAGACCCGGGGCGGTGGGGTAGCCTGGTGGTTAAAGCGTCCGCTGGTCACGCCGAAGTCCTGGGTTCGAATCCCCACATGGGCACAATGTGTGAAGCCCATTTCTGGTGTCCCCGCCGTGATATTGCTGGAATATTGCTAAAAGCGGCGTAAAACCATACTCACTCACTCACTAGAAGACCTGGGTTTGATTTCCCTCATGGGTGCATACCTGTGAAGCTCTGGATTAGAGTTGGTCTTCAGTAACCCATGCTTGTCGTAAGAGGCGACTAACTGGATCGGTTGGTCAGGCTCGCTGACTTGGTTGACACATGAGATTGTACCTAATTGCATAGAACAATGCTGATGCTGTTGATCACTGGATTGTCTGGTCCAGACTCGATTATTTACAGACTGCCTCCATATAGCTGGAATATTGCTGAGTGTGGCGTTAAACAACAACCAAACCAAGCCACCCACATGGGTACAATGTGTGATGCCTATTCCTGGTGTCCACTACCCAGATATTGCTTGAATACTGCTAAAAGTGGCGTAAATCCCATCTGCTAAAATGTAATGTCAGAATTCAACCCCAAGACTCACACATATCTCCATCCTACCAAACCAAATTTATTTTTTTTATTTTTTTTTTTTATTAATTTTTATTAATTTTTGTTTGTTTTTTTTGTTTTGTTTTTTTAATTTTATTTATTTTATTTTTTATTTATTTATTTTTTTTTTGGCGGGGGGACTTCGATAAAGAAGCATGAAGTCATCTCAGATATATTTTCTTTCCCTTTGCCAAACCGATCACTTTATGTGTATGTGAACCCTAGTCTGTATATGCCTTTGAGTGGGCCTTTCTAACTGCCTCCACTCATCTAGGTTGACGATGAACCAGCTCCCGAGACAGCCGTTAAACCAGTAGATGAGGAAATTGTGGATATAGACCTAGCTGACCCAGAAGTCAGTAAAGCTGCCCTCATGATTCAGGCAGGGTTCCGCGGACGTATGTTCCGGAAAAATAAGAAACCGGAAAAGGTTTGAAAAGCATGAACATTGAGCCTTGTCCGAGTTTGCTTTTGACCCTGTTTGTGAGTTAGACCATGATGGGTTTAGCAACTGGTTTAGATGTCCAGTGCATGGTTCCGTTGTTTAGTTTAGAATTATTAACACTTGTCTTATTACCGTATTATCTCAAGGTTCCGTTCTGGGGAGAAATTCAGAGGTACTCTGATTCCATGATGATGTGGTACACTTCGGTGCGATACATCTGTGAATATTAACAGTCCTGTGAGATTCTCATGGATGGACACTAGAGTTGGGTATTGCCAATATTTTTGTATTGCCATATACAGTGGAAACCGCCTAAGTAAAGACCGCTTAACTAAACAGACCTGATAAGTAAACACTTTTCTTTGGTCCCGGCAAATTTCTTCATTAATTATCACTATTAGAGTCTGGTTAGCTAAACTCGGATAAGTAAACAATACAGCTTAACTAAACGTCTTCTCACGGTCCCTGGAAGTAAATTACTTAACAGAAGAGACCGGATAACTAAATTAGCGATCACCACATAATCCGACATGAGGGGCAGTCGTGTCAGTCTCCAGTCAAACAAACATCCTACTTACAGCTCGCTGGCGTCAAGCAGTTGACAATACACTGACAACTGGAGGCCAGCCCTGATAAGTTGTTCATTGTTACATATGTATACATATACATGCATATGGTTGTCATTTCCAGTTTTTTATAAGTTTGGATAAGTAAAATACCTGATAAGTAAACAATTGTGGCGAGTCCCTTGAAATTTTACTTATCAGGTTTCCACTGTATTGTGATATGTGTTGGCGTATTGCAATATGTATTGCAGTATATTGTGGCCACTGGCCACTGTAAGGACTCAGATGTGATTGTACAAGAGATCAATTGAAAATGTTTCCAAATTAAAAACTTCGCTCTAAAGTTTGGAACTCGAGAAAAAGCGTCCACCATTTTGGTTTGTTTATCCTTCCAATGAGTGCCGGTACCAATCTATTTTTTCTTATTTATATGGTTTAAAAGTCACACAAATGTGCAAATAGCTATTAATTATATGACCAATAAACATTTTCAAAACTATTAATGTATAATAATATAAAGGAAATACAAATGTTATTTGTACTTTTGACTACATCACGGAAATTTCCGATCGTATCGGGTGAACCGGTTCACGAAAAGTGTACCGCAATGTATCATATCGTGAAGTTCGAATTGCAATATACCGGTTAATCGGTATTATCGCCCACCCCTAATGGACACTGACCTGTCTGTTTGTCCATTGATGCTGATCAGTGTGCGAAATAGTTTCCAAGTTTTGCTAGCCAGTCAGGCTAGCTATGTCTGAATGTTGCTAGCCAATAAAATAATTCACTAGCCTGAAATTTGCATGTAGAAACTAAGCAAAAAATTGCAAAAAGGTAAAATACCATCATTACAAGTCCATAATCTTGCATGATTTAAAAGTGTATTATAACTTAACAAGTCGGAGAGAGTGATATATTTACAAAATGACCGCATGAAAATTCATTAATCAGACGGGCCAGTGACTGTGGAGATTTACTGGCCGACCGGCTTTTTACTAGTCACAGGCTAGTGGGCCAGTGGCTATTTTCCGCACACTGATGCTGAGAGTCCGGAGGGACTAGTTTATTTGACAAACATCTGGCCATTGCAGATGAACCACTAGCCAAAGAAGAACTGCAGACTGACTGGATTTGACCAGCAGTGTCTGCCTATTGATGTTCAGTGTACGGTTTGTTTGGACAACATGGCAATACATTCCCAGTGTCAGTGGAGTTTGCCAAACAGCCTGCCGTATCAATGTATTGCTATGTGTTGATATGTTTCAGTAGATATATTGATAGTGAATTTATAATCAACGAGAGCTCAATCAGATGCCTGTGTCTGTGATAAGAACTGGCTGATAAGCATCTTGTGCTCAGAACAGCTGCTGATTGAAAATGATGATGATGATGATGATGCTGATGATGATAAGCTGATTGACAAGCATCTTGTGCTCATGAACAGCTGCTGATTGATGATGAAAATGACGATGATAAGCTGGCTGATGATGATGATGATGATGATGATGATGCTGATGATGATAAGCTGGCTGACAAGCATCTTGTGCTCAAAACAGCTGCTGATTGAAAATGATGATGATGATGATGATGATGATGATGATGACGATGATAAGCTGGCTGACAAGCATCTTGTGCTCAGAACAGCTGCTGATTGAAAATGATGATGATGATGATGATGATGATATGATGATGACACTGCAGCTGCTGATTGAAAATGATGATGATGATGGAAAGAACATAACTTGAACATGCTGATTGAAAATGATGGATCAGTGATGTGACGATGATAAGCTGGCTGACAAGCATCTTGTTGTCATTGAAAATGATGATGATAACTCTGATGAGGAGTATACAATCCAAGCTTCTGTGATTAGAAGTTTATAGCCATTGCTGATTAACTTGGTGTGAGACCAACGATCAGAGAGTATGTGTGTACACACTATCAACTACTGGTCTTCAGACTAAATGAAGTACCAGTGAAGATCCTGGTTAGAATTGGTCTTCAGCAACCCATGCTTGTCATAAGAGGGTACTAACATTTTGGCTGGTCAGGCTAGCTGAGTTGGTTGACACGTGACATCGTATCCCAACTGTGTAGATCGATGCTTGTGACCCAATTGCATAGAACGATGCTCATGCTGTTGATCACTGGATTGTCTGGTCCAGACTCGATTACTGACAGACTGCCACCATATAGCTAGAATATTGTATAGTGTGGCTTAGAACTAAACTCACTCACTCACTCGAATAACCGTTTAGCTTGGTGTGAGACCAACTATCAGAGAGGATTTGTGTGAGAAGTGAAGTGATGCTCACACTATCAACCATTGTTTTACAGACAAAATGAAGTTGCTGTAGTCAAATCACACTGTACCCAAGTGGAACAAAAATGGAATTCCCCAAGGTGGAAATCCTTCCTCAGACATAGCAATGGCTAAACATGACCCACCATGCCTGTTATCAAACAAAACAAAAATAATAGTTTATTTTATCATCCAAAACAGTGTTCCACCGGAGATATTTCTTGTGTGAAATCATACAATATCTCCTAGGAGATATCATTTTGACAGTAGATTTTGTACAATGCTATGACGTCATGAACTTGATGACGTCACAATGCTATGACATGGCAGCACTGCAAGTCTAATGGTAGTACTGTGTTCACAGATGTACATTTTAAATTGAA
Organism: Haliotis rubra; assembly: GCF_003918875.1. Classification (NCBI taxonomy): domain Eukaryota; kingdom Metazoa; phylum Mollusca; class Gastropoda; order Lepetellida; family Haliotidae; genus Haliotis; species Haliotis rubra. The sequence goes on along the minus strand of NW_025767263.1, from coordinate 338,940 downwards.
AGCTAATGAAGAGTGATTTTTGATGATAAATAGAATCTCACCCTCATGTCTTCTGATATCATATGTATCAACACTCGTTGATAAAAGTAAAAATATCCTCGGCAAGCCTCGGATATTTGTAACTTTATGAACTCGTGTTGACATAATTGATATCAGTAGACACTTGGGTGAGATTCTTGATATATCTTAAAAACTTCAAAACACAAATAGATATTTTCAAGGAATGGTAATTTAATTAACTTCATATGTATAATGCACGGTTTGCAATTCGTTTCACTTCAGTAGCAAATATCAAAACTTGCAAACTTACCTCTTGTCATCACCTTCCTGTTTCTAACACTACTTTTGCCTCTCTACACCCCTTCTCCTCCCATGTCCTTTCACACCATCCTTCCTTTTTGAATATTCTCTTTCTCTCTGTAGCAACTGATAATGTTTTGCCTTTATTTATACATGGCAAAGTTTGGCCGGAATTACTGAAAAGAGGTTATAATTAAAAAATGACTTGAAGCATCCGTCAAGTGGTGGCGGGTGGTCCTGTGCACAGAGCACAGGTCACGAATCAGTTGCAGTTAAGCAGCGTCGAGCTCAGACAGTCCTTTGATGGGTGACCGTGTTTGACATCTTGACTCCTTAGAGTTTCTAGGACTTCAGTCCTGCCCCACAACGAAGCACATGTGAAACATGTGGTCTCACCTTAGGCAAGTGAGTTTGTTCAAAATTGCCTCTGTTCACCCAGCAGAAAATGGGTACCCGGTTGGATAAAGTCATGTGACTATAACCTTCTAGCGCCTAACAGGCAGCTTGGGTTATCCGGGGTAATAATAATCAGGGTGTTAGCGCTTAGAGCATGCTTTGTTGCGTGGAGATTAGCGCATTATTAGACTTATTATTATTATTATTTACAGATTAAAAATTGTATGCAGCAGAGAGGGTTCGAGTGATCCTGGCACAGTCAGGCTGGTAAGGCTCATCATCAGCTCAGGGCCCTTGCCCCCTCTACACGCAGCCCAGACAGCGAATGGGACTTCTCCCAGGAAACGCTGCCTAGTCGAACCCACCAAGAACTTTCCGGAGAATATGAAGGCTCCCCAACACTGCAGCCTTCTGCATTACCCAGAGTGTCAGAAGGGCTGTACTCCCGGTGGAGAACCCGGGCACTCTCCTGATCTGCGCCAAGAGATCAGGAGGTACCAAACCAAGGGCACCGAGAACAATGGGGAGCCTGACGACAGTGTACTTGGGATGCAAGCGAGACATTTCAAAGGCGAGGTCCGCATATTTATCATGCTTTTCCTTAATCTTGCCAATCACATTGGTGTCAAAAGGGACAGAAAATTCAATGATATAAATAAATTCATTGGCTTTATCAAAAAGGACAAGATCAGGTTTGTTAGCTGGAATTCTTCTGAGGCTGTATATGGGCCTATTCCACAGAAGTTTGAAAGCATTATTATTATTATTATTATTATTATTATCCGTCTCATTGACATCCCATGTGGGGATCCTAGATGTCGTTGTACAAAGCAACCTTAGACTGCCTGTCTTAAGCCTATGTTACTCTATGGGAGTTAACAAACCGCTGCCATATAGCTGGAATATTGCTGAGTGCGGCATTAAGCAACAAATAAACAAATCTTTGCTCTATACCTTCAAGTATCACTTCATTTATATATTGGGGGCGGTGGGGTAGCCTAGTGGTTAAAGCGTTCGCTCACCACACCGAAGACCCGGGTTCGAATCCCCACATGGGTACAATGTGTGAAGCCCATTTCTGGTGTCCCCTGCCGTGATGTTGCTGGAATATTGCTAAAAGCGGCGTAAAACCAAACTCAGTCAGTCAGTCATTTATATATTGAAACTTCCAGCTTGTCAATAGCATTGCATTTACAGGAGTAACATTTTTAATAAGTTTCTTTGAGTTTTGTTTCCCTGAAATAAATTTGATGGTGATATGTTTATATTCAGGTATTACTTTTCAGAAATGTCCTTTGATTTCTTTAGAGGATTGTTTGGGAAATGTTCTTTCCTTGTTTCTAGCTTGTGTTTGGGAAGGTTGTGTATAAAACAAAGCCTCAGGATTTAATTCCCATGTGTTGGTAGATTTGATGTAAAAGGACCGTGGGGTGTGATTCTCTTTGAATCTGAAAATATCAGACTGATATCTTACCCAAGGGACACCTCATGCCAGATCTAGTTTTAGTCTGCTCAATGACAACAAGAATTTGTCATAACTGATGAAAGCACAAGTTTATCTCAACTTGTGATCCAACAAACTTGACATTTTCACTCATGACCACACCAATCAAGAAAATATCACACTTGTCTGGTCACTTGATGAGATTGAAATATATTTGACAAAGAAGACAACAATCCTATATGTAGTCTTCATGATGATTTGGGGGGCAGTGGGGTAGCCTAATGGTTAAAGTGTCCGCTTGTCATGCTGAAGACCCGGGTTTGATTCCCCACATGGGTACAATGTGTGAAGCCCATTTCTGGTGTCCCCTGCCTTGATATTGCTGGAATATTGCTAAAAGTGGCATAGAACCATATTCAAGCACTCACTCACTCATGATGATTTTACACAATTCAGCAGCAGGTTGAGGAGAAGGACCAAGAGCCTGAGACAGTAGCCCCAGAGGCTGAGGCTGAGGCTGAGGCCATACAGGATGAGGACGTTGTGGATATAGATTTAGATGACCCTGAAGTCGGCAAAGCCGCTGTCAAGATTCAGGCAGGGTTCCGTGGTCACATGTCTCGCAAAGCAAAGCAAACCCAAAAGGTTTGAACCTGGACTAGCCCCAAATTTGAAATTTCGCTTTAAGCTCACTCAAGTAGATCTTCATACCTGCATAGTGTACACTGACGAATGAGTCCGCTCATGTAGATGTAGTACTAACAATCACAGCATGTAGAATGATATTGCTACTAACATTGAGCTGTGCTTGGTCAATTGTTAGAATTTTATCCTTAATAATCCCAGGGTACCCTTATACAAAACACCCTTAGTGCTACGACTGTTGTAGGTATATGTTAAAGTATGGGAGTTACGACCACCTTAGTGCTACGACTGTTGTAGGTAAATGTTAAAGTATGGGAGTTACGACCACCTTAGTGCTATGACTGCCGTAAGTCTATGTTAAAGTATGGGAGTTACGACCACCTTAGTGCTACGACTGTTGTAGGTATATGTTAAAGTATGCGAGTTACGATTACCTTAGTTTAGTGCTACGACTGTTTGGGTATGTGTTAAAGTATGGGAGTTACGACCACCTTAGTGCTATGACTGCCGTAAGTCTATGTTAAAGTATGGGAGTTACGACCACTTTAGTGCTACGACTGTTGTAGGTATATGTTAAAGTATGGGAGTTACGGTCACCTTAGTGCCATGACTGTTGTAGGTATATGTTAAAGTATGGGAGTTACGACCACCTTAGTGCCATGACTGTTGTAGGTATATGTTAAAGTATGGGAGTTACGACACCTTTAGTGCCATGACTGTTGTAGGTATATGTTAAAGCTACGACTGTTGTTGTATATGTATATGGGAGTTACGACCAAAGTATGGGAGTTACGACCACCTTAGTGCTACGACTGTTGTAGGTATATGTTAAAGTATGGGAGTTACGACCATCTTAGTACTATGAATGTTGTAGGTATATGTTAAAGTATGGGAGTTACGACCACCTTAGTGCTATGACTGTTGTAGGTATATGTTAAAGTATGGGAGTTACGACCACCTTAGTGCCATGACTGTTGTAGGTATATGTTAAAGTATGGGAGTTACGACCACCTTAGTGCTACGACTGTTGTAGGTATATGTTAAAGTATGGGAGTTACGATTACCTTAGTACTATGAATGTTGTAGGTATATGTTAAAGTATGGGAGTTACGACCACCTTAGTGCTACGACTGTTGTAGGTATATGTTAAAGTATTTGAGTTACGATTACCTTAGTACTATGAATGTTGTCTGTTTATGTTAAAGTATGGGAGTTACGGTCACCTTGGTGCTACAACTGTTGTAGGTATATGTTAAATTATGGGAGTTGCGATTACCTTAGTATTATGAATGTTGAAGGTATATGCTAAAGTATGGGAGTTACGGTCACCTTAGTACTATGAATGTTGTTTGTTTATGGTAAGGTATGGGAGTTACGTTTACCTTTGTGCTACTATTGATGAAGGTATATGTGATAGTATGGGAGTTACCTTAGTGCTACAACTGTTGCAGGTCTATTTCAAGGTTTGAGAGTTTAATGCTGCCTTTGCAATGTGCTTGCCGTCACTGCAGTTCACACTGTAGCCCAATTTTGCTTTATTCATCAGTTCAGTTTGTTCCTGACAGCAACATACATGTGTATGTGAGCAACAGTCAGCCATATAACACACAAACATAAAGATATGTTTAAAAACATTTTTTCTTAGCTTCAGTTGGGTTATTTAGTTGCATAACTCGAACTGCTAACAAAACAGTCGAAAAGAACAGGTGCTAATAGTGCACCTTGACTCACTGCAAATTGTGTTAGTCTTGTGATTACAAATGAACATAATTTACTTGCACAACTCAAAACTGCTAACATAACAGTAGAAAAGAACAGGTGCAAGTAGTGCACCTTGACTCACTGCAAATTGTGTTAATCTTGTGATTACAAATGAAAGTAATTTACTTGCATAACTCAAAACTGCTAACATAACAGTAGAAAAGAACAGGTGCAAGTAGTGCACCTTGACTCACTGCAAATTGTGTTAATCTTGTGATTACAAATGAAAGTAATTTACTTGCATAACTCAAAACTGCTAACATAACAGTAGAAAAGAACAGGTGCAAGTAGTGCACCTTGACTCACTGCAATTGTACTAGTCTAGTAATAAAAAATGAAGAGCACCTGTTTATCTGTTTTGTCTCGCTGAGATGTTTTGCAGCACATTACAACCAATGTAAAATGTTGATGTGGTGATCCACATTTCTGTTTGTTCTGATGAAAACAATATTTGTCTTCAAAGAGTTCGATTTGTCTTTTCATCATGAAAAAGCCATATGTGAGATTACATTTATCTTATTTTGATGCTTTATCTTTTTAAGTAGCAATGTTTTATATTCAACTTAATATAATTTGTATTAGTTACTTGTTGTATTTTGCATTAAGATTTTGCTTGAAATATGTCAGTAGAATTTCTAAATTTCAGCTTAGTCGTTCCCTCACATAACACTTACCAGCTTTCTTCCACAAGCAGAAGCTTTGTCACCCACATGAGCAATACTGGGCATGTAACAAGAGATTTCATTGAATGGCTTTAGTCCCTCATAACAAACCCTTATTGTGTATAATTGTTAGGCCAAGAGAATGCATCATCTAGGTTCATTTCATCATCCGTTTCAACTATATCAAATGTCCAAATAATATACCATAAATATTTTGTTAAATCATGTTACTGGAAAAATGATATTTCGCCATGATATTGCTGGAATATAACTAAAAGCGGTGTAAGATACAACTAACTCACTTAAGAGAAGTTAAAAGGACATAAATTTCCCAATGTCAGCAACTATTCACTTTTATGACTGTATGACAGTGGAACAAACACTATATATCATCCTAAACTGGCTCCCATAGGAAATATTACATCATGGTACTTTGCAAACCATTGTGATGTCATCGGTTACTGTACCTACACAATCAAGTGAAATCACAATTCTATCTGATATAGAGGCTGATTAACTAGACCGTTTTCACTGAATACGCTGGTTATTATGGCTTACAAACTGAACAAGTTTGGAAGAATTATTTTCGATGATAGTTAAAATCAGAGAATATTTCCATTCTCAGTTCATCCCCCAGTTCCGTTCTCATTCTTGCAGAACCTGGTTGGTTTTTGGTTATTTTGATTTTTAATGCTGCACTGTGAAATATTCCAGCTATATGGCGATGGTCTGTAAATAATCGAGTCTGGACCAGACAATCCAGTGATCAACCGCACAAGCATCGATCTACGCAGTTGGGATACGATGACATGTGTCAACCAAGTCAGCAGACTTGAACCAGACCAGACTTCACTGCAGATGACATAAGACCCGTGAACATCCGGGTTAGAATTAGTCATCAGCAACCCAAACTTGTCCTAACAGACAACTAATGGGATCGGGTGGTCAGGTTCACTGACTTGGTTGACCCGTGTCGTCCTATCCTAACTAGGTGGATTGATGCTCATGATGTTTATCACTGGATTGTCTGGTCCAGACTCGATTATTTACTGACCGCTGTTGAAATATTGCCGAGTGTGGTGTTAAACAACAATCAGACAGATCTATGCTGAGAGAAAGAAATAAAGGATCACAGGAAAATTTAAGCGTTCCTTTATACTTTCCAGTTTTCATCACTACAGCGCTATTCAAAGCTGGTGAAGAAAACAGGAAAATATTAAAGGAACGTTTGAATTTTCCTGTGATCCTTAATTTGTTTCTCTCAGTATATGTAAGTGGGAAGATGAATGAGAATGATGAAAAAAATGATGAACGATGTGACCGATGAAAAGAACGATGAAATGCTTCTCTTGGCCTCATTTTGCATGATGTTCACTCACATCCTTATTGAACATACAACCAATGTATAAGTAGCTTGCATGTATTGTCACTGATAATATATGTATTGTTCTGGACATACCAGGGAAGCAGATCTGAGGATATTGCCTGTGCAACTAATTATATTGTGATGTGTATATACACTTACGTTTTTCATTTATTGAAGTAGCATGTAAAAGCCTCCGCTAAATGATAAAATGTATTTCAATTTATATCGAATGGGTTTTTTTCGTAATAGTGAACATTTGTGATGTTTTTGTCTAAGAAAAGAGTCAACCTCTATTATCATTACAGATAATATTTTTTATAATTTTTTTGTGAATAACTTCTTCTTTTTTCAGAAGATATAAGACATGTGCTTTTTAATGACTTGAAGTGTTTAGTCTGGTGTAATTAATTACTAATACAGGCATAACCATGGTAACCTACTCACATGTGTGGTATGTGTGATGTGTGTGTGATGTGGCGCCCTCTGCTTCCAGACAGAGGAAAGCCCCGCTCCACCTCCTGCAGAGGAGAAACAGGAAGAGGAAATAGATATAGATCTCAATGACCCGGAGGTCGAGAAAGCAGCCACCAAAATTCAGGCCTCATTCAAAGGCCATAAGGCCCGTAAGGAGGTCCAGGCCTTGAAGGTAGGTGACTGTGGTGGGCTTCTTTGGCTGTTTGTTGCTGTGGCACTAACTTGCTAATGATCACTTGAGTTCATGTATTTGGGTCTCTAGTTAACAGACAGATATTGTTATATCCAACGATAGGAATGTGTGAAACAGCAGGGAAACAGAGGGTCAGTAACTATCAAACTCCGGAGGAATATTAGTTGTCAACATCAGATGGTCCCTGTGTCAGTGAGGTGATTGCTGTGTGTGTCAGATGGCCACTGTGTGAGTCATATGGTCGCTGTGTCAGTCAGGTGGTCCCTCTGTGAGTCATATGGTGCCTGTGTGAGTCATATGGTCCCTGTGTGAGTCAGATGGTCACTGTGTCAGTCAAATGATCGCTGTGTCAGTCAGATGATCGCTGTGTGTGTCATATGATCTCTGTGTCAGTCAGATGGTCGCTGTGTGAGTCAGATGATCACTGTGAGTCAGATGATGGCTGTGTGTGTCAGATGGTCCCTGTGTCAGTGGGGTGATAGCTGTGTGAGTCATATGATCGCTGTGCATGTCAGATGGTCGCTGTGTCAGTCAGATGATCGCTGTGTGAGTCAGATGATCACTGTGTCAGTCAGATGATCACTGTGTCAGTCATATGATCTCTGTGTCAGTCAGATGGTCGCTGTGTGAGTCAGATGATCACTGTGTGAGTCAGATGATGGCTGTGTGTGTCAGATGGTCCCTGTGTCAGTGGGGTGATAGCTGTGTGAGTCATATGATCGCTGTGCGTGTCAGATGGTCGCTGTGTCAGTCAGATGATCGCTGTGTCAGTCAGATGATCGCTGTGTGAGTCAGATGATCACTGTGTCAGTCAGATGATCACTGTGTGAGTCAGATGATCACTGTGTCAGTGAGGTGATAGCTGTGTTAGTCATATGATCGCTGTGTGTGTCAGATGATCGCTCTGTGTGTCAGATGTGTACAGTTGGTTCAGCTATGGTCAGAATCCTAAGATCATGGGTTTTTTGCCCGACTTGTAATGCTTTGAGAGTCAGCACCATCCTTGCAGGTTTCTGGAAAGTGGTGATTATCATCACTGGTGACTTTCCTCCCCCAAAAATCCATCCCATGACCGAAATGACTAACTCACACACTTACTGTGTATGTTTGTATTCCAGGGCGAGGAAGAGGCTCCACCAGCAGCTGCTGAGGCCAAACCAGAGGAAGAGGAGATTGATATAGATCTGGAGGATCCCCAGACTGAGAAGGCTGCCGTTATGATTCAGGCACAGTTCCGGGGATTCAAAACCCGCAAGGACATGACCAATACCAATTCAGGTAGGCAAGCAAAGTCCTCCTACTTCATGTGGGTGCGGTGGGTAGGCCAGTGCTTATTGTATTTAGTGAAGTTAATTGGGTTCAAGTTTCTCTCTTTTTAAAAAATAATGCATCAGCTATAACTTGTGTGAAAATATTTTGGTTAGTATTTTGGAGAATTGTTGAGTCAAATACACAGGAATTACGCATCCCGTGTCAGAAAGGGTTCCTGTTCTAGACTGGTCACTAGAGGTGAAACACCAACATTGGACATCGGCAAATGGAGTGTTGCCATTTGTTAAGATTGTAACAGTATAACATCGAAGTGCTTCAACTGACAAAACAGTTTTGAAACCGCTCAAAAGTGTGTGTTCAAGTGTCAGCAGGGGTAGCAGGGTAGCCTAGTGGTTAAAGTGTCCGCTCGTCACGCCGAAGACCCGGGTTCGATTCCCCACATGGGTACAATGTGTGAAGCCCATTCCTGGTGTCTCCCGCCATGATGTTGCTGGAATATTGCTAAAAGCGGCGTAAAACTAAATTCACTCACTCACTCATGTATCAACATCATCACTATGCCAAATCCCTGCTGTAACAGATTCAGTTGTCAGGCTTTGTGATAAAATCTTTGCTCACAATATCAATCACTAGACTGTCAAGTTTAGACTTAATTCTATGCCACCATCATATTTCTAGAATATTGCTTAATGGGGTATGTAGAAACAGACTAAACTACCTGTGAAGATCAAGGTTAGAATTGATCTTCAGTAACCCATACTTGTTGTAAGAGGCGACTCACGGGATCGGTCGGTCAGACTCGCTGACTTGCTTGACACATGTCATCGGTTCCCAATTGCGTACATCGATGATCATGCTGTTGATCACTGGATTGTGTGGTCCAGACTCGATTATTTACGTCCGCTGCCATATAGCTGGAATATTGCTGAGTGCGGCGTTAAATAACAAACAAACAAACAAACAAACAAGAAACAAGCTAACAACCTTGTTGGTAGTTTAATATTGTGTTAACATGCAAAGTTTCCTCTGTCAGAAACTACCACAGAGGCTGCCCCAGAAGAAAGCAAGCAGGAGGAGGAAGAGGAGGTTGATATCGATCTCACTGATCCCGAGGTTGAGAAGGCAGCTGTCAAGATTCAGTCAGGCTTCAAAGGATTCAAGGCTCGTAAGGAGATGAAGGCCTCAGGAGAAGCTTCCCCCACCAAATCTGAGAACGAAGAAACAAAGCAGGAGGCAAAGACTGAAGAGGAGGAAGAGGTGGACATTGATCTGGATGACCCTGATGTGGAAAAGGCAGCTCTGAAGATTCAGGCTGGATTCAAGGGATTCAAAGCCAGGAAGGATATGAGTGATAGCAAGAAGGAGGAAGAGCAATAATTTGTTTAGATGAAGTTTCCCATAATAAGAACATGTAGATGGACTTTAGCATTATGTGTCAATTTGTGCCAACAATGTATGTCGAGGATTCACCTTTCTGGGCATGACTGAGTTGAGTTAACCCTATAGGTTGATCTCCTGGCTATTTGTATGGATCTTTCACTGATCAAATGGAGGGTTGTTGTAAAATGGGATTGCTGGAATGTTTTAGGGATTTATTTTTACTTTAAAATTCATAAACATACAGGCTGATGTTAAGCTATAATTAAGTTCATGACTTGGGATGTCATTCTGTGGAATACAATTAGAAAAAACAGTTGAATGGTTGATTTCAGGCAGTGGGATTGAGTTTAATTGAAGCATAGAAGTTAACGGATCATGTATTGGGTGAAGTTATCTATGAAGAAATTATTCATTATAGAAGGTGAATTTTAGTTGTGTTCTATATATGATGGGTGTTAATAGTTTTGTTTTTGTTCATTATTCAGTTAGATTTAAATGATGTTTCTGACTGTAGTTTTCATGACTGTTATCGGCCCATTTCATTAATACTACCAAATAGCGTTGAAACTGTGATACAGTGTTGAAAGTTCATCATGTTCATTCCTCCTTTCCACATTGGCTGCAGCAGGATATACAGTATATCATTGGGGAGATGCACAGTATATCATGTATGGATATATCACTGTGTGATATATGTGCAGCATATCTCAATATCAGTATCGAGATATACGACATATATATATCATGGTATGTCATGGCCGTTATACGATACAATGAGATATACAATATGTTAAGGTGTGATATACAAATATATCTCACATGATGTGATATAGATATGTTCTCGGGAAAGTGACATCAAATTGCTTTTGGGTGATATAATATCTTTCATCGGATGAGGTTGTTTCAGTGTATCAGTGTGAAGTCAGATATTTGGTATATTATGAAATAAATATCTCCCTGGCTTCCAGTTTATATCCATAGATTTTCACAGATTTTAAACAGCATGGTAGTCCACCACTGCACAAAATAGTCTCCACTAAGCTGAAACATGGGGGTGGGTTGTTTACACCTCATGAATTGTCAGATTTTACTGATAAGAAAGAGATGGGAAAAATACTTTTATGGAATGTTAAGTTTACACCACATGAAAATGTGATTTTACGGATTGGAATAGCATGAGAAAGCATTTGGAAGATTTTACCTTACTTTAAATTCTTCATCAAAGTTGTATCTTTATTTATGGAAGTGCTTTGGGGAGTAGTCCTACCTCTCTATACAACTCGAATCAGTAGTGTCTTGGACTTTAACGTCTATAAATAGGTATTTTATCTTTGTATAATGGAAGCAGGATTGATCCAGGAATTAAAATTCGCCTGCTTTCAACATCCAAGTCCTAGAATGTTTACCGACTCCATATATATGTTGTAGATATTGGAACTTGGGTGTTTGTGATTAGCTGTCCCAGTATTCAGTGTTTGGAAATATACTGAGGGAAACAAATAAGGGAACACCACTTCATGGCAGTGTTCCTTTATATATTCACAGATTTCCTCCCACAGAGCGATTCAAAACTTGTGATGGAAACTGGACGATATTAAAGGAACACTTGAATTTTCCTGTGTTCCTTTATTTGTTTCTCTCAGTATATGTGCTGTTATCTGGGAACATCAAACACATGATATAGTCAGGAATAGTGTGTCTGGCATATTCACTAGAATGATGGTATATTAATGCTGGCCAGATTACAGAATACCGGATACCTATCCGCCATTTTTATTTTGATTGCGCATTTATTTTTGCGCACTTCCGTTTTGTTTCCTTGGCAACGGCACAACATGAATGAAGGCTGTGTTGAAGCAGCGTTCAATATTAAATATTAAATATTAAACAATATTAAAGCTAAAAAAAGGTAAGATAATGGGGGTAAAGGGGGTACCCCTTATTTAAAAGCCTTACCTACCTTACCTTACCAATCAAAAAACACTTACCATCAGAGTGTTCCCACACTGTAGAGTTCCTTTTCCCAGCATGCATTTGAATAAAATTTCAACACACGATTACTTTTTACTCTGTTTACATCAGTGAACGCTGTTAGAATCCCCAGTTTAGGTTTCCTAAACCGGAAGTAAGGTGAGGAATTCGATTTTAACCTTATTTTTTACCTTAAATTTGTATTTTTATTGGATCGCTCGCAGGATCGAGCTCTCTGTTTCTTCTATATATAAGAGCCTCACGCGCACAATAGAATGTATATAATTAGGTATCCGGTATTCTGTAAGTGTACCTTAATGCTACACACAATCAAGTGCACTTTCAGATTTACAAAACTATATAACTTGTTGAAGTTGTTGTTGAATTCCTTTTTAAATTGTTATAGTGAATAATAAATGCATCTTCGACCAAAGTCTTGGTTTCATCAAAGTTCTTTAGCAATTGTGTCACTTTTTGGACAATTTGAATTATTCCAACACGCAAGTGGAATTCGCGTTTCCATCACTTTGATGAAACTATGAGTTTATGCATGGTTCTCAATTTTTCAGCCATTATCACAAACTGTATATGCACGTTAATATTTCTCTGAGAGAAATCTGAGTGTAACGATATCACTGAACTATGCACATTGTGTAAATTCCAAATCCTAAGCAATTCTAGTTCTTCTTTTATAGGTTGTTATTTATGAATATTTGCTAGAAATTACATGTATTTTCAGATATCATATCGTTTTAGCCATGTTGACATAACTTTGTGATCACACCTATATACACTTTCAATTTCATTTGTAGTTGTGTAGTTTTTGTAGCAGGTGTAACTGGGCTCCGTTCCACAAATCGATCTTACTGCTACGACTACCACAGGCCAGTGTTAACGTATGGGAGTTACGATCACCTTAGTACTAAGATCACTTCATGGAACGACCCCGCTCAATTTCCCATTTTCCTAAGTTTTAGTTATTATGGATTTTGCCATTTTTTTGCAATGATTGTAATCTTTGAAATTATGCATATTAGTATCAATGATCAATAAATTATTCAAAATACTCAAATTTAAACCTGTTAGATGAGTAATCTTTTTTGTCTCTGCATATTAATTACAGTGGAAACCACTTAAGTAAAGACCGCTTAACTAAACAGACCGGAGAAGTGAACACTTTTCTTTGGTCCCGGAAAATTTCTTCATTAATTATCACTATTAGAGTCCGCTTAACTAAACTCGAATAAGTAAACAATACCGCTTAACTAAACGTCTTCTCACGGTCCCTAGAAGTAAATTACTTAACAAAAGGGATCGGATAACTAAATTAGCGATCACCACATAATCCGACATGAGGGGCAGTCGTGTCAGTCTCCAGCTAAACAAACATCCTACTTACAGCTCACTGGCGTCATGCAGTTGACAATACACTGACAACTGGAGGCCATATTTACTTACAAATGTTGTCTGTTATTCTGAAATTTTACTTATCAGGTTTCCACTGTATCTCCTTTACAATTATAGTCTGTGACATGATTGACTTTGTGTTATGTATATCTTTCTCTGGTGAGCGTATATCTCTGTATATCGATATTATTTATCTATTAGTTAATACTGTTTGTGTTTTTGTTGACATATCTTTTTCACTGAATCACATTCACAAGATGATTTCATTATGTTTAAAGCTTAGTATGTTCTCGCAAACTTCTAATGTATTTTTCTAGACCAACATTCACCAAATAATCAAATGAATTCCTGTTTAATCTATTCAGGCCCCATAATTCTCTTCCGTCTTTCCTTTGAGAGATTTTTTAGTTAAATTTATTCAGTTTATGAATTGTCTTTCAATTGATGATGTGATGACAATTCGTTTTTGTATAGTACAAGTATTCATAAAGTGTTTTAAATATAACCCTCAGGCAAATACCTATATACTCACAGAACCTGGGCTCATTTATCACAGCGGTTATTTCATGGACAATGGACTATTTGTTAAACTGGACCAATGGTCGTTGTAAAAATATTGACGAGCAACCATATAATTTAAGACTGATGAAAACATTATTTTGTGCTGTCACATTCCAATTTAGTAAATTTTGTGGAAGTTTTTATTTCCTCAGAAGCAGGGTCTCTCATCGATAATGCCATAGCCTTGTTGCTATAGCAACCAGATCCTGCAGGAGTAGGTACTGTGTATGTATGATGGCGTAGGTTGTCATGTTGGTTTACTGCACCTACGGCACAAACTGTCCCGGTAGACGAGGTACAAACTCTAGTGGCAGTTTAAGCAGGGAGTAGTTTAAATATTATAAACTCATTGGTTTGACGAAATTAATGTGTTTCTGTTCTTAATGGGACAACACATTTTGTAAACTGACCTTGTAGGTTATCTTTAAAAATCAAATAATTATTCAAAATTTAAATAAATTTGAATCCTTAAAAACTTATTTTGTAATACTGGTAAGTGAAACTAGTAATTTCCAATTATATACTCATGGAAACAAATAAGGGAACACATGAAAGTATTCGTTTCCAGGTTTCTTCACAAGGTATGTATTGCACTGTGAGTGAAATTCCGGAAATAGATAAAGGAACACTTGTACTTTCATGTGTTCCCTTATTCATTTCTAAGAGTATATAATGATTCATTGAAATCTTTCCTACATTATGGAATTAACAACAAAGAAATAGAAGAATGTAAAACATACAGAGTATGTTTGCCATGTGATATAGTAGATATTTGCTGTGTAAATAAAGACGGTCATTATGTACAGTCATTACTGGAACACATGGTGAGTTTGTAGCCTCGATAGACGCTGTTATTTCACTCTTCAACACAGTTGTATAGCTGGAGGCTCACTTGATCAGGTATATTTGCTTGTAATGAAAATATATCCCAACTCAATCTCTTTGTTTTTATTTGTTTGTTGGTGAGACAGGGTGAAATTTAGTTTGTGAAATGGCGTGAAATGCAGTTTATTTGTAAGATGGGGTGAAATGCAGTTTATAGGTGAGGTGGGGTGAAATGTAATTTGTTGGTGAGATGGGGTGAAATGCAGTTTATTGGTGAGGTGGGGTGAAATGTAATTTGTTGGTGAGATGGGGTGAAATGTAGTTTGTTGGTGAGATGGGGTGAAATGTAATTTGTTGGTGAGATGGGGTGAAATGTAAGTTTGTTGGTGAGATGGGGTGAAATGTAATTTGTTGGTGAGATGGGGTGAAATGTAATTTGTTGGTGAGATGGGGTGAAATGTAATTTGTTGGTGAGATGGGGTGAAAAATAGTTTGTTGGTGAGATGGGGTGAAATGTAATTTGTTGGTGAGATGGGGTGAAATGTAATTTGTTGGTGATGGGGTGAAATGTAATTTGTTGGTGAGATGGGGTGAAATGTAATTTGTTGGGGTGAGATTTGTTGGTGGGGTGAAATGTAATTTGTTGGTTGGGGGTGTAATTTTGTTGGTGAGATGGGGTGAAATGTAATTTGTTGGTGAGATGGGGTGAAATGTAATTTGTTGGTGAGATGGGGTGAAATGTAATTTGTTGGTGAGATGGGGTGAAATGTTGTTTGTTGGTGATGTAATTTGATGGTGAGGGTGAAATGTAATTTGTTGGTGAGATGGGGTGAAATGTAATTTGTTGGTTGGGGTGGAAATGTAATTTGTTGGTGAGATGGGGTGAAATGTAGTTTGTTGGTGAGATGGGGTGAAATGTAATTTGTTGGTGAGATGGGGTGAAATGTAATTTGTTGGTGAGATGGGGTGAAATGTAATTTGTTGGTGAGATGGGGTGAAATGTAATTTGTTGGTGAGATGGGGTGAAATGTAATTTGTTGGTTAGATGGGGTGAAAAATAGTTTGTTGGTGAGTTGGGGTGAAATCCAGTTATCATCGCATCCAAGATCATTGCACTAAGGCCGGCAATCACATTGTTTGGCTGCTGATAACAGTCCGGATAATTCCTTTTAAAGATTCCAGCCGACTGAGACACCATGCCACGGATACCCCACTCAGACACAGATACTGACACTGAACCGACGTTTCCGTTTCACCCCTCAATGCTGAACATCTTTTAACCTATTTGGCATGGCGCGGACAGGGATCGAACCACGAACATCCGCTCTCCAGGCAGACGCTGCACCCACTTAACCATGGAAACAGCCTTAATGGTTGTTACACAAAATACAATGCATGAAGACTGGTGTTTCAATGGAATGGTGATATGGGTTTTACGGGAGAATATTTCAGCTCATATGACTTCATGCGTGTGTGCCCATGTGGGGATACTCGAACCAGCCCAGACTTAAGCTGGTTTATAGTGCTAGCCCACAGTGAAGCATGAATACTCCCCACTCAGACCCACCATGGACTCCGAGCCGACAGCCTTGTTGTACCCATTGTTGCCAGCGCAAGGCAACCATACAATGCATTTTGAAGACTAGTATGACGCTCAATGGACCCGCGACATGCCTTGAATACTGCCAACAGCGTCCTGAAGAATACTCAATCACTCGTACAGAATCAGTCCCACCTCCACAGACCACGATGATATGTAGTACGCGCCCAGCAATATTCCAGCAATATGACGGCAATATCTAAATATTCTGCAGAAAATACACCAATAGACAGGACTAGTGTAACCATTTTCGACTCATGACATTCGTCTACCAAGTCAGTGAACCTGAATACTCAATCCTGTTAGTGACACTCATTGGTTCTTGACAGTGGTCAAACTGTAATTATCTTGGCAGTACTCATAGTGGTCCTGTGCACAAAACTCATGTTACGAATCAGTTGGAAGTTAAACAACGTCGAGCTCAGACAGTCCTTGGATGGGTGGCCGTGTTTGGCAGCTTGACTCCTGAGAGTTTCTAGGATTTCCGTCATGCCCCACAACGAACCACATGTGATACATGTGCTCTCATTAGGCAAGTGAGTTTCTTCAAAATTGCCTCTGTTCACCCAGCAGAAAATGGGTACCCGGTTGGATAAAGTCATGTGACTATAACCTTCTAGCGCCTAACAGGCAGCTTGGGTTATCCGGGGTAATAATAATCACATTCTGATTAAGCGCCACGGTGTTTGGAGACTGTACGCCATGGAAGATGACTTATTATTGTACACTGGCAGCAAAATGCCGTGCACACCAACAGGCATCAAAGTGAATAAGGTTTTAAGCCATTTTAGCAATATTTCAGAAACACCACTGCGGGGGACACCAGAAATGGGTATCACACTGTGCCCATGTGGGGAATCGAACCCGGGCCTTCGGCGTGGCGAGCGAACGCTTTAACCACTAGGCTACCCCACCGTTATCAAAGGCTGGAGCTGCTGGATTATTGTTCGACACAATGGAAGAGTTTACTGGTGGAAAGTTGACGTCATCCCGCTTGTGGTATACTGTGTTGTGGAGAGCACTGTTGCCGAACTGTCTCTGTAAAGTCTGGCCGCTTTTCGATGACACCATCCAGATGTTGGGATCGACGTCAGGCTGCAAAGTTGCAGAAACAAACACGGCGACCTCTCCCTTGAGACCAAAGTAAACACGACGTCCACACTCTTGAGACTTCTGAAAATTCTAAACGTCGGTGCCATCGAATAATTAGCTCTGAATATTTCGAATCAGATTCCATAGGACGTAAACAGCGAAGTATGTATGAAGATTATTTGAATTGACCACAAAAAATCATCTTTTTGAATCAATTTTATCAGAACTACAATATGGCCGAAAGGTGATATAAATGAAATATCAACGTAGCCGATGTATAAGTGAGGCGAGGTGACGTGACGTCAAATGGAGTTAACGTCATCGTCTTCCCAGTTACTGCTCTTTCCCGGCGACGTGCGTACACGTGTTTTGGCTGCTTGATGGTCCAGACTGATGTTGGATCTAGAGAATCATCCCGAAGAGATACCAGGCCCCGATTTCTCGAAATAAACTTAAGTTTTTACTCAAATTACAAACTGAGTTTGAGATTTTGAGAATTTTGACTCGGCTGTGACAAAAACAAACTCAGTCCAAACTGATCTCAGTTTATTTTTTATACGTGATGTAAGCAGCCATGGCGCGGAAATCAACTTCCGTTTCTAATGCAAACACGGAAGAAGTCGTCTTCCAGCGAAATCTTCTACCGATAGTTTGTTTCGAGAAATAGGGGCCTGATCACAGTTTGGTATTGAAGTTTAGTTTTACGCCGCTTTTAGTAATATTCCAAGCAATATGGTGGCGCGTGGTCCTCTGCTCAAAGCTCAGGTCACAAATCGGTGAAGTTAAGCAGCGTCGAGCTCGGAGAGTCCTTGAAAGGGTGACCGTGTTTGGCAGCTTGACTCCTGAGAGTTTCTAGGACTTCAGTCCTGCCCCACAACGAAGCACATGTAACACATGTGGTCTCACCTTAGGCAGTGAGTTTGTTCAAAATTGTCTCTGTTCACCCAGCAGGAAAATGGGTACCCGGTGGAAAAAGTCATATGACTATAACCTTCTAGCGCCTAACAGGCAGCTTGGGTTATCCGGGGTAATAATGTGCTGTGCCTTGATTGTTAGCGCTATGAGCATACCTAGGGTGAAGTTTGGCGCTATATAAATGGACACATTACTATTGTTATTATTAATATCAAGGCGGGGGACACCAGAAATGGGCTTCACACATTGTTATCCATGTGGGGAATCGAACCCGGGTCTTCGGTGTGACGATCGAACGCTTTTACCACTGACTGGCTGAGTGGGTTAGACGGCTGACTTTGTTTGCTGTCGATTAAGTGTTCGACTCTGAGGGTGTGGATCCATAGCCCGACAAAAGTATTAGAATCTGTCCTTTACTGAGAAAGTGTAATCCCCAAAATAGCATGTGTTAACTCAGACTTGTCCTTGTTTCATATCAATGTAGGCCTATAGAGTGGCGGTGGGGTAGCCTAGTGGTTAAAGCGTCCGATCGTCACGCCGAAGACCGGGGTTCGATTCCCCACATGGGCACTTCACATGTGTGAAGCCGATTTCTGGTGTCCCCCGCCGTGATATTGCTGGAATATTGCTAAAAACGGCGTAAAACCATATTCACTCACTCACTCAATGTATAGAGCCAGGCAGGCAGGGAAACAACAAGTATCACGTAAAAGTTTCAACAAAGTTATCGTAAAGTCCCATTTCTTCTCACCTAAATTCTGCTGTAAGTTCAGCCACAGCAGGCGAGGGTAATTCCTCTTAACAGATAACTCATGGTCTGGGATGTTGGCGATACGACCAGCTGGATCCCCGACGATGGCGCCAGGACACCACGTTGTAGACACTGACAACGTCGGGAAATCACCATCTTTCTAAATGGGGAAATAGCTCCATTCTGAAGACCCTAACGCTTCCGTGGGGATGAATATAAAGCTTCGTCGCTGATTCGTTAATCAATTTGTCAGTATAACTAACTTCCGTCTAATCTTGATCAGACTCGGTTTGACAGTCCGGGGAGAGAGGGGTATTTCTGTCCGGGGGGACTAATGATTAGCCTGTCGGTGTCTGACGTCCACACGCACCTTGGGTCCCAGTCGTGCTGACAAGATGTACGAGAAGAATCCAGCACATTATTTCCAGGTAACGTCAGTGCTTCATGTCTGAAAGACGCCTAGTCAGCAGAACGGTAAAATCGCAATAAAAGACCCTGATTCCCCCATGGCACCAGTGGTGTGAGTGGGTGAGTGTAGTTTTATGCCGCTTTTAACGTTATTCCAGCAATATCACGGCGGGGACACCAGAAATGGGCTTCACACATTTTACCCACGTCGGTAATCGAACCCTAGTCTTCGGCGTGACGAGCGAATGCCTCAACCACTCGGCTAACCCACTGCTATTACACCATTAATGTGATGTACGGTTAAAGGAGGGAATAAGATAAAAATGCCACAATCTTTGTCTTGGTTCATTTAGTCCCTCGGATCGTCTTAGGCGCCGCAAAAAGTTGTTCAAAGTTACGTTCCTTACCTGTCATTTCTGGTTCTAATCCCAAGTTCGACGTTATCATGTTTCATGGTTTGTCAGCTCCATGTGTGGTAAACATCTTAGACTTGTATCGTTTTGGACTTCTGGCGCCGTAATATAGCTGAAATACTGATCAAAGTGGTGTGGAACCAAACTCACTCACTAACATGCCGTGATATAGCTGAAATACTGATCAAAGTGGTGTGGAACCAAACTCACTCACTAACATGCCGTGATATAGCTGAAATACTGATCAAAGTGGTGTGGAACCAAACTCACTCACTAACATGCCGTGATATAACTGAAATACTGATCAAAGTGGTGTGAAACCAAACTCACTCACTAACATGCCGTGATATAACTGAAATACTGATCAAAGTGGTGTGAAACTAAACTCACTCACTAACATGCCGTGATATAACTGAAATACTGATCAAAGTGGTGTGAAACTAAACTCACTCACTAACATGCCGTGATATAACTGAAATACTGATCAAAGAGATGTGAAACCAAACTCACTCACTAACATGCCGTGATATAACTGAAATACTGATCAAAGTGGTGTGAAACCTAAACTCACTCATTAACATGACGTGATATAGCTGAAATTCTGATCAAAGTGGTGTGAAACCAAACTCACTCACTAACATGCCGTGATATAACTGAAATACTGATCAAAGTGGTGTGAAACCAAACTCACTCACTAACATGCCGTGATATAACTGAAATACTGATCAAAGTGGTGTGAAACTAAACTCACTCACTAACATGACGTGATATAACTGAAATACTGATCAAAGTGGTGTGAAACCAAACTCACTCACTAACATGCCGTGATATAGCTGAAATACTGATCAAAGTGGTGTGAAACCAAACTCACTCACTAACATGCCGTGATATAGCTGAAATACTGATCAAAGTGGTGTGAAACCAAACTCACTCACTAACATGCCGTGATATAACTGAAATACTGATCAAAGTGGTGTGAAACCAAACTCACTCACTAACATGCCGTGATATAGCTGAAATACTGATCAAAGTGGTGTGAAACCAAACTCACTCACTAACATGCCGTGATATAGCTGAAATACTGATCAAAGTGGTGTCAAACCAAACTCACTCACTAACATGCCGTGATATAGCTGAAATACTGATCAAAGTGGTGTGAAACCAAACTCACTCACTAACATGCCGTGATATAACTGAAATACTGATCAAAGTGGTGTCAAACCAAAACTCACTCACTAACATGCCGTGATATAGCTGAAATACTGATCAAAGTGGTGTCAAACCAAACTCACTCACTAACATGCCGTGATATAGCTGAAATACTGATCAAAGTGGTGTGAAACCAAACTCACTCACTAACATGCCGTGATATAGCTGAAATACTGATCAAAGTGTGGAAACCAAACTCAAACCAAACTCACTCACTAACATGACGTGATATAAATACTGATCAAAGTGATGTGGAAACAAACTCACTAACTAACATGCCGTGATATAGCTGAAATGAAACCAAACTCACTCACTAACATGCCGTGATAACTGAAATACTGATCAAAGTGGTGTGAAACTAAACTCACTCACTAACACGCAGTGATATAACTGAAATACTGATCAAAGTGGTGTGAAACTAAACTCACTCACTAACATGCCGTGATATAACTGAAATTCTGATCAAAGTGGTGTGAAACTAAACTCACTCACTAACATGACGTGATATAACTGAAATTCTGATGAAAGTGGTGTGAAACTAAACTCACTCACTAACATGACGTGATATAAATTCTGATCAAAGTGATGTGGAACCAAACTCACTCATTAACATGCCGTGATATAACTGAAATACTGATCAAAGAGATGTGAACCCAAACTCACTCACTAACATGCCGTGATATAGCTGAAATTCTGATCAAAGTGGTGTGAAACCTAACTCACTCATTAACATGACGTGATATAACTGAAAGTCTGATCAAAGTGGTGTGAAACTAAACTCACTCACTAACATGACGTGATATAACTGAAAGTCTGATCAAAGTGGTGTGAAACTAAACTCACTCACTAACATGCCGTGATATAACTGAAAGTCTGATGAAAGTGGTGTGAAACTAAACTCACTCACTAACATGACGTGATATAACTGAAAGTCTGATCAAAGTGGTGTGAAACTAAACTCACTCACTAACATGACGTGATATAACTGAAATACTGATCAAAGTGGTGTGAAACTAAACTCACTCACTAACATGACGTGATATAACTGAAATTCTGATCAAAGTGGTGTGAAACCTACCTCCCTCTCGCTGATAGCTGTAATATTACTGAAATAGTATAAAAATGTCTGCAGCTTTTTCATTTTGAAACATTCACAGGGAGTGTGTCACACAATATATATATATTTAGCAAGGTTGCTTATAACAATATTATTTTGAGAAGTAAACAGTAGGGCTAACTTGTTTTCAGAAGAATATATAGTATGACCAGAAATTATTGAGAATTTTAGGAATATGTTTAATTGGATATTTAGTATAAACAACCTTGACCAGCTATCAAGTGCTTGGTTTCATTCAAGAGAGACAACTTCGTTAATCCTTTTTCATTAGATTGTGAAGAGTTATCCCCCTTTGTTTACTTGCTAGCAGACGACATTTTCAGTGATCCTCAGTATGGATGATTTGGAGAAGAGGAAGTTGATTTTAAAGTATTATAACAAGGACATCAGATCAGCTAAAGTGATTTCAAGTAGAACAGGCACCCCTTTGTCCGCTGTTTATCGTGTTTTGAAAAATATTGCAAATGGATATGGCATTGAGCACCAGGGAGGCGCAGGTAGGCCCAGAAAATTGACTGTCGGTGGCAGGAGGCGGCTTGGTATTCTTGTTTCTAAAAACAAACGAAGGAGTTTAGAAAACTTAAGGCTGGATATGATTGATAGAGGAACCGTGTCTATCTGTAAGAAGACAATTAGAACTGAGCTGCATGCAATGGGTTGGCAGAAAAGTCGAGGAATTCCATCACCGATCATGAAACCTGAACAAAAGGAGCGAAGGTTGAACTGGTGCTTACAGCATAGACATTTTAACTGGGACAATGTGATTTTCTCAGATGAAAGTTCTGTGTGGCTGTTTGCTAATACACTGAAATTCTGGACCAAACAAACTGAAAAACCTTTGTATCAGCGCCCAAAGTACAGTCCGAAATTTAACGTGTGGGGTGGCATATCTGTGTTAGGGACAACGCCCCTCTGTGTATTTGAAGGGAATGTGAACAGTGAACGGTACACAGATATTCTCGAGGGACATTTACTTCCATCTGCTCACGTGTTCTATGGAAATTTTTTGATTTTCCAACAGGACAAAGACCCACGAAATCGCTCAAAGCATTCAAAGGCCTGGTTTCGGACCCAAAATATGGCATTATTAGATTGGCCAAGCTATAGCCCTGACCTAAATCCAATAGAAAATGTTTGGGGACTTATGAAGGAAAGTGTCAATAAGAAAAATCTGACAAATATTGCTGAAATGAAAGAAGAGGTGGTCCGATATTGGGACATCATGGACCACGACTATCTAACTTCTTTGATCAGTAGTATGCCCCGCCGCATTGAAGCCTGCATTGCTGCCTATGGTGACTTGACAAAATACTAACTGTTCACCTGTCTTTGAATCTGGAGTTATGTTCTGCTAATATTCACATTGAATACGTGAGTAATGAGTGAAAAACATTTACAATCTTTAAATTCTCAATAATTTTCTGGTTGTACTGTACATGATAAAAGCATGGTATGAGAGATGCTCTCAGATCGTGATAGAATGGACATTCAAGGCATAAATGGTATTCAGATTCGATCATAGAAATAACACACAAGGGACTTATACTAAAACCGTGGCTTTATCAGAAACAGTTTTACTGGCAACAAAAGCGATTATTATACAACGTATTAAAATAAGAAATATATATATTAAAAAACCTAAAACTGATTTGATCGAATCACGGGGAATAGAAGACGAAGTAATTGTAGATTATCCCTGATCGAATCAATCGCAAATAAGTGATGTGTCGTTACGATCTGCACAGTTAATCTATTTCGCACGTGCAGCAACAAGTTTCTCAACACAACCCATATCTCGCAGCTATCTCTCTTTCAAGTATGTCCAGCTTAAATTTAGCATTTGTTCAAACAGATTCGCTCGTTAAGATCTACATCGTGTTATTTTCTTGTAAAAGGCATGCACTTCTTACCACCCAAGGCATCTCAAAGCATCATTAATCCTGTTTAATGAAATCTTGCTTTCTTGGCGTCAGACCCCCTATGTTATATCGCGTATATAAAAACGGTCCAAATTCACAGAAAGATAAACTCGAAAACAATTTTCACAAAACATGACATGTTTTAATGTAGAGTATTCAACCCTCTAGAAAAACACTCACATTTTTTTCAACAGAAACATATTCTCAAAGCAATTGTAATGTGACGTCATCCTGGTTCGATTCCCAACATGGGTACTATGTGTGAAGCCCATTTCTGGTGTCCCCCGTCGTGATATTGCTGGAATATTGCTAAACGCGCGTAAACTCACTCACTCACTCGGTGCTGCTGTTTGCTCACAAATGCAAGCACCAGACTGTCTCACCCCCTGTGGTTGTGTACAGCAGTCGATCTTTCCACTGAATGGTCGTGTGTGAGTGAGGTACGTTTGTATGTTTTGGTGTAGTATTTCGCAATGTTTCTCTGTTTCTTAACATTTATGCCAGATTTTTTTTCGATGCTGTCAACGCAATGACATTAAACGTGACCCACATGCAATTGTTGGTTTCTATTTGGACTAAGAACAAAATTACTTGATCGTATACAATTGTTGTAACTGCACTGAATAGTTTGACACATTTTCTCCTATTTTTAAGTCTTTCCTATGAACATCAACAACTAATGATAAAAACACAGACTCTGTTTACCAACATTAAAAAATGTAATGATGACGTATATATTTCTCTCTAAAACAGATAATTGAGTTTTGAATATTTGGCTTAAAACGTATCAGACCCGTGAAGGTCCGGGTTAGAATATTGATATTCAGTAACCCATGCTTGTCGTGAGAGGCGATTAACGGGATTGGGTGGTCAGGTTGACACGTGTCATCGTATCCCAGTTGCGTAGAGAGATGCTCATGCTGTTGATCACTGGTTTGTCTGGTCCAAAACTGTATTTGCAGATTTTAGGAAAGCGTTCTCACACTGAGTGAGAATCGTTCTGACAGTGGCTTGTTTGGTTTATTTTGTTTCCTTGTTTTTCGCTGCACTCAGCAATATTCCAGTTATATATAGTGGCAGTCTGTAAATAATCGAGTCTGGACCAGACAATCTAATGACCAACGGCATGAACATCGATCTACGCAGCTAGGATACGATGACATGTGTCAACCACGTCAGCGAGCCTGACCACCGGATCCCGTTAGTCGCCTCTTACGACAACCATGGGTTACTGAAGATCAATATTCTAACCCCGATCTGTTGATATGGAATGAGGAGCCTGTGGCATGTCAGGTATACCCTGATGTTGGGTTTCAATTCAAGATTCAAGATTACCGATTCTTTGTATGCCATCCCCGTGATCGAGTGTGAACTATTCATGTATGTCAAACAAATGTTTGGCTTTTCGTACAAATACACATTGTTATCCAACTGAATTATTTTTCAGTGAGGCGTTGAAAAAGTTGAAACGAATAACAAATGCCATTCTTTCATTATTGTCTTGTATTTTATTGTTTACAAAACACCTATATACATATATGTCGGAATGTTCAGTAATGGTGAAGGTTCATAAACCTTTGAAATGAACATCACGAGGATAAAAAGGCTTGGAGGATGATTACACGAGGGAATGACGTCATGACAAGCATGACGTCATAACAAGTATGACGTCACTCAATTAATAAGACATGCCAGAGATATGTCACACAGTCTCCCTTGTCAAAAACGTGAGCCTGAGATAAGGAACAATGTACCAAGACATGATTCTCTTCAAACATTACTTTCCATTATGCATGTCGGGTTCACATTAAAACTGAGAGAACTGTGTTCGCGGCTTGTGGATTGCGCCATAACGTCGTCATGTCTGGATGCATGGAGTGGGGTGTGAGGACAGCTGATTATCGTAGATAAGTCCATTATTTACAGAAGGGTGACAAGGTCAGTTCCAAAATGGTAGCATCCACATCCAATTGTTGTTGGCGGGTTGTTGATTTCTACCTGCAAGGTGGATGAGGGGGAAATTAACATTGACAACAACAACAACAACAACAACAACAACAACAACAACAACCAAGAACCATTCGAAACCAACAACGCGTAACTTCACGAGAGACATCAGTAACAACTCAATGCTCGAGTGGATTCTGGGTTTGGAATACTGTTTTCTCAAATGTAATGATGGTCGTTGTCTCTCTCTCTCACACACACATGCATCGATCCTTGACCGCGTCGCACCCAAAAGACGTTAACATAGACTTGTTGGTCCCTCTCGGCATTATGGGTACGACTGGTCGACTCGGAGTCATACACGTATATGGTATTCATGCATCACTGCGGCATGGTATCTCATTGGGCTAGCACTATAAAACCAGCTTAATAGTACAAGCAGCCGCACGCACACATACGCGCGCATGCACGTCGTCATATGAGCGAAATACAAGCACGACAAATCCATTTTCACCTCACCTCACACACACATGCACACGTACACACAGCTACATGTCTCGCACACAACACGCACACACACACAAGACGGTTTTACGTATATAACAGCGTACATGCATGTGTGTTCGTATCTCTCTCTATCTTTATTTCTCCATCGGTCTCATCTCTGTCTCTATCTCTCTCTCTCTCTCTCTCTCACACACACGCGTACATACATACATACATACATACATACATACATACATACATACATACATACATACATCCATCCACACACATACATATATACACACATACATACATTTATACATACATTTATACATACACACACACACACACACACACACATACATACATACATACATACATACATACATACATACATACATACATACATACATACATACATACATACATAGAGACATACAATGAAACTCTGACATATGTCGCGATAACAAAGTAAACGACAAATTCCGAATGAAGAAGTATTTTAAAAGGCCATACTTTAAATTTTTTGAGTGTTTTCACGGAATCTTTCGTTTCTAAATCGCCATGCCATCGACTCGTAAAAGGATTTGCTGTCGACTGACTATCTGTTTGGAGTAGTCCCATGATGATTAACAAAAATTTCTCGAGCTAATAGAATGATAATAATGATACCTATACTACAAAGTCAAAAGAATTTGCCGAAGCAAACAGCTTATTACAAATCTTGTTATTTACAACTTCGGGGTATTAAAATTGATTTGTGATAGCCGATTATTCGACATATCCGATGTTGATTGCATGGGGACTTCAACTCACCAAACTGGTTCTGTTGTCTCTGTCTCATCATCCAGTACAGCCAGGCCCCCTCTCCCCCGAACAACTCTGCCGCCGCCATACTGAGACCTGTATCAAGACAACATCATTTAATTACAGAACAGTTGACGGTCACTGAAAATACATCATTTTGGTAAAAACTAGCTACTACATTCGGTTTGAAATGGAGCCCCGGTGAGATTCGGAACATGTGGAAAGTCACCTCACCTCACCTCACCTCACCTCACCTCACCTCACCTCACCTCACCTCACCTCACCTCACCTCACCTCACCTCACCTCACCAAACTATAACAGAGCGACGGTTTGTAACTCCAAATTCTATAATTATTCAAAGTTCCCTTATCAAATTTGATGAGTATTTAACTGAATATATACACTGAAAAAGATTTAAACAACGGCCTTTCTGAAAACGCTCGCTTTTTCTTTCATCAATAATTCACCAACTGTGCATAGCATGGTCACACAAGGAAGGACGTATTATTTTCACTCCCCGTTTCATTTTGAAAAGAGAAAGTAAAATGGTTGTATTTTGTTTGTTTGTTGTTTAACGCTGCACACTGCAATAATCCAATAAATAATCGAGTCTGGACCAGGCAATCTGGTGATCAACAGCATGAACATCGTTCTACTTATTTGGGATACCATGACATGTGTCAACCACGTCAGCGAGCCTGACCACCCGTTAGTCGCCTCTTATGTCAAGCATGGGTTGCTGAAGACCAATTCTAATCCGGATCTTCACGGGTTGTGAATGAAAGTCTGCAGAAACCATAAAAATGACAAACCTTGAAATAATTATTTACCCGATATACAAGTTGTCAGAGAAAAATAATGCAATGCGTATCGTTTGAAAAGTGTATTGCACATGCGGTATATCGGTAATAGCGTGAAGACCTAGTAATACCCATCAGTGGTCGTTATAAGCAGGTTCGACATACACGTAGTAATCCAAGTCTTCGAGTATAATAGTGACGATTGATATCAACATCAACACCAATATTAACATTATTATCGGAGTTAATAGCTAGCGTTAATCCACTTATGTCATAATTATTTGTCTCTGAAAAAGCAACTATTATTCTTGGACCAGGGCCGTTGGGTAGCCTAGTGGTTAAAGCATTCGCTCGTCACGCCGAAGACCCGGGTTTGATTCCCCACATGGGTACATGAAGCCCATTTCTGGTGTCCCCCGCCGTGATAACAAAGTGATCTTAGCATTAAGCGATCTTAACTCCCTCACATAGGCTCGTAACGGTAAGACCTCTGTGCTGAACCGTCCTTGTCGTAAATCCAGGTGTAATACACTGACGTTCAAAAGAAAGTACACACCCGATTCTTTGGTAAAATATTTTCTTTAAAACAGCATTAATACGTAAAAAGTCTTTTGATTCTGCCTTCTCACAAACATTGTGCAAGTGTTTCCAAAACACCACAGATATTGTGCCCAATTGCAACATTGCTAGCAAAATATTTATGGTTTTCTTGGGAATAGTCCCAAAACACCAGGTGTGTACTTTCTTGTGTACATCAGTATAGTTTCATATGTTGAATTGATCCAGCAAGGCATCATATTTTGGTATGGGTAGGCTTGGCACAAAAACCCAGTATGTAATATGTAATTACATGATGGACGATATTCCAGTTATAGCACGGCGTGTAAGGTTATTGTGGGAGGGAAACCCGAAGTAATGCAGATCTCCGGCATTTACCTCTTGGATGAAACTCATGAGCATGAGAGTGGTGCTGACTAAACATAATCGAGGCGAAATGGGATTCGAACCCATTCTCGATGGTTTCAGGGGGCCAAAATAGGCGCTACTCTACAATGCGATTTGAGGCGCCTTGCCACCCCGGCTCCTTATCATTATGTAAAGCGCTTGATTGTTTTAATTGTTTGATTAATAATAATATTATATATGCTTGGGTAAGTATAAATGAGACAGTTGTTTCTGAACTTCCGTTTCATGGAATGAGACAATTGTTGCTGAACTTCCGTTTCATGGAATGATACAATTGTTGCTGAACTTCCGTTTCATGGAATGAGACTATTGTTGCTGAACTTCCGTTTCATCAAACTATGTTTTGACCGGCATTGTGATAAAGATATTTTGTTAATTCGAACAGTTTTTAAATCACCTGCGCTCTAAGACGTGATGATAAAGGCTTGCTTTAGGTCGACAGCCAATTGCATGCATGAGAATCGTTTTGGGAATAGCACATTTTGTTCAAACACCAAGTAAGGCAGTAAAGTCAATATACCTGAATTATGCACTACAAAGGGCATATTTTCTTAATTTGTTGGGACAACGATATTTAACAAACCCGTTTTGTGTTCCAGATGTTGACATAAAGCCACGATGACCATATTTACGCAGAATAACATCTCCCAACAAACCACTTAAATACTTAATTACAGAAACGCGCTCAAATTCTGTTGATCATGAATTGGAAAAATAAAGAGAATTTAATTAACAGTTAAACGATAACCACAAGTGAAGCTTGTAAAATAACTTACAAATAAAATATTTTTTATACTTACACAGCAAGCACAGAGTCGCTAAGATCAGGAATGTCAAGCTATTGGCCATGGCGCCGAACCCGAGCTGGAAGGAAGCTGACTGGAAATGGTGAGTGTTCTCAGTGATCAACAAACTGGTTTATATACACTGTGGAAACTAAATAACTCCTCCTCTTTCGCCCCTCCTCTTAGCTCCGGGGTACTATTCCCCAAACTTTTACATGTTGTACAACAGAGAGGTATTTTGCTGCGACCAGACCAGCCCTGTACTATATCCATCAGTTTAGGCGTGACCGTCTCCAGTAATTTCAGCGCTAGTGGGGATAACGTTGGGCGTTGCGGGACAGTCACAGATGTGACGGGTTTGATGGCGTTGTGATATGACAGTTACAACGTTGTACTCTTATGAAAACTGTAGGAAGTATGTGAAAACAGAGTAATCTAATACCTTAGCTCTTCCACCACAGACCTCTGTCCTGTTTACAGCCAATATATGTCCATTAGATGTCCGGTTGACGTTGACCAGATCGTAAATGTTTCAAAGGTATACATGTTTGTGATGCTTACGCAGAACCTCCTGTACAAGGTATGAAGCTCAAAACTCTGGAATGTCTGCTGACCACACCTTACTGACCTGCTGACCACAATTTACGGACCTGCTGACATAGAAGATACTAAACGGCCTTTCGTGTAATACCATTTTTATGAAACGAGTTAATGATTTGGTATCAAACGAGCGAAAAATATATAAAAATGGTACTTCACGGAAGCGAGTTTAGTATTCTATTTAGTACTCTCCAACATTAAATGATACAATGTATTCTAATTCAACTTAGTATGTAACACGAGTTCTGATTGGTCAATGCAATACATTTCCGACCGTATAATCAGCATATACGGTCGCAATTTGAAAACCGATTCACCAAAACCTTTAAATGTATCCCTACACTTTTGGGGTAACGCTGCTTTGCAGGACATTGTCATTTGCAGAAGCCATAGGTCAATTAACTGCCCTATCCAGCTAAAATGGGTGGAATTTGTGTTAAAACGACAAATCAATCTTCGATGTAACCATATATATATACATAACATATAGTGAGTGTTTTCAGTGAGTCTAAACTTTTTATGGGAAGTAAACTCTGTCAAAAAAGAAACGCAACCCCTGTCCTCAGATATGAAAAATTCGTTTGAATGAAGTTATTGCTTCCAAACTAAATTTTATTCGAATGTATTGAAATGATACACGTAATTAATGAAGATTACCATCCAAACAACTGCATTTGTACGCATAAGTGTATTTTATTGCTTATTCCGTCACAACGCATGAAATGACCCTCATGGTGACTTCGCACAAAAAAAACACATGCAAATCATGAAAATGGCAGTTAATGTAGGGGTGTATAAAAGCCCATGTGCTTCCGTATTATATTCATTCATTTGTCGCCGAAAAGCTGTGTTAAAAATGCCACGATTGAGTGCTGCCGACCGAAATATCGCCATTGGTCGTGTTCAAGCCGGAGAAAGTTTTGGAACTGTTGCACGGCACCTAAATGTTCACAAAACAACGATATCCCGACTTTGGAGCCGCTACAACAACTTCAATTTGACCAACGATCGCCCGAGAAGTGGAAGGCCAAGAATCACGACCCCCCCTTCAAGATCGGTACATCCGGGTCCATCACCTGCGTAATCGGCATGCCCTACCAACCGTGACTGCCACACAAATACCAGGTTTGAGGAGAGTGTCAGCTCAAACGATTAGGAACCGTCTGAAAGAAGCGGGTTTACGTGCCTGTAGACCAGTTGTTGGACCTGTACTACGCCCCCTACATCGACGCCGACGACTCAGGTGGTGCAACAACGTAAGGATACGGACTTTACAAAACTGGAGGCGAATCTGGCTTTCTGATGAATCACGTTTTCTTTTGCAACGTCACGACGGAAGACAGCGTCTGTATAGGAGACGTCATAAACGTTTTGCGCCCATGTGCGTCCGACAGGTGGACAGATTTGGCGGAGAAAGCGTCATGGTTTGGGGAACCATCTCATACAACCAGAAATCAGACTTGGTGATCGTTCCAGGGAACCTGACAGCCCAACGTTACATCAACCACGTGTTAGAGCTTCACCTTCTCCCGATTATTGACCAACAGACACAGATTTTTCAACGGGACAACGCCCGGCCTCATACTGCACGTGCAACAATGAACTTTCTGCAGAATTCCAACGTCAATGTCTTGCCATGACCCTCTAAATCACCAGACCTCAACCCTATTGAACACCTGTGGGATACTCTGGATCGACGCGTACGTCAACGTCAGCCGCCGCCACAGACGCTGCAACAGCTCGCCGTTGCACTGCAGGAGGAGTGGAGAGCCATTCCCCAGGAAAGAATCCGGCGTCTTATCCGTTCTTGTCCAAGGAGATGCCGTGCAGTGATTGCAGCGCGTGGTGCTCATACGAGATACTGAGAAAGACGCCCCCCCTGGTGACAAACTGGTGTCTGTGAGATGACTTTTGAAATGACAATTTTAAACATGCCCATCTGGGTTATTATTCTGCCAAATTTCAGACTTCTGTCTTAAATAATAAAAATGCCGTGTCGTCCTAAAACTTCAGATCAAAATCTCTAAAATACAGGGGGTTGCGTTTCTTTTTTGACAGAGTTTATATTTCTTACACTGGAAGTTTTGGACTTTGGATCCAAAGCATACTTAGAACTATACACATGAACATCAATTAAGTACTACTTAAATCCAAAGGCAATTTAGCCCAAACAGACCACCGCACCTTAGTGTACTGGAATACACATGTACAGCACGAGCTTCCCACAATATTTATAGAGCTGTGTTCACGTACTGCGAAGGTTCGGTTTCATAATTTTCTAGACATACCATGGCGTAGAGGTGAGGTGAAATTGGATTTAACGTCGTGCTTGAGAATATTTCGCTCATATGACGACGTGCATTCGTGTGTATGTGTATGTGCGGCTGCTTGTACTAGCCCAGACTTAAGCTGGTTTTATAGTGCAAGCCCACTGAGATACCATGCCGCAGTGAAGCATGAATACCCCACTCAGACACATTATACTGACTCCGAGCCGACCAGTCCTTGTTGTACCCATTAATGCCGAGCGCCATGCAGGGACCAACAAGTACCATATTTTAACGTCTTTTGGTATGACGCGGTCGGGGATCGAACCCGTGACCTACCGCTCTCCGGGCGGACGCTCTAACCACTACAGTCCGTTTGAGTCAGAAACGGACCGATGAATTGCAATTTTTATCATTGTACAAAATTTCCACATAAACATAAATAGTACACATGTTTATCATTTACTAATACCCAACAGCTTTCTTATATTTGAAAATTTCCCGGACTCCACCCAAAAAGTTCTTTAACAAACTACCAATAAAATTTTGACACAGTTCACTATTTGCTACGAGGGAGGAGTGCAGAGAAAGGGACAGCAAGGTGTTAGAGACGCACGTGCACAAGTTCACCAAGTTATTGATTCATTAGCCTGTGCTGTGCCGTCTCCATCCTTTCTCGCACACCTGGCTGTCCCTTTCTCTGCACTCCTCCCTCGTAACAAATAGTGAACTGTGTCAAAATTTTAATGATAGTTTGTTAAAGAACTTTGTTGGTGGAGTCCGGAAAAATTTCAAATATAAGAAAGCTGTTGAGTATTAGTAAATGATAAACATGTGTACTATTTATATTCATGTGGCAATTTTGTACAATGATAAAGTTTGTAATTCATCGGTCCGATTCTGACTCAAACGGACTGTACACCGCGGAGTTCACTCATCGCACCGAAGCCCCGGGTTCCATTCCCCACATTTAGCCAGATGGATCAAACTCACTCATTCGAAAACAGCAAAAATGTATTGTGAAATAGAACATGAGTATTTAGACCGAAAAAAACCAGGAATAAAATCAATGACCATCCACTAGAGAAGGTGGTGCTTTCTACCTGTAGGGGTCATGTTAGATATCCAGAGTTTTGTCTCTTGTCTATGTTATATACGATGCTATGACATACTATAAATATAAGACGTTTAATTAGCGGGTGTGAATTCTTCAAAGGCATTTAAAAGTTGGTGTAGTAAAACAAGACAGATCTTATGGATAACAACTTCTTGATTTATTTTTCACAGCGTTTCTGGGCTAGTTCTTGCCCCTTCGTCATTATCCATCTGAAAAGAAGGGGCAAGAACGAGCCCAGAAACACTGTGAAAAATAAATCAAGAAGTTGTTATCCATAAGATTTGTCGGGTGTGAATATTTCATACACATTTCTCAAGGTAGACACAATTAATGTAGATCCTTATTCACTTGTCGAGCTACACTTGCGCTTAGTCTCTGAATATATATAATTTTGAGAGTAATAAATACTCCCATTTAAATTGAAAAGGAGTCCCAGGGAGACTCAGATGAAATCTAGACTTGCTTCATTTGCAGACAATAATAAGGCAGTGGGGGAAATAATGTGGTTCAGGGACTGTGAGACAGACTATTGTCAAGCATGACTGTACATACTCATGCCAATAATGGTTGTCACCCTCTTCATTTTTTTTAATTGGAGAGGGGGTGTGGAGTGTGTTGGGGGTGGGGAGGGGGTGACAACCATTATTGGCATGAGTATATTAAGGAATCCATAAATTGTTAATTGTAACAATTGTTTTTCCTGTCACAATGCTGTCGAAGTGACTTAAATATTTAACTCACTCACTTATTCAACCGTTGAAAACAGAAAATAAGAAACGCTATATCGTTTGAACCCGAGCAAGTTGCTTGCAGAGTTGCACCCTTGGGTACGCCAGGAATCTGTGATTGTGGTTTCGAATGCCGGTTTCCCCCGATAATGTTTCTAACATTGTGAGCGCCGTACATGCGCTCGTTAGTTTCACCAATTCCACTTTCCTTTCCACATCAAGCTAACACTCTGTGAAGATCCGGCTTAGAATTGGTCTTCAGTAACCCATGCTTGTCGTAAGAGGCGACTAACGGGATCGGGTGGTCAGGCTCGCTGACTTGCTTAACAGATGTAATCCTATCCCAGTTGTGTAGATCGATGCTCATGCTGTTGATCACTGGATTGTCTGGTCCAGACTCGATTATTTACAGACCGCCGCCATATAGCTGGAATATTGCTTAGTGCGGCGTTAAACAACAAAGTAAAGTCTGTGGTATAATTCCTAAATCCATTCAAAGCGGAGTTAAACCAAACTCACGCCCTCGCCTCACCTGTTGCGAGGAGAGAGTTCTTGTGTACATCGCTGTTTCGGAGTACAGTGAGTGATTGTAACTAGGCTAGAGATAATTTACAGCATTCTAGTCTCCCTGGCTAAACCTACAGGGTGCCTATTGTTTTACTGGTGCAATATACATGTTGGCAGATCTGTATCTGAAAAACCTTCCTGCCGTAGACGACAGATTGTTTACTGGATAAATACACGCAAGTATATTTTAGTATAAATGCTACATCTCCTTGTGTGCGTGTGTGTGTGTGCACGTGTACATTTTATACATGTGTGTGCGTGTGTGTGCGTACGTGTGTGTGTACGTGTACATTTTATTCGTTCACGTGTGTGCGTGCGTGTGGTTGTTGGTTTTTTTTTTCTCCAATTCTCCATAATGTTAGGCATCTTTGGTCCTTTGGTGGACGTGAAACACATACGGTTCAATTGCGAAGTTTAAATGTTCATTAAATGTTGAAACAACTAACCTAAAAACAAAATTTGTTGGGTTTTTAAAAAAAAATAATAATCATTCCACACGAACGAGTGAGTGAGTTTAGTTTTGCGCCGCACTCAGCGGTCTGTAAATAATCGAATCTGGACCAGACAATCCAGTGATCAACAGCATGAGCATCGATCTGCGCAATTGGGAACCGATGACATGGGTCAAGCAAGCCAGCGAGCCTGACAACCCGATCCCGTTAGTCGCCTTTTACGACAAGCATGGGTTAATGAAGGCCAATATTCTAAGCCGGATCTTCACGGGTGGAGACAAGCATGGGTTACTGAAGGCCAATATTCTAACCCGGACCTTCACGGGTGGAGACAAGCATGGGTTACTGAAGGCCAATATTCTAACCCCAGCCTTCACGGGTGACGACAAGCATGGGTTACTGAAGGCCAATATTCTAACCCGGATCTTCACGGGTGGAGACAAGCATGGGTTACTGAAGGCCAATATTCTAACCCGGACCTTCACGGGTGGAGACAAGCATGGGTTACTGAAGGCCAATATTCTAACCCGGACCTTCACGGGTGGAGACAAGCATGGGTTACTGAAGGCCAATATTCTAACCCGGATCTTCACGGGCACATTCCACACGAGGCATACTTTTAATCAAACGTTCAATGTCAGCTTGGTTCATTCAAGTTCGTTGAGAGTGGTCGGTGATATCCCACATATCTCGTCCAAGGTTATCCCAAACATGTTTTTTTTGTTGTTTTTTTTTGTGTGTGTTGTGTGTAGTAGCTAAGTGGTTAATTAAAGCGTTCGCTCGTCACACCTAAGACCTGGGTTCGATTCCCTCTACAATGTTTGAACCCTATTTCTGGTGTCCCCCGCCGTGATATCGCTGAAAGCGGCGTAAAACTAAAATTCTACCTGACATGTTAGATGGGTGACACTTCTGTACTGAGTGTTTACTATAATTAGGTTGCTATGTTCTCCTGTTGGAGGTACTCAGTAACAATACCAGCCCTGTGCGCTCTTATCCTGAAAAACAAAACGATGTCCACGTCGGTGCGCAAATCTCACCACGTGTGCCTCCAGGATGTTGTCACGGTAGTACTGCCCAGTGACACGTCCAGGAATAACACGTATTTATTTTCAGCCAGTCACGGTGATTCAACCCTTCACCGTAACTGAGCCACCCCTAAAATGATCATTCTATCTAACGGTAACGACATGAAAACGATCATTCTATCTAACGGTAACGACATGAAAACGATCACTCTATCTAACGGTAACGGCATAAAACGACCATTCTGTCTAACGGTCTGTCTAACGGTAACGGCTCTATCTAACGGTAACGGCATAAAACGACCATTCTGTCTAACGGTAACGGCATGAAAACGACCATTCTGTCTAACGGTAACGGCATGAAAACGACCATTCTGTCTAACGGTAACGACATGAAAACGATCGCTCTATCTAACGGTAACGGCATAAAACGATCACTTTATCTAACGGTAACGGCATAAATTGACCATTCTGTCTAACGGTAACGGCATGAAAACGACCATTCTGTCTAACGGTAACGGCATGAAAACGACCATTCTGTCTAACGGTAACGGCATGAAAACGACCATTCTGTCTAACGGTAACGGCATGAAAACGACCATGCCGTCTAACGGTAACGGCATGAAAACGACCATACCGCCTAACGGTAACGGCATGAAAACGACCATTCTGTCTAACGGTAACGGCATGAAACGACCATGCCGTCTAACGATAACGGCATGAAAACGACCATGCTGTCTAACGGTTACGGCATGAAAGCGATCCTTCCGTGTCCTCCTTATTCCTCATGTTGCACATGTCAAGAAAGTCCAACGTCCACATTGATTCGCCCGAATACGGAACGTTGTCAACGACGACGTCTTGCAGTAATGTGACCGTGCGTCAATTGTGGGTTATCACGTGGACGTCGGGCATCCAGGTTGAAGGAAGGTTCTATCTGTGTAGCAGATTACGAATCGCCTGTCCACACATGCTACATGCTGTAACTCTGTATCTCATCTCCAAGTTGAGAGGCACCTTGACCGCGGTCGGTAACACAGCGTGGTTAAAGCGTCCACTCGTCACACCGAACACCCGGGTTCGATTTCCTGCATGGGTCAATGTGTGAAGCCCATTTCTGGTGTCCCCCGCCGTAATATTGCTGAAATATTGCTAAAAGCGGCGTAAAACCATACTCACTCACTCACTCTGATGAAAAGGTCTCGTGTGCCAATTGTCTCTCTTGGTCGACAAGCACAGTCATCAACGTTATTTTCTGATCATCAACGTTATTTTTATGTTTGATAACATGACTGTAATGTATGTATGTATTTATTTATTTATTTATTTTATTTATTTATTTATTTATTTATTTATTTATTTATTTATTTATTTATTTATTTATTTATTTATTTATTTATTTATTTATTTATTTATT
The DNA here is from genome assembly GCF_003918875.1 of Haliotis rubra. NCBI lineage: Eukaryota > Metazoa > Mollusca > Gastropoda > Lepetellida > Haliotidae > Haliotis > Haliotis rubra. The sequence continues at coordinate 300,894 of NW_025767263.1, read as the reverse complement.
TATTTATTTATTTATTTATTTATTTATTTATTTATTTATTTATTTATTTATTTATAGTAGGGGGATTAATTCCAGCATTTACTAAAACACTACTACGGGTAGTTTATAAAACAGAGGCAGTTGTTTCACCAGGCTGATCCTGAACAAGGCTTGTTTTCGACACACTTACAAACACAAACACCTGCTCAGTAAGTTTATAAGTTTATGTACCCCGCCTATTTTTATCACACATTTAGATATTTGCTTATTATTCTGTTCAAGGACATATCACAGTATGTATCACGAGTGGCCCTCGGCGTAATTTATATGGTACAATATTGTCTTTGTTTACACTTATAAATTACCTGGTAACCATAAATCTTGATTATTTATGGTATTGGTATCGGGATCTGAAGGTAACGCCTGTCTTTCTTCATGACAGATGGATTAATTCATCTGTAGGTATACGTCACGCTCGTGAACGCCCGGTGCTGTTCATTGGTCACGTACATTTAAATGCTTTTGTACAACCCGATTAAATGAACAAATTTTAATTCTATTTCACTCCAGTTTTAGACAGGATATTATATTATTTTATATATGGAATATCTGTAAATAGTTGGACACTTGGCTTTAGATACAACAAAGCGTTTATATGTGATGCAGGTACAATAAAAACTACAAATAAATAAATAAATAAGTAAATAAATAATCCGTTCTCTTCAAAACGTTTGGTTCTCAAATAATTCTTATGACTCAAAGGGATCCCTAAATTTAGTTCGTTGTAACCGAAGTTCATTATACGCATTTCGACTAAAATATACAGTTGGAAATAGGGACTGACTGACTGAATTTGGTTTTAAGCCGCTTTAAGCAATATTCCAGCAACATCACGGCGGGGGACACCAGAAATGGGCTTCACTCATTGTACCCATGTGGGGATTCGAACCCGGGTCTTCGGCGTGACGAGCCAACGCTTTAACCACTAGACTACCCCACCGTCCCTGGAGATGGGGCAAGTTCGTTACGTCCGTCAGTTGGTTATAAGCATACATTCGTTATAACCGTACTTTACTGTATGCAAACTTAAAAAGCGGTGTGGTGGAGAAGACTAGTTGTTAAGCGTTCGCTCGTCACGCTGAAGACCCGGGTTCGATTTCCCCACATGGGTACAATGTGTGAAGCTCATTTCTGGTGTCCCCCGCCGTGATGTTACTGGAATATTGCTAAAGGGGGCGTAAAAGTATATTCACTCACTATTCAGAAAGGTTTTCCAATCGTTGGGTTAAAACGTATGCTGGTACCTCATGACATGTGTTTTTCAATACTGACTGGGGCCGGGGAAGGTTGATAGGGGTAAACTTGATTCCAATAAACCACACACCTTTTGCCACGCCCATGGAAACAAATATGTTTTTAACTCATTTTAACCATCCTTGCGATACCCGTGAAAGTCTGGTTTAGAATTGGTCTTCAGTAACCCATACTTGTCGTAAGAGGCGACTAACGGAATAACGGGATCGGGTGGTCAGGATCACTGACTTGGTTGACACAAGTCATCGTATCCCAGCTGCGTAGATCGATGTTCATGCTGTTAATCACTGGATTGTCTGGTCCATACTCGTTTATTTACACACCGCTGTGCGGCGTTAAACAAACAAAACAACCAGCGAACCGTTTATGTGAACGTGATCCTGTGGACGTCAAGACTCCAGACACCTGTCAGCTGTTCTTCGGTACACCTTTGTGGCAAGACTCTTGAACTTATTACATTCCAGGTCAGAGTGTCTGAGGCGTGACCCAGAGTGACCCTGAGTGACCCAGTCACATGGTCCGGCGCCATTACCTCATTAATAACTGGCAGAGTTACCGGACTTGGCAGATGTCTCGACAGGTCCAAGACCTATACATGTACAGACTTCAACCACTAGGCTATCCCGCCGGCCAGTATACTTGAAGAATAAAGTTTTGTCCTATTGAACTAGAGAGCCAGGGCTATGTAGCTCATCTACGTTTTACTGCAATATTTTGAACTATTGGTTTAAAACATACACAGAAAAACAATACAAAAACACCATATCCTGGTTTAACATATTTGCTGTTCGTAGGGGCTTACTGGGTGGGTGGATGGGGGGGCGCCTAGCCTAGTGGTTAAAGTGTTTACCCGTCATGCTGAAGACCCGGGTTCGATTCCCCACATGGGTACAAAGTTTGAAGCCCATTTCTGGTGTCCCCCCGCCGTGATATTGCTGGAATATTGCTAACAGCTTCGTAAAACCAAACTCACTCACTCACTCACGCACTTGTAACATTATATAGTGAACTCGTGGAATAAAATAAACTCACTCACTCACTCACTCTTGCTCGGCATGTTGTGTAGCCACAGACCACCGATGATAGCTATGAAACGTTTAGTTTTCTTCGACACGTGGGGCGGTGGGGTAGCCTAATGGTTAAAGCGTTGGCTCGTCAGGCAGAAGACCCGGATTCGAATCCCCACATGGGCACAATGTGTGAAGCCCATTTCTGGTGTCCCCCGCTGTGTTGTTGCTGGAATATTGCTAAAAGCGGAGTAAAACCAAACTCAGTCAGTCAGTCAGTCTTCGACACGTTGTCCAATTTGACAGATGATCTCAACATCTGATTTCAAAATTTCATTTAACTGTCCGTGTCGACTTAGAGAATATCAACTCTTCTTGGTCAGCCATTGTAACGGTTGTGGAGTTAGTTACAGGTAGCGTAATTACGCTGAAAGTTTCCAGCAGCTCACACGCACGTTCCCTGCACCGCGTCAGAACAAGATGCTGATTGTACGAAGACACATTCAGCACCGATATTCTTTCAAATGCGTGTAAAAGTATGTACGTGTGTATATGTGTGCTATACCTCGCTCTGTCTGTGTGCTTGCGTCTGACGGTGTGAGTGTGTGTGTTTAAGTGCTGCGTACGTGCGTGTGCTATATATACTATTCACACTTTGCTAAGGATCAAATAATGGATTCAACAGAAAACTATGATGTGGGGCCAAATTTGGTTAAAATGTCTTACTGTAAGCATGGACCCTAGGTTTCAGTATGTCACTGCATCTTGTGGATCCCATACCTGCTATTGACAGGCGTCGTGTACTTGACACAGACTCGTTCCATGTTGGCTGATTGGTGCCATGAAAACCATTTTAGTTTAAACATATTTTATTGTCCAAAAGACAAGATTAGGCACAAGTGCACCTCTTATGGCCGCCTTCTTCATTTCACCATTGTTATGGTTACTCATGTATCACGTGCATAAGGTTAGATTAAAGTGACTGTTTGCCTAAAGATGAGTTACCATATTATTATTTATCCAGTTTCAAGTGGATACAATTTCAAATTATGAATCTACGTTTAAGTAAAGTTGTAAATATTTGTAGCAAAGTGAGTAGTGTGTGTGTGTGTGTGTGTGTGTGTGTGTGTGTGTGTGTGTGTGTGTGTGTGTGTGTGTGTGTGTGTGTTTGTTTGTTTAGTGAGTAGTGATGATGTACGTGATCAGCGCTGAAAATTGTGTGTTTGGATCAAAATGTGTTCCCCAAGTTTCATATGAAGTAATCTGCAAGGAATTCATACTTTTATTGTTTAATTCACATAAACCACGAGTCTTTCACAACCAAATACTTCAGACCAAGGATCCAAGGATTAATAGCCGGATGTTTCTTTGTTAAAACTTTAAAAGTTTGCAGTCTATCATCGGGACATTACTCACAGACGTAGTCGGAGAATGAGCTGAATTCACGGACGCTGTTTTGTATTGATGCCCTTGCGGCTCAAGGCCACCCGTCGGTTCACGTCTGAGGCCATCATCTCGCGAGACCTGAACGGCGCCCTCGATATCTACGAAGCCCCTAACAATATGTATTGTGTCTCGATTCAGTGGAGTTGTGAGTCAATAAATCGTGAAAATGAAATGCTTGAACGAGCGTGGTGGACAGGGGCGTGTTTATTGTTTAGTGTAATATATTGTGTCTGGTGGTCATCTGAGGAAATATTCTGGGTTTGAGTGACATGATCAAAGAAACTTCCAGACATCTTCGCATCTGATGGCAACTTTGACATAACTAATGGTGGGGCGTGCCGGTGGGTGGGAGGCAATTATTGTGTGACACAAATATGTCTGTCATATTCATGTCCAAAATGAAGAAAGCGGCCAGTAGTTGAACGAGTGAGTGGTTGAGTAAGTGAGTGTTTGAATGAGTGTGTGAGTTGTTCGGCGAGTGAGTGAGTGAGTCTGTGTTTGAGTGAGAGTACAAACAGTACTTTTGGTTTGTTGTTTAACGCCGCACTCAGCAATGTCCCAGCTATGTGGCGGCAATCTGGACCAGACAATCCAGTGACTGACACCACGAGCATCGATCTACCCAATTGGGATACGATGACATGTATTAAGCCTACCATCCGATCCAGTTAGTCGCCTCCTACGACAAGCACCGATAAAGGCCGATTCTAACCAGATGCGGGACGGTGGGGTAGCCTAGTGGTTAAAGCGTTGGCTCTTCGCGCCGAAGACCCGGGTTCGAATCCCCACATGGGTACAATGTGTGAAGCCCATTTTCTGGTGTCCCCCGCCGTGATGTAGCGGAGTAAATCCAAACTCAGTCAGTCAGTCAATCAGTCAGTCTAACCAGATGCAGGCAGTAAAGGAGACGAGGGTTCCGGTCCACAAGACGTTAGTAGCACGACGACATTCTTAAGCATATGATAAACTATAGACTTACGATATGTCGTAACGTTACGAACGCTCTTTAGATTGGAACCCAGACAATCTTTTCAATATTCAGGAACAATAAATATACTTTTAAATGCCATCATACACACGCCACCCCAACCAAGCCCAACTTCTCATAGTGAAGCATAAACTATAATGTAAATCAACGAGCGTGCTACAAGCCGTATTTCCCCCAATCTTTGCACAATGACCCCATCACTGTCTTACACAGTGGAACGGATCTAAGACGTCATTGTGAGAAACACTGACGTGCAGGGGTGTCCCTGTCAACGACAACGATGCCAATCCAGTATATATGGACACTTTGTCAAAACTCTGGGGCATACGTTTATCTCAACATTTATCTCTACAGAGTTGTTCTGACATGCTCCGGCAAGTTCTGAATGTGAATGACCGAATGATTCCGAGGACCTTCCGAGGACCTTCCGAGGATCTTCCGACTTCTGTAGAACATACGAGGGTCGATCAAGAAGTACGTAGCCTACCTATATTCTCGATGTCCAATGTTTGACAAGCTTCAATTATATTTTGAAGGAATCGTTAGCAAAGCTATATCCAAAATTTCACATGTGTGGGTAATGTGGTTAACCAGATATTTGTCATCACAACACATTGGGGTATAATATTTCTAACAAAATTGCAGAAAATGAATTACAATTTGTCTTTTGGTACCTCTTAGATAACGGAATGCCTTCAGATAATGTCAAATAAAATATGTTCAGTATAGTATTGGATGACTTCCCGTCATGATCAACATTCAAAGATTTGGATTGCCTGATTTATTTTTAGTCGGGGGCTATTTTTTAAGGACACTCCCTTTTTTTTCTTTCAAAAACATTGTGTCCAGATATTCAAGCTGGCACTGTTTACAATATACACTACACACCAAAAGAAATGTTACCCTCCTACCTTTATGAATTACTTAAAATATGTTAGAAGGAATTAGTTTACAAGAAAGCTTAACAACACAGCTTTATGCAAATCACGGAAACAATTCTGAAATGCATTCATATTTAGGTGAAATGCATCTTTTTCAAAAGAGTAGAATTGTCCTATTTCCGTCCTAGCTGAAATAAACCAATAACAGTGATTTTGATGTCCAAAAGAAAGGTTGAAATTAAATCCTGCTTTGGAACAAAGATAAACCATTTAAAGTCCCCATTTTTCAACTATTAAAACAAGAAACAACTGTTGTAGAGTGTGTAAAATTGTAAAATAATCATTCCTATGACTTCAGCCTTTTAAAACATTTTCTGCTGATTTGCATTAGTGAAAACAAGTAGAACGTGTCTTTGAAATGTTTAGGAATATCTACAGTGAGCTTTGTTAACATTTTTGCTTGCTAAGTAACATTTTTCCATTTTCTGTTTACACATAGCGATATCAATCGCCAAAACGCAGCAATATTCAAGCAGTATTTGCATCCATTTCATATGTAGAATGATTCTATAGGGTATGAAAAGCCTATGAGAGTATGAGAGCCTAGAAAAGAAGATACGATACACAAGCACGAGAGATATGCCACGATTAACGGCTGAAGAGAGAGGAGCCAATGGGATGTTGCAGGTGGGGGTCGACATAAATTTCTGTTGCCAACGCCCTCGGATGCCACCGTATCACGGTTATAAGACTTATTCAGCGCTTCAGACAGACTAGGGTCACCGTAGACTGACCAAGAAGTGGGCGTCCACGCATCACAACGCCAGCTGAAGATAGGTACCTCCGTCATTATGGAAGGAGAGTAACGTTTCTTTTGGCGTTTAGTGTATTGTGAGCTGACACTTGTGTGACCATTCAGTATTTAGTTTGAACCCTTGGCATCATGTATGCATATGTGAAAACGTTAGAATAAGCTATGCCCTTGTGATTACGTCATCTGAAAGGGGGATAGGTAGTGTCTCCAAAACAAGCTCTTTCAGTCAACATGACTTGGGGGGAGTCACTTTAACAAGCGATTGTAATTTCAAATTGCTTATTTATGAACTTTAATATCTAAGCGTGATTCTGGGGGACTTCTATCAATCTCAAACACACAAAATATTTCTTGCATATTTTGTTTCCTGAAGTTTTTTATGCATTTATTGTAGATTTTGCGGGGTTTTTAGGGTACCAAGATAAAAGGTCAAACAAAATGGGGATCGTGAGACTGGAACATAGCAAAACCAAATTGCTTGAGCTCGACAGATAATATGTACAATAATATCTGCATTTGTGTCGTTTTCTTGGTGATTCTACAGACTTTTTGATCGCCCCTCGTACATTTCATAAAACAATAATTCCAGTTCTTTTCCCATCAACAGTTCAGTCCTGGGAAGTAGGAGACTTCAGGTCACCGTTGGGAATTAAAAAAAAATGTCATTCAACAAATCAGGCTGTGTCTGTGTCTAGTGCAATCCCTCAAGTACATCTCCCGTTGATCTTACCAACTTGTCATTCGTAACTACTCGCCCCTTTCCGTGACCTATAAAAAGACCTGTATAGTACGCCATTATTGCCAAGAATCGTGGCAAACCAATCAAATCGCGCGTAGTATAACGCATTTCAAAGAATGACAATGGCGGCACCGTCGAACATTTAAACTTCGCTAAATATGCAAAGCACAATTTAAACATAAACTTTGAGTCAAAGGATCAGCAACTTTCAACACTGAAATATATTTGACGAATGACTGTATGGCTGTTTTTACCACGGGAAATAGGATATTTCAGGAGTAGCCATATTTGGAAACATTCGTGACCAACTCGTGTTATTCCGGGACAAGCCGAATAGCTCTTCTTGGAGGTTACGGAAAGGGGCGAGTGGTGACGAATGAGACAGAGCCCAGTCGTGAACATGACCACGCGAGGGGTAGGAGTCGCCATCCGGCTTGCCGGAATGACACGGGTAGTTACGAATGCCTACTTATGCGGCATTCGTCAACACTCGCCCATTTCGCTAACCAGCTGCAGTATCCGTGAAGATCCAGGTTAGAATTGGTCTTCAGCAACCCCTGACTGTCGAAAGAGAAAGCTTAAACCACTAAGCTATCCCTAAAAAGGAAAAGCAAGCATTCGTTGCTGAATTACGAGAGTATCGCGAGGAATTTACGAGCTCGTGAAAGCCATCTTGTCTCCTGCAACTACCGAGCGCAAATATATGGCTCCATGGCATCGGCAGATCTCTAATTAAATAATAGTCCATGTCGCACCTGCAGAACATAAAACAGTCTGTCATGCCATGTGTGCTGGAACGTGATTGACAAGTCTTTGTTTCTAATTCACTGCTGAATGGAATTTCCCAGACTCGATATTTCAACAAATTCTTGGCAAACTTGCTTAAATACATGACATTGCATTTGAGACCAATCTCCCAGAGCTCCAACGTTTTATTGGGGTGGTTGGGTAGCTTAGTGGTTAAAGGTTTCGCTCGTCACGCCGAAGACCCGGGTTCGATTCTCCATATTGGTACAATGTGTGAAGCTCATTTTCTGGTGTCCCCCGCCTTGATATTGCTGGAATATTGCTAAAAGCGGCGTAAGACTAAACTCACTCACTCACTCACTCATGTGGGAGGACCGTCTCCAGTGATGTAGGGTGTCGCTTCCTAAGGGGCACAACGCACATACAGACTCCTAGTTATCAAAGCAAATATAGGTCTTGCTTTTACATCGTTTTCATTTCTGGTGTGCCCCGCCGTGATGTTGCTGGAATATTGCTAAAAGCGGCGTAAAACCAAACTCAGTCAGTCAGTTTTACATCGTTTTAGCCTATTTTCTGTTTAATTTTCTGCTTTTTTATTGAATTATATTTATTTTTTAAATTTTTATTAAAAAAATCCAAAACAACATTTAGTTACTTGATGTTCTAATCAACGTAACAAAGGAGAGGATCCTGTCATTTCATCTATATATCTGAAAACGATGAATACATTTTTTGTATAGTAACTATAAATTTACAGTATGCCTATTTATATTTATGATAGTTCAACTTGAATTAATGTGTTGGGCGCAAATAGTCCCTACCCCTGATCCAAGTCGCCCTTAGACTATACCACCGCCACAATCTGATTATTATATTAAAGAGTGAGTGAGTGATTTGGGTTTAAAGCCACTTTTCACTAGAGACTTGGGGAAACCTCGAAGAGATACAGGTCTCTGAGCTCACCACCGCTGATAAACATGAAAACATGAGCGGGATTCGAACCCGCATTCAAAGGTTTCCTGGCGTGCCCATGGGAGGTAACTCTTCTTAGTCCGGAGGGTACACAGTTACTATAGGAGTTACAATCATCTTAGCGCTACGATCGCTTTGAGGAACGGGGCCCTGGCGACCAAAACATCACGTGACAATTTCGTTGACTACGATTGCTTGTTTCTGAACAACACGAGTCTGACAACACTTCACACGCCAAGCTCGAGTTTGACAACACCGAAAGTTTGATGGAAAAGTTGGTGAGAATAGAGACCGGTCCTATTTCTCGACAACAGTTTGATAACTCTGAAATAGGTGTTGGTGGCGAGTTGGTGGAATGTTCACACTCTCAAACTCGAGTTTGATAACATGTGCTGTATATGTGCTGTATGTGCTTAACTTGTTGGAGTGGCATTTAGAAGTTGGTCTTCACACATTGTACCCATGTGGGGAATCAAACCCGGGTCTTCTACGTGACGAGCGAACACTTTAACCACTAGGCTACCCTACGCCCCCTAACATGAAGGTGACACGCTGTCATCTAACAGAAATGCCGAGCAAAGCGACCTTAAACCTGCTCGCTTCTAGAAAACAATTAAGCCAGTTACATGATTCCCCTCGTCCAATACTCGTGTTACTTTCAGGAGTGTACTTGAAAGAGTATTTTTTCCGGTCAATTTAACTTTTTTATCTCTAAATCTTTGCTGGAGCGTAAGAGCCTGCCCGCGAGTGATCTACCGCTAACAGACGCAAGTTCACTCACGACATCGTCGGCGGTGACGTGTGCGACATTATCGACCTCTGTGTCTTGAAGAACACCCACAGACATGTTTCCCAATATAGTACCAAGGGCGACCGAAATGAAGCCTTACTGGGTGTGAGAGAATGAGTATGGTTTTACGCCGCTTTTAGCAATATTCCAGCAATATCACGGCGGGGACACCAGAAATGGACTTCACACATTGTACTCATGTGGGGAATCGAACCCGGTTTTCGGCGTGACGAGCGAACGCTTTAACCAATAGGCTACCCCACCGCCCCTTACTGGAAAGGAAAATATCTCACAACTGTATTTGTGATCCCTCTGTTCAAGTCCGCCAGGGGGCGATGGGGTAGATTAGTGGTTAAAGCGTTCGCTCGACACGCTGATCCGGGTTCGATTCCTCACGTGGGTACAATGTGTGAAGCCCATTTCTGGTGGAATATTGCTAAAAGCGGCGTAACAATTTACTCACTCACTCAAGTCAGTCATTGAACATTTATCGAGAAAGGTTCTATAACTCCCCGCCAGGTGGCAGGTCGGGTTAGTGAGTGAGTGAGTGGCTGGATGGTATATAGAGTGAGTGAGTGACTGGCATGGTAGGTTACTGAGTGAGTGAGTGAGTGGCTGGATGGTATATAGAGTGAGTGAGTGACTGGCATGGTAGGTTACTGAGTGAGTGAGTGGCTGGATGGTATATAGAGTGAGTGAGTGACTGGCATGGTAGGTTACTGAGTGAGTGAGTGGCTGGATGGTATATAGAGTGAGTGAGTGACTGGCATGGTAGGTTACTGAGCAGCGAGTGAGTGACTGGATGGTATATAGAGTGAGTGAGTGACTGGCATGGTAGGTTACTGAGTGAGTGAGTGACTGGATGGTATATAGTGTGAGTGAGTGACTGGCATGGTAGGTTACTGAGTGAGTGAGTGACTGGATGGTATATAGAGTGAGTGAGTGACTGGCATGGTAGGTTATTGAGCGAGTGAGTGAGTGAGTGTGGGAGTGTCGACTTGATATACATGACGGCGTGACAGCATGGTTCAGGAGAACCAGAAATGGTGCTGCTGACGTTTACCATTTTAAGTAACAGGATCATAATCGGAGCCAACTGAGGAATCAAAACAGGACCAAAGCTTGACTAAGTGAATGTAACCCCGTCTGGAGCATTCCGGCATCGAGTGAGTGAGTGAGTGAGTTTGATTTTACGCCGCTTTTAGCAATATTCTAGCAATATCACGGCGGGGGACACCAGAAATGGGCTTCACACATTTTACCCATGTGGGGAATCGAACCCGGGCCTTCGGCGTGACGAGCGAACGCTTTACCCACTAGGCTACCCCACCGCCCCCATTCCGGCATCGAATCTTGCAAGGGTATTTCATTTCTCCTCAAAACATCTTAGCCAATTAGCCTGGTATTGCGATACAATCAAGACATCTACACATGTATATATTTTGCAGGGACAAACGACTCGTAACATATGTGAGCTGTGGGGTAGCCCAGCGGTTAAAGCGTTCGCTCGTCACGCAGAAAGCCGGGTTCGATTCCTCACATTGGTACAGTGTGTGAAGCCCATTTCTGCTGTCCCGAGCCGTGATATTGCTGGAATATTGCTAACAGCGGCGTAAAACCATACTTACTTACTCGCAACATATGTTATGTTTGGGATTGCATTTCCTCAGCACAAAGTGTATTGTAGAAGTGACATTGTGTATACATGACATGGCTTAAGTCTGGATTCACATAGCGAGTCCTTTCAAGTATACTTTGATAAACGTAACGAAAAGTAAAAAATACCAAAGCAAAAAAAATAGATAAAAGCGAATCGTATATACATGTAATTATACTGGACAAAATAAGTTAGGGATATTGGTATATTTTTATGATACATATTTTATCAGTGTGTCATTGGATAAATAGATCATTATTCATAATTTCAAAATTTACATATTTCCCTCACTATTTTTGTCCTGTATATAGATGAAACAGTATTTATTAGAGGACTTAAGGTACGTGTATATTCTTCGTGAGATTGGCGAGCGACGTTACGGGGTTGATTCAAGGCTACCCAGTGCATCCCGTCACCATCTACTTATACACACGGTGACCTTAGACCGTGCATGTAGCCGAAGTGTTGAGATTAACCGAACATATGTGGTTAAGGAAATCAAAGGGAAGATAACTTTGTTCGCATCCATCACTGTCAATGTAAAACACGTGTCGTGACATGTTCCTGTAATGGGACAATTTGTCCTCTAGGAAACATATCATACTTGACCTTATATTTCATATACTGAGAAAGTGAGCGTGATAGATTCCTGGTGATTACTGTACTGTATCGTAATGACACTGTTAAAATGTTTAATAAACCGACGTCATTATGTTTTGTGTTTATGGACGCAGAGATCTTATGAAAAGGTCTCTAATGGAAGTATTAAAGTGAAGTACAGGTGTGCGCACTTTGTAAATCTTGGTTAGTGACGTTTATAGCTTCACAAAGGTAAGAAAATATTAAAATCAATTCTTACGTCATCAATACCAGTTTGACTGGGGCGGTGGGTAGCCTTGTGGTTAAAGTATCCGCTCGTCACACCGAAGACCCGAGTTCGATTCCCCATATTGGTACAATGTGTGAAGCCCATTTCTGGTGTCCCCGCCGTGATATTGCTGGACCATTGCTACAAGTGGCGTAAAACCATACTCACTCACTCACTAGTTTCACTGCTCTTTTTTCAATAACAGATAAACAGTAAATAACAATGCGAAGGCACCCTAACACAACACGAGGCGCACCGCTTTTTATAATCATAAAAATACTCCATGGCCCATATTTTCGGCCACCAATGTTTAATCATTGCCTGGTCCAGACTCGATTATTTTCTGATCGCAGTCATGTACCAGGTTATAGCGATGTCAAGACAAACAACACTACGCCAAAGCGAATACCTTATATATTTGGGGGCGGTCGGGTAGCCTAGTGGTTAAAGTGTTCTATCATCACGCCGATGACACGGGTTCGACTCCCCTCATGGGTACAATGTGTGAATTCCATTTTAGCAATATTCCAGCAATATCACGGCGGGGGACACCAGAAATGGGCTTCAAACATTGTACCCATGTGGCGAATCGAACCCGGGTCTTCAGCGTGACGAGCCAACGCTTTAACCACTAGGCTACCCCACCGCCCCCACTATATCTGAGAAAGTATAATCCCCAAAGCATAACACGTTACATTCCACTCCTTTCTAGATGGCTTCGTGAATTCATTGCTGTTTGACGTGATCTCGACTACCTCAATATTATTTTGAAGCCGCTTCGGTTAAGTTAGTTAGTTGGCGATTTGGTTTCTCTCTCTGATAGCGTAGGATCGAATCGCGGATCTTATTTAAAGGAACCATAGGAATAGTAGGTATTAATGGTAAGCATTTGTTTGTTTGAAAATTAGAGCGGACTGGAGATGAGTGATGATGACATTGTGCTTTCACCAGAGATATACAGAAACATACGGTCAGTCTTACAGAACGTTAGGCGCCTGTAAAGATCCGGGTTAGAATCGGTCTTCAGCAACCCATGCTTGTCGTAAGAGGCGACTAACGGGATCGGGTGGTCAGGCTCGCTGACTTGGTTGACACATGTCATCGTATCTCAGTTGCGTAGATTGATGCTCATGCTGTTGATCACTGGATTGTTTGGTCCAGACTCGATTATTTACAGACCGCCGCCATATAGCTGAAATATTTGCTGAGAGCGGCGTTAAACACCAAATATACCAAAACAGAACGTAAGGCGATAACTTGAGATTTGAGGATATTTTATGAACGCTTCCGAACCTTCTGCACACATGTAGCTGTACTTTGAAACGACACAGATTGTGTTTATTTTGGTTTTATCTGAAAAATTCGATTTACGCAAAATTCTAACTTTAAAATGAGATTTCTTATACTCTGGGGGTCACAAACCTGGATGAATGTCTAAACCACTCACCCACTAGATTGTAGACTACCAGTTGTCCGACTTCCATTTTTGTGGAAGCTGTGGTGGCTCAGTGGGTTAGATGGCTGACTTTGACTGCAGGCGATTAGGTGCCTCACTCTGAGGGCGTGGATTCAAATCCCGGACGGGACTCAACCCAACCCAACCCAAGTACAAGAATCTGTAGTCTACCGAGAAAGTTTAACGCCAAAGATAACATTTGTGATATTCCGTTCGTTGTTTAACACCGTAGTCAGCAATATTCCAACGACATGACGGCCGGTATGTAAGTAATAAAGTCTGGACCAGTTCATGAAGCGTATGGACAACGACAACGTCAAGATAACATGAATAATTTATCGATATCTCACCTCCTAATTTGATATAACATCACAAAATACTGTGCTTTCCTTTGCCAAAAATCTGATTGTGTTAATCTAGACTGTGAGACTGGCTAAATGAGTGAGTGTGGCTTAATGGTTGAAGCATCCGCTCGTCACGCCGAAGACCCGGGTTCGATTCCCAACATGGACACAATGTGTGAAGCCCATTTCTGGTGTCCTCCGATGCGACATGCTTGAATATTGCTAAAGGCGACGTAAAACTAAACTCACTCACTCTCCATGGGCTAGAATTATAGAACCGATATTAGTACATTAGCCTCAGTCACTCACCTCATTTAAGTGGGATAGTCCAGTGGTTAATGTGTCTTCTCGTCACGCCGAAAGTCCCGGTTCGCATCCCACATTGGTACAATGTGTGAAGCCCGTTTCACGATGTTGCTGGAATATCGCTAAAGACGGTGTAAAACTAAACTCACTCACTCACCTGACTAAAGCACATGGTTTCCTTGTCTGTTCATATAATGATGTAGGTTCAGCTGAAGATACTTAATAATGGTGCTTTCGAATAACAAACACAAAATGATGGTTGATTGTCTATTTGCTCTTCATATTTCCAACCTGTGAAGATCCGGGTTAGAATATTGATCTTCAGCAACCCATGCTTGTCGTAAGAGGCGACTAACGGGATCGGGTGGTCAGGCTCGTTGACTTGGTGAACACATGTCATTGGTTCCCAATTGCGCAGATCGATGCTCATGCTGTTGATCACTGGATTGTTTGGTCCAGACTCGATTATGTACAGACCGCCGCCATATAGCTGGAATATTGCTGAGTGCGGCGTAAAGCTAAACTCACTCACTCATTTGTTTCACACACATCGTCGTATCCCAGTTACGTAGATTGATGCTCATGCTGTTGATCACTGGAGTGTTTGGTCCAGACTCGATTATTTACAGACCGCCGCCATATAGCTGGAATATTGCTGAGTGCGGCGTAAAACTAAACTCCCTCACTTGGTTCACACACATCAGCGTATCCCAATTACGTAGATTGATGCTCATGCTGTTGATCACTGGATTGTTTGGTCCAAACTCGATTATTTACAGACCGCCGCCACATAGCTGGAATACTGCTGAGTGCGGCGTAAAACTTAACTCACTCACTCACTTGGTTCACACACATAATCGCATCCCAATTACGTAGATTGATGCTCATGGTGTTTATCATTGGATTGTTTGGTCCAGACTCGATTATTTACAGACCGCCGCCATATAGCTGGAATATTGCTGAGTGCGGCGTAAAACTAAACTCCCTCACTTGGTTCACACACATCAGCGTATCCCAATTACGTAGATTGATGCTCATGCTGTTGATCACTGGATTGTTTGGTCCAAACTCGATTATTTACAGACCGCCGCCACATAGCTGGAATACTGCTGAGTGCGGCGTAAAACTTAACTCACTCACTCACTTGGTTCACACACATAATCGCATCCCAATTACGTAGATTGATGCTCATGGTGTTTATCACTGGATTGTTTGGTCCAGACTCGATTGTTTACAGACCGCCGCCATATAGCTGGAATATTGCTGAGTGCGGCGTAAAACAACATCCAGAACCATTGTTTTGTACGAATAATATGCAAACAACGTTCATGGCTTATAACAGTAAGCGTACCAACACATTCTGTATGACAGTAGTAAAGAATTTAGTAGTTCATCAATATATTTTTATCCTTCCATACTGCTGCAAATGCCTCTCAAAGAACTTAGACTACGTTCAACACTAAACCATGGAAATTTTAACATCAGACTGCCCAAAAAGTATCAGTCCACCATTTGCCTGATGCAAAAGCAAAATTCACGGAGTGATTTTTTTAAAGGTTATGGGACCTTAGTGGTGGGCTTGAAAGGAACAAGGGAGATAACTCCGATCGCCTCTAGTGCTTGTTTAGAGCTGATGCTATGAGTGTAATGATATGAAGTAGAGTCTAACCATTCTGATTCCGGAACAAGCCGGACACCACCACTACATGCTGGATGGCTATATAGTTATGTATAGTTTCAGGTCTTCTCAATAAACAGACACCACCACTACATGCAGGGTGGCTATATAGTTGTGTATAGTTTCAGGCCTTCTCAATAAACAGACACCACCACTACATGCAGGGTGGCTATATAGTTATGTATAGTTTCAGGTCTTCTCAATAAACAGACACCACCACTACATGCTGGATGGCTATATAGTTATGTATAGTTTCAGGTCTTCTCAATAAACAGACACCACCACTACATGCTGGATGGCTATATAGTTATGTATAGTTTCAGGTCTTCTCAATAAACAGACACCACCACTACATGCTGGATGGCTATATAGTTATGTATAGTTTCAGGTCTTCTCAATAAACAGACACCACCACTACATGCAGGGTGGCTATATAGTTGTGTATAGTTTCAGGCCTTCTCAATAAACAGACACCACCACTACATGCTGGGTGGCTATATAGTTATGTATAGTTTCAGGTCTTCTCAATAAACAGACACCACCACTACATGCTGGATGGCTATATAGTTATGTATAGTTTCAGGCCTTCTCAATAAACAGACACCACCACTACATGCTGGATGGCTATATAGTTATGTATAGTTTCAGGTCTTCTCAATAAACAGACACCACCTCTACATGCTGGATGGCTATATAGTTATGTATAGTATAGTCTTCTCAATTCTACATGCTGGATCTTCTCAATAAACAGACACCACCACTACATGCTGGATGGCTATATAGTTATGTATAGTTTCAGGTCTTCTCAATAAACAGACACCACCACTACATGCTGGATGGCTATATAGTTATGTATAGTTTCAGGTCTTCTCAATAAACAGACACCACCACTACATGCTGGATGGCTATATAGTTATGTATAGTTTCAGGCCTTATCAATAAACAGACACCACCACTACATGCTGGATGGCTATATAGTTATGTATAGTTTCAGGCCTTCTCAATAAACAGACACCACCACTACATGCAGGGTGGTTATATATACTAGCCACATAAAGAAACTGTGCATTGTCAAAATATTATCCCAGTTGATAAGTACGATAACAATGTCAAAGGTACATATAAAATTTAATGGAGGGATCATGAGACCATAACAAGTCGGGAGATTTTCAATTGAAAAGTCAATGACAATGACGTCACGAGTCCACAAGTGGGACAGGGGTCAAACGACCATGTCACAAGCTCAATAACGTGTATGTCCACCATGGGCATTGAGAACAGCAGTGCATCGACGACGCATAGAGCCTATCAAACGTGCAAGGAAGGCTTGTCGGATGTCACGCCAGATTCTCTCAAGTTCTGTTTCAAGGTCAAGGACGTTATCTGGCGGATGAGGAAGACGGCGTAGACGTTGATCCATCTCGTCCCAAACATGCTCTATCGGGGAGAGATCCGGTGAATTTGCAGGCCAAGGCAGTAAGTCAACTTTGTGGTGTTGCAAGAAATCCATAGCAACCCTTGCCGTATGAGGGCGGGCATTGTTCTGTTGGAATGTTAACCCAGGGCCATGACGTTGCAGAAAAGGAATTGCCACAGGTCGAAGAATCTGATCCCTGTAGCCCACACCAGTTAAGTTGCCCTGAACAATCACCAAAGGAGTTCTTTGGCGTGCTGTTATTCCAACCCAAATCATCACGGAACCACCACCAAAGCGATTCCTCTCCAAGACACAGGCCTGTGCATAACGTTCTCCCACGCGTCTATAGGCACGTTGACGTCCATCACTATTGGAAATGTTAAACCTGGACTCATCTGTAAAAACAACATTTCTCCACCAAAACCAGGGTGTGCGGACATGATTTCGGCACCACATTCGGCGAGCTTGTCGATGACGTTGTGTCAGGATAGGCCGTATGGCGGGACGTCGTGGTCTGATCCCGTGATGACGTAAACGTTGACGAACTGTGTTGGGGTGGATACGGTGAAGTCCTGGGATGGTTCGGGCAGTCAACACTGCAGTCTGAAACCTGTGGCGAAGATGGGTCACCCTTATCCATCTGTCCTGTCTTGGCGTTGTTACACGTGGACGTATCGTTTCAATAGCCGTTTAATTTTTTGAACGATCGCAAGGGCAGGGGTTGAGCTTTCCAAAGTGACAGTATTGTGTGTCATTCATTTGTTCTGTTTCTCTTTCCCGGAATGCACGTGCAACAACGTATTGCACGTCTCAAGGACGAACCCACTGACGTCACGGAACGTGGCACATGCATGCATGTTGGATACATGTCGCTAATCCCTGAGTTTACATCCTTATGTGTCTACACTATAGTTATGTATAGTTTCAGGTCTTCTCAATGAACAATGTCTGACACCAGCCCCGCAGTGCTAGGTCACCTCTGTCATTCTGTACATTAGCACTGGCACCATGGTCCAACAGCAGAGCCACCAACCGGCGGTAAACCTCTGTGTTGGAAGATGCTGTTGAAAAGGCCGCAATCTGTCTTTCTTCCGGTGACTTGAAGTCCAAAACAGAGACGTCCAGATCTTGGTTTAGCACTGCAGTATTTCTGGCAACCGAACACAACAGATGTAGCGGAGTGTTGCCTGCGATGTCCCTGCTCACAACATCAGCGCCGTGTCCAATCAGTGAGCACATATCCCAACATCGGGCACTTGACCAAAGCACAACACAACCTGATGGGACAAGGCAGTGTGTAAAGGGGTCCAGCCTTGGACATTTCTCAAATTTACATCAGCTCCTCTTCCCAAAAGGGCATCAACAATTTCTTTGAATCCCCTCGCTGCTGCATGATGCAAAGATGTGTCCCCTCGTGGTTTTGTCTGTTCACGTCAGCCTGTGCATTCAGCAGGAGGTCAACACAATCCAAAGACATTCCCCAATCTCCAGTCTCAAACGTCCTGTTGCCTTTCACATAAGCCCTTTGGTTGTATACCCGGTCGCCAAACCGACGATCTTTCTCTGTTAGTATATCGAGACACCATTTCGAACCCCTTCCTGATGCTATGTGAAGTGGTGTATCACCATTTCTATTTTGTATATTCACATCACATCCACTCTTCAGCAAGACTCCCAAGGATTTCTTGGATACACCCCAAGCTTCTAAAAAAGACATACATTTACGCCAGTATAATCCTTCGCCAATTCTTCTGCAAGTTCTCCTTTCCTCTGTTCCACATTGCTGCCAGTTCCATCTTGAAATAACACATCAGCACCGTCATCGTCTCCAGATCCAAGGTCAGCTGCTGTATAAACTTGACTTCTGCTTAAAGTGTGCGGGACATCGTGGTAAGACGCCTCGACAGCCTGATACCAGGCTCCTACTATCAATGTTATATGGAGCAATGTGTCGCCGTTACTATTCTGTACATTCACATCAGCTCCAGCTTCAATGAACTTTTCGACAGTGTAAGTGGACCCACGGGCTGCTGCTGTCAACATAGGTGTCTCACCTTTGTTGTTGCGCAGATTTATATCTGCTCCGACCTTTAACAATTTATCCACACCTGCTCCAGCAGGCGTGAACAAACAACCTGCGTGAAGCGGCGTATTTCCTTCATCATCCTGTGCATTCACATCAGCACCAATATTTATCACTGCATCAAGTGTCGGTCGAAAAACAGAAGCAGGAATGCTGAATGAAGAAGCGTACGCCCTCTGTTATCTCGTGCGTTAACAGAAAGCCCAGCTTTAACTAACGCATAGAGGCACTCTTCACTGCCACCGTGAGTAACTCCGTAAATAGACGTCTCCCCTTTATTATTGCACAGGTTAACATCCGCTCCATATTTCAGCAAAAGTTCTAGACAGCTTTTCGTCTTGTTTCGTGCAGCTTTGTGAAGTGCTGTGTACCCTTCGTCATCCTGTGCATTCACATCAGCTCCTGCCTCTATCAACATGCTAATGTATTTTGTTTCTCCATAACTCACAGCAAATTGCAGAGGTGTTTCACCTGTGTCATCCTTTGTGTTTACATTTGCTCCGGCTTTCAATAAACTGTTGACACATAACTCTTTATGACCACCCTTTACTGCAAAATGAAGTGGTGTCCAACCAGAAGTATTACCTGCCCTGATGTCAGCTCCAGCCTTTATGAAAATTTCAATATATTCATGCGCCCCTCTGAGAGCTGCGATATGTAAAGGTGTGTTACCTTTTTCGTCCTGTTTGTCCACATCAGCCCCTGCCCTCAACAACATCTCAATGTAAACTTTAGACCTCCAAAATGTTGCTATATGCAGAGGCGTGTCCTTCTCAACATCCTGTATGTTCACATCGGATCCTACATCCAGTAGCAGTGTGACGCAGTCTTCATATCCCAGCCTAACTGCTCTTTGAACCGCTGTACAGCCGTTGGTTTTGCATATGTTTGCATCAGCTCCAGCCTTCAGGAGCCTGGCTACATATTCATGAGCCCCAAGCTCTGCTGCAATATAGAGTGGTGTTTCACCTGTATTGTTCTGGGCATTCACGTCAGCACCGGCCTTCAGTAAGACATCCACACAGTCATGAGATCCAGTATCTATGGCTATATGGAGTGGGGTGTTGCCTGCTTCGTTCCGTACATTGACCTCGGTAGTCTTCATCAAAATGTCAACACATTGACTAGATCCACATCTGACTGATCTGTGGAGAGGTTTCTCGCCTGCCTGGTTAGTTATACTACAATCAGCTCCTGACTTCACAAGGGCATCAACGCATTCTTCAAATCCTGATTCTGCAGCAAGGTGGAGGGGAGTGTTGCCCTCTTTATTCTGCAGATTCACAACAGCCCCGGCCTCAATGAGCACATCTACACACGGCCTTGATCCCTCCATGCTGCTCTGTGTAAGGGCGTTTCAGATATATTGTTTGTTACATTCACACCACTCACAGGTTTTGTCATCACATCTTTCCGTCCAGTGTCTCCACTTGAAGTGTGTGTACAGTTATCCCCAATTTGACAGACTGCACCAGTTCGGTCAATCAGGAACTCTAACAATTCAGGCCTTCCCCCGTCAGCTGCAGAATGGAAAGGCGTGTCACCATTAGACGAAACCATGGCCATGTTTGCTCCTTTCTGAAATAGAAACTTCACAGTTTCTTTATCCCCAGCTTTACAGGCTGAGTGAAGTGGGCTGTCGCCACCCAGAGACAACGTGTTGACTGAAGCGCCCTTTTCAAACAGGATCTGTACTAGAGACAGTTTTCCACTTTGACATGCACTGCACACGACATCCCCAGACACACGAGCTCCCTTGTCTTGCAGCAACGTTATCAACTCCTCTTTGCCACTTCTGCATGCCAGGTACAGCGGAGATTCCCCAAATGTGTCTGTGACATTGACATCTACCTCTCCATCAGTAACAACTGCAGCAGCTGCTGTATGGCCGTATTCACACAAGTAATGCAAGACAGTCTTCCCCCAGCGGTCAGACGTAAATAGGTCAGGTCCATAGGAAAGAATCTGCATAACAAAGTCAGTGTCCTTTGTTTCCGCGGCAATCATTAAGGGTGTTTTTCTGACAGTTCCATATGTAGTGTTTATGTCTATTGCCTTATGTTCAGTCAGATATGTCAAGACATTTCCAGCAGAATGCTTGCAGACACCAAACATAAGTTCACTTGTTTGTTCTCGGCTGAGAGCAACGTTGCCTTCCTCCATGAGATAACGAAGTATGTTTGAGGACTTGCTGCTGGGAAGTAATTCCAGGAAAGAATCCCCTGATATCTGATCAGTGTATGTGATGAGATCATTCAGAGATATTGGATGATCCCTTGTCAGAGTGTCCATGAAAGTTTGAATAAACTCAGCATCTCCACACACTCTGTGAGACAGCACTAACACCAAGTTCCTGTTCAAGATCTCAAAAGCAAATCTCTTGGCCAAATCAGAAACGTACAGTCTGGGAATATGTGCCACTAACCCCGTCTCGCCATCAGTACTGCCTGTTTGGGCAGTTTCAAAGCGCAGTCTTTGGTGGATGAATGCTATACTGCAGTTGGTGATAACAAATCGTGTATGTTTTCTACTGAGAATAAAAGCAACACTATCATAGACGGAAGGGTGGTCGAACGTGTACGTGTCCTCCTCTAGCCCATTTCTAGGTGTCCCCGCCGTGATATTGCTGGAATATTGCTAGAAAAGCAGCGTTCTAAAACGTCTTAGTGTTCAAACTCACTCTACTCAGGTACTGAAATCTTAGTGTTCTAGAGGTACTCACGTCTTAGTGTTCTAGAGGTGCTGACATCACGTCTTGTGTTCTAGAGGTACTCACGTCTTAGTGTTCTAGATGTACTCAAATCTTAGTGTTCTAGAGGTACTGACGTCTTAGTGTTCTAGAGGTACTCACGTCTTAGTTTTGTTACTCAAGAGGTAGAGGTACTCACGTCTTAGTGTTCTAGAGGTACTCACGTCTTAGTGTTCTAGAGGTACTCACGTCTTAGTGTTCTAGAGGTACTCACGTCTTAGTGTTCTAGAAGTACTCACGTCTTAGTGTTCTAGAGGTACTCACGTCTTAGTGTTCTAGAGGTACTCACGTCTTAGTGTTCTAGAGGTACTCAAATCTAGAGGTACTCACGTGTGTTCTAGAGGTACTCACGTCTTAGTGTTCTAGAGGTACTCACGTCTTTGTGTTCTAGAGGTACTCACGTCTTAGTGTTCTAGAGGTACTCACGTCTTAGTTTCTGTATTGTAGTTAGATGTGGTTCCTCGTCCTCCTTGACTGGGGCGGCTTTGCCAATGTTCTGAGTTCCTCCAATGTTCAGATTCCCGGCTTTAGGTACGGTCACCTGCTGCTCCACCTTGATGAAGTTGTACTGGACCGCTGCAGAAGTGGGTGAGTGAGTGAGTTGATGATTGTTTGGGTGGGTGATTGAGATGGGGGATTGTTTTTGATGGGTGATAGAGAGTTGATAATTGTTTGGATATCCACTATAGTGAGTTGATTCCATGGAGCTGAGTGATCGTGAAAATAATATTCGAAAGCTGCTACTAACCAGCCTAGAGAATGTCTTTAATACTGGGTGTATCGAACATCGGCTGCAGTATGCACTCTTTGTGTAATAAGCAATGTAATCTTGACCATCTGGTAGATATTCCAGATGACTGTTTATCATTCACTGAAATGAAAGTATCTTTGAAAATAGTACGATAACTTTTAGAAAGCAGCTCTCGTACTGGCTAATATCGGCGTCTTCTCGATCTTCGTAAAATTAAGAGCTTTGTTATAATAAGCGATTTAATGGCTTGGGAAGTCAAAGCCATTGATGGCGTGCCAACGTACCTAGATGTGGTTGATTAGCTTTGGCTGTCGCTAGCCATGAGCCTGGTGCAGGTGTGAGTTGGCCTTGAGTTGATGGTAGCCCTGAGCCTGGTGCAGGTGTGAGTTGGCCTTGAGTTGATGGTAGCCCCGACACTGGTGCAGGTGTGAGTTGGCCTTGAGTTGATGGTAGCCCCGACACTGGTGCAGGTGTGAGTTGGCCTTGAGTTGATGGTAGCCCTGAGCCTGGTGCAGGTGTGAGTTGGCCTTGAGTTGATGGTAGCCCCGACACTGGTGCAGGTGTGAGTTGGCCTTGAGTTGATGGTAGCCCTGAGCCTGGTGCAGGTGTGAGTTGGCCTTGAGTTGATGGTAGCCCTGAGCCTGGTGCAGGTGTGAGTTGGCCTTGAGTTGATGGTAGCCCTGAGCCTGGTGCAGGTGTGAGTTGGCCTTGAGTTGATGGTAGCCCCGACACTGGTGCAGGTGTGAGTTGGCCTTGAGTTGATGGTAGCCCCTGAGCCTGGTGCAGGTGTGCAAGTTGGCCTTGAGTTGATGGTAGGACTGGTGTTGGCCTTGAGTTGATGGTAGCCCTGAGCCTGGTGCAGGTGTGAGTTGGCCTTGAGTTGATGGTAGCCCCCTGGGTGCACTGTGAGTTGCAGTTGTGTGACACTTGGCCTTGAGTTGATGGTAGCCCCGAGCCTGGTGCAGTTGGCCTGGTGCAGGTGCAGGTGTGAGTTGGCCTTGAGTTGATGGTAGCCCCGAGCCTGGTGCCATAACACAACAATGGTCAATCAGGTGGAAGTTGGCCTTGATGATGGTCAACAATCAACAATCTGAAATATAACAGTCAACAATCGTCTGGAAATATAACAGTCAACAATCGTCTAGAAATATAACAGTCAACAATCGTCTAGAAATATAATAGTCAACAATCGTCTAGAAATATAACAGTCAACAATCGTCTAGAAATATAACAGTCAACAATCGTCTGGAAATATAACAGTCAACAATCGTCTGGAAATATAACAGTCATCTAGAAATATAACAGTCAACAATCGTCTGGAAATATAACAGTCAACAATCGTCTGGAAATATAACAGTCAACAATCGTCTAGAAATATAACAGTCAACAATCACCTAGAAATATAACAGTCAACAATCGTCTGGAAATATAACAGTCAACAATCACCTAGAAATATAACAGTCAACAATCGTCTGGAAATATAACAGTCAACAATCATCTGGAAATATAACAGTCAACAATCATCTAGAAATATAACAGTCAACAATCGTCTAGAAATATAACAGTCAACAATCGTCTGGAAATATAACAGTCAACAATCGTCTAGAAATATAACAGTCAACAATCGTCTGGAAATATAACAGTCAACAATCGTCTAGAAATATAACAGTCAAGAATCACCTAAAAATATAACAGTCGATAAGCATCTGGAAATATAACAGTCAACAATCGAAATATAACAGTAACAATCGTCTGGAAACAAATATAACAGTCAACAATCGTCTGGAAATATAACAGTCAACAATCGTCTGGAAATATAACAGTCAACAATCGTCTGGAAATATAACAGTCAACAATCGTCTGGAAATATAACAGTCAACAATCGTCTGGAAATATAACAGTCAACAATCGTCTGGAAATATAACAGTCAACAATCGTCTAGAAATATAACAGTCAACAATCGTCTGGAAATATAACAGTCAACAATCGTCTGGAAATATAACAGTCAACAATCAAATATAACTGTCAACAATCACCTGGAAGTATAACAGTCAACAATCGTCTGGAAATATAACAGTCAACAATCGTCTGGAAATATAACAGTCAACAATCGTCTAGAAATATAACAGTCAACAATCGTCTGGAAATATAACAGTCAACAATCGTCTAGAAATATAACAGTCAACAATCGTCTGGAAATATAACAGTCAACAATCGTCTGGAAATATAACAGTCAACAATCATCTAGAAATATAACAGTCAACAATCATCTAGAAATATAACAGTCAACAATCATCTAGAAATATAACAGTCAACAATCGTCTGGAAATATAACAGTCAACAATCGTCTGGAAATATAACAGTCAACAATCGTCTAGAAATATAACAGTCAACAGTCATCTAGAAATATAACAGTCAACAATCGTCTGGAAATATAACAGTCAACAATCGTCTGGAAATATAACAGTCAACAATCATCTAGAAATATAACAGTCAACAATCGTCTGGAAACTATAACAGTCAACAATCGTCTGGAAATATAACTGTCAACAATCATCTAGAAATATAACAGTCAACAATCGTCTGGAAATATAACAGTCAACAATCGTCTGGAAATATAACAGTCAACAATCATCTAGAAATATAACAGTCAACAATCGTCTGGAAATATAACAGTCAACAATCGTCTAGAAATATAACAGTCAACAATTCTATTCACCTTCATTTACTACTTGATAGGAATGTTGAGTGATAGTTTGACAAGTAATGTTGCCGAAAATAGTTCCGAGATCGGTTAAATCAGCATTGCTGTCCCCTTCTCCGTCATCTTCCTCCTCCTCCTCCTCCTCCTCTTCCTCGCTATAGTAAAGATCCTCGTCCTCGACACTCCCTTCTTCTCTAAAATCGCATTCATCGTCTTCCTCATCAGCCGTCACATAGTCATCATCATCATCAACGTCTGTGTCCGACATTTCTCACCGACACCGCGGGTCACCCGTTGACCCTGTTGACTAAGACGCCTCACTTTAGGTACACATACCAATCGCCAATCTGCAAGGGTCTAGCTCGTCGTAGGTTCGAATCTCAGATACTTATCTGTGGTTTGCCTGCTCCATACCCGCCCAGGTAGGTTCAAAGGGATAAGCCAGTAATCAACCACAGGTGACAGGAGGTGACCTTTCAAAGCAGTGGCAGGTAATATTAATTCCTCGGGGTGATCTTGAACTACGTTCTAGCTGAAATAAATATACTGGCAGTAATCATGACAATTCTCCTTTGGTGCCGTTTGATGTGAAGCGACACTCCCATGAAGCAGGTCCAGATCTCATTCTCATTCTACCATCTCACAGGCTCGTTTACAATCAGAATTTAATGACTTGTTTTCAACCAACTTTTCAGTGAAAGATTCGTTGTAACATACGACAGCTTACAATATGTTGAAGTGCATAGCACACAGCAATATGTAGCATACGGCATTATTGAATACAAGTACATACATCACATATACCAATATTTACCCAGAACATTATTGAATGCAACAATTAATATTATTTAGATTACCAGCAAAATAACATACATCAGTGTAGAACATTCAGCAATGTATAACATACATCAGTGTAGAACATTCAGCAATGTATAACATACGTCAGTGTAGAACATTCAATGTATAGCTCCAGTATAATAACATACGTATAACATACATACATCAGTGTAGAACATTCAGCAATGTATAACATACGTCAGTGTAGAACATTCAGCAATGTATACGTCATAGAACGTCAGTGTAGAACATTCAGCAACATGCAATAACATACGTCAGTGTAGAACATTCAGCAATGTATAACATACGTCAGTGTAGAACATTCAGCAATGTATAACATACGTCAGTGTAGAACATTCAGCAATGTATAACATACGTCAGTGTAGAACATTCAGCAATGTATAACATACGTCAGTGTAGAACATTCAGCAATGTATAACATACGTCAGTGTAGAACATTCAGCAATGTATAACATACGTCAGTGTAGAACATTCAGCAATGTATAACATACGTCAGTGTAGAACATTCAGCAATGTATAACATACGTCAGTGTAGAACATTCAGCAATGTATAACATACGTCAGTGTAGAACATTCAGCAATGTATAACATACGTCAGTGTAGAACATTCAGCAATGTATAACATACGTCAGTGTAGAACATTCAGCAATGTATAACATACGTCAGTGTAGAACATTCAGCAATGTATAACATACGTCAGTGTAGAACATTCAGCAATGTATAACATACGTCAGTGTAGAACATTCAGCAATGTATAACACGTCAGTGTAGAACATTCAGCAATGTATAACATACGTCAGTGTAGAACATTCAGCAATGTATAACATACGTCAGTGTAGAACATTCAGCAATGTATAACATACGTCAGTGTAGAACATTCAGCAATGTATAACATACGTCAGTGTAGAACATTCAGCAATGTATAACATACGTCAGTGTAGAACATTCAGCAATGTATAACATACGTCAGTGTAGAACATTCAGCAATGTATAACATACGTCAGTGTAGAACATTCAGCAATGTATAACATACGTCAGTGTAGAACATTCAGCAATGTATAACATACGTCAGTGTAGAACATTCAGCAATGTATAACATACGTCAGTGTAGAACATTCAGCAATGTATAACATACGTCAGTGTAGAACATTCAGCAATGTATAACATACGTCAGTGTAGAACATTCAGCAATGTATAACATACGTCAGTGTAGAACATTCAGCAATGTATAACATACGTCAGTGTAGAACATTCAGCAATGTATAACATACGTCAGTGTAGAACATTCAGCAATGTATAACATACGTCAGTGTAGAACATTCAGCAATGTATAACATAATTCAGCAATGTCATACGTCAGTGTAGAACATTCAGCAATGTATAACATACGTCAGTGTAGAACATTCAGCAATGTATAACATACGTCAGTGTAGAACATTCAGCAATGTATAACATACGTCAGTGTAGAACATTCAGCAATGTATAACATACGTCAGTGTAGAACATTCAGCAATGTATAACATACGTCAGTGTAGAACATTCAGCAATGTATAACATACGTCAGTGTAGAACATTCAGCAATGTATAACATACGTCAGTGTAGAACATTCAGCAATGTATAACATACGTCAGTGTAGAACATTCAGCAATGTATAACATACGTCAGTGTAGAACATTCAGCAATGTATAACATACGTCAGTGTAGAACATTCAGCAGTGTAGAACATTCAGAACATTCAGCAATGTATAACATACGTCAGTGTAGAACATTCAGCAATGTATAACATACGTCAGTGTAGAACATTCAGCAATGTATAACATACGTCAGTGTAGAACATTCAGCAATGTATAACATACGTCAGTGTAGAACATTCAGTCAGTGTAGAAATGCAATAACATACGTCAGTGTAGAACATTCAGCAATGTATAACATACGTCAGTGTAGAACATTCAGCAATGTATAACATACGTCAGTGTAGAACATTCAGCAATGTATAACATACGTCAGTGTAGAACATTCAGCAATGTATAACATACGTCAGTGTAGAACATTCAGCAATGTATAACATACGTCAGTGTAGAACATTCAGCAATGTATAACATACGTCAGTGTAGAACATTCAGCAATGTATAACATACGTCAGTGTAGAACATTCAGCAATGTATAACATACGTCAGTGTAGAACATTCAGCAAATGTATAACATACGTCAGTGTAGAACATTCAGCAATGTATAACATACGTCAGTGTAGAACATTCAGCAATGTATATAACATACGTCAGTGTAGAACATTCAGCAATGTATAACATACGTCAGTGTAGAACATTCAGCAATGTATAACATACGTCAGTGTAGAACATTCAGCAATGTATAACATACGTCAGTGTAGAACATTCAGCAATGTATAACATACGTCAGTGTAGAACATTCAGCAATGTATAACATACGTCAGTGTAGAACATTCAGCAATGTATAACATACGTCAGTGTAGAACATTCAGCAATGTATAACATACGTCAGTGTAGAACATTCAGCAATGTATAACATACGTCAGTGTAGAACATTCAGCAATGTATAACATACGTCAGTGTAGAACATTCAGCAATGTATAACATACGTCAGTGTGTAGAACATTCAGCAATGTATAACATACGTCAGTGTAGAACATTCAGCAATGTATAACATACGTCAGTGTAGAACATTCAGCAATGTATAACATACGTCAGTGTAGAACATTCAGAACATTCAGCAATGCAATGCATGCATACGTCAGTGTAGAACATTCATAACATACGTCAGTGTAGAACATTCAGCAATGTATAACATACGTCAGTGTAGAACATTCAGAACATTCAGCAATGTATAACATACGTCAGTGTAGAACATTCAGCAATGAACAGTGTCATTCAGCAATGTATAACATACGTCAGTGTAGAACATTTCAGCAATGTATAACATACGTCAGTGTAGAACATTCAGCAATGTATAACATACGTCAGTGTAGAACATTCAGCAATGTATAACATACGTCAGTGTAGAACATTCAGCAATGTATAACATACGTCAGTGTAGAACATTCAGCAATGTAGAACATACGTCAGTGTAGAACATTCAGCAATGCATAATGTCAACATACGTCAGTGTAGAACATTCAGCAATGTATAACATACGTCAGTGTAGAACATTCAGCAATGTATAACATACGTCAGTGTAGAACATTCAGCAATGTATAACATACGTCAGTGTAGAACATTCAGCAATGTATAACACATACGTCAGTGTAGAACATTCAGCAATGTATAACATACGTCAGTGTAGAACATTCAGCAATGTATAACATACGTCAGTGTGTAGAACATTCAGCAATTCAGCAATGTATAACATACGTCAGTGTAGAACATTCAGCAATGTATAACATACGTCAGTGTAGAACATTCAGCAATGTATAACATACGTCAGTGTAGAACATTCAGCAATGTATAACATTCCCGTCAGTGTAGAACATTATGGGATCTGTCATATGGTGCCATGTTATAACGCCCAACATGATATGTCATTTGACCCCATGTTATAACGCCCAACTGAATCTGTCATCTGACTCCATCTTATAACGCCCAACTGGATCTGTCATATGGCTCCATGTTATAACGCCCAACATGATATGTCATTTGACCCCATGTTATAACGCCCAACTGGATCTGTCATTTGATTCCATGTTATAACGCCAAATTGGATCTGTCATCAGACCCCATGTTATAACGCCCAACTGAATCTGTCATCTGACTCCATGTTATAACGCCCAACATGATATGTCATTTGACCCCATGTTATAACGCCCAACTGGATCTGTCATTTGATTCCATGTTATAACGCCAAATGGATCTGTCATCAGACCCCATGTTATAACGCCCAACTGAATCTGTCATCTGACTCCATGTTATAACGCCCAACATGATATGTCATTTGACCCCATGTTATAACGCCCAACTGGATCTGTCATCAGACCCCATGTTATAACGCCCAATGGGATCTGTCATCTGACGCCATGTTATAATGCCCAACATGATCTGTCATTTAAACCCATGTTATAACGCCCAACTGGATCTGTCATCAGACCCGTGTTATAACGCCCAACTGGATCTGTCATCTGACTCCATGTTATAACGCCCAACATGATCTGTCATCAGACCCCATGTTATAACGCCAACTGGATCCGTCATATGACTCCATGTTATAACGCCCAACTGGATCTGTCATTTGACCCCATGTTATAACGCCCAACAGGATATATCATATGACTCCATGTTATAACGCCCAACTGGATCTGCCATCAGATCCCATGTTATAACGCCAAACTGGATCTGTCATCTGACACCATGTTATAGCGCCCAACTGAATTTATCATCGGTGTCGAGCAGTGACGGCTGCAAGGGATGGTGCCACCAGGTACTGACCTGAACGCCCCCTTGTATCCACACATGTGTATTGAGTCAACTGAATTAATGCTGTCAATGACAACAATACATATGTTCATCCGTGTGTCGAATTTCCTTCATGTATGTTCAAGCTTAATCGATTTATGCACACTTAAATAGGTTCAATACATTTTCTCATTTTTGACCCGTGCGTTTCTTTCTTTGAAGAGTTTATATGTGTGTGTATGTATAAAACATGAGTCTAGATATTTCTTCCTGTCAAAACTCCTTTATCTGCTTAAGATCTTTAATTTAAGGCTTGGTTACAACTTATTCAGTTTGTACTTCATATTTTAAAGACGCATTCAGTCTATAGTTTGAGATTACATGTATCTTTGAATCTCAACTTGAGATATTACGCTACCCTGTGATGACGCTGGACCATTGCCAAAAGGGGCGGACTCATTTCGACTGCAGCTATAGTCTGTTTGCAGTGAAAGCGTACCGATGAATTTCACTTTAAACAAAAATGTAAATAGAATAAAGTGAAATTAATATTGCAAATCATCATAATTCTACTTTGCCAATGGAACATTTAAATGTCAAAATTTTATTCAACTTAGGATAAAGGTTGTTAAACTGTCTGAGTTGTGCTGCCAGTGATTGACCCGGAAGCCGTTGGGCCTGTCTGAGTTGTGCTGCCAGTGATTGACCCGGAAGCCGTTGGGCCTGTCTTAGTTGTGCTGCCAGTGATTGACCCGGACGCCGTTGGGCCTGTCTGAGTTGTGCCGCCAGTGATTGACCCTGAAGCCGTTCGGCCTGTCTGAGTTGTGCCGCCAGTGATTGACCCGGAAGCCGTTGGGCCTGTCTTAGTTGTGCCGCCAGTGATTGACCCGGACGCCGTTGGGCCTGTCTGAGTTGTGCTGCCAGTGATTGACCCGGAAGCCGTTGGGCCTGTCTGAGTTGTGCTGCCAGTGATTGACCCGGAAGCCGTTGGGCCTGTCTGAGTTGTGTCGCCAGTGATTGACCCGGACGCCGTTGGGCCTGTCTGAGTTGTGCCGCCAGTGATTGACCCGGAAGTCGTTGGGCCTGTCTGAGTTGTGCCGCCAGTGATTGACCCGGACGCCGTTGGGCCTGTCTGAGTTGTGCTGCCAGTGATTGACCCGGAAGTCGTTGGGCCTGTCTGAGTTGTGCTGCCAGTGATTGACCCGGAAGCCGTTGGGCCTGTCTTAGTTGTGCTGCCAGTGATTGACCCGGAAGCCGTTGGGCCTGTCTTGCTGCCAGTGATTGACCCGGACGCCGTTGGGCCTGTCTGAGTTGTGCTGCCAGTGATTGACCCGGAAGCCGTTGGGCCTGTCTTAGTTGTGCTGCCAGTGATTGACCCGGAAGCCGTTGGGCCTGTCTTAGTTGTGCTGCCAGTGATTGACCCGGAAGCCGTTGGACCCGCTACAGGCATACCAGATGCCCTAGTGTTGTTGTCTACTTTGACGATACTGTTAGTTTTGCCGACTAAAAGAAACGAAATGACATATTCAAACGAAATGAGTGAGTGTGTGAGTTGGGTTTTACGCCACTTTTAGCAATATCCCAGCAATATTCACGGCGGGGGACACCAGAAATGGGCTTCACACATTGTACCCATGTGAGGAATCGAACCGGAGCCTTCGGCATGACGAGCGAACGCTTTATCCACTGGGCTACACCACCGCCCTCTCAATCACCCAGAGAATACAGCTCCGAGCCGACCAATCACGCAGAATATATAGCTCCGTGCCGACCAATCACGCAGAGTATACAGCTCCGAGCCGACCAATCACGCAGAGTATACAGCTCCGATCCGACCAATCACGCAGAGTATACAGCTCCGAGCCGACCAATCACGCAGAGTATTACAGCTCCGAGCCGACCAATCACGCAGAGTATACAGCTCCGAGCCGACCAATCATGGTTTTTATCTCGTTAACCGAATCGAACAAAAACGGATCGTGAACAAAGCCAATCTCTCTAAGAATTATGATATAAACATGTCTGCTAGCTGTATTAGAATTGACGACTGAGTGACCTAACGGTTGAAGCGTTCACTCGTGATACTCGACTCCCAACATAGCTGGAATGGTCGGAATTCAAAAGTTCTGAGAATCTTCATAAATTTGCGGATTCGAGGGACAAACGTTTATCTTTATCCTACCTTGATCTCAGATATCCACTCACCTGTAAGTCCAACGGACAACCCGATGACCGTACCAGCAGTCACAAAGCCGACAACGATACCGATGACGATCTTGATGAGGGGGGATAACGCACCAGCCTTCACGGCGGCTGTGCCTGTTTCTGCTGCTGCTACAAGAATGATTGAGTGAGTGAGTTTAGTTTTCCGCCGCACTCAGCAATATTCCAGCTACATGGTGGGTGTGTGTGTAAATAATCGAGTACGGACCAGACAATCCAGTGATGAACAGCATGAGCATCGATCTGCGCAATTGGGAACAGATGACATGTGTCAACCAAGTCAGCGAGCCTGACCACCCGATCCCGTTAGTCGCCTCTTACGACAAGCATGGGTTACTGAAGACCATTTCTAACCCGGATCTTCACGAATAGCTGCTACAAGAAATTACCGATAGTATCAGTTATCACTTCTCGCGGACCAACACCAAAATAAAAAATTAAGGAAATAAATTCAGGTTATGGACCAACACCAAAATAAAAAATTAAGGAAATAAATTAAGGTTATGCTTGAGACGGGACCTACCTCCATCCATGTCAGACATAAAAATAGCGAGTGTGAAGAATTAAAACTGTAACACATCACAGTGAAGAAACGTCGTGTTTTGTTTATACGTTTCCATGGCTATGGTTGGTGTCATGTGTATTGATACGACCTATCCGAAGACAATGGTTACGTTCATGAAGGATAAGTACTGGGTGAAATTTGAAACACTTTAAGTTTGGTTCAAGGGTCATATCGATGACGTTTTGTAAGAATCAGATACCAGGGCCCCGTTCCACAAAACGACTGCAAGGCTAAGATGATCGCAACTCCCATACTTTAACATAGACGCATGGTAGTCGTAGCGCTACGATCGCTTTGAGGAACAGGGCCCTGGACTTCTGGAGACAGTGCTTCTGTAGTAGCTCGTGTGTTTGTCTTCGTGAAGCAGTTCCCAGCCTCGCCAATGAACGCGAACCAACGCAACGTCAGCTTGCCCTATATTTGTGTTGACACAAGGGACGATGGGTGCTGTTCCAGGCGGGTACAACCGCGTGGGTATTCACGAGCAAACTTTCTGAAAGGTGATATTAAAAATTTACTGATTATGACACAACTATTTATCTACAAAACCTGTTTCCGATTCCTAAATTAGTGAATGATTATTCTGTTTATCGTATGTTGTACTAATAACACCACCACCAGCATCAGCAACAGCAGCAACAGCAACAACAGCAAGGCGGTTGGGTAGCCTCGTCACGCCGAAGACCCGGGTCCAATTCCCCACATGGGTACAATGTGTGCAGCCCATTTCTGGTGTCCCCCGCCGTGATATTCCTGGAAAATTGCTAAAAGCGGCGGGCATAAAACCATACACTCACTCACTAATATTGTACTGACAGCTACTGTAGCTGCTACTGCTACTAATACCATCATCGCCAGTACAACAATAACAACTACTACTACTACTACTACTACTACGACTACTAATACTGTTGCTGCTGCAACTACGAATCAAGTCCATGTTGGTTCTGACATTCCATACACTTTGTGTTTGTTCAAAATGCTAAACTAGACATAGATATATGCAAACATACACAGATACAGCTGCAACCTGTACACAATAGACAGTATATTCTGAACAGAAGGGGCGGTGGGGTAGCCTAGTGGTTAAGGCGTTAGTGAGTGAGTGAGTTTAGTAGTTTAGCAATATTCCAGCAAT
Organism: Haliotis rubra; assembly: GCF_003918875.1. Lineage (NCBI taxonomy): Eukaryota > Metazoa > Mollusca > Gastropoda > Lepetellida > Haliotidae > Haliotis > Haliotis rubra. The sequence continues at coordinate 265,998 of NW_025767263.1, read as the reverse complement.
ATCACGGCGGGGGACACCAGAAATGGCTTCACACATTGTACCCATGTGGGGAATCGAACCCGGGGCTCCAGCGTGACGAGCGAACGCTTTAACCACTAGGCTACCCCACCGCCCCCTCAGTATTTAAGAAGATATGTGTTTTTCTCCATGTCAAGTAGTAAAGTACAGCTTTGACCTGAATTAGTATTATAGTTGACCAGAACGAACCGCCTCCGTGGTGTTGTGGTTAGAGCGTCCGCCCGGAGAGCGGAAGGTCGTGGGTTCGATCCCCGACCGCGTCATACAAAAGACGTTAAACTATGGTACTTGTTGGTCCCTGTCTGGCGCTCGGCATTAATGGGTACAACAAGGACTGGTCGGCTCGGAGTAATTATAATGTGTCTGAGTGGGGTATTCATGCTTCACTGCGACATGGTATCTCAGTGGGTTAGCACTTTAAAACCAGCTTCAGTCTGGGCTAGTACAAGCAGCCGCACATACACATACACACGCATGCACGTCGTCATATGAGTGAAATATTCTCAAGCACGACGTAAAACCCAATTTCACCTCACCTCACCTCACCTCACCAGAACGATTCAGGGGAAAACTATGCTAAAACACTTACACGTTAGTAGGTTACTGTTCTAAGGCCTTGAATGTATGACTAACTTTGTATTTTGTAGACTGGCGTGTTTTTCTCAATTAACAAATGCCTTGCCTTTGCGTGTGTTTTGACAAGTACAACCAAAGGGGTTAGGTATGTTCACCTTTTCGCGAACACTTTGTACCGTCACTATTTAAAATATAAATTTTATGTTTGAAACTGATGACCAAATTCGATTCCCCACATCGACATATTGTGAACAGCCCATTCTGGGTAACTCCAGGCAGATGTTTGCTATTGAAAAAAAGACAAACAAATTATACATTTAACACATTTTATTACAAAAATAAATACTTCAATATTTGTTGAAAGAGTATCACAGACTTGATAAAAATATATTATGCACAGTCAATAATATATCGATGGAAACTTAGTGTTTCCCCGTTGATTCTTAACCAATCATCGTTTGTACTACAAATACAAATGCTATTTCTAAAGCTTGAGGGGCGGTGGGGTAGCCTACTGGTTAAAGCGTTGGCTCGTCGCGCCGAAGACCTGGGTTCGATTCCCCACATGGGTACAGTGTGTGAAGCCCATTTCTGGTGTCCCCCGCCATGTTTTTTTCTGGAATATTGCTAAACGCGGCGTAAAACTAAACTCACTCACTGGTATGGTACGAAATACGTCATATGTCGACTCATTGATTGTACCTCTGAAATCAACAGGCTCTAAAGGTTTCTCCAGTACGTTAAATGGGATATGCCCCCTAGTTTGCGTACTGTACGCAAATACGCGGCTTATCTATCTACATCTACTGCTATGAGAGTTTATCAGGTATTGGATACAAACGAAGCGAAATACTGTACATGTGCGTCCTTGCCAACAACTGATTGTAAACTATAACACATTTTTCCAATCCCATTGCTAGTTTTGTCATCGTAAATACATGTTTAGGGCTTATCAATAGCGATGCTTCAAATGAGAATGGACATTAACACGTATGTTACGATGCGATGGGCGTATTTACGTTGAAGCTGTTGATTGTGCACGTATTTTGAGAATGTTGAAATATGTTGATTTTTCCACAACGGGCAATGTGGTTCCCACTGCTGAAGGGCTTCCTCCTGTCAGTCACGTCGGCTGTACCGCCACATTCTGCTGGCTGGTTCCTGTCACTTTCCCAGTTATCGGTGTAGGCTTTGACGTCGAACCAGCCCCCCAGTGGTGTCGGTACATTTCATACAGGTGTCCCACGCCCAGTAGTCGGCGCCAATCCTGTACATGAGAGTAGATATATCCGTTAACATCACATTTACATACTGTTCATCAGGATCAACGATACATTGTTCTGTTTGTTTGTTGTTTAACGCCGCTCTCAGCAATATTCCAGCTATATGGCGGCGGTCTGTAAATAGTCAAGTCTGGACCAGAGGTGAGGGGAGGTGAGGTGAAATGGGGTTTAACGTCGTGCTTGAGAATATTTCGCTCATATGACGACGTGCATGCGTGTGTATGTGTATGTGCGGCTGCTAGTACTAGCCCAGACTGAAGCTGGTTTTATAGTGCTAGCCAACTGAGATACCATGCCGCAGTGAAGCATGAATACCCCACTCAGACACATTATACTGACTCCGAGCCGACCAGTCCTTGTTGTACCCATTAATGCCGAGCGCCAGGCAGGGACCAACAAGTACCATATTTTAACGTCTTTTGGGGGGACGCGGTCGGGGATCGAACCCGCGACCTTCCGCTCTCCGGGCGGACGCTCTAACCACTACACCACGGAGGCGGTCGTCTGGATCAGACAATCCAGTGATGAACAGCATGAGCATCGATCGATGCAGTTGGGATACGATGACATGTGTCTACCAAGTCAGCAAACCAGACCAACCGATCCCGTTAGTCGCCTCCTACGACAAGCATCGGTTGCTGTAGACCAATTCTAACCCGGATGTTCACAGGTAACGATACATGTAACTTGAGTAATGCCAGCTTGTATACGTGTAATCTATCTGAGTGAGTGAGTGAGTGAGTGAGTATGGTTTTACGCCGCTTTTAGCAATATTCCAGCAATATCACATTGTGCCCATGTGTTGATTCGAACCCGGATCTTCGGCGTGACGAGCGGACGCTTTAACCACCAGGCTACCCCACCGCCCCACACAAACATCTGACATTAATGCACGTGTGTGATCATATGATTGTGACTTACGTTACTGCAGGGCCTAATGTGCATGCATTTGATATCTTAAGTATGTGTCTGACATTGTTGGTGTGACGTTTATGCATAAATCAAGTTTAAATGCGTGTCTAACGCTCGTGTCTGATGTCAATGCATGTGTTTGACGTTAATGCACGTGTCAAACATTAATGCATGTACCCAGTGTAAATATACGTCAAGTGAAAATAAGTGTGTGTGTCTGACGTACAAAACACGTGTCTTATTTGCTAATGTTTAAGCACGTGTCTTATGTTAATACATTTGCCTATTGCTAAAGCACGCGTCTTATGTTAATACAGTTGCCTATTGTTAAAGCACATGTCTGATGTAATACAGCTGCTTAATGTTGAAGCACGTGTCTGATGTCCATACATTTGCCTATTGCTAAAGCACGTGTCTTATGTTAATACATTTGCCTATTGCTAAAGCACGTGTCTGCTGTTAATACAGTTGCCTATTGTTAAAGCACGTGTCCGATGTTAATACAGTTGCCTATAGCTAAAGCACGTGTCTTTTGTTAATACATTTGCCTATTGCTAAGGCACGTGTCTGCTGTTAATACAGTTGCCTAATGTACAAAGTATGTGTCCAAGGTGTAAGGTTGCACTTACGTGTTGAGGTAGTAGTAGTCAGCTTCTCCAACAACGTTGGTTGTTCTGGTGGATGGTGAGCCTTGAGCGGCGTCTACGCCATTATACGGCCGCTGTCCACCCTCAGCGCCTGTCCAGTCCAAGGTCGTGTCTCCACCGGTCTGATAGTAGTACTTGTCGAATGATGATGACGAACCAAAGGGTTGGCCATCCGTGTAGCTCAACTCAACCGTATTGCCACCAGCTGTCATGACCAGAAAGAGTGAGTGAGTTTAGTTTTGCGTCTCCTTACCAATATTATAGCAATATCATGGCGGGGGACACCAGATATTGGCTTCCTCCATTGTGCCTATGTGGGGAATCAAACCCGGGTCTTCGGCGTGACGGGCGAACGCCTTAGCCACTAGACTACCCCATCGCAACTGATCAGAAAGAACAAATGAAGTAGCCTCCAAAACACAAATTAGGCTCTAAAAAGTGATTTCACACACCTGACCTTTGGCGGAGAAACGTGTGAAGGCCTGACAATATCTGTGCTTCGAGAAAGAAACTAACTGTGCCTGTCTGTAAGAGTGAGTGAGTGAGTTTAGCTTTACGCAGCACTCAGCAATATTCCAGCTATATGGCGGAGGTATGTAAATAATCGAGTCTGGACCAGACAATCCAGTGATCAACAGCATGGGCATCAATCTACGGAATTGGGAACAGATGACATGTGTCAACCAAGTCAGCGAGCCTGACCACCCAATCCCGTTAGTCGCCTCTTACGACAAGCATGGGTTACTGAAGATCAATATTCTTTCTAACCCGGATCTTCACGGGTCCCTGTCTGTAAGACGTGTATCGACCCACAATCGCAACTGAAATCACTTTTTGCTGAGTCAGCAATAGTTGGAAAGTGTACGGTGAAAGTAAGTAACAGTCATATCATACATGTAGTACTGCCTGGCATATATTAAGCACTACTGGATGACACAAAGACTAACGCACGTACGCACGCACGCACACACTCTCTCTCACTCACTAATACACACACTCTCCACACACACACAGACACATTCCCACAAACACACACACATACACACACTCTCTCTCTCAGACACACACACTCACTCACCCACTCTCAGAAACACACACACACGCACACGCACGCACGTACGCACGCACACACAGTACAAACCTGGGTTCGTCCTTGTATCGCTGAGCCCACCACGGAAGAAGAGGTCTACACTGCCGGTGTAGTACATTAGCACCACGGTTCTCTGGAAATCTGTAAAACATGCCTATTAAAAACACCGGAAGGTAACTGTAACAAGTTCCATATCCTACAGGGGGCGGTTGAGTAGTTTAGTAGTTGAAGCGTTCGCTCGTCATGGCAAAGATCCGGGTTCGATTCCAAGCAGGGGAACAAAGTGTGAATTCATTTTCTGTATCCCCCGTCAAACTGCGGGAATATTGACGGTTCTTTTGGTTATTTATTTTTAATTACATACTATGTGCCACGATTTACAATCTATTACGATTCTACGTGGTGAGTGAGTGAGTGAGTGAGTATGGTTTTGCGCCGCTTTTAGCAATATCCCAGCAATATCACGGCGGGGGACACCAGAAATGGGCTTCACACATTGTACCCATGTGGGGAATCGAACCCGGATCTTCGGCGTGACGAGCCAACGCTTTAACCACTAGGCTACCCCACCGCCCCCCCGGCCCCTACGTGGTGAGGAGTCGTATTACATACTATAATCATGTGGCACATCCATCATGTCCAACGCCGTGATATTGTTGGAATCTTGTTAAAAGCGGCGTAAAACCATATTCACTAATTCCATATCGTTCTGTACGCAGTATATCGACCGGTGATATGGTCTTGGACATCATACGTTTCCTTACGTTATAACGAAGTGTGGCGACACAGAGACACTTTGAAGATGGCTTTGTCTAAAGGCACACTAAGCACTAAGCAATTCTAACCCGGATGTCCAAGACCAAGTCTAACTGGCAGATGGATGGCCACGTCGTCCAAAAAAGCGTTCGCTGTACGATTTACGATTTTGCGTCAGTCTCATGTTATATGAGCATGCGTTTCAAGAATGTTTTCCGGGTATGGCAGCATTGACTCCTGGTGACCACGAAAAGACAGCTACGCCACTGGGACACCCGTCATGCCGAAAAGGATCGGGTTTGATTCCCATTTGTTTGGGTACAACCAAAGCCCAACTGGTGGACCCGTGAAGATCCGGGTTAGGAATGACTTCAGGAACCTTATCTATCGTAAAAGGCGACTAACGGGATCAGGTGGTCAGGCTCGCTGACTTGGTTGACACATATCATCGGTTCCCAGTTGCGTAGATTGATACCCATGCTTTTGATCACAGGATTGCCTGGTCCAGACCCGATTATTTACAGACCGCCGCAATATAGCTGGAATATTGCTGAGTGTGGCGTAATACTAAACTCACTCACTCACACCATTTTCTCCCGAGTGATAGTTCAACTGTATTGCTAAAAGCCGTGTGGAACCATACTCGATCAATTATTTTTTAGACCTAAAATATGAGCCCATACTCAATATTTTGGATGCATCCTGTAAAACCGATATTTTCCTGAGGGGATTAACATGTGTACACAACTGCAGGGGTTTCCCTGATCCAGATGCTACATTTATGTTTCATTTTTCACTCACTCACGTTTGCATATGTCACAAAGAAAGGGTTTACCTGGTGCGCACAAGACATTTGGCGTTGTTGTTTGTGGAACGATTGCCGTTGTAGCTGTTGAAGTCGTGTCCATTCTGGGTGTCGTTACCGTTGAAGCGCTGTTTGTTAATCCGGGTGTGGTCCGCCCACCCACAGTCGTTCCTCCACTGTTTGGTCCGGGTGTGGTCCGACCACCCACAGTCGTTGCTTCACTGTTTGGTCCGGGTGTGGTCCGCCCACCCACAGTCGTTCCTCCACTGTTTGGTCCGGGTGTGGTCCGCCCACCCACAGTCGTTCCTCCACTGTTTGGTCCGGGTGTGGTCCGCCCACCCACAGTCGTTCCTCCACTGTTTGGTCCGGGTGTGGTCCGCCCACCAACAGTCGTTCCTCCACTGTTTGAACCGGAAGTCGTCTGCCCACCAACAGTCGTTCCTCCACTGTTTGGCCTGGGTGTGGTCCGCCCACCAACAGTCGTTCCTTCACTGTTTGAACCGGAAGTCGTCTGCCCATCTACAGTTGATCCACCGTTGTTTGAACCGGAAGTCGTCTGCCCATCTACAGTTGATCCACCGTTGTTTGAACCGGAAGTCGTCTGCCCATCTACAGTTGATCCACCGTTGTTTGAACCGGAAGTCGTCTGCCCATCTACAGTTGATCCACCGTTGTTTGAACCGGAAGTCGTCTGCCCATCTACAGTTGATCCTCCATTGCTTGCACCGGATGTCGTCTGCCCAACTATGGTTGACCCACCGTTGTTTGAACCGGAAGTCGTCTGCCCAGATACAGTTGTGCCGGATACCTTTGATGAATTTCCAGCTACCTTAACATCGCCTCCACTGTTTCCGACTGAAGAGAAGAAAACTCATCACCAGATAGCAATACGATAATGATTAATATTCAATGGATCTCGATCGGGTAAGGATTCACATCGATGGTAAAATTGTATATTGTATAAGAATCGAAAATGAAAACAAAACACAAGAACGATGGTAAATTGAAACTTCCTTGTTTTCCCTCCATACAACAGTCCACGAAATTGATTATTTAACACCCTCAGATAATATTTCTGTGAAAATAGATGGCAGAAGTCCTTTACCCTGGTTCCCTGTTCCAACGTAGGCTTTAGTAACGCATTATAATTAAATACATTTTCATCATTTTATATCAAATTTTCAGTGGAAACTCCTTTAAATTCCAGTGTTTCACAGAAAGATCTAGCATTATCGTCAATCTGTCTTAAAGTATGGGATTACCATCGTCTCAATCCTATGATTATCCAAGTCTATACTAAAGGAAGGAAGTTGCGCATTTTGTCTAATTTTTATATATTTAGTCAACGATCTGAGGAAGCTGTTGGCCACTCACCAGTCAGACCGACGGCCACTCCAATGACGGCACCACTAACAACCACGCCTGCCACGACAGCGATTACGATCTTTACGAGGGGGGACAACGCACCCACTTTGACGGCGGCTGTTCCTGCTTCTGCTCCTACTATACAAACAATACGGTAGTGTTACGTTTTACGCCGCTCCGTAAACAATCGAGTCTGGACCAGACAATCCAGTGATAAACAGCATGGACATCGATCTACGCAGTTGGGATATGATGACATGTGTCAACCAAGTCAGCGAGCCTGACCGCCTCTTACGGCAAGCAAGGGTTGCTGAATACACAGGGGCGTGTCACGCTAAGAAACAGCGTTAGACTGACTGACTGAGTTTGGTTTTACGCCGCTTTTAGCAATATTCCAGCAACATCACGGCGGGGGACACCAGAAATGGGCTTCACACATTGTGCCCATGTGGGGATTCGAACCGGGGTCTTCGGCGTGACGAGCCAACGCTTTAACCACTAGGCTACCCCACCGCCCCAAACAGCGTTAGAAAGACATATAGGTATATAGACCCTACCCTAGTACTATATAAAAGGATTCTTCTATATAGTGTTAGGGTAGGGTCTATGTACCTTTATGTCTTTCTAATTCTGTTTCTAAGCGTGACACGCCCCTATGGCTGAAGATCAATTCTAACCCCTATCGTCATGGGTCACCGATAATTAATCCTCTTCATATATGATTCGGAAACAGAATGTAGTTGCTGAAACAAAATTCTTGAATTTCAGTGATGGATGCGCTTCAAGAGTCAATGTTGATTTTTCGTACTATGGAGTTGTGAGTGAATCAGTGTGGGTTAGCGCCTCCGAGTTGAAAAATGCTTCCTCCATTGTGTCAGGTTGTGATGGCAACAAACCTTTTACTTCGTAGTGAGTGAGTGAGTGCGTGCGTGCGTGCGTGAGTGGGCGGGGATGAGTGGGTGGATGAGTGAGTGAGCGTTTTACCCCGCTTTCAGCAATATTCTAGCAATATCACTAGGCTACCCTACCGGCCCGTAGGCGAACGGGTAGATCACGATATGGGATTGGTAATCAGTGATGGATTCACAGTCGGAGTAAACGTCACCCGAACATATAACAAACGTCTAAAATAATTGTATCAATTAAGACATTATTATTATTTCGGGTCTAAAGTACGTAAACGTCTCATGTAATCGACCCGTGAAGGTCCGGGATAGAATTGGTCTTCATCAACCCATTCTTGTCGTAAAGGCGACTAACGGGATCGGGTGGTCAGGCTCTCTGACTTGGTTGACACATATCATCGGTTCCCAATTGCGCAAATCGATACTCCTGCTTTTGATCATTGGATTGTCTGATCCAGACTCGATTATTTACAGACCGCCGCCATATAGCTGGAATATTCCTGAGTGCGGCGTAAAACTAAACTCACTCACTCAATAACCACCATTTTCTCCCCGAGTGATAGTTCAACTGTATTGCTAAAAGCCGTGTGGAACCATACTCGATCAATTATTTTTTAGACCTAAAAATGAGCCCATACTCAATATTTTGGATGCATCCTGTAAAACCGATATTTTCCTGAGGGGATTAACATGTGTACACAACTGCAGGGGTTTCCCTGATCCAGATGCTACATTTATGTTTCATTTTTCACTCACTCACGTTTGCATATGTCACAAAGAAAGGGTTTACCTGGTGCGCACAAGACATTTGGCGTTGTTGTTTGTGGAACGATTGCCGTTGTAGCTGTTGAAGTCGTGTCCATTCTGGGTGTCGTTACCGTTGAAGCGCTGTTTGTTAATCCGGGTGTGGTCCGCCCACCCACAGTCGTTCCTCCACTGTTTGGTCCGGGTGTGGTCCGACCACCCACAGTCGTTGCTTCACTGTTTGGTCCGGGTGTGGTCCGCCCACCCACAGTCGTTCCTCCACTGTTTGGTCCGGGTGTGGTCCGCCCACCCACAGTCGTTCCTCCACTGTTCCTCCACTGCCCACCCACAGTTTGTCCGGTCGGTGTGGTCACCCACCACAGTCGTTCCTCCACTGTTTGGTCCGGGTGTGGTCCGCCCTCCAACAGTCGTTCCTCCACTGTTTGAACCGGAAGTCGTCTGCCCACCAACAGTCGTTCCTCCACTGTTTGGCCTGGGTGTGGTCCGCCCACCAACAGTCGTTCCTTCACTGTTTGGCCCGGAAGTCGTCTGCCCATCTACAGTTGATCCCCCGTTGTTTGAACCGGATGTCGTCTGCCCATCTACAGTTGATCCACCGTTGTTTGAACCGGAAGTCGTCTGCCCATCTACAGTTGATCCACCGTTGTTTGAACCGGAAGTCGTCTGCCCATCTACAGTTGATCCACCGTTGTTTGAACCGGAAGTCGTCTGCCCATCTACAGTTGATCCTCCATTGCTTGCACCGGATGTCGTCTGCCCAACTATGGTTGACCCACCGTTGTTTGAACCGGAAGTCGTCTGCCCAGATACAGTTGTGCCGGATACCTTTGATGAATTTCCAGCTACCTTAACATCGCCTCCACTGTTTCCGACTGAAGAGAAGAAAACTCATCACCAGATAGCAATACGATAATGATTAATATTCAATGGATCTCGATCGGGTAAGGATTCACATCGATGGTAAAATTGTATATTGTATAAGAATCGAAAATGAAAACAAAACACAAGAACGATGGTAAATTGAAACTTAACTTCCTTTGTTTCCCTCCATACAACAGTCCACGAAATTGATTATTTAACACCCTCAGATAATATTTCTGTGAAAATAGATGGCAGAAGTCCTTTACCCTGGTTCCCTGTTCCAACGTAGGCTTTAGTAACGCATTATAATTAAATACATTTTCATCATTTTATATCAAATTTTCAGTGGAAACTCCTTTAAATTCCAGTGTTTCACAGAAAGATCTAGCATTATCGTCAATCTGTCTTAAAGTATGGGATTACCATCGTCTCAATCCTATGATTATCCAAGTCTATACTAAAGGAAGGAAGTTGCGCATTTTGTCTAATTTTTATATATTTAGTCACCGATCTGAGGAAGCTGTTGGCCACTCACCAGTCAGACCGACGGCCACCCAATGACGGCACCACTAACAACCACGCCTGCCACGACAGCGATTACGATCTTTACGAGGGGGGACAACGCACCCACTTTGACGGCGGCTGTTCCTGCTTCTGCTCCTACTATACAAACAATACGGTAGTGTTACGTTTTACGCCGCTCCGTAAACAATCGAGTCTGGACCAGACAATCCAGTGATAAACAGCATGGACATCGATCTACGCAGTTGGGATATGATGACATGTGTCAACCAAAGTCAGCGAGCCTGACCGCCTCTTACGGCAAGCAAGGGTTGCTGAATACACAGGGCGTGTCACGCTAAGAAACAGCGTTAGACTGACTGACTGAGTTTGGTTTTACGCCGCTTTTAGCAATATTCCAGCAACATCACGGCGGGGACACCAGAAATGGGCTTCACACATTGTGCCCATGTCAAAGGATTCGAACCGGGGTCTTCGGCGTGACGAGCCAACGCTTTAACCACTAGGCTGACAGCCCCACCGCCCCAAACAGCGTTAGAAAGACATATGGGTATATAGACTCACCTACCCTGGTACTATCGGCCAAAAGGATTCTTCTATATGGTAACTTAGGGTAGGAGGGGGGGTGCCTATATGTCTATTCTATATAGGGTCTGTCTATTCTAAGCGTGAGCACGCCCTATGGCTGAAGATCAATTCTAACCCCTATCGTCATGGGTCACCGATAATTAATCCTCTTCATATATGATTCGGAAACAGAATGTAGTTGCTGAAACAAAATTCTTGAATTTCAGTGATGGATGCGCTTCAAGAGTCAATGTTGATTTTTCGTACTATGGAGTTGTGAGTGAATCAGTGTGGGTTAGCGCCTCCGAGTTGAAAAATACTTCCTCCATTGTGTCAGGTTGTGATGGCAACAAACCTTTTACTTCGTAGTGAGTGAGTGAGTGCGTGCGTGCGTGCGTGAGTGGGCGGGGATGAGTGGGTGGATGAGTGAGTGAGCGTTTTACCCCGCTTTCAGCAATATTCTAGCAATATCACTAGGCTACCCTACCGACCCCGTAGGCGAACAGGTAGATCACGATATGGGATTGGTAATCAGTGATGGATTCACAGTCGGAGTAAACGTCACCCGAACATATAACAAACGTCTAAAATAATTGTATCAATTAAGACATTATTATTATTTCGGGTCTAAAAGTACGTAAACGTCTCATGTAATCGACCCGTGAAGGTCCGGGATAGAATTGGTCTTCATCAACCCATTCTTGTCGTAAAAGGCGACTAACGGGATCGGGTGGTCAGGCTCTCTGACTTGGTTGACACATGTCATCGGTTCCCAATTGCGCAAATCGATGCTCCTGCTGTTGATCATTGGATTGTCTGATCCAGACTCGATTATTTACAGACCGCCGCCATATAGCTGGAATATTCCTGAGTGCGACGTAAAACTCAACTCACTCATATCAATCTGTTCCATTTAAAATATTTATGTAAAAATTAATTTAATGTAATTTAACTAAACTCTAGAAATATCTTCATGATCACTTAAAAGTTACATTTTCCGTCGGTATATTACAGACTTATGGAATGTCGTGGAGACGCAACCGTGTAAATGAGAAAAGATTGAGGTTGATTATAAGTGTCAAATGAATCCAACATTAAATTGGTAACATATTGCTCTTTAAAATTGTTGAATTAAACAAATAATCATATATTTCCTAACTGTAGTTTTTACGAAAAAGTGTGTAAATAAATAAATAATTAAATATATTTGATGAGGACAGTTGGTTTTGTTAACCATCTTTAATCAAACAAGTAATTAAATATTCTTACTTATTCCAATATTTATGCTAAATTCGGGTAAAAAACCCCAAATCAAACATTTACTTTTTCCAGTTGTCGAGTAAAATATGTGGAACAAATATATAATCAGATAATAAAGCATTCAACTTTATGGATAACAACGTCTTATTTATTGCACAGAGCGATGTTATCAATAAAGTTTTATTCTTTATTCTTCCATGACTTCAGTAAATACTGGCTTGTGATTGGTTAATTAAAGACTTTCAGAGGTATATAATCACGTTATATACCTCTGATTTTCCAAAACAGTATGTATTTCTTTTAAATCTTAATAACGCTGTAATAGTGCAATGGAGATAAACGCGTTCGGTTTGAAATCAAATTTAGAGCTATTATAATTTCGTTATATACATTTGATTTTCCAACTCAGTATGTTTTCTCCTAATTATTGACTCGCCAACTTCTAGACTGCCTATCAAACAATAAATAATCAGATATATTAATTCACGTTTCAATGTAAAACTATCGCTTATCAAACAAATAATTCCAAATGTACTGATTCTGTATTTCACTAACCTGCCTCCATCGCGAATCCTAAAGTGAACAAGGTGTGAACTTGGTACGAAGGTTTCGAAGCGTTCAGCTATATAAGACTGTTGGGTTATGTTGATACGGGTCTCCAAAGAGATGGGTTCTGTTTTTGCGGCTTAGGGGTACAGAGGACTCACGCTCTCTGGTACTTGGCCTGATTTCGTAGTAATCTGACCCCAAAGTTGAGTGGGGCTGAAGAAGATGAGTTCAAGTCACAGAGGGATATTGACTGCACCAATCAGAAAGCGGTATTTGGTTTCGTAATGTTTATAAATATGATTGTCGTAGCGCGTGTCGCTTGTTGCTTGTAGACATATGAAGGGCATTTTCAAAACTGAAGCATCGATGACAAAAATGGTTGGTTGGTTTGTTGTTTAACGCCGCACTCAGCAATATTCCAGCTATATGGCGGCGGTCTGTAAATTATCGAGTCAGGACCAGACAATCCAATGATCAATGGTATGAGCATCTATCTACACAATTGGGATACGATGATTATGTCAACCAAGTCAGCGAGCCTGACCACCTGATCCCGTTAGTCGCCTTTTTACGACAGATAAAGATGTCCGATGTCATTCCGATTTTCCATATGTTACCTGTTGTTTTAGGTGAACAAATGACAAACCTTTCCATTTGTTCATGACGGGTGTCAACAGTGGGGTGGGGTACGCTCATCTTTTCGTGAACACCTGGTGTCAATACTGTTTGGTAGTGATTCCTGAACGCATGCTCATAACACGAGACTGAATCGTAAATCGGCCGTGATTTTGGCAATACATTCGTGTGGGTGTTGAACAAGTTTGGTGGGTTTATTTTCTTGTTGTCAGGGCGTGATGATGTATTCAGTATTCTGGAATAGCTTCTTGAAAATGGGATCCGCACAAGGGGATTCAGAGGGGATTGTGTCCCCGTCGGCATCCTATTATGAGTGAGTAGGTGAGCTAGGTGAAATGGGGTACTTGAGACTTTCACTCATATGACGACGTGCATTCCACGAAGCTGCTTGTACTAGCCCAGACTTAAGCTGGTTTTATAGTGCTAGCCCACTGAGATACCATGCTGCAGTTAAGCATGGATACCCCACTCAGCCACATTATACTGACTCCGAGCCGACCAGTCCTTGTTGTACCCATTAATGCCGAGCGCCAGGCAGGGAACAACAAGTACCATATTTTAACGTCTTTTGGGTATGACGCGGCCGGGGATCGAACCCGCGACCTTCCGCTCCCTGTGCGGACGCTCTAACCACTACACCACGGAGGCGGTTTATTCTTGAGTAAGTGAGTTATGTTTTTTACGCTGCTTTTAGCAATATTGCAGCAATATCACCGCGGGGGACACCAGAAATGGGCTCCACACATTGTGCTGATGTAGGGAATCAAACCCGGGTCTTCGGCGTGACGAGCAAACGCTATAACCACATGGCTACCCCATCCTCGCACATCTATTTATGGAGATTCTTCTCACGTTGGGCCACTTTAGATCAACAATGCAATCTGCTAAGGTGAAAAAGGGACACGTTCAAACTGGGACTAATAAATATATCTTAATATATTGCCTTTCCCTATTTTCAGTTGTACTTGTTTCCCGAATCCTTTGTCGGTTAAGGTGGACATTTGTCTTGACTTTGCATGTGTTTGTGACAAGCACCATCTGTGAGGTGAGGTGAAATTTGGTTTGACGTCGTGCATGAGAGTATTTCGCTCATATGACGACGTGCATGCGTGTGTATGTGTATGTGTATGTGTATGTGCGGTTGCTTGTACTAGCCCAGACTGTAGCTGGTTTTATAGTGCTAGCTCACTGAGATACCATGCCGCAGTGAAGCATGAATACCCCACTCAAACACATTATACTGACTCCGAGCCGATCAGTCCTTGTTGTACCCATTAATGCCGAGCGCCAGGCAGGGACCAACAAGTATAATATTTTAACGTCTTTATGGTATGACACGGTCGGGGATCGAACCCGCGACCTTCCGCTCTCCGGGCGGGTATTCATGCTTCACTGCGGCATGGTATCTCAGTGGGCTAGCACTATAAAACCAGCTTCAGTCTGGGCTAGTACAAGCAGCCGCACATACACATACACACGCATGCAATGCACGTCGTCATATGAGCGAAATATTCTCAGTACGACGTTAAGCCTAATTTCACCTCACCTCATGTTCCATTATGCTTGACAACGGTACAAGAATCTGTATCGAAACGTTGCACTCACGAATAAAAAGAAGTTGTTATCCATAAAGTTTGTTCTATATTGTACTTCCCAACTTCTAAAATGCCACTCAAAGACGTTACGTCACTAAAATCCTGTCGGAAATAGAAAAAAATATATATAAAATAAATTATATAGTGTGCGATGATATTGTATTACAAACAGCCAGGTGTTAGAGAAGCACGTGCACAAGTGCCGACAAAGTTATTGATTCATTAACCTGTGCTGTGTCGCCTTCATCCGTTGACTCAATAACTTTGTCGGCACATGTGCTTGTGCTTCTCGCACACCTGGCTGTCCCTTTCTCTGCACTCCTCCCTCGTAACAAATAGTGAACTGTGTCAATATTTTAATGATAGTTTCTTAAACAAGTTTTTTAACTTTAGGACATAAATTCTGCAAAGAAATCACAGCGTTGGTATGATGTTTTGATTATGATCAGCGTTTCATTGAGTATTTTATGTTTATTAGTTTTCGAGTTAAATTGCAATTCATCGGTCCGCTTTTGAGCCAAACGGACTGTAGTGAGTTTTATAAGAATGGACAACTGCAAACGAAATTCAATTCTAATCCTTGTCTACGGTTACTGTTTTCTGTGAAGCGAGGATTTACGTAACGTTATGAAAAATTTAATACGCTTGGTTCAGTAACTTGGAGTTACGACAATATGGCGAGCGTTTAATATTTACATGAAATGCTTCTTCGGGTTGAGAAATGGTATTTCACATTGGGACATATTTTATGTTTATTTACAAGCGTCCATAGAAACGTTAAGCCAAACATTTGTGTTTGAGATAAGGATAGGGGCGAGATTTGAACTAACATTACAATGCCAATGCAAGCATTCTTTGTCTTTAATACCGCGAAGTAGTCACGCCCTGTCGCCATGTTATACGGGTGGACGACATCCAGGAGATAATCTCTGTATTCAACAAAGGATTAATCCGTTACTGGCATATCATCCCTGTACGTTGTAGGGGCACAGGTGTTAAGTTGCGAGAGTTTTCGTGATTGACGGGGGATTGGTGATCGGGGTGGGAGTTGGGGAGGTGTTGGTGAGTGTTGATGTCTTTTGAGATCAGGGTGTTCGGGTAGGGGAGAAGGTGGTAGGGGTTATTTTATAGGTACGTATTTGATTTTTTAATTTCATCGAGAAAGTATTTTTCGCATACACTGGATGTCATCTGCGATTTGCAGTGACACATCGATATAATTTTCACAGCTTTTTTTTTTACACCAAACGGTCTTTGTTTACGAGGATGGTCAAGAATGGGTATTCGTTTGCACTGCCGTTCTATTTTTTAATAATTTACAACAAGTACCTAAAATTAAAAGACATTTGAATTATCTTTTTGAAAGTAACCTGTATTAAAGGTACTTCTGTCTCAGGATATATACCAAGTCGTTCTTTCCAGATTGAAAGCTTTTCTGCGTCCTTTTTTCTGACCGCTAAACTGTTCCGTGTAATATTTATTGTACATTAATAATACGAATATCACAGGTTATCATGAATATCTATGACTAATATTTAAATTAATTAAAGTAAACAACCCCGTTTGCTTCTACTTAAAACCCTAAACAAAGACTATTCTGAGGAGATGTGTACAGGTGTGCAAGTTTGGATCTGATAAGATTGTGGTGTTTCTCAAACTATATAGTGAGTGAGTGAGTTTAGTTTTACGCCGCACTCAGCAATATTCCAGCTATATGGCGGCGGTCTGTAAATAATCGAGTCTGGACCAGACAATCCAGTGATCAACAGCATGAGCATCAATCTACGCAATTGGGAACCGATGACATGTGTCAACCAAGTCAGTGAGCCTGACCACCAGATCCCGTTAGTCGCCTCTTACAAGCATGGGTTACTGAAGATCAATATTCTAACCCGGACCTTCACGGGTCTATTTCGGTATGAAACGGCCCAAGATAAACTCTCTTTCGCCCCTGAGCAGAGTGAGTGAGTTTAGTTTTACGCCACACTCAGCAATATTCCAGCTATATGGCGGTGATCTGTAAAAAATCGAGTCTGGACAAGACAATCCAGTGATCAACAGCAGGAGCATCGATCTGCGCAATTGGGAACCGATGACACGTTACTCGCCTCTTACGACAAGCATAGTCGCCTTTTGTGGCAAGCATGGGTTGCTGAAGACCTATTCTACCCCGGATCTTCACGGGTCAAAACCTATCATAAAACGTGTTGAAGTTTTAGTGCAGAGACTACTAATTTTGGTACGTGAACAAGGCACCGACAAAAGGCTTCACTGAAACTCGGACACCGTATTTCTTTAGACATTTATTGAGGAACAGCTTCAGCTTTCGGACAGTCGTAGAACACATGACCTACTGGACATGACTCCAAAACTGATGACCGATGTGACCAGCCTCTATGTCTGAGCTCATGACCTTGACCTTGACCTCGACCTCGAGGAACAGTTACGTCACCTTTCACCTCTTCATTGTTCCAGATTCTGGAAACGGGTCGACCTCAACGTGATTTTGTTCTCAAATATTCCTGGATGAATAAACACGAAACGAAATTTACTTTTTTAGATTGTGGTGATATGTCCCTAATGTCCTCCACAATCCGTAATGTATATAATCTTTACAAAAAGTGAGTGAGTGAGTTTAGTTTTACGCCGCACTCAGCAATATTCCAGCTATATGGCGGCGGTCTGTAAATAATCGAGTCTGGACCAGACAATCCAGTGATCAACAGCATGAGCATCGATCTGCGCAATTGGGAACCGATTACATGTGTCAACCAAGTCAGCGAGCCTGTCCACCCGATCCCGTTAGTCGCCTCTTACGACAAGCATAGTCGCCTTTTGTGGCAAGCGTGGGTTGCTGAAGACCAATTCTACCCCGGATCTTCATGGGCCCTTTACAATAAGAGAACAACCGGCAGCTTTAACTTTTGATAGTATGGCAGGAGACAATATGTATTACAGATTTCTTAGAAAACGGTTAAAATATGGTTCACAGATATATTGTTTTATGTATTATGTTTAAAACAACCTTGTAGAAAACTGTGCAGATGTCAAAATGACCAGTCACTATTCGGTTCCCTTTCTACAACGACCACCTGGTCGCTATATGCAGGTTCTGAGGTGTCGTTTGTCTTTAATGAAAAGGGAATGTGTTTTTCGGATTTTGCTGATTATCGTTTCTCAGCATATAATCTGTGACATCAGTCTGTAAACGAGCTAGTTCTGGACATGGTAATCCGGTGATTTACATAGGGACCATCCATAAACTAAATTCAGACACGAAGAAACTGACCACTCTATTGTGAGAGTGGGTGAGTGAGTACTGTTTTGCGCCGCTTTTAGCAATATTCCAGCAATATCACGACGGGGGACACCAGAAATGGGCTTCACACA
The DNA here is from genome assembly GCF_003918875.1 of Haliotis rubra. NCBI lineage: Eukaryota > Metazoa > Mollusca > Gastropoda > Lepetellida > Haliotidae > Haliotis > Haliotis rubra. The sequence continues at coordinate 247,496 of NW_025767263.1, read as the reverse complement.
TTGGACCCATGTGGGGAATCGAACCCGGGTCTTCAGCGTGACGAGCGAACACTTTAAGCACTAGGCTACCCCCAGCGCCGTGTTTTGGAGAAATCTGAGTATCAGCTTAAGGTTTTCCATAGTTGTTAATGAAATACTTTCTACAATAAGCCTGCCTAAAAGTTGGTCATGTTGACGCATTGGAAATGCGATACTAAATACTCACCATGGACATCCCTTCTGCCGCGCTTACTGCCACAAGAGTTCTGAGAAAACAAACAGTTGGTGAGCTCTATTTTCAGGTGAGGTGAGGTGAAATTGGGTTTGACATTGGGTTTGACGTCGGGCTTGAGAATATTTCGCTCATATGACGACGTACATGCGTGTGTATGTGTATGTGTATGTGCGGCTGCTTGTACTAGCCCAGACTGTAGCTGGTTTTATAGTGCTAGCTCACTGAGATACCATGCCGCAGTGAAGCATGAATACCCCACTCAGACACATTATACTGACTCCGAGCCGACCAGTCCTTGTACCCATTAATGCCGAGCGCCAGGCAGGAACCAACAAGTACCATATTTTAACGTCTTTTGGTATGACGCGGTTGGGGATGGAACCCGCGACCTTCCGCTCTCCGGGCGGACGCTCTAACCACTACACCACGGAGGCGGTCCTTATTTTCAGGAACGTTGTTAAAAAGGACGCGAGACCCTTAAAAAACAGCATTTGGGAGATGAAATCCATTTGCTCAGGTGAGCTAGGTTTAACCCTGTTCTTTTAGCAATATTCAACCAATATCACGGCGGGAGACACCTGATATACTCTTCACACAGTGTACAATGTGGAGAATCGAACCCGGGTCTTCGGCGTGACGAGAGAGTGAATGAGTTTAGTTTTATGCCGCATCCAGCAATATTCCAGCTATATGGCGGCGGTCTGTCTGGACCAGACAATCCAATGATCAAAGCATGAACATTGATCTACGCAATAATGGGAACCGATGACATGTGTCAACCAAGTCAGGCTGACCAGCCGATCCTGTTAATCGCCTCTTACGACAAGCATGGGTTACTGAAGGTTCATTCTAACCCGGCCCTTCACGGGGCTCGGCGTGACGAGCGAACGCTGTATGTAACCACTGGGCTACCGAACCGCCCCCGTCGACCATATAGGCGGGATGTGACTGAAATACACTTACCCCGTTACACGGTGTACTACATAGCGTCACTTTACACTCAAAGACTAAGGTCTTCTCTCCTGGTAAGGTGAAGCTGTCGAAGAAAGGACCGGTGGCTGTGAGTCCCTTGGTGGTGAAACCCGAGTGTCTGGGGAAGACTATCCCGTCTCCGCATCTGACGCACAACATATCACACTGAACAAGCTTAACTATATCAGCAAGGGGTGATAAGTCGAACTCTGGACAAATGTCGTTATCAGCTCCCTGAGATAATTCAGAGGATATGCCTTGGTGAGGTGAAGTGAAATTGGGTTTAACGTCGTACCTAAGATTATTTCGCTCATATGACGACGTGCATGTGTGTGTATGTGTGGCTGCTTGTACTAGCCCAGACTGAAGCTGTTTTTTTATAGTGCTAGTTCACCGAGATACAATGCCGCTGTTAAGCATGAATACCCCACTCAGACACATTATACTGACTCCGAGCCGACCAGTCCTTGTTGTACCCATTAATACCGAGCGACAGGCAGGGTCGAACAAGGGTTGGGTGGCGTCTGGAAGGTGGCGTCTCGTGGGTGGGGTGGCGTCTCGGGGGTGGGATGGCGTCTCGAGTGTGTCGTCTCGAGGGTGGGGTGTCGTCGTGTCGAGGTGGGGTGTCGTCTCGAGGTGGGGTGTCGTCTCGAGGGGTGGGGTGTCGTCTCGAGGGTGATGTGTCGTCTCGAGGGTGATGTGTGTCGTCTCGAGGGTGGGGCGTTGTCTCACTGAGATATAATGCCGCTATTAAGCATGAATACCCACTCAGACACATTATACTGACTTGAGCCGACCAGTCCTTGTTGTACCATTAATACCGAGCGACAGGCAGGGTCGAACAAGAATTTGGAGTGGCGTCTGGAAGGTGCTTCGTCTCGTGGGTGGGGTGGCGTCTCGGGTGGGATGGCGTCTCGAGTGTGTCGTCTCGAGGGTGGGGTGTCGTCTCGAGGTGATGTGTCGTCTCGAAGGTGATGTCTCGTCTCGAGGGTGATGTGGCGTCTCGAAGGTGATGTGGCGTCTCGAGGGTGAAGTGTCGTCTCGAGGGTGAAGTGTCGTCTCGAGTGGTGGGGTGTCGTCTCGAGGGTGGGGTGTCGTCTCGAGGGTGGGGTGTCGAGGTCTCGTGGGTGAAGGTGTGTCGTAGGAGTTCCGTGGCGTCTGGAAGGTGTCGTCCCGTGGGTGGGGTCGTCTCGGGGTGGGATGGCGTCTGAGTGTGTCATGTCGTCGAGGGTGGGGTGTCGTCTCGAGGGTGATGTGTCGTCTCGAAGGTGATGTGGCGTCTCGAGGGTGATGTGGCGTCTCGAAGGTGATGTGGCGTCTCGAGGGTGATGTGGCGTCTCGAGGGTGGGGTGTCGTGTCGAGGGTGGGGTGTCGTGTCGAGGGTGGGGTGTCGTCTCGAGGGTGGGGTGTCGTCTCGAGGGTGGGGTGTCGTCTCGAGGGTGATGTGTCGTCTCGAGGGTGATGTGTCGTCTCGAGGTGGGGCGTTGTCTCACTGAGATATAATGCCGCTGTTAAGCATGAATACCCCACTCAGACACATTATACTGACTCCGAGCCGACCAGTCCTTGTTGTACCCATTAATACCGAGCGACAGGCAGGGTCGAACAAGGGTTGGGTGGCGTCTGGAAGGTGTCGTCTCGAGGGTGGGGTGGCGTCTCGGGGGTGGGATGGCGTCTCGAGTGTGTCGTCTCGAGGGTGGGGTGTCGTCTCGAGGGTGATGTGTCGTCTCGAAGGTGATGTGGCGTCTCGAGGGTGATGTGGCGTCTCGAGGGTGGGGTGTCGTCTCGAGGGTAGGGTGTCGTGTCGAGGGTGGGGTGTCGTCTCGAGGGTGGGGTGTCGTCTCGAGGGTGGGGTGTCGTCTCGAGGGTGGGGTGTCGTCTCGAGGGTGATGTGTCGTCTCGAGGGTGGGGCGTTGTCTCACTGAGATATAATGCCGCTGTTAAGCATGAATACCCCACTCAGACACATTATACTGACTCCGAGCCGACCAGTCCTTGTTGTACCCATTAATACCGAGCGACAGGCAGGGTCGAACAAGGGTTGGGTGGCGTCTGGAAGGTGGCGTCTCGTGGGTGGGATGGCGTCTCGAGTGTGTCGTCTCGAGGGTGGGGTGTCGTCTCGAGGGTGATGTGGCGTTTCGAGGGTGGGGTGTCGTCTCGAGGGTGATGTGTCGTCTCGAGGGTGATGTGTCGTCTCGAGGGTGATGTGTCGTGTCGAGGGTGGGGTGTCGTGTCGAGGGTGGGGTGTCGTGTCGAGGGTGGGGTGTCGTCTCGAGGGTGGGGCGTCGTCTCGAGGGTGGGGCGTCGTCTCGAGGGTGGGGCGTCGTCTCGAGGGTGGGGTGCCGTCTCGAGGGTGGGGTGCCGTCTCGAGGGTGGGGCAGCGTCTCGAGGGTGCGAGCTACAGGACGCCGTCATTTGGGAGGAAAACCCTAAGGATACAGGTCTTGGAAGCTTACCGGTTGGGGAATCCGTCGAATTTGGGAAGTGCGGGTTAAGAATCTCAGGATGAATCCTGGATTCGAACAAAATCTCTAAGGACCCTTCACAACAAAGGGACGCTATTCTGAGCAATGACCGGGCCATACTTTCCATTTATGGTGAGGAACAAGGGACTGGATGATGTTTTAAGCCAATTCGACTAATATCCCAACCGAGCTTTCAACAAGAAAACAGTTTTGAAGGGACACTGCTCTAGAGCAATTCCCGGGGACTGGTTGTTGCTTTTGTTACCCGGATAGGCACCCGGATGATATCCCAGAATTCTTGACTGGTTCGTGACCTTGCTGCCCCAACCGCAAAGCGTAATTGACAGTATAACGGGTATCTTCACACTGACCAAAGATTGAATAGAGTTTCGTCACGGAAGTAATTGGGAAATATAGTCATTTAGTTTATTACTATGACAACACTTCCAAACATTTGGAAGCTTCATGCCATCTCCCAGTGACTAACAAAATAGCAATGAAAGAAAACGGAAATGAATGTACATGTTTACAAGTTTGGCGTATATTCAAAGCATTATTAATCTAATTTTTTTATGTACTTTGGAACTCCATAAAACTTTTAGTTGATCTTTATTTTGGTAAAATGACATATCTATGCATTTTTAACTGTCTATGTGAATACGATTTTACACATACACGCCTGCAACGAAAAGGCTTCTGAAAACAATGAATGAGTTGTCGGTCTCGCATCGAAGAATTTCATAACGTGAATGATTTAGTATGATTGTTGTTTTACGCCGCACTCAGCAATATTCCAGCTATATGGCGGTGGTCTGTAAATAATCAAATCTGGACCAGACAATCCAGTGATCTACAGCATGAGCAGCGATCTATGCAATTGGGACACGATGACGTGTGTTCTTGGGGGCGGGGCTTATCGCCACCCAAGTGAGTGTAGTTGTACGCCGCACTCAGCAATATTCCAGCTATATGGCGGTGGTCTGTAAATAATCAAATCTGGACCAGACAATCCAGTGATCTACAGCATGAGCAGCGATCTATGCAATTGGGACACGATGACGTGTGTTCTTGGGGGCGGGGCTTATCGCCACCCGAGTGAGTGTAGTTGTACGCCGCACTCAGCAATATTCCAGTTATATGACGGTGGTCTGTAAATAATCAAATCTGGACCAGACAATCCAGTGATCTACAGCATGAGCAGCGATCTATGCAATTGGGACACGATGACGTGTGTTCTTGGGGGCGGGGCTTATCGCCACCCGAGTGAGTGTAGTTGTACGCCGCACTCAGCAATATTCCAGCTATATGACGGTGGTCTGTAAATAATCAAATCTGGACCAGACACTCCAGTGATCTACAGCATGAGCAGCGATCTATGCAATTGGGACACGATGACATGTGTTCTTGGGGGCGGGGCTTATCGCCACCCGAGTGAGTGTAGTTGTACGCCGCACTCAGCAATATTCCAGCTACATGGCGGCGGTCTGTAAATAATTGAGTCTGGACCAGACAATCCAGTGATCTACAGCATAAGCAGCGATCTATGCAATTGGGACACGATGACGTGTGTTCTTGGGGGCGGGGCTTATCGCCACCCGAGTGAGTGTAGTTGTACGCCGCACTCAGCAATATTCCAGCTACATGGCGGCGGTCTGTAAATAATCAAATCTGGACCAGACAATCCAGTGATCTACAGCATGAGCAGCGATCTATGCAATTGGGACACGATGACATGTGTTCTTGGGGGCGGGGCTTATCGCCACCCGAGTGAGTGTAGTTGTATGCCGCACACAGCAATATTCCAGCTATATGGCGGCGGTCTGTAAATAATCAAATCTGGACCAGACAATCCAGTGATCTACAGCATGAGCAGCGATCTATGCAACTGGGACACGATGACGTGTGTTCTTGGGGGCGGGGCTTATCGCCACCCGAGTGAGTGTAGTTGTACGCCGCACTCAGCAATATTCCAGCTACATGGCGGCGGTCTGTAAATAATCAAAACTGGACCAGACAATCCAGTGATCTACAGCATGAGCAGCGATCTATGCAATTGGGACACGATGACATGTGTTCTTGGGGGCGGGGCTTATCGCCACCCGAGTGAGTGTAGTTGTACGCCGCACTCAGCAATATTCCAGCTATATGGCGGCGGTCTGTAAATAATCAAATCTGGACCAGACAATCCAGTGATCTACAGCATGAGCATCGCTCTATGCAGTTGGGATACGATGACGTGTGTCAACCAAGTTCGCGATCCTGACCAGCCGATTCCATTAGTTGCCTCTTACGACAAGCATGGGTTAACAGTATATTGATTAACCGCCATTTTGTCGACTTACCCCGCCCTCAGCACTGCGTATCTTTGCTTGGGGTTAGAGCCAACCACATCACAGGACCAGGGACTGATGCCCACTTCTTTTGAAGTTCCTAAAACGAATCCGTGACGCTTAACTTTCTGTGCCGTCTGTGGCAGTGAGCATGCAAAGATTTCTATTTCGCTTTAAGAAATAGAAATTGTAATTCGGTTTGGTGACGCCATTAACATGCAGAATATTTGGCATCAGATGACCTTTCAACCGTGTGTAATCAAATGAATGAGTATGGTTTTACGCCGCTTTAAGCAATATTCCAGCCACATCACAGCGGGACACCAGAATAGGCTTCACACATTGTACCCATGTGAGGAATCGAACCGGAGCCTTCGGCATGACGAACGAACGCTTTAACCACTAGGCTACCCCACCGCCCCCTCAATCGCTCAGAGTATACAGCTCCGAGCCGAACAATCACGGTTTTATCTCGTTAATCGAATCGAACAAAAACAGACCGCGAACAATTTCTCTAAGAATTATGATATAAACATGTCTGATAGCCTTATTAGAATTGACGACTGAGTGACCTAACGGTTGAAGCGCTCACTCGTGATACTCGACTCCCAACAGCGTTATTCCATCAATATCGGGGTCAGTCTGACCCGTTGACAGTAACTCCAACCGCCCATTAAAACCTCAGTGTTTTGCAACACGTACAAGCAACGACTGAAATCAATCAATGTCTTGAGGCTTGTATCTTCCAATCAGACTCACCGTCTGTTTTTATTTTCAAGATGATCTTGCGACCCAGCGTCAAGGGCTCGCCAGGGTCAAGGTCATTTCCAAGAATATCTGCGATGGTCAATTTCACGGACGAACTTGTGTCCGGGCCGTTGTCTACTTCAACCGCTCGGGGAGCTGCAAGTCTGAACGTGATAACAGACAGATGGAAATGTTAACTATGAATGTTTCTTTTGACATTTCGAACATCAACCACCATCAAGCACCCATTACGTACCACAACAACCCGTCTCTTTAACGACTATGGCCAACGGATCGTCTAGTTAGGGCGAGGGATTAAGTTTACACTTACACCTTTTTTAGCAATATTCCAGCAATGTCACGGCGGGGGAACAGAAATGGGCTTCACACATTGTGACCATGCTATATGGCGGCAGTCTGTAAATAAGCGACTCTGGACCAGACATTCCAGTGATCAACAGCATGAGCATCGATCTACACAATTGGGATACGATGACATGACTCAACCAAGTCAGCGAGCCTGACCACCCGATCGCGTTAGTCGCCTTTACGACAGGCATAGGTTGCTCAAGACCAGTTCTAACCCAGATCTTCACTGGCTGTGCGTATGTGGGGAATCGAACCCGGGTTTTCGGCGTGTCGAGCTAACGCCTTAACCCGTAATCGCTTATGTCCGAGCAACTCTCCATTCCTTAAAAATAATGGAGCCAAGGCACATTATTTTTAAGGAATGGAGAGTTACGAGGATATTACCCTACTTAAATTACATTCAAAGTATTGGGAATATTTCTGTTATCAAAGTTAAATGTCAAAATGACAAAATGAAGGTTTTATTATGAAACTGGTACACATCGCTCCATTCCTGAAAGGTAATGGAGCGAACAGACAATGGAATGACGTCACAAATGTAATTTAACTTAAAAGATGTGATACTGCATTTCATTTCATTGCAAGTTAACTTAAATAAAGAATAAAGATTCCAGACCCAAAACAAAACCATTTTTAAATTTGTGGCCGCCATATTGTTTTCGGTAACCATGGAAACAGGTATACCAACATGGTGTAACCTGAAGCGAGGGCAACATGTCGCGCAAGCAGTCCTCAGAACATTATCGACGCTTCTCCCGTTTCGGTGTATATCAGTTACCGATTCTGTTGTTGTGCTGCCGCTATTTGTGTTCCCTTGCGATCAATACCAAGACGAAAATACATAATCCTGACTGACGACATTCAACGCTGTCGGCCGTTGCTGTCCTCAGTATCCGGTGCAACTATTGATCAGTGTTGGAAACGAATTTTATGGTCAGCACAAAAGACAATTTTATTTTCAAACTTTCAAAACCTATACTTTTCGCCACAAAAGTACACATTTATCCAATGGATCATGTGTTTCCTATTGTGGCTTATTTTACATTTTCGGTATTTCTAATTGGAAACTATGATGTGTTTCTGAGAAGTTAAAGGTCGGGTTTAAACCTACACAGATGGGGTATGGCCTCCTTGCCTTGGGTCTTTCATTTTACAGGTAATCTGTCATCTCATTATAAACACTGCACCCAGGCGGTTGATTGTTTTGTTGGTTGCCTTAACAGATTAATGGTTTGTTTTTTAACGCCGCACTCAGCAATATTCCAGCTATATTGTGGCGGTCTGTAAATAATTGAGTCTGGACCAGACAATCCAGTGATCAACAACAGGAGCATCGCCCTACGCAATTGGGATACAATAACACGTGTCAACCAAGCCAGCGAGCCTGACCACCCGATCCAGTTTCTCACCGTTTACGACACGATGGGCTGCTGAAGACCAATTCTAACCCGGATGTACATGGGTAACAATGTCAATGAAGTGGAATAAAACTCTCCAACCCGCATTTTAGCGTAGTGCTTAGATATTTAACAATCCGATGTCTATTTTCAACACCATTTTTCTGATTCAGTGTACTACTTACGATCCTTCAATGGTTTGTTTGGCACTGTCATCGAGGGCATTGGGGTCAAAGGTGCAGGTGATGGTGTAGATCTGGTCGCTCTGTTGCACCTGGTCGTCATCCTCGCCGTACGCCACCACCACCGTCAGGACATACGTATCCACGCCCTTCCGTTTCTACAGTAGGAGTAAGTGAGTGAGTATGGAATACCGCCGCTTTTATATTCCAGAATTATCACGGCGGGGATATCAGAAATGGGCTTCACTCATTGTATCAATGTGGAGAATCGAACCCGGGTCTTCGGCGTGACGAGCGAATGCTTCAACCACTGGACTACCCCAGACTATCTATCTACAGAGTGAAGCATGGACAGGACAGTGAAACACTTTTACGCCTAGTTTGGTAATATTCCAGTAATAATACGCCAGAATGTTACCTGAATGTTTTTCGCCGCTTTTAGCAATATTTCAGCAACATCACGGCCGGGACACCAGAAATGGGCTTCACACATTGTACCCATGTGGGGAATCGAACCCGGGTCTTCGGCTTGACGAGCGAACGCTTTGACCACTGTCAGAATCAATTAACAAAGGCAGTTTGCAAATTGCACTGTATGAGCGAGCTTCGCTTTACGCGTTTCACTAACAAAAAGAAGCCCACGTTTTCCATTTTGGTCAACAATGGGGCCATTGTCTGATCATTTTAAATAGATTTTCCTAATGGTCGAGTTTATTTCTACGAGGTAGAAAAAAAACTACTACTGGGCGAGTCCAACTGTAGGCATCATGCAAAGCGCTGGAAGATACGTGACTCCGACCGCCTCCGCCCCCGTCTATAATGGAAAGGCTCGCTTCCGACACTTGCCGCCCACGAGGAAAGCGTGCTCGAGTACTGAAAGCGTGCCGGAGTACTGAAAGCGTGCCCGAGTACTGAAAGCAGTTGACAGGTCCGCGCGTACTCTCAAGAGCAAGTGTACTGGAACTGCGATTCTTGGTATAGGCGAACTGTAAAGGTGTGCAGATGCACTATTGCGGGAGCAAGTGGTCATGTCAGGAGGCCCCAGTTATCTGTTCCAATAGCCTATTCGTTCATGTGGGTAGTGCTTCCTGTGTTAACGTAGGCGGGTGGACAGACCGTGTTATAGGGGTGGGTTGAAGGACGAGGAGAGAGAAGGCTATTGTGTGAATGGGGTGAGAATGAGGGGGTGAGAATGAGGGGGTGGGGTTAGTATCTGTTTTTCGTTCAACATTCTCTTTATGTAATGAGTGTTTGTGTGTGTGTCAGGATAGTATTACGCCGCTTTTAGCAATATTCCAGCAATATCACGGCGGGGGAACACCAGAAATGGGTTCCACACATTGTACCCAAGTGGGGAATCGAACCCGGGTCTTCGGCGTTACGAGCCAACGCTTTAACCACTAGGCTACCCCACCGACACCTCTTTATGATATGAAGCTATATTGTTTCTTCGAAATACCGTGGAATCGTGTATTTTACGGTAAGAAAAGGGCCAGTTTTGACTTTTCAAACAGTCCATTTTGTAACCAGCCGGCAAGGGCAGTCTGTCCAAGTCCCTGAACCATATTATATCCCTTCAACCAAACACTGCCTGTGATGCTACCACTCTAAATAAAGCAAGTCAAGATTTCCTCAGGGTCTGAATTAGACTAATGCTTAGTCTCTGAATATATATAATTTTGATAGTAACAAACAAGCCCATTCAAATTGAAAAGGAGCCCTAGGGAGACCAGAGATTCAGAACCTGAACCTGAGGAGATCTAGACTTGCTTTATTTAGGGCTTTAGCACTGCAGAGAGGTTTGGCAGTAGGGGAAATAATGTGGTTCAGGGACTGAGAGACTACCCAGATAGCATTCGGACGTTGGCCCAAAGTTGGCAATGTTGGCAAAACCATTGCCAACGTTGGCCCAACGTCTGAATGTATTGGGGTAGGTCTGAATCTCCGATCTCAATTTCTTTATTTCAGTGCACTTGATGCCAACTGCCCCCGATTGGTCCATTACACATAAGTACATGTATATAGATATTAGATATATGTATTACAGAGATGTACATGAGGTAGTTCACTTTACTACAGCAGGTGTAAGCTGCGAGGCATTGTTAAAGAAACAGGCTACATTTCTAATACAGAGATGTATAGTCCGTTTGGCTCAAAAGCGGTCCAATGAATTGCAATCTAACGCGAAAACTAATAAACACATAATACTCAATGAAACGCTGATCATATTCAAAACATCAGACCAACTCTGATTCGTGTGCAGAATTTATGTTCTAAAATTAAAAAAGTTGTTTAACAAACTATCATTAAAATTTTGACACAGTTCACCATTTGTTACGAGGGAGGAGTGCAGAGAAAGGGACAGCTAGGTGTTCGAGAAGCACGTGCACAAGTGCCGACAAAGTTATTAATTCGTTAACCTGTGCTGTGCTGTCTCCAACCTTTCTCGCACACCGAGCTGTCTCTTTCTCTGCACTCCTCCCACGTAACAAATAGTGAATTGTGTCGATATTTTAATGATAGTTTGTTAAACATATTTTTATGTTTATGACATAAATTCTGCAAAAACCTCACAGAGTTAGTCTGAGGTTTTGATTATGATCAGTGTTTCATTGAGTATTTTATGTTTATTAGTTTTCGAGTTAGATTGCAATCCATCGGTCCGCTTTTGAGCCAAACGGACTATACATGAGGTAGTTCACTTTACTACAGCAGGAGTAAGCTGCGAGGCATTGTTAAAGTGAGTGAGTGAGTTTGGTTTTACGCCGCTTTTAGCAATATTCCAGCAATATCACGGCGGGGAACACCAGAAATGGGCTTAACACATTGTACCCATGTGGGGAATCGAACCCGGGTCTCCGGCGTGACGAGCGAACGCCTTAACCACTAGGCTACCCCACCGCCCCGCATTGTTTAAGAAACAGGCTACATTTCTAATACAGAGATGTACATGAGGTAGTTCACTTTACTACAGCATGTTAAATGAAACAGGCTAAATATCTAACAGACGTTTGGTTAGAAAAAAAGAGCATATTATATTTTGTCACAGTAGGATATCCATAATATTTCTTGGCAATGTATCGTTTATTATTATTAGATTACTGTACAGATCAATAAAAAATGATATTCTGTCTCAATATAGCCACAGTTACATCTCACTGGGGCTCCATGTTCAGTTTGAATGGAGCTCTTTGTTTTCCTTTAGTTGTATATGTTCAGCGTCTAAGCGATTGCTACCCAACATGGGTTCCTCTATGTCGCGAAGGATGGATAAACTATCGAGGCTCGTCTGTTACCAGGAATGGATCGAGTGACGTAATGACTTACCAGGAATGGATCGAGTGACGTAATGACATACCAGGAATGGATCGAGTGACGTAATGACTTACCAGGAATGGATCGAGTGACGTAATGACTTACCAGGAATGGATCGAGTGACGTCATGGCATGCCAGGAATGGGTCGAGTGACGTAATGACTTGCCAGGAATGGATCGAGTGACGTAATGACTTACCAGGAATGGATCGAGTGACGTAATGACATACCAGGAATGGATCGAGTGACGTAATGACATACCAGGAATGGATCGAGTGACGTAATGACTTACCAGGAATGGATCGAGTGACGTAATGACTTACTAGGAATGGATCGTGTGACGTCATGGCATGCCAGGAATGGGTCGAGTGACGTAATGACTTGCCAGGAATGGATCGAGTGACGTAATGACTTGCCAGGAATGGATCGAGTGACGTAATGACATACCAGGAATGGATCGAGTGACGTAATGACTTACCAGGAATGGATCGAGTGACGTAATGACTTACCAGGAATGGATCGAGAGACGTAATGACTTACCAGGAATGGATCGAGAGACGTAATGACTTACCAGGAATGGATCGAGTGACGTAATGACTTACCAGGAATGGATAGTGACGTAATGACTTACCAGGAATGGATCGAGTGACGTAATGACTTACCAGGAATGGATATAGTGACGTAATGACTTACCAGGAATGGATATAGTGACGTAATGACTTACCAGGAATGGATATAGTGACGTAATGACTTACCAGGAATGGATCGAGTGACGTAATGACTTACCAGGAATTTACATTTGGAAGTTCCCTTTCCAGGGAAGGAGACAGGAAGTTTGTAGGTGGTACCATCGCTGCTGGTGAAGTCAGCACTTCCCGTCGCACACTTGGCGAAGACAAACGCCCTCGGGAGGTCCGTCAACACCGTCACGACAGCATCGGCAACATGATCCTTACCGCAGTTCGTGCTCACTGAAAGTTGGGTGAACGGAAGTAAGATTCAAGATAAACGCATGGCGTCTCAGTCGTAAATATTCAAGCTATTATGGAATCTGGACTAGATAATCCAGTGACTAATATTAACATCAGCAGCCCAAGCTTTCGGAGATGATGACACGCAATTAGTCAGTTCAGTCTTACGCCGTCCACGGCGCTTATGGCCACCCAAATCCCGGGGTGGGGCTTATCGTCACCCGAATTCCTGGGAGCGGGTCTTATCGTCACCCGAAGTATTGAGAGCGGGGCTTATCGTCACCCGAATTATTCGAGGCGGGGCTTATCGTCACCCAATTATTGGGGGCGGGGCTTATCGTCACCCGAATTCTCGAGGGTACGAGTTCTAGGGTAGGTGATGGTGGGTGGGGCTGACAAACAAACCGGTAATCGTTATTATGAACAAATGGTTGATTCATGTCATCGTGGTACAAGGGACTTTGTTCATAATAAAACAGCGGTGAATGGATCGACGAGTGATGAAAGCAGGTGGTGCATACTCAAGTTATGGACCAAAAAATTCCAGTTGCACGATCATTTACTGAATTTAGTCAAACTACAAGCGGTATTTTACTTTAAAATTACGAGTGAGTGAGTTTAGTTTTACGCCGCACTCAGCAATATACCAGCTATATGGCGGCGGTCTGTTAATAATCGAGTTGGGACCAGACAATCCAGTGATCAACAACACGAGCATCGATCTGCGCAATTGGGAACCGATGACATGTGTCAACCAAGTCAGCGAACCTGACCATCCGATCCCGTTAGTCGCCTCTTACGACAAGCATGAGTTACTGAAGGCCAATATTCTAATCCGGACTTTCACGGGTATTTAGAATTACGATTCTGCTTGTTGGTCGTCATCGTACCCGAATTCCCTAGTTAGATGCTCATACCTTAAATCACTGGATTGTCTGGTCCAGATCGATTATTTACTGACCACCGTGCTGCCGTAATATGGCTGAGTTAAACAACCAACAACACATCCTAAAACCGACTGATAGACATTTTCGATAATTGTCCACTTTCACTTAGACGTTGCCGAGGGCTATGTTTACCAACAGTGGGATCCTCTGCAACCTGTTTGGCCGCGTGGGATAACGAAAGGCCACATGTGCAAGGATTACCTTTCAGGTTGTAACTTTCCGGAATACCACCGTATACTGAAACCTGTAAAAAGAAACGTCGAATAGTAGTGGGTGAATGACTGTGTGAAACGTGGCATGACAAAATTTATTCGTTGTTCAACAGGAACATTCCAGCTGTTTGGCGGCGGCCTGTAACCAATCGAGTCCTGACCAGAGAATCCAGTGATTGACTGACTGACTGAGTTTAGATTTACGCCGCTTTTAGCAATATTCCAGCAATATCACGGCGGGGGACACCAGAAAAGGGCTTCACACATTGTACCCATGTGGGGAATCGAACCCGGGTCTTTGGCGTGACGAGCGGACGCTTTAACCACTAGGCTACCGCATGAGGATATTAACATCATTCAAGTTTTGATGTCCTGAGGTTTTCATTTGGAAATTGCTATTTAAATATAAGTCAATAATATTTTTGACAATTTTCACTGAAAAGTTATGACATGGATATTCAGTTTTAGTTTTCAAAAGGAAAATCTATAAAACATCTTTTCCTGAATATGATATAAATTTCCATTTTGTCCCAAAACTTATTTTTTTCAAGCTGAGGAGGTCCATTAACTACTCTATGATCATACAAAACCATTTCGTGCGGAAACTGATATTTTGTGAAATAATTATTAACATGTTCAAATATAGCCCGATCGGCCTATAGCTAAATAGGCAGAACGTCCACACTGCAGGAACGTGTACGCCTGGACATCGTTATGTAAGAGTTCCTCCCGTTCCCCCATCCCAAATAATTTGTATAAATATTCTAGAATTATAAACAAAACTTAACACAATTACTAGAGAACTCACAAAATGATTAAAAGTCCAAAATTTAAGTTAGGGCTAGGTTTAGGGTTAGGTTTAGAGTTTGGTATAGAGTTTGGTATAGAGTTTGGTTTAGAGTTTGGAGTTTGGTTTAGAGTTGGGGGAACGGAAGGAACTCTTTCCCATCGTTATGCACCAGGAAGTAAACGAGTCGTTATGCTAACGGTGAGTTTGCTTCCTGCAGTCAGTTTAGCAGTTTGTGTCAAAAACAAATTCTTATCAAATCACAAATGTCTATAATAGTTTGTTTTTAACACAAAATGCTAAACTGAATGCAGGTAGGGATCCTAGACGAATGTGTAATGTTGCTTGCTGATGAATAATCTGAGAACCTGTAGTAGATCTAACATTATGAAAATATTTCATGTAAAAAAATGTATCAAAATACACATGCATTGCGTTAAAAATGACTTTGAAAGGTGTTGAGAATTAACTGTTATCTGCGTAAAGGGAGGTAACTCTTGTATCTGCCTGTTATAGTTGGTTTATTCACTCACATAAAATTAGACAGAACGAGATCTAAGTTCCAAAATAATACAACCTATGTTTTCTTGAAATGTATTGTCACCTCAATACACAATGAGAATGTGTTTGTAGAATGTTAAAGTACTGTTTAAGGGAGAATAAAAACCACCAAACTCTGCCCAAACAAGTCCATGGCCCACCACTGCATGGAACTGAGGGTTGTCTGCTTCACTAACACATGATATTTCTTTACAACTATAAATGAATGACTTGGTCATCATTACACAGTGGCCTCAGAAGAATAGTATTTAGAGTTACATCCCCTTACTTTCTGGACAACTTATGTTATTGCAATCATTCCTTATCCACCGCAAAAGAATGGAATATGAACTCATTGTTTGCAACAAAAAAAGCAGATAATGTAAGAGTTTAAATCATGCCATCTCAGTATAGTATAAATAGGTATTTACCAAACAGATAACATGATGTTATCTCTATCTAAACCAGTTACCAGTATGTTTATGTACTAATTTCCTTAATTATCATAAAATAAAAGTTTTCATTAATTTGTAGTTTTTCAACTTTGGAAAAGTAATAACAGAAAATGCATCTACAATGTTAAGGTTAAATGTTTTCTGTTCAGTTTTCTGTTGCTACATATGTTATGGCAGTATACCATACATGTATTGTATGTAACCTCCTACATAACATTACATCATATTTTACAAGAGAAAGAAGATGAATTTGATGAGGAGTTATCATACTTTCAGCTATACACATGCCCTTGTTTCATCGAATCCTTCCAACCCATTAAATATGTTTGTCGTTTCACACAACACCCAGCGATATTGAAGCTATATGAAAGGGGCTACAAATAATTTTGTTGGGACCAGTCAAACCAGTGACTGACATCGTAAGTACTACGCAATGTGGATTTGATGACATGTAACAACCAACTGAGCGAACCTGACTACTTTATCATGTTAGTTACCTCTTACGACAAACACCCATGTGTTGCTGAAGACCAAACCTCAAGTTATATATTGGGTAATCACAACATAGTGCTCGTCCTCTCTCTCTCTTTCTTTCTCCCTCCCTCTCTTTCTCACACACACACACTCTCTCTACATGTCATTTTACACCCATACTAAGGTCTGTGACGTATTTATGCATAGAAGCAATCATTTATACAATCACATTCAAAGCATGAAATATATACGTATACACCCTGTAAACATAGAGTTGCTTTAAGTAGCACAATACCATACAAACCCGTCGTTGTGCATCTAGTTTGCCATAGCTGTCTGATGTTTAACGCAGTGGGAAACAAGGTAAGTACACATTCTTATCTTCACAAACATTTATCATGAACACATGTATTTTCAATACTTAGTACACTTCATTTTTTTATCACAACTAAACATTCATGTCAAATGTGATATATCTTCATTTTTCAAGACGTTTCCGGCAATGTCGGGATCTTGAGGTTCAGTGAAGCATTCAATTGTGTCAGGATCATCTCTCAAAGATTTGTGTCAATTTAATGTGATATGTAAATACAATACAAAATATTATTTTTTTCTATTTTCGTATTAACAATTTTATGTGTACCTATATTAGTATTTGTAACAGCAATATTATTGACAACGTTCAAAAGGGGAATTCCAGAAAATATATTAATAGAAACTTCAGTAAAGGGCCACAAAGTGTATCGTTTTCAAGATAGTACAGGGATGGTCAAAGAAGCCTAAAAACGCAACAAACAATTTCCATTTCATATACCATAATAGCCCCAATATTTCCGTACACCTCTTTCGATTTCAACTTGACAACTTGTCTGTTACTCGGCCTCGATGCAAACTGCTTTGAAGCGCAATGTTTACATGAACGTATCTATCCCCCAAAATAAGATAACGGTACTTTCATAATGTATCAAAATGCATCTGAACTGGTTTTTATTGGACTACTAAATATTAATAAATTGTTGAAAGTCAATGCAATACATACATGCTATTGCTGATCGGATATGAGGCGCTCCACATCGGTATTTAAGCACATGTTGAACGAGTATTCGTCTCGTGCGACTCGTGGTGACACTTTATTTATACCCGTGCAAAGTAATACCGGGCATATCATTTCCGGTTCGTCGAATTCTGTTAATTAATTAAAGCCGTTATTATTTACACATCCCAAAAATTCAGTGTTACGTGCGATCTTCATATTTTATTACCGCTGTATTTCTCAAATGCCTTTATCTTCAAGATTGTCTCCGTGCAAGTTTTGACTCGACCCGACATCGAGAAAATAATCTAAAAATACACTTAAGTTAAGCTACATGATGATAAAGTGACTTTTTCGGAAGTTATAAAAATTATTACTTTTTTTCGTGCAATTAAAATTAATGTAGTCAATAAGAATAATTCCGCCTGCAATAATAAGTGGAGCCGATGTGAATGACCGATCAGCACAAACGGCAGCCATCACAGCCGAGTCGAGAGAGGCGTGGGATGGTCGCTGTGCATTTGGATCCTACTAACATGTATTGTGACGCTTGGCAGAGCTGATTTCGTAATAATTCTGTTAAGTATTGCTATTATTGTTTATGAAGATTGTTTATTTGTGGAATAAGAGCACGTTTACAGGGCATGGCAGCTTTTATTTTATGCCATTTTCCAACTTGTAAAGCCCGCTCATAGCGAGACGGGGAATCCCGTGACGTCATTAGGAAGCCTAATGCAGGAAGCAAACTCACCGTTAGCATAGCAGCTCGTTCACTTCCTGGTGCGTAACTCTGTCCAGGCGTACACGTTCCAACTGTGTGGTCCTATAACATCCCGTTTGGCCTATTATAGGCCGATCGGTAGGTATCCCCGGTCTAAGTAAACTTAGGCTCAGTATTATTCGTTACGAATAATATCTCATCTAAGTTTACTTAGACTGTAGGTTTCCCCGACCCGTTGGTATCAGCTCGCTTCAGGGCGATAGATACCAAACCATTCACTCGTTTCATAAGTATGGTATTACACGGTACATTATAGTCTCTATGGGGAAAGAGTTCCTTCCGTTCCCCCAACTCTAAACCAAACTCTAAACCTAACCCTAAACCCAACCCTAACCCTAAACCTAGCCCTAACTTAAATTTTGGACTTTTAATCATTTTGTGAGTTCTCTAGTAATTGTTGTGTTAAGTTATGTTTATAATTCTAGAATATTTATACAAATTATTTGGGATGGGGGAACGGGGGGAACTGTTACCTCTCTATGGTGCTGACAGCTAACCTCATATTTAGTTCATAGAACTAAATTGTATGACTTGATAGTTTTCGGTCTTTCATTTACAAGCAGTTCTCAAGCTCATGTATTGCCAAACGTCGGAACCATTACTATAATTAACAATTACATGTTCGGGATGGAATATATCTTAAAAAACTCTGAAAGCATATACAACTCACGAGAAATGTGACGACAATCGCCAATCTAATGTAGAACACCATGCTTGCTGTATCCACTGCTCTAGACAAAGTGTTCGCTGTGCCATACCTTCACCTGCCTCGCGTGCTGCACGTGCTCAACATGCTCAGTCAATAGAGGTGCACGTGCGTGCAAATGATCATGTTCCAGCTTGATTCGACCGAAGTCGAGGTTCTTTTCTCAACTCCTGATTTCTTAAATCACGTTTGAAATTGAATCTGATTAAATGTTTTATTTTTTCTAAAACTATAAGATCGGTGTAAATGCTGCATAGAGTTCCGCCCGGAGTACGGAAGGTCGCGGGTTCGCGTCATACCAAAAGACGTTAAAATATGGTACTTGTTGGTCCCTGCCTGGCGCTCGGCATTAATGGGTTACAACAGGACTGGTCAGCTCAGAGTCAGTATAATGTGTCTCACCAGGTGGGGTATTCATGCTTCACTGCGGCATGGTATCTCAGTGGGCTAGCACTTCTCTGAAACTATAAAACCAGCTACAGTCTGGGCTAGTACAAGCAGCAGCACATGCACAAACACGCATGCACGACGTCATATGAGCGAAATATTCTCAAGCACGACGTTAAACCCAATTCCACCACCACCATAGAGTTGCGTCCCTTTAATGCAAGGACCAACTGATCGCGGGTTTGGGTCCCAGATACCTGTACAGAGAACTTCATTTAGTCAGCAGCACACAGCAGTTATCACGAAATGCCCGTGCATCAAAATGCACATGTCTATTCCCGCTGCTGCCGTGCTAGGCTGCACCCACAGACCTCGAGCTCGTGTCTTTGTGAGAATTACGGATTTAAAAAAAATAAAAGAAATAAATTTGGGATGAACCCAACCCGAATGCTACTCATTCATTTCGGGTCGGGGGTCATCTCAAATTTATATATTTTTCTAAATTTGTAATCCTCGCAAAGACACGAGGGCCTGTAGCTGCAACTACCTGTATGCGATTTAAAAAGTTACGATAAGGGATGTTCTGATGTTGCAACTGTATTGCATGATACAGGTTGTTACTCCAAGTCACAGCATGAGAACAAACCTATATGACGTCACACGTTGTTAATAAAAACACAACGTCACCTTAACCTAAGCTGGGCCCCGTCTCGCATATCGCAAGTTAGCTCGCGCAAAGGGAGCTGGGAACCAGCTTACACCTTAACCCTCCTATGTTACAGTATGAGAGGTACGAATGCTACGAGAAAAGATCTTAGGCTTACGAGATCTTTGTGAAACGGGGCCCAGGATGCCTGGTGAATATCGACGATCCATAATATACTATCCCAAAAAAGAAACGCATAGACGATTTATATTTTAAAAAATCTGTTAATTACCTATTGTGTTCAAACAATCGTCAAACTATGTAACAAATGTGTTGATAACATGATTACAATTGCATTTTGTAAAAATCGACGTTACCTGAAAATGTTGATTTTGATGAGATTTCTTACTATAAAGATTAAACGGAAAGCATCGCCACAACGCAACTTACAGAAATCACATTCAGTGGTTGAAATTGTGCAGCAAAGAGCATGTACTGTCTGGCTTTAAAATCCAGATTACTTTTCGATTGTTTCCAGAAATCGGCATTCGTTTTGGAAACAGTTTCAAGGTCAAATGACAACGCCACGTTATGACGCTGTGAGATTACCAGTCTTCTGTTGCCAGGCGTCTGAATGTTAGTCTGAGCACGATTTCACGGCTTGCAGATCGTTTCAACCAAACAGGTATAACAAATGACCGTCCAAGTACAGGCAGACCTTGAGTCACCACTGCAGTCCAAGATCGGTACATCCGGGTACTACATTTGCGTGGTCGTACTGCCACGGGTGAGAGCACTGCAGCCAGGGTGCCTGGACTTCGGAGGATATCCGGTGAAACTGCACGGAACAGATTGAGAGAGATTGGTCTGAGAGCCAGGAGTCCCGACGTCGGGACCGTGCTACGTCGTCACCATCGCGCTCAGCGATCCGTTATTTAAAAAGTATCGAAGAAACGCTTCCATAACATTTTCAAAAATCCATCTCAACATTTAGACCATACCTAAATTTTCTGCATTACAATAACTTGTTAAAATTTCGAACTTCAAATCATTTTCTTCCAATCGAGAAGGTGCACGTGACGTGCAAATGATCATGTTCCAGCTTGATTCGACCGAAGTCAGAGGGTTTCTTTTCTCAACTCCTGATTTCTTAAATCGTTTGAAAAGTGAATCTGATTAAATGTTTTTAGTTTTACTAAAACTATAAGATCGGTGTAAATGCTGCATAGAGTTCCGCCCGGATTACGGAAGGTCGCGGGTTCGATCCCCGACCGCGTCATACCAAAAGACGTTAAAATATGGTACTTGTTGGTCCCTGCCTGACGCTCGGCATTAATGGGTACAACAAGGACTGGTCAGTCGGCTCGGAGTCAGTATAATGTGTCTGAGTGGGGTATTCATGCTTCACTGCGGCATGGTATCTCCAGTGGTCTAGCACTATAAAACCAGCTACAGTCTGGGCTAGTACAAGCAGCAGCATGCACAAACACACGCATGCACGTCGGCATATGAGCGAAATATTCTCAAGCACGACGTTAAACCCAATTCCACCACCACCATAGAGTTGCGTCCCTTTAATGCAAGGACCAACTGATCGCAGTCCCAGATACCTGTACACAGAACTGTTTAGTCAGCAGCACACAGTTATCACGAAATGCCCGTGCATCAAATGCACATGTCTATTCCCGCTGCTGCCGTGCAAGGCTGCAACCATGAGACCTCGAGCTCGTGTCTTTGTGAGGATTACGGATTTTTAAAAATAAAGAAATAAATTTGAGATGGACCCCAACCCGAATGCTCGGTACTCATTCATTTCGAGTCGGGGGTCATCTCAAATTATATATTTTTTCTAAATCTGTAATCCTCGCAAAGGCACGAACCTAACTTAGCTGCAACTACCTGTATGCGATTTAAATAGTTACAATAAGGATGTTCTGATGTTGCAACTGTATTGCATGATACAGGTTGTTTCTCCAAGTCACACAATGAGAACACACCTATATGACGTCACACGTTGTTAATGACAACACAACGTCACCTTAACATAAGCTGGGCCCCGTCTCGCATATCGCAAGTTAGCTCGCGCAAAGGGAGCTGGGGAGCAGCTTACACCTTAACCCTCCTATGTTACAGTATAAGAGGTGCGAATGCTACGAGAAAGATCTTAGGCTTACGAGATCTTTGTGAAACGGGGCCCAGGATGCCTGGTGAATATCGACGATCCATAATATACTATCCCACAAAAGAAACGCATAGACGATTTATATTTTAAAAAATCTGTTAATTACCTATTGTGTTCAAACAATCGTCAAACTATGTAACAAATGTGTTGATAACATGATTACAATTGCATTTGTAAAAAATCGACGTTACCTGAAAATGTTGATTTTGATGAGATTTCTTACAAAGATTAAACAGGCATCGCCACAACGCAACAGAAATCACATTCCAGTGGAAATTGTGCAGCAAAGAGCATGTACTGTCTGGCTTTAAAAATCCAGATTACTTTCCGAAATCGGCATTCGTTTTGAAGCAGTTTCAAGGTCAAATGACAACGCCACGTTATGACGCTGTGAGATTACCAGTCTTCTGTTGCCAGGCGTCTGAATGTTAGTCTGAGCACGATTTCACGGCTTGCAGATCGTTTCAACCAAACAGGTATAACAAATGACCGTCCAAGTACAGGCAGACCTTGAGTCACCACTGCAGTCCAAGATCGGTACATCCGGGTACTACATTTGCGTGGTCGTACTGCCACGGGTGAGAGCACTGCAGCCAGGGTGCCTGGACTTCGGAGGATATCCGGTGAAACTGCACGGAACAGATTGAGAGAGATTGGTCTGAGAGCCAGGAGTCCCGACGTCGGGACCGTGCTACGTCGTCACCATCGCGCTCAGCGTATCCGTTATTTAAAAGTATCCGAAGCAACTACTTATAACATTTTCAAAAATCCATCTCTCAACATTGAACCATACCTAAATTTTCTGCATTACAATAACTTGTTAAAATTTCGAACTTCAAATCATTTTCTTCCAATCGAGAAAGGTAGATAGCGACGAATCCCAGTAAATGATAGAAGGTGTACTATGTGTAACCTAAATGATATTCGTGACGAATTTCATTATTTATTTATATGTCCCAAATGAGAATTAGAAAGAAATATATCCAGAAGTATTATTATATTAGACCAAATATGTATAAATTGAATATATTAACACCAAAAAACTAGGAACTTTAAGAAAACTCAATTTTTGGTAAAATAATTATGGTTTTACTTAAGAAATAATTACAATAACTTAACATGTAACTAGCTCGATGTACATTGCACCTATCATACCGCTTGTAGATACATTTTATGTTGTATATAAATGTAAATATTATTTATGTACCTCTAGAGATCTTATGCTGCAGTTTGCAGCCTGAGTGAATAAAAGTTCAGTTCGGTTCAGTTCAGGTGTATCGATATTACCTTTTTATAAACTGGTGTAAAACTCCATGTACTAAAGTCTATTTGTGGACGAGTTATACATGTTTGAAATTACAACATTTTCGCAACAGATTTCCGGCCTATGCGTTTCTTGTTTTGGATAGTATATAAGGACAATCGTCGATATATAAATGTGCCGTTAAGTTTACGTTGCTCTGCTGATTTGACTGTACTGAAATAAAGAATCGGGACAGACACAAAAATAAACACATACTATGCATGTACACTGGATAGAGACACGTGATGCTCTAGGTTCTGCCTGCGTGATAGTGAAAATGTCAAAGAGGTATAGCCACCAAAAACTTGAATCAGTTAAGAAAATCCTTGCGCTGTTACAAGTGATATGATGTCTGTGACAAATTACAACGCGCACACTGAAAACCCGAATACCGTTTATTCGGACGGAAGTAAAAAATACCATTTCCACGTTTAAGGGTTACTGATAGAGCAGGAGGTGCTGTTGGTGTAGAATTCATTTAGTTTCCCACAAAATGCAATGTGGTACGACCCGGTGATGTTCCTGGCCCTCTCGTTGGCGTTGGCGCTACCGGAACACAATCTGTCCTGGTTCAACCGAGGCTCATGTCCGCCAGCCCACGTCAGGTACACCTCGAACCAGCCGTTGTAGGTCTGGCTGCAGTTCATGCACACCTCCATGGAGTATACGTCGTCGCCGAGGCTACAGTGAGTAAGAGTGAGTGGATGATTTGGGGTTTACGCCGCTTTTAGCAATATTCCAGCACTATCACGGCAGGGGACACCAGAAATGGGTATCACACATTGTACCCATGTGGGGAATCGAACCCGGGTCTTCAGCGTGACAAGCGAACGCTTTAACCACTGGACTACCCCACCACCTCAAGTACCCAGTTGAACCCAATCATAACAATAGTTTAATTGTGGATAAACCCTTCCCAGGGAGAGTGAAAGAGTATGGGTCTACGCCGGCTTTAGCAATATTCCAGCAACATCACGGCAGGGGACATCAGAAATGGGCTTTAACCACTAGGCTAACCCACCACTCCCTGACTGGCAACAAGAGGAATAGTCCAAAAACTGAAATTTCTGAACCAAATCGATGTTAATGCAAGCTTTATTGCTTTCGGTATATTGTAATTGTACACGCGAAGCTCGGTCCAAGCGGTTATGAAAAACACAAATCACTCACGTATTGTAGACGTAGTAAGCCGGGCTGATGATGTTTTTGCTTGTCCTCACCGTCGGCGACCCTGCCGCCGAGACGTTGTTGTACCGACCTTGGTCAGCCTCACCGCCATCGTAGTCGAGGAAGTCGTCACCTGCAGCCCAGGCGTTGTAAGCGTCGAAGTATGCACCTGTACCTAACACGAGGTGATTGATCTCAATCCTGGACGGTTCAGCTGAAGGGAGAATATCATCATCATCATCGTCATGATCGCCATTGTCATCATCATCAGCATTATCACCATCACTGTCACCGTCCTCAGTAAGTTTTACCGATTAAAAAATACTCTGCAGCTGAGAAAGGTCAGATGATCCTAGCACAGTCAGGCTGGTAAGGTTCATCATCAGCTCAGGGCCCTTGCCCCCTCTACACGCAGCCCAGAGAGAGGGTTCGGGTGGTCCTGGCACAGATAGGCTGGTAAGGCTCATCATCAGCTCAGGGCCCTTGCCCCCTCTACACGCAGCCCAGAGAGAGGGTTCGGGTGATCCTGGCACAGTCAGGCTGGTAAGGCTCATCATGAGCCCGGGGCCCTTGCCCCCTCTACATGCAGCCCAGAGAAAGGGTCCAGGTGATCCTGGCACAGTCAGGCTGGTAAGGCTCATCATGAGCCCGGGGCCCTTGTTCCCTCTACACGGAGCCCAGACGGCAAATGGGACCACTACCTTTCCGGGGAATATGATTATTGTTATCATCCCTATTATCATTGCTTTTTCGGGGTGTCGAGATTTATTTATCGGTGCAACGATACATAACTTTACTGCAGCACGTTTTTTTTTACAACGTGTCTGTTTCACAGTTTATGTCAAAGCGGACTGACAGATGCAGTTTAGAGTAAACATATTACGCAATTAGCTCCAGAGACGGTCTCTTGTACCTGTGGTGTAGTTTGCAGGAACACCTCCCGATACAAACACTTCCTGGTCCGTGGAGTTGTACTGAATCAGTACCATAGTCCTGCTCATACCTGCAACAGTGAGTGAGTGAGTGAGTGAGTGAGTGAGTGAGTGAGTGAGTGAGTGAGTGAGTGAGTGAGTGAGTGAGTGAGTGAGTGAGTGAGTGAGTGAGTGTGGGTGGGTGGTGGGTGAGTGAGTGAGTGAGTGAGTGAGTGAGTGAGTGAGTGAGTGAGTGTAACGCAGTATCTGTAATACTAAAATACTTTTGAGTGACAATCTTGCTGTCGTGCTAGTCGTAGTCGAGTAGTATAGGGAATGGAGAGAAAAAACGGTATAGGTGCACCTTGCTCAGAAGCCTCCATACAGGCTAATTCTGCTACCAGCCTAGTAAAAAATGAGTGTTTGCCCAAACCCTTCGACAAGACCACTTTTCGGCTGCTCCCAATGCAGTGCACTCCCGATTAGAGCTATGTGGGTGCATGGATATAGAAAAATGCCAGGAACCAAGCTCTCGGGGCGTTTGTCTCTTCGGGAAGCGAAGAGGAAGTACCACATATTGCAAGCTCGATACACGCGAATCCAAGGTGGTATAGACCCCGAGCCCCAGACGACGACAACTCCCGACATGGCCGAAGACTTCGAGGCCCTGCTGCAGAAGTGTCGCCCCATGTTGCTTTCCGACCGAGAGAAACAAATCCTGGAGCAATCGGGACACACCTTCTACGAACGCTACCAGATCCCACGTCAGTTTCTCGAACTCTATTTGCTGTGTTTTCGCCCACTAGTAGAAGCCGGCAAAATAGTCGATTTCGTCTACATCTACCCACCCCACCAATTTCGACCCTCGGCGGGGAAACTCCGAATCATTCTCGCCGAAGACTGCTATCCAGGCCCCAAGGACAGACACAACCGATGCACCGACTGTCTCGCCACTCTATCGGAACTGCCTGTTCTCTTCAGACCCGACAACTCTACGTGCAAGTGTGGCACCACCGACCACTGCGTCGACAGCAAGAAATGCGTTCTCTGGGAAAAGAAAGCGATAGACTACACACCCCAGGAGCGACTCCCACTCGAGGTTCCAGAAGAGATCGTGGTCGACAGCTGTTTCGTGAATATAGAGAACCTGTACGACAACGCCTGCGCTTTCTGGAGCATACGGTACGCACTCCTCGCCAGCAAATTGGTGGACCATTGTCCGTGCAAGGAGAAAGAGTCTTGCATCTTCCGGCTGCTATCGGGGGAAGTAGAGGTACCACAGGGACGGAGCAATATTTGGCATACCCCTTTGCCCAACTACGGCGGGCCCAAGAATATGGAAGTAGCACCCCCTCCATGCAGCGAACACCGAAAAGCCGCGAACGTCCCAGAAGGAGTCTACTTATGCAAAAAGTATGCTGTAGCGAGATACGAAGGGAAGAACCGGCTGTTGTTGCTACTCGATCCCCCGACTGGGGAAACGGTTCCAGTCTACGGCTACAAGATACGAGAAACGATTCGGGCCGCCGGTGGAATAGAACGCCTACGGTTGGTGAGGGAACCGTTTCTGTGCATGCTCGGCAAAATCTGCTACTCGCCTATATCGGAAAAGAAAGACGATAGAGAAGTAGAATTACTGCTTCCAGACCTTGGGCGAGAATAGGTTCTATGGGTCCTTCCAGACACCGCAGGGCTAGGAGAGTAGACCCTCCGACAGCTCGCCTAGTATATTTGCAGATGCAGTCGCAGGCTGGGGGTTGCAAAGGACGAATGGAGTTGTACACTTGTCTAGGCCCGTTTTCGTATTCCAACTGCTTTTCTTGGAATTCGTGGTACGGAAAGTATACCCTTTCTACAATACTTTTTTTCCCCAAAACCGCTGCATTCCACACTCTACTCCATATGGAAGGGATCCCCACGTTTGGTCTTGGGTGTTTCTACCTTCTCAGTCGGTGTGTGGAGGGGGTGCACGAAGGGGGAAACTGGTATGCTGTGCTTCCAGGTCTTGTAGACGACCTTCCAGAGAAAAACAGCGGCTAGCGAAAGGTAGGTCCACCTTTAGGCTGTTTCTAGCATCTGCCGCACCTTATGGATATCCAGACGGGTCTCTTCTTGCTCCTCCTCGACGTTTTCTATTTCCTCTTCCTCGGCGTCCTTGTCCAGCATCGACAATATGTCGACCAAAAAATTCGTGGTTTGCTCCACACGAGCCGGCAACGTATTCGTGGTTTGCTCCACACGAGCGGACATCGCCGCAGTTTGCTCCACATGAGCCTCTAGCCTCCCCAAGCGGTCGTAGAAGTCCTGGATGGTGGGCGCAGTCGGCTCTGCAGCAGGCAATACGCTCTGCAGGCAGCCTTCGTATCTCGCTACAGCAAACTTTTTGCATAAGTATCACTTTCTTTTCCCAGAGAACGCATTTCTTGCTGTCGACGCAGTGGTCGGTGGTGCCACACTTGCACGTAGAGTTGTCGGGTCTGAAGAGAACAGGCAGTTCCGATAGAGTGGCGAGACAGTCGATGCATCGGTTGTGTCTGTCCTTGGGGCCTGGATAGCAGTCTTCGGCGAGAATGATTCGGAGTTTCCCCGCCGAGGGTCGAAATTGGTGGGGTGGGTAGATGTAGACGAAATCGACTATTTTGCCGGCTTCTACTAGTGGGCGAAAGCACAGCAAATAGAGTTCGAGAAACTGGCGTGGGATCTGGTAGCGTTCGTAGAAGGTGTGTCCCGATTGCTCCAGGATTTGTTTCTCTCGGTCGGAAAGCAACATGGGGCAACACTTCTGCAGCAGGGCCTCGAAGTCTTCGGCCATGTCGGGAGTTGTCGTCGTCTGGGGCTCGGGGTCTATACCACCTTGGATTCGCGTGTATCGAGCTTGCAATATGTGGTACTTCCTCTTCGCTTCCCGAAGGGAGAAATGACCCGATCGGATCTCGGTATAGGCTTCGCGCGAGAGCTTGGTTCCTGGCATTTTTCTATATCCATGCACCCACATAGCTCTAATCGGGAGTGCACTGCATTGGGAGCAGCCGAAAAGTGGTCTTGTCGAAGGGTTTGGGCAAACACTCATTTGTTACTAGGCTGGTAGCAGAATTAGCCTGTATGGAGGCTTCTGAGCAAGATGCACCTAAACCGTTTTTTCTCATTTATACTACTAGTGAGTGGTGAGTGAGTGAGTGAGTGAGTGAGTAGCCTGTATGGAGGAGTGGAGTGTGGGTGGGTGGGTGGGTGGGTGCAGTGAGTGAGTGAGTGAGTGAGTGAGTGAGTGAGTGAGTGAGTGAGTGAGTGAGTGAGTGAGTGAGTGAGTGAGTGAGTGAGTGAGTGAGTGAGTGAGTGAGTGAGTGAGTGAGTGAGTGAGTGAGTGAGTGAGTGAGTGAGTGAGTGAGTGTTAACGCAGTATCTGTAATACTAAAATACTTTAGTTCACAACCTACCGGACGGGCACAATCTTGCTGTCGTGCTAGTCGTGGTCGATGTTGATGCTGTTGCTTGTGCCTGGTTCGCGGTGGTGTCTGAGTCGGGTGAGTTGCTGTACAAAGATCGTATAATAAGAACTCGAATGAGTTTGTATGCATTGTTTGTTTGTTGCTGATTTTACCGCCCCGAAAGCCGTCTGTAAATAATTTGATCCTGGACCAAATAATGCAGTGGATGACAGCATGAGCATCGGTCTACGCAATTAGGATACAGTGACATGTGTCTAAGTCAGCGATCCTGACCACCCGATCCCGTTAGTCGCCTCTTACGTGATTGAATGAGTTTAGTTTTACGCAGCACTCAGCAATATTCCAGCTATATGGCTGCGGTCTGTCATAATCGAGTCTGGACCAGAAAATCCAGTGATCAACAGCATGCACATCAAACTACATTGGGAACCAATGACTGTATCCCAAGTCGGGGAGTCTGACCACCTGATCCCGTTAGTCGCCTCTTACGACAACTTGGGTTGCTGAAGATAGGTTCTATAAATACCGTGGGGTTATGAAGTGAGTGAAAAAATGATTTTCTTTACAGCAATATCACGGCAGTCTTGGCGGAAACGAACCACATGGCTGATAATATGAACCCACATTATATCCACCTCTTGAAGCTGAGTTAACCTTATTCTAGTCGGGGCGGTGGGGTAGCCTAGTGGTTAAAGCGTTCGCTCGTCACGCTGAAGACCTGGGCTCGATTCCCCACATGGGTACAATGTGTGAAGCCCATTTCTGGTGTCCCCGCCGTGTTATTGCTGGAATATTTCTAAAATCGGCGTAAAACCAAACTCACTCACTCACTTATTCTAGTCTGAAGTTGAATCCTCACGACCTTCCTCTTAACATCGATTTATCCGAAGTTAAAGTCACGATTCCGTGAAACCAGTGCCTGTATGAATAATGCCAAGACCACGGGGATACATTGTCTTCAACGAACTACAGACTTCGAGAAAACGATGGAAAAAGAAGTCATCCACTAAACAGTACAAGGACCAAAGAAGAGTTTCGAGTTAACCCATGAAAACCCAAAATATTTCTTTTGATGTCTATGTCGTCCAGGAGTGAGTGGGTATGGTTTTACGCCGCTTTTAGCAATATTCCAGCAATATCACCGCGGGGGACACCAGAAATGGGCTTAACACATTGTACCCATGTGGGGAATTGAACCCGGGCCTTCGGCGTGACGGGCGAACGCTTTAACCACTTGGCTACCAAACCGCTCCAGTACGCCCTTGACCCATCCTCACCACTACCAGGGGCAGGCCGGCCTCAGATCATTGTACCAAATATATATTTAAAAATATATTTAAAAAAATAATCTCTGGATGTGTTGGATTTCTCAAAACCAGGAATTGTGTTTGGCGAACACCCAGTATCATCCATGATGTTCCGTAACCCGTCATATAGTTTCCACCGCTCCTGCTTTGTCTGCCCATTGGTATGTGCTCATAAAACACAGTGGATTATCACTGGCAATTGTGTCTAAAAACCAAGTAAACAAACATAAACACTACAAAATATGAAAAGGATAAAGAACGATTACAAAAAAAATAAAATAATAATAATAATAATAATAATAAAAAAGCAATAGAAGAAACAAAAACCCAAATCCAAATCCATTGTAACAAAAATAAACGCCAAAAAACCCAAAACAACCAAAACCCACCCTGAAAAAAACCCCACACCAAACAATCGATAGGTCTTCGTTTCTACCATCGATTAATTGCTATCGGAGACTCAACAATTGCAATCGATCGGTAGTTCGATGCATGTTTACAGCCCTGATTATTGGGTAGTGGAATATGCTGAGTTTATCCCAGTCCCAAACATACACTTACAATTGGTTGATCGTACAGTTGCCATCTCCGAATCTAAACACGTTGACGCGGCCGCAGTAGCCGACGTGGTAGTCGCTGCTGAATGGTCTTGCGGCGGTTGCTTCCTCTGCTGTGCCGCTACATGTCTCGGGCTGGGCTATGGTGAAAGTCTGACTCTCCAGCAGGGTTTTGTTACTGTAGCCCAGTATCTCAAACCAGCCTTGAATTGTTCCAGCACAGTCCATACAGACATCCATTGCCCAGTAGTCATCACCGAACCTACAACCAGTCCATAATACTGACACACACGCAGCGTTCGAAATAGCTACTGGCCCGCTAGCCAAATGCTAGCTGATTGTGAATCGGGCCAGGAATATATTGTTAAAGCTATCCCGACTGGCTCGTTGAAAATCTCAGATAATTTGTTCTTTATTTAATTCACATGAATATGATGATGTGAATTATTAAGGTGTTAAAAGTGAGTCTGCAAAAGTTTCGTGACATTTATTATCTCTTGTCAAAGGAAGATCGCTATATAAAAATGTTAATAGCGTTGCGCAAAATTTAAAGAGGTCAGGAACCTTTACAATACAAATGTAACGTTTAACATCTTCAATTACCAAACATCACACAAATTCTGACCGATGTGCATTTTGATATTGATATTTTGCTGGGCCAGTGAACTATGATGTGGGCTAGTAACATTTTCACTTAACTAACCTTCCTGGCCAGTGACCTTTCAAAATTAATTCATACACTGCGTGACATATCTGTAGACACACAGAACAAAAGTATGTCAGTATATAAAGGTTGTCATCCCAAACTGTCCAACTCGTATGCTATCGAGATCACGTCATCTCTCCGTGGAGTTGTAAAGTGAGTGAGTGAGCTTAGTTTTACGCCGCACTCAGCAATATTCCAGCTATATGGCGGAGGTCTGTAAATGATCGAGTATGGACTAGACAATCCAGTGATCAACAGCATGAGCATCGTTTCTGCATAATCATACTTACGTGTTGTAGGAGAGGTAGTTCGGCTTCGTGGCGCTACTCGATGTGAGGACAGCCGGGGACCCTTCCGCCACCGGTTTCACAGCTTGCGTGTACTCACCCTGCGTGGATTCGAACCCGTACCAGTCTAGGAAGTTATCACCTGCCGCCCATGCGTTATATGCGTTAAAACCACCGGATGAGACAAAAGTTCTGTGTTGAATAGACAGGACACACGGGTTGGTGCTTCCCGCCACACTGAGGCATCGTCCTGTGAAATTGGTGTGGGCTGGAAACAGTGAGTGAGTGGGTGAGTGAGTGAGTAAGTGGGTGAGTGGATGAGTGAGTGAGTGAATGTTTACATCACTCAACAATATATCAGCACTACACCAGAACTGGACTTCACACATTGTACCCATGTGGGGAATCGAACCCGGCCCTTCAGTACGTCGATCGAACGCTTCAACCACTAGGCTATCCCACCGCCTGCGTGACTCAGATGTTTACCACTTTGGTGAAATAGTGAGCGTGTTTAGTTTTACACCACTCTCAGCAATATTCCAGCTAAATGGTGGCGGTCTGTAAAGAATCGAGTCTGGACCAGACAATCCAGTGATCAACAGCATGAACCTCGATCTGCGCAATTGGGAACCGATGACATGTGTCAATCAAGTCAGCGAGCCTGACTACTCGATCCCGTTATTCGCCTCTTACGACAAGCATGGGTTAATGAAAATCAGTTCTAACCCGGAGGTGAAATAGACCAGCAAGGGTGTATAGTGTAACCCAAGGGAACTAACTCTGCTCACTAACATGTGGCACCTTAGACGACAGCGCCACCTGTTCCTCCGACACAATACGTAGCGACTTCCACATTTATATCAATGGTAATGCAGATCGTATTCCCAAATGAGATTTAAATTACACCACAGCTCAAACACATCTAAATTGTCGCGAATTCAGTCAAACGTATTTCGAAAATCATTTTGCGACATCCAAGATGGCCGAATATCCAATGACGGACGAAAGGTTTCATACCATTAACAACGCTTCCTTGGAGTCCCCCGCGGAAGAAGAGGTAGTCGTCGGCGTCTACGTCGGCTTTCATCAGAATGACGGTCCTGTTGTAGCCTGTACGTCAGAGTTAGTGAGTGAATATTTACGCAACACTCAGAATTACTATTAGTGTCTGTTCTTTGTTATCGAATGAGTCAACTGGCAACCTAGAAACAAACATTGTTCAAACATCATTCAAACATCATGTCATTATTTTGCTCATTGAAATGTTAAAATATACATTATAAGTATAGCAGCTACTATTTGCGTATCTGTTTGTTGCCTAACGCCACACTTGGTAAACAATTCCAGCTATATGACGGCGGCCTGTGAATGACCTAGTGATTGATATCAGGATCTTCTCATCGAGTGAGTGAGTGAGTTTAACTTTACGCCGATTTTAGCTATATTTCAGCAATATCACGGCGGGGACACCAGAAATGGGCTTTACACATTGTACCCATGAGGGGAATCGAACCCGGGTCTTCGGCGTGACGAGTGAACGCTTTAACCACTAGGCTACCTCACCGCCCCCGATCGACTGAATCTGTATTAAATGAATAAAATCGGCGAACTGACACCCGCTCTGTCGCCTCTCACCGTCAAGCTATGTAATTTGTGGGAGTTCAGCATGATTAGTTTTTACAAATTGGGAAAAATGAATGAAAAAAATACGATTTTCCCCAAAAATGCAGATATTTTGTTATTTTCGGGGAAAATAATGGTCACCAAGAGGAGAACTTACATAAGTTAGAAAGCCTATGTCTTTAAGTATAGATTTGTTTCCATTTATATTGAAATCTAAATTAAAATGTACCTTTAATCAGGTTTATAACGCAGATCCCATTTTTCAGTAAATAGCGGCCGTTCACCAAAAATTGACTATCACCCCCTGAAAACAATGACCCAGTTCAAACTGTAAGCTTGAAGGTGCTTATGTTAGAGTAAAATATGTTCAGTATTGAAATTCACACTTTTAATATCTAATTGCAAGGATTGTACATCATTGCATATATTTATGTTTGAAAAACTGTTAAAAAAATATAGATAAGAATAAGTTTCTTGGACATACAGAATTTATTTCTGTAGATTACAGATTCTGTACATTCAGACATTATGGTTCTGTCTTAAGGTTTAAATGTTCATGTTTTTCAATTGATTGTGCTTCCTTCCAAATACAGCCTAGTTGTTAAAGTGTTCGCTTGTTACACCAAAGGCCCTGTTTCAATTCCCCATATGGGTACAATGTGTGAAGCCCATTTCTGGTGTTCACCGCCCTGCTAAAAGAGGTGTAAAGCATACTCCATCACTCACTCCTACGAACTACCTTTCTCTTAATACCAAATATTCACAAAATTCAGCAAGTAGTATTGAAAGAGATGTTGTTAATGATTGTTCCCCAACCATAATAAAAATGGCTGCTGCTGTCTTCAACTCTACCGCTGACTGTCTTCCATGTCTTGTCCACCATCCTGAACTACCATCCGAGAGTATCCCCGACGAAAACGCTCCTGGACAGCATCAAGGAGTGCAGCACTTTGTTTTGGAGTGGTTATTTTAGCTAAAGAGACTTTGCTTTCAAGATTGCTTGCTAGCAAGGCTTTGGTGGCCTTTTTAAGTGTTCCATCACCATTTGCCAGTGACCATGACAACGGTCCCAAAGGGTGACAGAGGACATTTCTCATGTCCAATTTTCGGTTTTTGGCAATGAGCACCATATTTCCAAATAAACTTTTGTCTACCTTCCACACAATGTGTTTGTGAGGAACTTTTGGTGATTTCTTGTTCATGTCAGTGAATGTTTTCAATTTGAATTTCTTTAGTGTGTTATGAAAGCCTTCCCCCTTCCCTAGTTTTTCCTGAAATTTGTTGTATGGATTTAGTCCTTTCTGGTGTGCAGTCAAAAGATCCAATGATACTTGAGATGTAGGTGCAGTCCCTGATGATATACAAATTAGTTCTGTACGATTTCCAACAAATGGATTGGTCCAAATACTACAGAGAATGTCAACAAGTGTTTGGACATCACATTTGTCCTGTGTTCGTGTTTTCTCCAGGTCAGCATGTCACATGTTTTGCGATTTGAAAGACACTTGATGACGAAGTTGCTGCAGAGATCTGTGCTCTGCTTTCAGATAGTATCGAGAGCCAGTTCCTGTTTTCATGCTAAAGCCTTGAGTTCCACCGGCCGTTTGTGTATCTTTGTTGACTGTTTCCTATGTGGCATGGTCAACAGCGAATCGTCCAAAAGGATATGTATTGCTAAGCTGAACTGAAAATCCTCTGTTATGGAAATGGTTGTGCAATTCTGGAGATGTTTCTTGGAGCCGAGTCGTCTGTGCATAGTAAACAGGAAAGTATCTTGCATAGTTTGTTTTGTTCATGGCAAAACATGAAGGAATACTGTCACGAATGCAAGCTAGGTGGAGGTACCAATTGCCTTCTCTATCTACAAGCCAGATTTCCACCAAACCGATATTGGTCATCCAAAAGGCTGCTAGGTGTCCCCAGTTGTGGCGCAAAACATCGAGATAGGTTGTGAACAATTTGCAGATTTCCATCCCATCCAGGAACTTCTCTCAAGAATTTCTCTTTGGGTTTCATGACTCATACATTGATAGAGCTCGCCTAATTTTCCAAGGACAAGTTCAATATCATCATTGCTTCATGAGTAAGTTTGTGAAGACGAACAGATCGGTTGTAGTGCTTGCCTTCTTATTCTCTTGATCGATCCTTCAGCAACTATTCCTGACTCTACAACAAAGTCCTGAAGTCCAGCATCTTTCCAATAACTCACAGCAAACTGCAAAGTGTGTGGAAGTTGCCCATCATTACCAATACCACAACATTTCTGAAGTGTTTATTGTATCTCCATACTATCTCAGTTGCCTTTGCAAATAGGACTTGATCCAAAACCACTGCAACTTTCTGCAACTCAAACGATGTTTGAATAGCAATGGACTGTCAAAGAATCTCTTACACTGTCTTACACCTGCTGCTGGAGCATTGATTGCACGTAAATAGCCTAAATTGTCAGTTTTCAGGTTCTCTTCACAGTACATGTATATTGTCCATGACTTTACTACCTGATCAGATGTTTCAAGGTTTCTAGCGAGGATCCATAACAGTTGTGTTGTTGTGCTGAGATGGTTGAGTCATAGGGAGTTTGAGAAAGATTGAGATCAGGTTTCACGGGAGGGGGACACTTCTTTTTTCCAACAGTGTAGATGGTTAGAAGCTTGTTAGAAGGCTCAATACCATGCCTTTTCACTTCGTGAAAGTGACTGGTACAGGTCTTGGAGGTGTGCATGACAGATGGTGGCTGGACAGTTATCCCATTCACGCGATGTGTTGTTCCTGCTCCAGATGTAACTTCTGGTCTATCAGAAACTGTCCTCAAAACTGTTTCGTATTGCTTCTCACATGAACAAAGATATATCAGTCATATTCTGTTGTTGGCTTTTTGAATCAAGTTGGATCTTCAGGTTGAAATTATCAGATGCCAGTGTTTCAGACAATAATTGATCTGACATTTACACGTCCACCTACTGTAAAGAAATGTAGTGATTCAACAAACCCTACCTCCAGGTTTCTCCGTAGATGATTCTTTGTGGAATCTTTGACAAATTCTGTTTCATTGTATTTATGTAGAAAACAATGACATGAAAACAAGAAGATATTTTTTTGCAGTTTTAAGGTCCAAACTCTTTGATACTGTAACGAAAATATTCCACATGGCGTGAACTGGAAAAACTGTGAACATATAATTAAACATTGACAGAAATGGAAACAATATTAACAAGTGCGAACTAAATATGTGTGAAATTCAATATTTAACACATTTAGAGAATACTAGCACCTGCGTTATGAACCTGAGTAAAAGTCGATTTTAATTTAGATTAGAATATAAAATGGATTCAAATGTATACTTAGGGACATAGGCTTTCTAATTTTTGTAAGATGTCATCTCTGTGATCATTATTTGTCGTAGAAAATAACAAAATGTCGGCATTTTTAAGGGAAATCGTATTGTTTCATACATCTCCCAAATTTTTAAACCTAATCAGGCTGAACCCCCACAAATTACATATCACAATATGGGAAATTCAATACTGAACATATTTCCCCCACATGTCTATGTCTTATGCTTATATATAGTTTTAGCTGTAGCATAGTTTTTATAGACAGATGGTCCGGTTCAAGAAATTGGCCAACAAATTATTTAGCGGGGCATGGGAGGTGTCAATCACGTGATTTCATTAAGTACATACCTTAAGCTATATGAAAATCATAGTGACTGTTTGCCCTCAATTTGGTAGTCAAATCAATATTTTCCAGCTCTGGCTCAAGGAGGCGGCGATTCCCCACATGGGCACAATGTGTTAAGCCCATTTCTGGTGTCCCCCGCCGTGATATTGCTGGAATATTGCTCAAAGCGGCGTAAAACTAAAACTCAGTCAGTCAAGGAGGCGGGAGGTGGGGCAGGATACGTTCACCTTTTTGTGAACACCTGGTATCATCACTATGAAATAGACATCATTAACACATGCTCTGTCAATGTATGGAATTGTGTCCATCACTGGATTGTCTCGGATCACTGGATTTTTGTTTACAAACAACATCATACAGCTGTAATACTGCTGAAACAAATATCTGCTCATGATATAGTCACAATTGTACAATCGACTCTGTTTTGGGCCCGTGAAGGTCCGGGTTAGAATGAACCTCCAGTAACCCATGCTTGTCGTTAGAGGCGATTAACGGGATCGAGTGGTCAGGCTCGCTGGCGTGGTTGACACATGTTATTGGTTCCCAATTGCGCAGATCGATGCTTATGCTGTTGATCACTGGATTATCTGGTCCAGACTCGATTATTTACAGACCACCGCCATATAGCTTGAATATTGCTGAGTGCGGCGTAAAACTAAACTCACTCACTCACCCACTCACTGTTTTTGGCAGAGATTTCTTGTGAATGTGGAAAGAATTTTGTCGCTTTTATCTATTGAATCTGTAACCAAATATACCTACCACTGGTACATTCAAAATACGGTGTTGTGGTCGGCTGTGGGGTAGTTGTCGTTGTTAAAGGGGCAGTTGTGCTGATGAGGTTCTGAGTAAATTCATTGGTGATACCCGAGGTTTCTTCCTGTGTCGTACTTTCACTATAAGTAACGGTGTTATTAGCATTTGTTGGGGAGTTATCGCCTGTTGTTGTTTCAGGATTGTCTCCCTCAGCTGTAGTTTCTCCTGTCACCCCAACATCCGTTGTTTCTGTCGTGCCGCCTTCCGTACTGTCAGTAGTGGTTACTTGCTGGGCGTTGGTCGTCCCGGTAACACTGACTGTGGGGGGCTGGGCTGTTGTCACCTTGGTTTCAGCTGTTTGTGAGACAACGTTGTTGTTCCGAACTTAAAGAAAGAAATTCACCCAGAGTGAGTGAGTGAGTGAATAACTATTTGTTTCTTCCCTATCATTCTTAACGAAAACATGTTAAATCTTTGAAATAGGCATTTAGAAGTTGAATGCATAAGAAAAGCATGTATGGATGTCAACTTCATTATTGTGAATAACACGACGTTTCGGAGTGTATGCTTACTCTTTCATCGGGTTCATAGGATTCACCATAATGTATAATTGTTCATGTACCATCATGATGTTTAATTGTTCATGTACCATCATGTTCATGCCACATAATGTTTAATTGTTCATGTACCATGATTATGTTTAATTGTTCATATATCATCACACTGTTTAATTGTTCATGTGCCACATAATGTTAAATTGTTCATATATCATCACACTGTTTAATTGTTCATGTGCCACATAATGTTAATTGTTCATATATATTCACACTATTTGATTGTTCATGTACCACATAATGTTTAATTGTTCATTTATCATCACACTGTTTAATTGTTCATGTACCATATAATGTTCATTGTTCATATATCATCACATTGTTTGTTTGTTCATGTACCACATAATGTTAATTGTTCATATATCTTCACACTATTTGATTGTTCTTGTGCCACATAATGTTTAATTGTTCATTTATCATCACACTGTTTAATTGTTCATGTACCACATAATGTTAATTGTTCATGTATCTTCACACTATTTGATTGTTCATGTACCACATAATGTTAATTGTTCATATATATTCACACTATTTGATTGTTCATGTACCACATAATGTTTAATTGTTCATTTATCATCACACTGTTTAATTGTTCATGTACCATATAATTTTGATTGTTCATATATCATCGCACTGTTTGATTGTTCATGTACCACATAATGTTAATTGTTCATATATCTTCACACTATTTAATTGTTCATGTACCACATAATGTTAATCGTTCATATATCTTCACACTATTTGATTGTTCATGTACCACATAATGTTTAATTGTTCATTTATCATCACACTGTTTAATTGTTCATGTACCACATAATGTTAATTGTTCATATATCATCACACTGTTTGATTGTTCATGTACCACATAATGTCAATTGTTCATATATCATCACACTGTTTAATTGTTCATGTACCACATAATGTTAATTATTCATATATCATCACACTGTTTAATTGTTCATGTACCACATAATGGTAATTGTTCATATATCATCACACTATTTCATTGTTCATGTACCACATAATATTAATTGTTCAAATATCATCACACTGTCTGTTCATGTACCACATAATGTTAATTGTTCATATATCACCACACTGTTTGATTGTTCATCTACCACATAATGTTAATTGTTCATATCAGATGCTGCTTGGTGTCTGAGTATACAACTCACGAGCCAGCGGGACTGCTATTGCAACGATGACGCCAACGGTTACCACGGAAACTGTCACCACGGCAACCTTGGCAATGACAGAACAACCTCCAGCCTTGATACCTCAAATGAAACAAATTTGTAAGAACTAAAAATCTGTATAATAGATACAAAAACTTCCAAACCCATATGTATTGTTTATCACCAAAAGGAAAACATCTTTCCGTTTTCAAACGGATGAGAAAACAAACATTCAAACAAGACTGGCTAAACGAACAGTTTACACAGAAATGTTAAGAACAGTTTTAACTCACCTGTAGCAGACATGACTTCGACATGGGCAGTTTCAAAATGAACGATAAACGGTTTACGAGTCTTGAAATAAACCTTAGCAATAAACCGTGACTTGGAAGTCACACCAATTATTATGCAAATGAAGGCATGTTTTGAAGAGGGCCAACACTAGGAAGACACACTACAGTGAAGTGGCCTGGGAGGTATGGTTACCTCTATGTCAACCACCGGCTTACCTAGGGTTTAACAGTAGGGGTTCCTCCACGTACTCACTGGCAGTGCGGATTTAATATTTCACAACCGACTCAAAATATGGGCTCAGTTGTAAATTTTCTGTTGCCTGCTAATTTCGTTTCCGCATGTTTTCAAACTTTTCCCTTTCAGATGATGCAACCGAGCCCAACGATCGGCAATGTCAACATCTACTTTCGTTTTTGTGCACATCAACAAAGAGGTTAAATTTTATGCTGCGAATTATATGGGAATTACTTCTGTATACCTAGGCAAGCAGTAGTGAGGGTTTCGCAACAATTACTGGCGGTGGTAAAGCGTTCGCCCGTCATGCCGAAGACCTTGTTCGATTCCGCACGGGCGGTGGGGTAGCCTAGTGCACGTGGTTAAAGCGTTGGCTCGTCACGCCGAAGACCCGGGTTCGAATCCCCACATGGGTACAGTGTGAAGCCCATTTCTGGTGTCCCCGCCGTGATGTTTCTGGAATATTGCTAAAAGCGGCGTAAAACCAAACTCAGTCAGTCAGTCGATTCCGCACATATGTACATTGTGTGAAACACATTTCTGGTGCCCCACGTGGACACAAAAATACACCCACGTCGTGATGTTGCTAATCTATTGCTAAAAGCGTCACAAAACCATCCTCACTCACCAGCAGCCTGAAACGCCATGTCCACGTCCCCTGCTGTGAAACATTCACTAATATGATACATGTTATATCACCTATGATACGCGTATCGAATACATCACTATAGAAACACATGTCTAGTGCCACGTGATATTAGTAAAAGCGACGTAAAACTACACTCACTCACCCACCAACTCATTCACTCACTCTAGAATGGTGTAAATAATAAAGAAGTTGCACATCCAAATCAATTGTCTTGTATTACCCTACCAACTTCTAAATGCCTATCAAACATCTTTTCTCTTTCGTTCCATTCGAAGCCACCACCAAACATTTTGTTTATCAGACCTTCGGTAAAACAATTGACAATTATATCACCAGATCCACATCGGGTACCGGGCAGGACTGGGTAATAGGGTGTATACGTTTTACAACTGGGGCGGTTTGGTAGCCAAATGGTTATAGCGTTCGCTCGTCACGCCGACGACCCGGGTTTGATTCCCCACATGGGTACAATATGTGAAGTCCATTTCTGGTGTTCCCCGCCGTGATATTGCTGAAATATTGCTAACAGCGGCGTAAAACCACACTCACTTTTTAAGACTTGTTATCACGAGAAACGATAGCTTTTAACATGGCCTGAGACTCCTGATCAGTTAAGGTTACCAATACCGCGACAGCCCAGCTACACACTGAGATAAATGATCGGAGAACTATCGCGGCGAGGTTTTACGCCTACAGACAAATGTACCCGAGGGAAGTGAGCTTATAACAGTGTTTGTGTTCAGATTAACTTCATTTAGGTGTATAAACAAGACGAACAAGGGAGATAATTCATTTGATATACTACGGTATCATGAGCATCGATCTACGCTATTGGGATACGACTGGCATGTGTCAACCAATTTAGCGAGCCTGACTACCAGATCCCCATGTCTTGTATATCAGGGTGGGGTTGCCTAGTGGTTAAAGAGTTCGCTTGTCACTCCGAGCACCCGGGTTCGATTTCCCACATGTTTACAACGTGTTCTGGTGTCCCCCCGCCGTGATATTGCTGGAATATTTCTAAAAGCAGCGTGAAACTAAACTCACTCACTCAGTCATTCCTGTACCGGCAATCACCCGCAATACCAAGGCTTTAACATACTCTGAATATTCTATTATCTACTTTATTGACAAAATAAACGAAATGA
Source organism: Haliotis rubra (assembly GCF_003918875.1). Lineage (NCBI taxonomy): Eukaryota > Metazoa > Mollusca > Gastropoda > Lepetellida > Haliotidae > Haliotis > Haliotis rubra. The sequence continues at coordinate 205,527 of NW_025767263.1, read as the reverse complement.
AAAAAGAAAATCTCGTTAGAATTGCCCGATGACATTTGAGGATTTGAACGCCTTATACCAAGTGCACAGCTTTCTATCACATTCAGAAATCAAAACAGAGTTACTTCCCTTGGAGCATTCCTCCCTCCATTCGTCACCACTCGCCCCTTTCCGTAACCTCCAAGAAGACTCGTCCCCGTCTCGATGCTTTTTCATTCGTGACCAACTCGTGTTATTCCGGGACAAGCCAAATAGCGACTCGTGCCCCTCTGGATGGATTTCATGTTGGCGCATAAACATCAGAACTGCTATAAAACAGGAACAATAACTCTATTCCTGTTTCATTCCAATGGCACTTAATATCACCGAAGTACTCGTACATTGTATAGCTGTTTTTGTTTTTGCTTATTTATTTTAAAGAATCAAACTTCTTGATACAAACTAAAAGAAGGATAAAAACATATTTGTTAAAGACATATTCTGACGTAATCATTTTCATATGTTCACCTTTTATTTCCAATTATATTTCTAAATAGGGTTTAATAATCACAAATGGGATTTGTTGTACTGAATATGTAAATAAAATTTATAAAAAGAACCCAGCTACATCAAAACCTAAAGTAGAAACTCAGAAATGACTTTAAAATATTTCTCAAATTGAACATTCGTGTATCCTTGCTGTCATACCCCAAGTGGAATTTTAAATGAATTCGCTGAAAAATTTATGAATCACCCAAAAATGGTCAGACCAAAACATTCCCAGAGATGTGAAACATATGTCCAATGTTAAAATCAAAGTTGATTTGTTATATACAGATATAATATTATTCATTTTAAAACTCTTAGCGATTAATAATTACATTTCTTAAAACTGTTGGAAGCGCACGTACATCTCCTAAAGCCCGCAAGGTCGTCAGAAATACACTCAATTGGAGTTGTCAACAAACGCACGTGCGTGTATTTGAATCTCTCACCGAAATAGTGTAAGATGTTTATGTTTTTAAAAGCACCGTTATCATCAGTTTAATAGTTGTCAATTTTGTTTTATATTTTGTATATTTTTTACATTCATAGATAGTCTCTCATGTTCCCATAAGGGATGGCTCATTTTATGTATTTTACGATGTTTTAAATGTATAATGTATGATGTGAGTCTAGCAATAAACAATCTGTGTGTGTCTCTGTCTGTCTGTCAACGCTTGCCTTCAGAACGAGAAATCATTTACCATGTTGGTTAAACCCCAAGAATACGGTTGTGTGCTGACTAAAACAGGTTCATAATAGTCGAGATCGGAGTATTTGCAGACTTCCACCATCAAGCTGGAGGTCGGCGTAAAACCGCAAACACAGAAAACAAAAGCTTTTCTTCAAGTACAACAGGATGAAAACCTAAAAGAAACCTTTTGAAACGGTTTGCACTTTAACATGAGTAACAAAACGCTGTTATCGATAAATGCAATATGACAGATGTAACATGCAATATGACAGAAGTAACATGCAATATGACAGATGTAACATGCAATATGACAGATGTAACATTCAATATGACAGAAGTAACATGCAACATGACAGATGTAACATGCTATATAACAGAAGTAACATGAAATATGACAGATGTAACATGCAATATGACAGATGTAACATGCAATATGACAGAAGTAACATGCAATATGACAGAAGTAACATGCAATATGACAGCTTAATTGGAGTGAGTCCACGTGAGTGTGAGGAGGAACTATTCCTCCTCTTGTCCTGTGAGGACAGAGTAACCTAGAGGTGCAAATGTGTTTTGTGTTAAAACCTCAGTTGATGAAGGGACAGTAGGTTGTTTGTCTCTATTTAATCTCTTTCTTTTTTTCTGTTTTGAACTTTCACTGACTAGTTTAGAAACAGACGTTTCAGATTGTTGCTCATGGTGATTTTCTGTTTGCGAAGCCGACGTAGATTGTGTTACTTTCGGAATAATCTGAAGGGCTGAAGCTGCAGTAATAGGTTTATTTGATGTTACCCATGTCAAGTCGGTCTGACATGAAACGGAGGACGTTGCTACAGAGCGGGTGACTGCGGCAGAGTAGGTCAGGTTTGATGGAATCTAAGTTGATGGAGTCTTTTTTTTGGCCTCTAGGTAGGAAATACTATTTTGGCATGTGATTTTCAATATCTGTGATTCCCGTTGATACACGGGACAGGACCTGGATGAAGCGGAATGAGCACCATTACAGTTTGCGCACTTATACTCTTTCTCACAGTCGGAACCCTCATGTCGATCACCACAACGATGGCATACTGAAGAGTTTCGACAGGATTGCGACCCATGCCCGAAATGTTGACTTTTATAACAACGGAGTGGATTTGGGACATACACATCCACTCTGATGTTGAAATAACCTGCTTTTATAGACTTTGGAAGAGAGGAACGGTCAAAAGTCAGTAGGTACGTGTTGGTTTTCACGATGATTCCCTCTTTCTTAATCGTGAAACTCTTCACTGCAGATACACCTTGATCTGCCAACTCTGAAGCAATATCCTCCTCTAACATATCAGCAAGACAACGTGCTCTGTCTCGGATAATGCCACGACAAGAGTTTAGCGTCCTGTGCACAGACACAGCAACCTCTATGTTTGCAAATGTCGTGATCGACAACAGATTTAGAGATTGCTGTCTCCAAGCACACTCGACAAGAAGCGAGCCACTGCGAAGACGAGTAACATTTGTAACTTCTCCACAAATTCTGGAGATAGCCTTTGAAATTGCAGTTGGATTAAGTTTAAGTGGAAGAAAGCCTGAACCCTCAATAACAACAAATCTAGCCCATGAGTCACTGTTAGAAGACATATGTCCAGTAGAGAGATCTAAATACTCTAAACGTCTGTTTTTTTCGTTTCTAGATGAACCAGAAGGTAGAAGTGCCATGATGAAAGGAAAATATTCAGCACCCCTGCTCCCCCACCCACCATGGAGTGTCAACAAGGACAGTGTCAGATAGCACCGGATATCCAATATGCCGACACCAGGGATACAGGGGTGTTATACTCCAGAGAAAACGACACGAATAGCTGCATTTATCTACCAATTTCATGCCCGACTGGTTCGGCCCAAGACAAGAAATTATAGACATACATCATTTGGAGGTCATTATCACCAGATTGGCCCTTGAGACACCGCCTTCTGGCATAGGACTCTAGGCAAACATATATAATGTAATTTGAAATACAAACATTCAGTGTCAAAAATGTACAAAAAAGTTCTGTAGTTGCATATGAATGTTGTCCATGCACAGGACTTGAATGTGTCAGACAACGCGTCATTTTTGGGCGTTTCCATGGTACCCATGCTATTTTCAGAGAACACGACTGCTATATATAAATGGCTAAATCTTGATAATGAACATGTATTTTGTCAATCTTGTGAATGTTTCTGATACCCCAAGCACTGCTCTTTCAAAACATGTAAAACACCAAGATCAAGGTCAAAGGTCACAACAATCGAGTTGGTTGCTATTTTTGCTCAAAAGTCAATATACGTGCAGCGCAATGTATTTGGTATCGTAAGAACATATGTAAAATAATAATTACAGAAAGTGAAACATCAGGAAACATGCTAGTTAGGGCGTTTCCATGGTTACTTTGCATACATGTGTTTATTGAATGAAGGCACGAAAGAGGGTCCCTAAATATGCTTTACTATGCCAAAAGAAACGCATAGGCGTTTTGTATTTTTTAAAATCTATTAATTGCCTATTGTGTTCAAAACAATCGTCAAAATATGTAACAAAAGTGTTGATAACATGATTTTACACAATTGTACAAGTAAAAATCTACTTGATGTTGAAATGTTGATTTTGATGAGATTTCTTACAGGGATTAAACAGGCATCGCCACAACGCAACAGCAATCACCTTCCAGTTGAAATTGTGCAGCAAAGAGCATGCACTCTCTGGATATAAAATTCCAGATTACGTTCGGAAATCAGCATTCGTTTTGAAGCAGTTTGAAGGTCAAATCACTACGCCACGTCTTGACGCTGCGACACTGAACATCGCCATTGAAAGAATGCACGCTGGAGATTATCAATCTTCTGTTGCCAGGTGTCTGTCTGAATATTAGTTTGAGCACGATATCACGGCATGCAGCTCGTTACAACCAAACAGGTATGACAAACGACCGTCCCTGTACAGACAGACCTCGAGTCACACTGCAGCCCAAGATCGGGTACTACTTTTGCGTGATCGTACTGCCACGGGTGAGAGCACGGCAGCCAGCTGGGTGCCTGGACTTCGGAAGATATCCGGTCAAACGGTACGGAACAGGTTGAGTGAGATTGGACTGATAGCCATCGCGCTCAACGTCTCCGTTAACTAAAATTGTCCACTTGGTTGTATAGACATTTCCTTCTTCTAAACTGATGTAAAATTCATGTACTAAACTCTATGTGTGGACGAGTTATACGTGTTGGAAAATACAACATTTACGAAGCAGATTTCTTGGTTATGCGTTTCTTTTTTTTGAATAGTATATATTGTATATACTTAGGGTGTTTTAAACATATTGCACGGCTGTTAATATGGTATTTGCTTCGGCTGTGAAAGTGCACCAAAGAGATATCCTCAAGAGAATCTAAAATCTATATATACACATGAAAAAAGGTGTCGCAACACTTTCGATTTTAACATTTATTTTTACAACACGCTTCTTTGTATGATAAATTTGGCCCTAACATTGATTTAGATATGAAACTAAATTATGAGGAACACAATGTTTCGGAGTATATCCTGACTCATTCATCAGGTGAATGAATGCTATGAGACAGAGAGCATATATGTACATGAGAGAACAGCGAAAGTAATAAGACAACCAAGATGGGGACAACATTTATCATTTCAAGTTTCGAATGTCATTTCCGGTGTCACCTGTCGTGTTTATTTTGATATGATGTTCCGAGGTGTGATCATCATCGTGACTTCAGGGTACTTGAATGGTGGCTGGTTGGCTTCGTTTTACTATACGTCAGTGTGATAAACAGTGTGATGGACGGGACCTGAGTATATAAGACTCCGCGGCTGGGCTCCGGGTTACTATACCTGGCACTACAGCACACTCAGGCCCAGAACATCATTGATTGAAGGTTTTGAACGCATGAACGTTACACAACTAACAGAGATGGCAAACACCAGGACCAATGGCCCCTGCATCTTCAATGATACCTTCACTGTAACCATCCTCAGAATACTTCAATGCGATCTGACTTCGCAAAAACTGGCTGATATTGAAACCCACTTCAAGTTATTGTATCAGCCAAGAATACAACAGCTACTCCAGTGTCGAGGAATCTACAGCACGGGGACTGTCAGAGTTTCGGTGACCTGTAAGATGGTAACATTTGCGCCATCCACCAAACGGGAGATCCTTTCAGCCGGTGATGCTTTTGTTATCCTCACTGACCTGGATTCATTCGGAACAGGTGAAGATCTCAAACGGGAGATACAGAACCTAGACTGTTCCAGAGTGAAACCCGCCATTGTGAGAAGAATTGGAGCAGATCTGGAGGTAAAACCGGAATGTAACCCCAGTGAAAATATGGGGTGCCGTGCAAAATGTATTGACTCTTCCCTTCTGAATGGTGCGTTTCAAACGCTCTGCCTTGTTATGGAGAGAGACGCTGGTTTTATTGTGCCACCAAAGAAAGCCAGAAGGTACTCAAAGCCATGTAAGTTTCTGAGACTTTTGCGAAATGTTAAAAAGAGGATATCTTTCTTTTGATTTGTATTGAAATGAATGTTAACAAGATTTTGACCATTTGAAACTTACAGCAAGTTGTCTTTGTTATGTTTCCTTGAAGATACTTTCAATAAATGTTCATGAGTTGCTGTCTGTGTCTTTTCTAGCGTTTGTCTCAACACAGTAGGTTGTATGGGTTGTATTCACCAGTTGTGGGTGGCCGATATGAGTCAGTGAATGCGGTTAAATACCGCTTTGAACTAGGATCATTTCACGGGAATTATGATTTCAACTTCTATATGTTTTCATTGTGTCGTCACTGTGCAGATACTGGTTAGCTGAAACCAATGCCACCGCTTGCCTTCGGAATGCGAAGTCGTTTCGCACGTTGGTTAAGCCACAAGAACATGGTTGTGTACTGACTAACACAGGTTCATAATCTTTCTCGAATCATGGAATGGAGTCCTTGACCATCGACTAAAAGCGTTGAGACCATTGCGTCATGGATTGCAGAAAGGGAAATTGTCTTGCTGCCTTCAATCTAGATTTTAGGTAAACAGACGCAATCAGCAAGATACATCTGAAAACCTTTTTGATGGAAGTTTCAAATTCTGAACCACTCCACTATTATGAATTTGATACAATAAAAGTCAAAATTTAAGTTGCCTGACTCATTCTGTATATCAAAAGTAGAAACGTCTGTTTCAATAATCTAACATAGAGACAGCGTCATTGCCTTAACCGTGAAGATCTGGGTTAGGATTGTGCTTCGGCTTACCATGATGGACTATTACGGGTTGGGAGACTACTACAAGCTAGCACTAGTGAAGAGCAACCCCTTCGTGGTGAGTGCTGGGTAACGCAAACAGCTCTTTCCCCGTGTGGACCCGGGGTAGAATAGGTCTACAGCACCCCATTGCTGGTAGTAGGAGGCGACCGAATTGGGCAATCTGTTTGCCGTGGGTTGCGCCCCTGTGTTGGTGGAAGACGGGGTTCCAGGAATAGCATTCCTTTGTCCAATACACCATGGCCACTTTGACCCTAACTTCACCTTGTCGGGTGGTAGAACGGGTCCAGTTCTATCAATCGGCTGGTCATGTAAAGCCCTGTGCTACAACTTTGTAATATTGCACAATTTTATGTATGTTTTTGCCTGGAGCCGCAAGCCTATGAGGGCTCATGGGCCAATCTGGTGGAACAATTATACTAAGGCCAGAAATGCTTGGAAAATGCTTTTTGGCAATTATTTGACAAAGGTTGATATTTCAGATTCAAAACTCATATATAATCATTCATACCACCTCGACCTAATATGGCATATGAGTAATCACGATGTACCATTCCCTAATCATAATGATTACTCGTAAAATATCGAGAAACAGACTATACTGTGACCCACCTGTCAGGCAGGCAGGGTGACAGCGTTATGTAACGCACGGGCAGTACATGTCAGGGACCGTCTCAAAATATCAAGTGTCAGTATCACTGCTGGTCGAGGACTCTAGCAGAATTACAACAGGTGCAACACGGCTGACGTGAACGCCATCCCGCAGACGGTATTCGTCCTCGATTTTGAGAACACGGTCTTTAGCCTTTTGCCACACTTCTGGGGTAATCCTCGCAAAAGAAGGATACACAAGCTCCTTAACGTCTGAAAGCGTGAATGTGGTATTATTGCGAGCAATACAATTCTTACAGTTACCCCAGATCAGCTCAATGGGATTTAGCTCACAGTGCCGTACTGGTGTACGCAGAACCAGACACAATATAATAGACCATCTATTATATGGTCTCTGGCAGAACTATGTGGCCTTGTTTTGCAGCTAGTTCGTCAGTGATGTACTGAATTGGCTTTTTGTGCTGCCGGATTTTCCCATGAACTGTGTCTTTGTTTCTGATTGCCTGTAAGGCACGTTACAGGAAGTGAGATAGACTAATGTTTAGTCTCTGAATATATATAATTTTGATAGTAACAAACAAGCCCATTTAAATTGGAAAGGATCCCTAGGGAGACCAGAGTTTCAGACCTGAACCTGAGGAAATCTAGACTGGCTTTATTTAGGGCTTTAGCACTGCACTTGGCAGTAGGGAAAATAATGTGGTTCAGGCACAGTGAGACAGACTAGAAGTGAGAAAATCCTGCAACTGAGCCTTGAGATTGCTCATTGTGGGTGGTGATGGTACCACGGACACGCGGGTTATGGTAACTGGCGTTATCCAAAATGATATTGCTTCGTTCGTCCAGCTGCGGTAAAAGCTGATGTTCGAACCAATCCAAAAATACCTGCCCATTCATTTCGCTATGATAATCACCATCAGATTTCTTGGCCTCAAAAACAAAGTCACAACCCCATATCAGTCCCTTGCTACGGGTACCAGCATGCAAAATGATCAGGCGTCTACCTTTGCCTGATGGTAAAACTGATGCCTTAGAACAATCTGAAGGAAGCCACATCCGATTGGTTGAGTGATTTTTATTACACCAGGTTTCATCAAGGTATAAAATTTGAAACCCCAAATTGCGGTATTCTTCAACCTTTCTGAGATAAGCTGATCGCATGGACAGGATTAAATACTTTTCTCTAAACACAGCTCGGTCAACTCCCCTTTTAGTGTACCTGAACCCCATTTCTAACAGAGCTATAATAAGTGTTGTTTTCGAGACATTGATTGTATCTTTGATCTCATCTTGTATTTTAGCAAACGTCGGTGGGCTTTTGCGTTCATACAGATTATCAACTGCACGGCGTATGACACCCTTATCAAAGTTGTCGAGTTTGTGTTTATTACCTGGTTTTGATTTTGACACGACCCCCTGAAAGGGGGGTTGGGGGTGGGGGGTGGTGGTGAATCAGCAAACCTGACATTCCTTGATTGCTGTGGATGCAGTGCCAGATTTTAAAACTGTTCAAATATTACTTAGTAGGCCGTAGTAAGTCGCAATAAAATATAACAGCACCTAATAAGCCGTAACAAAACTTGTGGACGGTCTGATTTGGGACAGGAGACTTGTGTATTGCCCGGCATCTCGCGGTCCTTTCAAGTTTTGTCACGTTCGGCCACGTTTGTCTGGCGTGGTCACGGTTGTTTCACCCTTGATGCCCGTTTTGTCCCAGTTCTCACGGCAAGCTAGGATGTATGGTAGCCGATTCGTCACGTTCTATCAGGACGCATCCAGTCGTGTGACGGTTTACAGGGCCGGCTAGACTAACAACTAGTCTCTGAAATGAACATATTTTACTGAAAAAAAGTTCATAATTAAAAAAATATATAAAATGAAAAGGAGCCCTGAGACTTTCTTCATTTTCAGCCTGAAGCTGAGGAAATCTAGACTTGCCACATTTTTCTAGACTTGCGTGGGCTTTCTTGGATATATTTACTTCAGGGTCTGTACAACAGACTAAGGGCCGGCGAGATACGGCACATTGCGTTCTCTGGCATTCCCTCTCTACAGCTGATGCTGGCCTTCTTGCTGACGCAAGGACTCGATGAATGCCCCCAGCAAGCATACAAACACAAAATCTTCTTCATCTTGTGGGTTTATGCTGCTCTTGTCTCTCGGGATACAATGGCTGCTATTGCTTGGGAGGCCTTATTTTTATACCGTGGGCACAAACGTCCCCCAAAGCTGGCCAGCGTCCGACGTGTCAAAACCTTGGACAAACGTGTGAAACGTGAGGGAACCCACCAGAACGCGACAAGCCAGGAGGAAACGTAATGGCATCCATAGTGGACTGCGGGTCGATCCGTAGTGTGCCTTTGAGCTTCCGGGACTCAGTAGTCCGTTTTTCCCAACGCCTCATCACGGATTCCGCGATAGACCTTGAGAAAACTTAGCAGGACCAAACAAAACTTTGGAGGGCCAAAAATGGCCAAAATCCCACGCCGCACTACGTTCCCAGGAAACCGTGATATTGCTGAAATATTGCTAAAACGGCGTAAAACCATACTCAGTCAGTCTAATGCTCCAAAATCACTGAAGGCAGGCTACTGTAACATCAATGTTGACACGTACATTCCAAATCTTCTTTGGTGCTTCAAATGCCAAACGTTTGGCCATGGCGTAAATACTTCCATGGTAATAACCTTATCTGAACCAGCTCCAACATAGTCACTACAGTATGTGTGTTCATCATAGCCGCTGAGATACTCATGTACAGTATCCAAGTTGATGTTGTTTAGCAGTGACGAAAAGTGCTCAAACCACTCCTCTGGTGAGATTGCTTCACTACCAGGCTTCCCTTGTCTATTAAAGCGTTTGATATACTTCCACAAATCTTGTGTTGTTACACTTCCATTATTAATGACTCTCATCACTTCTGTTTTTTCTACCATGTCATACTTGGCTTTTTTGTGTTTACATAGATTCTTAAACATGTTTCTTGATGAGATGTAGTTCTTCTGGTCATTGTCAGAGCTAGATGATCTAAACCTATCGAAACACCTATATTTCTCACGCTTGCGAGTCACACATTCCTGGTCCCACCACTTAGGCTGACTTTGATAGTGCCCCACCCCCCTCATTTCAGAATGCATGCCACCTGCAGCTTCACATTCACAAATGACTTAAGATAAATTGCACACAGCCTCATTGATGTCATAATTATCCAGGCTGTCCACAAATAATGTTTGTAGCTCACTGATTTTACCTGCTAGGTTACTGATATATACTTTTTTTAAATATTTTTTTTTTTTTTTTTTTTTCTTTTTTCTCTCTTTACATTAAGTACATGGCTGTTGCATACAAAAACCTGATATATACTTGACCTAAGGGCCTATTTGGTTATGCTAAACCGGTTTTGGTTTCGGGAAAACCATGCACTCGATTATGTCGAAACCTAAAACTGGGTTCTGAATCTTTGAGTATCTCAGTGGGCTAGTTTTATAAATAAAAACAGCTTAAGTCTGGGCTAGTACAAGCAACCGCACATACACATACACACTCATGCACGTCGTCATATGAGCGAAATATTCTCAAGCACGACGTTAAACCCAATTTCACCTCACCTCACCTCTGAAACTTTCAAACCATCTCCGAGGCAGGTTTCGCAGTTTCAGTTTCGCGTTCTCTCACAACAAACATGGCGGAAACGAAAGCGCCAAGTTCAACTGATCTTGGTGGCAAAATAGAGCAGCGGTTTTTGGAACCAAAATAATGATAAAAATCAACTGAGAACTGGGAATATAAGCAAATATTTACCTTCAAAAGCATCTCATATCTTTATTATTTGTTAGTTCACTGATAAAATGAAAAACATACGCTGTCATCTAATTCGTTTCACATATACAGTAGCTGAGACATTGTTTTTGGTATCCATTTTGAAACCGGATGGTGAAACCATCCACTCGTTTATTAAACTAGAATTTAGTTTCACTTTGAAACCATGTATCCGAAACTAGACACTCGTTTATAACAGGAGAAACCAGTTTCGCAAAAATCGAACAGGCCTATTCCACGGCCTCAACACCTGTGCTGACCTATTATGTAGTTTGACCTGAGAGTCTAAAGTAAATGTGCAGTAACATGCAATTAACAGATGTGTAACAAGCAATATGACAGACGTCTAATATGCAAATAACACAAGTGTAACATGCAAATAACACAAGTGTAACATGCAAATAACACAAGTGTAACATGCAAATAAGAGAGGTGTAACATGCAATATGACAGAATTAGCACACAATATGAGAAAAGTAACATGCAATATGACAGAATTTAGCACACAATATGAGAAAAATAACACACAATATGACAGATGTAACATGTTATATGACAGATGTAACATGCAATATGACAAGTAACATGCAATATGACAGAAGTAACATGCAATATGACAGATGTAACATGCAATATGACAGATGTAACATTCAACATGACAGAAGTAACATGCAATATGACAGATGTAACATGCTATATAACAGATGTAACATGAAATATGACAGATTTAACATGCAATATGACAGATGTAACATGCAATATGACAGAAGTAACATGCAATATGACAGATGTAACATCCAATATGACAGAAGTAACATGCAATCTAACAGATGTAACATGCATTATGACAGATGTAACATGCTATGTAACAGAAGTAACATTCAATATGACAGATGTAACATGCAATATGACAGATGTAACATGCTATGTAACAGAAGTAACATTCAATATGACAGATGTAACATGCAATATGACCGATGTAACATGCTATGTAACAGACGTAACATGCAATATGACAGATGTACCATTCAATATGACAGAAGTAACATGCAATATGACAGATGTAACATGCTATGTAACAGACGTAGCATGCAATATGACAGATGTAACATGCTATGTAACAGATGTAACATGCAATATGACAGAAGTAACATGCAATATGACAGATGTAACATTCAATATGACAGATGTAACATGCAATATGACAGATGTAACATGCTATGTAACAGAAGTAACATGCAATATGACAGATGTAACATGCAATATGACAGAAGTAACATGCAATATGACATAAGTAACATGTAATATGACAGAAGTAACATGCAATATGACAGAAATAACATGCAATATGACAGAAGTAACATGCAATATGACAGATGTAACATGCAATATGACAGATGTAACATGCTATGTAACAGAAGTAACATTCAATATGACAGATATAACATGCAATATGACAGATGTAACATGCAATATGACAGATGTAACATGCTATGTAACAGATGTAACATGCAATATGACAGAAGTAACATGCAATATGACAGATGTAACATTCAATATGACAGATGTAACATGCAATATGACAGATGTAACATGCTATGTAACAGAAGTAACATGCAATATGACAGATGTAACATGCAATATGACAGAAGTAACATGCAATATGACATAAGTAACATGTAATATGACAGAAGTAACATGCAATATGACAGAAATAACATGCAATATGACAGAAATAACATGCAATATGACAGATGTAACATGCAATATGACAGATGTAACATGCTATGTAACAGAAGTAACATTCAATATGACAGATATAACATGCAATATGACAGATGTAACATCCAATATGACAGAAGTAACATGCAATCTAACAGATGTAACATGCAATATGACAGATGTAACATGCTATATGACAAGTAACATGCAATATGACAGAAGTAACATGCAATATGACAGATGTAACATGCAATATGACAGATGTAACATTCAACATGACAGAAGTAACATGCAATATGACAGATGTAACATGCTATATAACAGATGTAACATGAAATATGACAGATTTAACATGCAATATGACAGATGTAACATGCAATATGACAGAAGTAACATGCAATATGACAGATGTAACATCCAATATGACAGAAGTAACATGCAATCTAACAGATGTAACATGCAATATGACAGATGTAACATGCTATGTAACAGAAGTAACATTCAATATGACAGATGTAACATGCAATATGACAGATGTAACATGCTATGTAACAGAAGTGACATTCAATATGACAGATGTAACATGCAATATGACAGATGTAACATGCTATGTAACAGACGTAACATGCAATATGACAGATGTACCATTCAATATGATAGAAGTAACATGCAATATGACAGATGTAACATGCTATGTAACAGACGTAGCATGCAATATGACAGAAGTAACATGCAATATGACAGATGTAACATGCTATGTAACAGATGTAACATGCAATATGACAGAAGTAACATGCAATATGACAGATGTAACATGCTATGTAACAGATGTAACATGCAATATGACAGAAGTAACATGCAATATGACAGATGTAACATTCAATATGACAGATGTAACATGCAATATGACAGATGTAACATGCTATGTAACAGAAGTAACATGCAATATGACAGATGTAACATGCAATATGACAGAAGTAACATGCAATATGACATAAGTAACATGTAATATGACAGAAGTAACATGTTATATGACAGATATAACATGCAATATGACAGAAGTAACATGCAATATGACAGATGTAACATGCAATATGACAGATGTAACATGCTATGTAACAGAAGTAACATTCAATATGACAGATATAACATGCAATATGACAGATGTAACATGCAATTTGACAGAAGTAACATGCAATATGACAGATGTAACATGCAATATGATAGATGTAACATGCTATGTAACAGAAGTAACATTCAATATGACAGATGTAACATGCAATGACAGATGTAACATGCAATATGACAGATGTAACATGCTCTGTAACAGAAGTAACATTCAATAAGACAGATGTAACATGCAATATGACAGATGTAACATGCAATATGACAGATGTAACATGCAATATGACAGATGTAACATGCTATGTAACAGAAGCAACATTCAATATGACAGATGTAACATGCAATATGACAGATGTAGCATGCTATGTAACAGATGTAACATGCAATATGACAGAAGTAACATGCAATATGACAGATGTAACATTCAATATGACAGATGTAACATGCAATATGACAGATGTAACATGCTATGTAACCGATGTAACATGCAATATGACAGATGTAACATGCTATGTAACAGATGTAACATGCAATATGACAGAAGTAACATGCAATATGACAGAAGTAACATGCAATATGACAGATGTAACATTCAATATGACAGATGTAACATGCAATATGACAGATGTAACATGCTATGTAGCAGAAGTAACATGCAATGTAAATTGCAATACCATAGAACACAGTGCGTTATAGAAGTAACATGCAATATGCCAGTGAACAGCTTGAGAATAAGATCCCGCCCTTCTCCAAACTGCTCGAAACGTGGCTTGGACGGCAAGCGCTCGAGTTGAGGCTAGAGCTGTGTTAGGTGTCCAAGGAGGTTCTTCCCCGCTTATTTTTTGTGTGAAAAGAAGCAGTTGAATTGTCGACACGTGCAAATAATGCCATTAAATTACAAGTTGCAGTAATGATATTCATGACGAGCAGAGTCAGGTCGTTAGGCGTCCGTCCACAAGAGCGGCTACAGAAGAGTTGCCAACCTCAATCTAAGCCATGTTCAATATGCTGTATGTACATTTGCTCAGTACTGTATCAAAAGCTGACTCACCGTTGTTGTGTCACTCTCCGTGATACATAGTATTATTTCAAAAGTTGACTCTCCCTTAGTGTGACTCAACAGTAATAAAGCTCTTGAGCAGTCTTGTCAAGACTGGATGTTAGCGCTATATAAATGTATAAATAAATTCTCTCTGGGGGACAACACGCAGGGGGGGAACAGGGTGCTCCAGGAAGGATTGGCTTTATGAACAGGTGCGCTGAATATATATGGACCTTAAACATATTTATTTCATGAAAAAGCAAAGACAGAATTTTCATGAACTGGATTGGTCAACAAGCTCAAAAGAACTTATATGAAGACCGCTACAATATACATAGATATATGAAACAGTATCATGACAAGAAAAGATGATATCTAAAATGAAAGTAGATGGTATGACATGTAGTCGGAAAATTAAAATCATGATGGTTGTATACATTCATGGCATCTGCAGTCGGGATCCATAGTAGTATAGCTTTGAGAATTATAGGTTTTAGTGTATGACTTGCTTAGTTAAAGCGCCTAGTTTCAATTATAAATAGATGGACTGATTTTAAGATATGTGATTGAATTTGTGGGTCCATGGAAGACGTTCCGTATAAGATTGTTTCTAATGAAAAGCCATTGGTATAATAAAATTTATTTAATCTTACAGCATCAAATCTGGGACATACAAAGAAATAATGACGGGCATCTTCAGTAAGGTGGCCACACAAACAATCTGCTCTCTCTGATATATGTCTGTTGTGTTTGTCAGCGTTGAGTTCGCTACATCCTAACTTTAAGCGACAGTGGAGGATTTGACAAACTCTTGAACCTATATTTGGATCGAAATGAATGTCTTTAGCTCTATGACTTAAAGCAGATTTAAAATCATTGATGTCTGTAAGAGATTTAATATTTTGCGGTAAAGCATTCCATAAACTTACAGCGTCCGGTAGAAATGAATTGTCATATAGAGCAGTACGGCAGGCAATAGTTTGCAAATGCGATGCGTTACGCAACGGATAGTTACTAACTTGAGAGACGAAGGGAGGGACGAGTTCGTTTAGATAGTGGGGTAATCTGTTATGATACATTTTGAAAAATGTGATTAGTTTAGCTATTCTTCTTCTTTCGCGAAGAGAAACAGAGGATGTTTCAGCGTAGATTTTATCGTGACTGGTGCCGCGAACAGCTCCACATATCGTACGTAACGCGTCTAAGTGCATGTTTTCCAAGATTGTTGCTTGAGTTTGGTACAATTGTCATAAATATGGCTCCAGTAATCAAAGATCGGAAGTATAAACGACGTATACATACGATTCAGGGTGTTTCTCGTTAGTCGATATTTAAGGCTTCTTAAGCAACTTATCATGGGGCTGACTCTCTTAACGATATCGTTTATATGTATATCCCATGTACAATCGTTTTGAAGAGTTATACCTAAATGTTTATGGCTCGAAGTTTCTTCAGCTCGAACGTCGTTAAACAAGCTTGGATGAGGATTTGAATTTGGTTTCCTACTGGATAAGACTGTTTTTGCCCAGTTTGCTATTTTTAGTAGATCATTATTCAGACTAAACGCCGCTACGTAAGGGTCATCTATCATTACATAGATAGAAGTATCATCTGCAAATAATCGTATATTACTGTCAATGCCTTCAACAATATCATTTATGTAGACCAAAAACAGAAGCGGTCCTAGAACAGAACCCTGCGGGACGTCAGCTTTTACCGGTTTAATATTAGAACTATAACCATTTATGACTACACGCTGGGATCGATATTCTAAATAACTTTTAAACCATTGTAATAGTGAACCATCGATTCCACATGATTTTAACTTATGCACGAGACCTTTGTGCCATACTCGATCAAAAGCTTCGCTGATATCGCACAAAACTGCACATATTTCCTTACCTTCGTCCATTGCCTTGGCTATGGAATTATACAAATATGTCAACTGATTCACGCAAGAGTCCCCTGGGATGAAACCTGACTGTAAATTGGATAAGATGTTATTGCCTCTGAGATAATTGAAAACATGTTTGAATATACATCGCTCAAATATTTCAGATACACAACTAGTTAAGGCTACTGGTCTGTAATTTGTACAATCAATTACACGTCCCTTTTTGTGAATCGGTATAGCGCTTGCTTCTTTCCAAACTGCCGGGAATACGCATTTGTTGAAGTGATACATTAAAAAGTCCCGTTAAAAGGGGTGAAATACTGACAGCGATTAATTTAAGAATTCTATTTCCAATGCCACCGGTTGCTTTCGCAGTATTAACACTTATTAAGATATCATATACTTCACTGTTAATAAGATTAATTTCTGATAGACTATTGATTGTCTTTATATTGATATTGGGGGGGTGTTGAATCCGGATTTTCTACTTGCGATTGCCGAGTGAAATAATCATTTAGAGAATCAGTTATATCTTGTAAATCATCGCTTACGACATCATTTCAAAATCAACGGGGGAAATTAGAGTTGTTTTTATTTCTCTTCACGTAATTATTGACTAATTTCCACCAACATTTGTCCGTAGTGGATCGATTTATCGTTTCATCTAGTTTATTTGCATACGCTCTTTTCGCTTTTCGGATAGCCGAGCTTACTCTATTTCTACTTTGTCTGTATCGAGCCCAACGGGTAACAGAATTTTTCCTCTTAGCGAGCTGATGATATCTATTGCGCTTACGTATTAGCGATCTAATTTCGTTATTCATCCAAAGTGGATCCGATGGTATAATAGTAACAATTTTATTTGGGATATTCTTGTCACAAGTATTCCTAATTATAGTCGTTAATTTATTTGCTATGTCATCCACGTGGTTGTTTAAGAATAAGTCATTAGTGTCAAGATTATTGATATCAGAAATCATACCATTAACGTCCATATGTTGATAATCATATATTTTACGTTTAAATGTATCACACCTGGGTCTAACAGATTTGATATCAACATATATCGGGCAATGGTCACTGCAAATAGGGTCTAACACCCGCGATCCTGCACATTTTGCATAGAGGATATAAATATGAGATCAAAGTACTGGAATGCGGGGTGATTCGAGTTGGTTTGTCAATAATTTGGGTTAGTCCGTGTAAGGATTCCAATAATTGAATTTTACGATTGCTTTCATTTAAAATATCGACATTAAAGTCGCCAGTAATAATTGTAAATAAGTTAAGATCAACAGCGTTTCCAATTGACTGATCAATTAGTTCCCAGTACGCAATGCTCCGGTCAGCTCTGTAGAAGGTACTTATGAGGTAGGTACGATGTTTACATTTAACATGAACCCATACGGCTTCAAGTCCAGCAATGTCGAGCTGGTGCATGTTTGCTTAAACTGAACACGCACATTAAATGTAAGCTGGAAAAACAAATTAAACTTCTCATTTTAATCATTATTTTTTTAAATGCAACTCCTTTCAAATCAAGAAAGTAAACGTTCTGTTTTTAATCTTAGGATGAGTGGGCATCAACCCGGAACTGTTGCTGACCGACCGTCAGTTTGTAAGGTTATGCATGGATGGTCGTGGACGAAGCCTGGTGATGAAACATAAACTGATGCCATGTTCCAACTGTCTACTGTAACTGTGTTGTTGCAGGTAGTTGGGCCTATGTCCAAAGACAGTCAGGATCTGTTCGGAGACTACACGGCCTTTCCAGATCCCCGTTTTGTGGTCACGCCGTACATGGGGCTCAAGAGACTAGCCAGCACGGTGTCCTTGGCCTCGAGATGCAATGACACTTGGTGTCAGAAGTATGATCCCCAGGCAGTGACAGCCGCCATACAAGGAGCAGATCTTGTATTTGCCCATCTTGGACATGGTAAGTGGCCCAGTCTGTCTGAAGGTCGGCAAGTGTGGCAGCTTTTGTAGTTAGCTTGACAAACTCCGTGGGCTCAAGATCACAATGCAAACTGAATAAAGGATCACACTGCAAATTGAAGAAAGGGTCACACTGCAAATCGAATACAAAATAGATTGAATAGGAGAATTACACTGCAAATTAGTGGGTTACAATGCAAATTGAATAAAGGATCGCAATATAGATTGAATAAAGGATCGCAATATAAATCGAATAAAGGATTACAATGCAAACTGAATAGAGGGTCACAATGCAAATAGGCTTTAATATTTGAACTATATGAATAGAACTACCAATGTTCTTGATTGCACCTGCCTCCGCGTTTTAGATATATTATACTACGATATGTGCCATCCGTCACATCAGTGATGTGTTTTGCTGCATCATTTGACACAAATATGACGTCACCCGTGGTCTGGTTTGTAATAGGTACCTGTGTTGAGTCTGAGGGTAAGGACCGGACAACCATACAGCTGCCGGGCAGCCAGCTGCAGCTGTTGAAGGACGTCGTCGCCAACAGTAGGTACATCTGGAGACGTTGGTAAATACCACCATCTGATAAATCTTGAGGTAAAGCCCTGGTCATACAGTATAAGGACGTTTTCACTTGTATCACAGCAAGTCGCAAACATTTTGCTACATCTGAAGTCTCTATAGAGCTACGTAATAAACCAAGGACCATTACCATAATCAGAACCAACCTGGGCTTCGAATCCTGATACGCCTAAGGAAACGTAGCGCGGTATCTTTGACAACACATTCATGCCTTGGGACTTGAAGGAATTGAAACTCAAACTGAGTGAGTGAGTGAGTGAGTTTGGTTTTACGCCGCTTTTAGCAATATTCCTGCAATATCACGGCGGAGGACACCAGCAATGGGCTTCACACATTGTACCCATGTGGGGAATCGAACTCGGGTCTTCGGCGTGATGAGCGGACGCTTTAACCACGGGGCTGCCCCACTGGCCCGAAAATCAAAGTAATTTATTACACATGAATTACTGGTTCATTTACTAGTACTCACCGAAACGAATAAGGGAACAACGAAAGTCCACAGATAACAGAGACTACCATTCCGAGATGAATGGTGCGGTTTTCCTCGATTGGGTTAAAAACAAGTTGGTACCAGATCTACCAGAGAAGTCTTTCATCGTAATGGACAATGCCCCATACCACAGCGTGCAGGACCCCGACAGTAAAGCCCCGACATCGAACAGTCGAAAAGGTGATATGATATCATGGCTCGACAAATTTCAGATCGCACGGCCTTCAAAGGCAACGAAGCCTCAGCTATATGAGATCATAACACCCCACAAAGGTGAACCTTTCTACAAAGTTGACAGTTACATAAAAAGTAAGGGTCACGATATTCTGCGACTTCCACCCTATCACTGTGACCTTAACCCCATTGAAATGATATGGGGTATTGTCAAAGGAGATATAGATTTAGATTAGGTGACGTAGAGGCTTTGGTTAAGGAATCCCTTAAGAAAATCACAACTGAAACTTGGCAAACTGTGTCAACAAGGTAGCTAACGTCATTGAACAAGGTTACTGGTCTCGGGATGGCTTACAACAGGCAACTGTGGCACCACTTGTCATCCCTTTAGTCGTGACTATGACACTACGACGGACGAGGAACCGACAGGTCTCCCGGTATAGATTTTGAGATGTCCCCCGCCATGACTGGCTGTTCCGTTGCTGCGGTTTCATCCCGCCGCGACAGATAACAACTTTTGCGTTTTCAATGATGATAGTTTCTTAAACAACTTTTTTGGTGGAGTCCGGAACATTTTCAAATATAAGAAAGCTGTTGGGTATTAGTAAATGATAAACATGTGTACTATTTATATTTTTGTGGCAATTTTGTACAATGATAACATTTGCAATTTATCGGTCCGTTTCTGACTCAAACGGACTGTATGGTGACTTAGGTGCCTGCTTCTGTGTGTGTCATACATAATGTTTCTCAAACATATCCTGAATGAATTAAAAGCAATGTCTGACCTACCAGCTAAGGAAGGAAGAGTAATTCAGCTTGTACATTGGTGGTCCAAAAAGAAACAGTCCTATATAACTCAAATAGGAAGTTTCACAGAAGATAGTATTGCTGAAAACCTGTGTGACAACTGGTCAAGTATTTCTGAGTTGGAATATAACAATTTCACTTTTCATTTCTTTCCTGGAAAACTTGATGAAATGTTTGGAAGCTGTTATAACAGATACAAGTTTGCAGTAATTAGACATAATGGATTTGACATTCTGGTGATCAGCAGACTTGATGGTCTTACCTTTGTTGGGAGATTTTACTGGTGGGTCAGTCCCATCTTATCTTCAGGAATTTATTCCAAGCAATACACATGCTGGCTGGCCATTGAGGCATTCAAGCATTTCACAGGATATTCACTGATGTAATTGTGTGTTTAAATCAAAATGGAAGTTACAGTTTTAGATATAGCTTCAATTTGCAATGACTCTGAGGTAACACTTGACTATATGAAAAGGAACAAATTACTGGCTTCCTCACAAATATGTAGCATATGCAATGTTAATATGTTGTGGCAGAAAGACAAACAGAACGCTGATGGCCATAACTGGCGATGTCCTAAATGTAGAAAAGTAAAGTCAGTGAGATTAGGTAGCTTCTGGGAAGGCAGAGGCTTAGTCTTGGTACTTTCCTCATGATATTGTATCTGTTTTGCATTGATGTACCTTCCCACTTGGCTCTCAAAATGCTTGATGTTTGTGAGACAACATTGTACAATTGGTACAATTTCTACAGAGACGTAATGTCTCGTGCATTATTAGATGAGCCAGTTATTTTGGGGGGTGTTGGGCATACTGTGGAGATGGATGACAGCGAAAGGGGTAGAAAGAGAAAATACCACATGGGTTCCAGTCAGGGTATTCCTACCTATTGGGTTTTTGGTCTCATAGGTAGAGACACTAAAAATGTTCTTTTATTCAGTGTTGAGAACAGAACCACTGAAACATTACTACCCATTGTACTTGCCCATGTTGAAGTTGGCACTCAGATCATAACTGACGAATTCAAATCATATCTTTGCTTAAAGAGAAATGGTTATGAGCACCAAACAGTTTGCCACAAAAACAGTAGATACTCATACTGGCGCTCACACCAATACCATTGAAGGGTTTTGGGGTAATGCCAATTCAAAGTTTAAATCCATGCATGGTGTATCCAAAGGGCAGCTTGGTGCGCATCTTGATGAACTTATGTTCCGTTGGAACAACAAGAATGAGTGCATGTTTTCCCTCATGACAGATCTCATTAGGAAATACCACCCCTTTCACTAGTTTTACTGCTTGGTGTTCATAACTTTACAGAAACAGTATTTACTTGTTGGTAAATACTTCCAGGTCTCTGATGTAAAATTATTTCCATCACAGTAATAAGTTTTAATTAACTGTTGTTCTTGTTTCATTATATTCATTATAGTTTCATTTCCCTCAGCATGATTTAAGTGATAAGCCTGCATATGGACACACTCAATAAAATCGACCTGATGATGTGTCTAAGGAATTCAACAAGTGCAAATACATTCTTGTTCATTGAGGGAAATTAAAGTTGTTTTAGTTGAATTTCATGCAGTTTGTGTTATATTATAAAAACAAAAAGGCATTTACAGAATACCATGATAAAATAAGCAAGTTTCTAAATGTGGGCCCACTTATTTCGGCTCCTATAACAGGTGCTGAAGTGGGCCCACATTTTGGAATGACATTATTTCCGTTGTATTATAAAAACAAAAGGGCATTACAGAATACCATGTTAAAAAAGCAAGTTTCTAAAATGTGGGCCCACTTTTTTTCGGCTCCGACAACAGGTGCTGAAGTGGGCCCACATTTTGGAATGACATTATTGCCACTGTATGCACTTGGTTCAACAATATATATGGATGGAAATAATGATGCTACAAAATACTTCCCGATATATGGACTTTTACAATATCTCATTACTTTGTTCGGTAATTTCAAACTTACCGTGTTGGCACAAGTGGAGCCAAAACAGCAAATACGAAACTAAAGCGCTTAACTCCTAATGCGGGAAACATGCTTCCCTTCATCCAGCGATAATAATGTTTCGCCATATAAAGGGCTTGCATGACATGTTACATGTGAACATTCCGCTGATGTTGATCATTAGCATAAGATGAACTGATATTAGGCGAAACGAGTTTCCTGTAATACCCTTAATCCTGTTCCGTTATCAGAGTAACACAGAAATACTAAGCGCACTAACCATGTTTTCAGATTCCAACTATGACCAATTACCCCATATTCCGTGGTTTATGACGGAGATGAAGTAGGTCCCATCATAAACACTGCTTGTGTGCTCCACAGACACTGTGTTCTACAGTACCGCCCAACATCTAACGGAAATCCTTGCCCCACTCGGTAAAACAGCGGACTCCTACATCTCTGACTCAACGGATTTCTGTAACAAACTCCTCAAAATCACTGAAACAGACCAGATCCTGAGTTACGATGTTGTGGACCTCTTCACAAGTGTCCCCATAGAAGAAACTCTCCAAATCCTCCGCCAACGCATCTCTGAATTAGAAACCCCCCTTGACACCAACCTCGCCACTGACTCCATCATTGCCCTCACCTCTGCCTGCATCACCTCCACTTACTTCACCTGGGGAGACGACTACTATGAACAAATCCACGGCCTGCCCATGGGCTCCCCTCTGTCCCCAATACTCACAGAAATCTACATGACCTCCTTCGAACAGCAAGCACTCAGCACCTCAACCATCAAACCAACCTGCTGGTACAGGAAGGTCGATGACACGTTTGTCATCCTCCGGCAAGACCAAGACCCAGCAGCCCTCCTGCAACACCTCAACCAACAGCACCCCCGGGTCCAATTCACCTTAGAAACAGAATCCAGTGGTCAACTTCCCTTTCTAGATGTCCTTTTAACCAGAACACCAGCCAACAAGATCCGTACCAGTGTCTATAGAAAGCCAACCCACTCCGACTAATACATTCATTTTGACTCCAACCACCCTTTGAGAATCAAAACTGGCATTATCTCCACCCTCACCAGACGAGCCATCAACCTTTCCTCCACCAGTCCCACTACAGAAATACAGCACCTCCGCCATGTTTTCACCAAGTTCAACCACTACCCGTCGAAACTAGTCGATAAAATTATCAGCACCACACTCCACCCAACAAGAAAACTGGCCTCCAACAAACCTGAACCAGCACCTATTCGTATCTCCCTCCCCCTTCATAGGGAAAACCTCTCATCACATCAGCCGTCTCCTCAAGCGAGAAGCAGGCATCGAAACCTACTTTACCAGCTCTACACCACTAAAAACCCTACTGAAAGCGAATGGCGGGAACACCTCTAAACGACAACATCAACCCAAAGGTGTTGTCTATAAAATCAACTGTGACTGTGGCGAGGCCTATGTAGGCGAAACCTCCCGGCCCATAAATATTAGAATCAAAGAACACTTATCATCTACCACTAAATCTGATAGAAAATCAGCAATATCAGACCACATCATCAACTGCCCCAATCACAACATAATTTGGGACAATGTGGAGATATTATCCAAAAAACCACCAGGACTTCACCAAAAGGAAACTTGCAGAAGCAGTTCAAATCCGGAGACACAAGCCCTCAATCAACAGAGACCAGGGATATCTCATCCCTTCTGCATACAATGATCTCATAAAAACAACAGATTAGAGCACCTCAGCCATCATTGTTAATTAATCTCATCAGCATGTATATTTTGTTTTTTACCTCCACCACCATTGGCTTCCTATTGTCACTACATTATTGCCACCGTGCCTTGTTGTTATTGTTAATCCCCCTCATTCAGTCCTACATGTTGTTATTACTTAATCCCTGTTCATGTATATAAGTCTGTTCTGTGCTGTTCTGTTTCTGTCTAGATAATCAAAGGCCTTCCGAAAGTCTGATGTTTAGGTTTTCTTAAAAACTTCTGGCATAGGGCTTGTACAACGAATAAGCCAATAATGGGTGTCACCCCCTTCAAAATGTTTTTATTGGAGAGGGTGTGTTGGGTGGGTGTGGTGTGTGTGTGTGTGAGGTGTGTGTGGGGTTGGGCATGGGAGGGGGGTGACAACCATTAGTGGCATGAGTATATTATCAGCTGTTGAGTAATCGGGCCTAAACCCTGTTTGACATTCATGTAATATTTCGTTTAAATCTATGTCACTCTATGTCACTCTTGCTTGACAACGGTATAAGAATCCATACCGAAACGTCGCATCATATATAATAAATAAGTTGTTATCCATAAACTTTCTTACTTTCTTATAAACACGACTGTTTGTCACATTATGTGAATAGTAACATGACTGTAACACTACATGGTAGTATATGTTTATCATACATATTTACTGTTTATAGAGCACATGTTTGTCCACCTGTCTGTTTGAGTGCATGTGCGAAGGTAAGAAACAGTACGAACTATGAATCATCTTTTGCCATACTAGGTCAACATTTGTACCGAAGTATCATAAATTACAACACCTGCATCACAACTGATCATATACCGTAAGGGGTGTTACCCCGAAGGTTTAATGTGTATTTATTTCAAACGATTTTATGACTTGAATTTATAATGAAAAGTTATATATAGCAAGAAAGTAAACCAGTCGTAACACAGGGTGGGCATTGGACCCTTGTCAAGAAACGTGTCAAACTATCAAAGTCATCAAGGGTATAAAACATCTTTCAAAGAGATGTTCAATCAGTTAATAGTACTTCCCAAGTACGCTGTCGTCAGGCTCCCCATTGTTCTCGGTGCCCTTGGTTTGGTACCCCCTGATCTCTTGGCGCAGGTCAAGAGAGTGACAGGGTTCTCCACCGGAAGTACAGCCCTTCTGACACTCTGGATATGCAGAAGGCTGCAGTGTTGGGGAGCCTTCATATTCTCCGGAAAGTTCTTGGTGGGTTCGGCTAGGCAGCGTTTCCCGGGAGAAGTCCCATTCGCTGTCTGGGCTGCGTGTAGAGGGGTCGAGGGCCCTGAGCTGATGATGAGCCTTAACATCCTGACTGTGCCGGGATCACCCGAACCCTCTCTGCTGCATTAGTCATCTTAATCTGTAAAAAATAATAATGTGTCCATTTATATAGCACCAAACTCCACATTAGGTATGCTCATAGGGTCAACAAGCAATAATACAGCACAATATTACCCCGGACAACCCAAGCTGCCTGTGAGGCGCTAGAAGGTTATAGTCATATGACATATCCCACCGGGTACACATTTTGTGCTGAGTAAACAGAGGCAATTTGGAACAAACTCACTTGCTTAAGGTGAGACCAAATCTGCTTCGTTGTGGTGCAGGACTGAAGTCCTAGAAACTCTCAGGAGTCAAGCTGCCAAACACACCTAGTTTATATTTGTTCATTGATGATGACCGCAGGATAAATCTTAAATACTATTACATCAACCCTTTTGCGATTACAATTTTTAATATTTTTATTGTCCCAACATTTTCGCCGTTTTTCAATACTATTGTATAAACATTTATACAAAACATACAATACTACTTCACAAACATTTTGCGCTTTTTGAAAACTATTGTATAATCATTGTGCGATTCTTAAACACTATTTTATTAACATTGCGAGATTCTTAGATACTATTGTAAAACATTATAAGATGTTTAGATACTATTGGAAAACATTATGAGATTCTTAAATACTATTGTAAAACATTATGCCACTCTTAAATACTACTGTATGAACATTGTGAGATTCTTAAATATTATCGTAAATCATTTCTCGATTTTTAAATGCTATTGTATAATCATTGTGCGATTCTTAAACACTCTTGTATGAACATTGTGAAATTCTTGCTGAACATTGCGATTCTTAGATAGCATTGTAAAACATTATGAGATTCTTAAATACTATTGTAAAACATTATGAGATTCTTAAACACTATTCAAAACAATATGGGAATTTTAAACACTTTCATAACTAAATAAAATTTCATCACGAAATAAAATATCAAAAGAATGTTTGCTTTGTAACAAGCACGCTTATGACTATGACAACCAAGTGATACTACACTGTGAAATTTGTTTAACTCTCCGAAATAACCTTTTCTCATCTTTGATTGATCTACTTGACGTTGAAACCTAATATATAAAAATTCCTAATAACATGCCGACACTCTAGAAGTAAAGAGAAAACAAAAACAACTTGTTTTAGTAACAAAATTAATGTTAACTGCCATTAAATAAATCACCCTCACACATTTCCATGAAAAGTCGGAGAATCGCTAAAATACCCCTGTCTCAAAGAATAAGCTGTAAAACATTAAATTACCACGATATGACCATACAAAACGACTTGTTTTGTGCCGAAGCCGTCACGCTAGGAGAGACAAGGGTAAAAAAACATCAAAAGTATCAACTTTGGATGTAAATGGAAACATTCGGTGATCATTTTTATGTAAATTTAAGTGCTGAGAAGGCAAAACACGACAAAACAAAAGGGCGGCCATTTTGATTTTTTTCCCCAACAAAACCATGTCAAATAACTTCTAAGTCCTTTAGCAGTACACAGAAGTCAAAATGAAAGTGATCAGATTGATAGTAGTAAAACTATCAATGATTAACTTTGAGGTGTTGTCGGGAAGCAAACCAAATGTGTGAAAATGCTCGCAGACCCCCACCACATATAATGGCCTGTAAAAATCCCTGATGCCACAATCTTAGAGTATTACAGGACTTTTCATGAGCCCAAGACATCATACTAACTGAAAATAGTGTCAAACAAAATCAGTACTGGGGAGGCTACGAAATCCTATTCAGGCCTCTTTTGAGATTCTCCTCCTGGACTATATGTAAATTTGGAAATGTTGGAAGACGACGAAATGCTGTCAACTCTCCAAGGTGCAGAGACACAGTTCACACGATCCCTAGTGCGGGACACATATGATGTTGTCATTATAAACCTTGCAAAATATGTCTATTATTTGAAACCACGCCCGGTGAGCGGAAGGTCGCGTGCGCGATCCCCGACCGCGTCATACCAAAAGACGTTAAAATATGATACTTTTTGGTCCCTGCCTGGCGCTCGGCATTAATGGGTACAACAAGGACTGGTCGTCTCGGAGTCAGTATACTGTGTCTGAGTGGGGTATTCATGCTTCACTGCGGCATGGTATCTCAGTGGGCTAGCGCTGTATACCAGCTAAGTCTGGACTAGTACAAGCAGCCGCACATACACATATACACGCATGCACGTCGTCATATGAGCGAAATATTCCCAAGCACGACGTTAAACCCAATTTCACCTCACCTCATTTGAAACCATATCTTGAGTTTTTATTTTAATGGAGACACTCTGTGTACAAGTGACGCCATCCCTTTGTGAACGTTTGATTATATTACTGTACACATGAATTGTCAACTATGAATGACATTGTCCTAGGTGTAAATACTAATGTGTTTTATGTTTGATTGAATGCATGTATCAATAATATATATATATATATATCTCCCTCTCTCTCTCCAGATCTCTGTCAGTGTGTGTGGGTATCAATAATCTCTCTCTCTCTCTGTTTGCCTCTCTCTCTCTATCTATCTCTCTCACTCTCTCTCTCCTCCCCCCTCTCTCTTGTTTGGCATTCTTAAATACTATTGTAAATCATTTCGTGATTTTTTAATAGCATTGAATAACCATTTTGCGATTCTTAAACGCTGTTGTATGAACATAGCGAGATTCCTAGATAACATTGTGAAACATTATGAGATTCTTAAATACTGTTGTAAACATTATGAGATTTTAGGATACTATTGTAAAGCATTATGAGATTCTTAAACAATATTGTAAATCATTATGAAATACTCTTGTAAAACAGGGGCGGTGGGGTAGCCTAGTGGTTAAAGCGCTGGCTCGTCACGCCGAAGACCCGGGTTCGAATCCCCACATGGGTACAATGTGTGAAGCCTATTTCTGGTGTCCCCCGCCGTGATGTTGCTGGAATATTGCTTAAAGCGGCGTAAATCCATACTCAGTCAGTGCTGTAAAACATTATGCGATTCTTAGATACTATTGTAAAACATAATGAGATTCTTACATATTACAAGCTGTAAAACATGATGGGATTCTTAAATACTATTGTTAATCATTACGAGATTCCTACATATTATTGTTAAACATTTTGATATTCTTAAATAATATTATGATGTTCCTAAATATTAGACACATTACCTGATTCTTAGAAACTATTGTAAAACATTATGAGATTCTAAAATACTGTTGTAAAACATTACGCGATCTTAAATACTATTGTAAAACATTACAAGATTCTTAAATACTATTGTAAAACATTACAAGATTCTTAAATACTATTGTAAAACATTACAAGATTCTTAAATACTATTGTAAAACATTACAAGATTCCTAAATACTACTGTAAACCATTACACGATTCTCAAGAAGATAAGAGCTTAAGTCAGTATTATGGACACATGACGAAGAGTACAGTTCAATAAACAAAATATTGCACATGGACATGTGAAACATTTCATACATATAAATATAGTTTAAGATAAATTGCAATATTTTTTCGAAGTTTTACATTCTGCGTTGCCAGCAACTGATTAAACTTAGATCTGGTTGGATATATAGTATAAAAATCAGGATTGTACAAAGAGCGCTGTTGTGAATAAAATGGACATACGAGAAAGAAATGATACCCGTCTTTTATCAAATTACAATTACATTTATTACAATTAATGGCATCAGCATTTATCTTATACCGGTTATGTTGACCTTTAAGTATATGTCACATGCATCTGAATTTGAATAAAACACGTAAGAGATCCTTATCATACCAAAACTCTGATATATATTTTTCAGGTTGAAGTACAGATTTATATGACGAGTAATGTTTTAAGAATGGGGATGAAGGGAGTTTTGAATACCAATTTTGGATATCTATATCTTTATATCTCTGTTTAAAAACACTCATAAAACTTGTAACATCGCCACATTCTTGCGATAACCACACAAAAGAAAACCCAGAGTGAAAGAAAAGTACAAGTACATGGAATACCCAATTACGACCAACATTGTCGTCGTATGTTTTTAACATTTCATAGCATGACTTTGGAATACGATAACTTTCCACATTCAGGAGTCTACACCAGTACTTCATACAACGAGTGAAATATAGTACACAAAGATGGCTTCTACCCGTTTCACCGGGTACAATATTTGAAGATACATTTTTACTGACACGAAGATATATTTTGAAATAATAACTTTGCATTTTTTAAATATTTGCACGATAGGTAAACCCCTATATTTCTGCACCATAAAGCAGAATCGGTGCAATTTTACTATTATATATGGTAGATGCCACATTCAAGATATATTTTGATAAGTTTTATAAAGAGAAACTATAGGAAATGAGGCCTTCCTGGGTTGTAAAGCTAATGTTTCACATGCTTTAGATCAGTACATTTTTTATGTGAAACCAATACAAAGATATTTACAATAAAATAAAACATTCATGTTTGCACCATCAAAAAGCCGTTATTTCGAAGATAGCCACCATTCCTGAAAACAGTAATGCAGGATTTATATAATTTACCTTCTAGGCCCCATTTGATACAGAATGATTGTAACGTATCCAGGTTTTTTTCTAAACCTATCACTGTGTCATGAATGAGAGTGACGTCATCTGCGAATAACCATAAAAGTATATCATTCATACCATTTTTCACGAATATTCCTCGTAGGCCACATGCGTACGTAGGTTCTCTGCTGCAGCCCCCAATCTCTGGAATATTCTACCAATTGCCCTAAAAGAAATAGAATCTGCTGACGCTTTCAAAACTGCCCTCAAAACTCATCTTTTCAAACTCTCTTTTCCATAGACATTGTCTACGATCTTTTCTCTTTATAGCGCCATGGAGCAATATCTTTTGGAAATAGGCACTCTATAAATCAATTATTATTATTATCAATTTCATCTACTAATTCGTTAATTAAGAAAATGAAAAGAACAGGACTCAGAATGCATCCTTGTCGTAGTCAAGATGTCGAAAATGCTTCTGTGCGTACACTACTTATTTTTACTCAAGCAGATACTTTATTGTACATGTTTTTTGAGGATTCGTATTGTAATAGGGTGGAATAAAAGCATTTATTTTAACTTTATGTGTTGCGTTTTTTTTTTTATCAAAATGTAGATACATCTGTGTTGTTTTGGGTTCAACAGAGGTTCATTGTGTTCACAATGAGCAGTTGTCGGCAAGTAGTGTTTTAAGTGCTTAATGCAGGTCTCTGATTGTTTTGAATCATTCCATTACAAGACCATAGGGTAATTAGGTTATTCTATCTTTCTGTCAGGTATGTGATTTGTAATGATCACCTGGTTGATTGGGATTGGCTTATTTCAAATCATAAGTCATCAGCCATTTTCACTTACACAGCATTTGTCACCATCTCGATGTGACAGCAAATCAACATACTAAATAAGCTACTTCCAAGGCTAGTAATTATAGTACATTATTGCTATATGCTTTTATTAATGAATAAATAACGTAAATAAGTATCATAAGTAAGCATTTTCAGTACAGTATTTGATAGTGTAATTAACAAATGTATGAATACTCTTATGCATATTATGCATATTGGATTATGCATATTTATATAAATTACACAATGAAGTAAACCTTTCCTTGTAGATATGTGTATTGTACAAGTAAATTGTTGTGTCTGAACCATTCTCAGTCACGTGACATATGTATATATTTTCATGTGTTATATTTGCTTGGCCCAGGTATCACAATCCTGTAGTATGAGGAGGGTTGACCGCCGGTAACACTTCCGTGTAACCACAGGGTACACAGGTTATAATCTATTTCATTATTTATGCATCAGTCATGTACTGCTTATTGTTGCATCTATTGTATTATTGTCTTGTATCATGTACTTGGTTACATGATGAAATATCATAATTTGGTAAACACATTTGTAAGAAACATATATTTGTATGTGTACTTCTAATTGTATGAGCATATGATGTATGCATTATTACAGATAGTTATGTACCTGTAAACATATGCTTATTAATGTTATGTAATATAGTGTGATGTAATATGTATGCTTGTATTTTAACCCATGAATGAAATTGTACTTATGATAATACTATTGTTACAGAGTGTCAACTGATATCAACTGATATCAACCGATTCCTCTGAATAAACGAGTTGACCTCACACCCGCAGCCTTTATTCTCACTGACATAGAGGGTATATCCCAGGCCGCAACAGTATTATTTTCCCATGTACACCCTTGGAGATAAGATCATATGGTTTAAGCATATTTATTTCTGATACACTGTTCAGAAACTGGATCGGCAAACAAGCAAAACGCTTATATTAATGTCTCTAAAAGACAAAACAACATTTATGCGACTTACATTTCATAACAATATTACAAAAGTACATGATATCATAAATAACAATAAGCATACAACATGCATTAATATGAACATCCACACAGCCAAAATACTTTTAATTCTGCAAAGGACCAGATGAAAACTTAATGATTGATTAAGTCTTCTTGAACTGGTAATAAAGGTATGTAAAGTTTTAATAATATCATGATTTCTAGATCTAGGTAATTCTAAGTTACCATACAGAGCGTCATTTATGTTATATCCATGTATGAAATAAAATGAATCGTTTCTTATGTCATCATAATTGGGACATATAAAAAGATAATGAAGGGTGTCCTCGAAGGCGGCACCACAACAACATGATGGGTTATTGGATATAAATCTACTTACTTTAAGGGCATTTAAATCGCTGCGTTCAAATCGGAGACTACAGTGGATTATTTGACAGAACCTGTTTCCAATGTTGATATCAAATCCGAATGAAGTATTACAATATAGTGTAATCTTGTTTTTAAATTCACTTGGTGACTGTATAAGTCTGAGTTCTTCAGGTAAAGAATTCCAAAGTTCAATAGTACTGGGTAAAAAATGATTTAGCACATGAAGTCGTTCTTGTAGGGATTTTTCGCAAATTTGATAAGATCATATAAAAGCTTGTTTCTGTCTAGATAATCAAAGGCCTTCCGAAAGTCTGATGTTTAGGTTTTCTTAAAAACTTCTGGCATAGGGCTTGTACAACGAATATGCCAATAATGGGTGTCACCCCCTTCAAATTTTTTTATTGGAGAGGGTGTGTTGGGTGTGTGTGTGGGGTGTGTGTGTGAGGTGTGTGTGGGGTTGGGCAGGGGAGGGGGGGGTGACAACCATTAGTGGCATGAGTATATTATCAGCTGTTGAGTAATCGGGCCTAAACCCTGTTTGACATTCATGTAATATTTCGTTTAAATCTATTGTAAAACATTATGATATTCTTAAATACTATTGTATGAACAATCAATGAACCGAAAAATCCAGTTAGGAACTTTGGACCTACAACTGCTGTGTAGAAATACAGAGATTCCGATGTTTATAAGTACATTTTGGAAAAAGATTAGTTGTGAAACACACTGGGAGTCAGTTTTAATGTCTCGGACCAAACATTTATTTGGAACTACAACTGCTGTGTAGAAGTTCATAATTTAGTTGATGAATGAAAATCACAGCTTTAGTAGCTTTCTGACTAGTGTTTGTACAGCTTTGGACCAACACAATCTATTTTAAAAAATGATACCGAGATAACACTAGTAGGTTGACTTGTTGATTGGGACATCGCCCAGTTTCCATTTTTCATATTGATACAGGTTTTTATTTATACAGCTATTTATAAATCTAGGGGATCCCAGTTAACCAGCAGAAAAATAGACCCAGTAAAATCAATTATAGAACGTCATTGCAAAAGAATACTCAGTCTTGACTATCACAAGAAACAAATTCCTTTTGGTGTAAAAGGAATGAAAAATATATGAACGCATTCGT
Source organism: Haliotis rubra (assembly GCF_003918875.1). Lineage (NCBI taxonomy): Eukaryota > Metazoa > Mollusca > Gastropoda > Lepetellida > Haliotidae > Haliotis > Haliotis rubra. The sequence goes on along the minus strand of NW_025767263.1, from coordinate 171,891 downwards.
CACCACTCGCCCCTTTCCGTAACCTCCAAGAAGAATCGTCCCCGTATGGATGCTTGTTATGTGCGAAAATACGACAAACCAATCAGAACGCGCGTAATGATTGCGGTGCTTTGATCAAGAAAATCCCGAGTACTTAAATCGTTTATGGCATTATGTCATTGCTTAAAAAATCATGAAAAATATCGTAATATTGAAAGTACAAATAACGTGCTGCCTATTATGACGTTTTTAATAAGAATCATGCGATTGACGGTGAGAGATTCAAATACACGAACGTGCGTTTGTTTACAAAACGGCTCTCATGGGTCCAATTGAGTGTATTTCTGACCACCTTGCGGGGCTTCTTTTGGAGATTGTACGTGCGCTTCACAACATTTTTAGGAAATACGGTTTATATATATCGATACGAGTTTCAAAACAATAATGTTATATCTATGTAATATAATCAACTTTAATCTTTAACATTATTTTAGTCTGATCTTTTTTAGGTTATTCATATTTTTATTCATTTTAATATTCTACCAGAAGTATTGCAGCAATGTTACACGAATGTTCAGTTTCAGAAATTTTAAAAGTCATTTTTGAGTATCTGCTTTGGGATTTAATGAAGCTGAAAAAGTATTATTTTATTTGCATATTCAATAAAAAACCGATTTGTGATTCTAAAACCCTGTTTAGAAATATACATTTGGATATATAAGGTGAACAGCTGGTAATAATTAAGTTAGAATATGTCTTTTACAAATTTTTGTTCTCCTTCTTGTAGTTGTATCAAAGCGTTTACTTCATTAAAAGAAACGAATAAAAAAAAGATCCCCATCAAAACGATATGCAAGTGCCTCGATGATATTAAGTACCATTAGATTCAAATAGGGATAGAGTTATCGTTCTTGTTTAAGTACTTCATACGCCAATATGAAATCCTTCCTGAGGGACACGAGTCGCTTTTCAGCTTGTCCCGGAATAACACGAGTGGGTCACGAATGATATGAACGGTGTAAAAGGAAATTGATAGCAATGACAGTTATAGGAATGTATCACTGAATATTAGTGAAGACACCAAGTGTTTGCGAAAAGGGTAAGCCAGTCCCTACCCGTAGCACCCGCCATTCACTAACTTGACCTAAGATGCAAATACGTTTTTGCCTGTGATGACAGGTGTTCTGGCTTCTAAATCTAAGCTATTGAAATAAATTACCTCTTAAAAAGTCAGTTGGCAATCGTCACAGCGAGATGCAACTGATGGACTGTAAAGTACACTTAATTATGTGAGTAAATGTTGATTTTGTATATATTGTTTATTCTATTTATTATTATAGGATATTTATATAGCGCACATATCCACGCACTAGTGTCTGCTAAAGGCGCTGGTATTTTTTCCCTCGATCATTGGATGTCAATCTCAACGGCACATCTTATTATCAATCTCAACTCCCTGGGGATCATACAACTCTTGCTGGCTAAAAAAAGCGCACCGAGTTATTGCGGCTTTCCCATCCTTACGAGGTATCCATTCACAGCTTGGTGGACCGGGACACATAGTCACAGCACTTTGTCCAAGTTTACTGACCGTTGCTGTACCAGCAACTAGGTGTTTGCACGTACTCATGTGGCCACCATCTGGTCATGTACCAACGGATTTTGGGGTTCTTTTAAGTGCACAGGGTTGTGTAATGTACACTAGGGGTTGTGACAACACTGAAAGAGTCTGCACACAAAGTTGACTCCGAAGTTTTTACACCTGGTCACAGGTGGGCTCGATCCCGGCACCTCATGCTCGCTGGATCACTAGCCATTCGTCACCACTCGCCCCTTTCCGTAAACTCCAAGAGGGCTTGTCCCGGAATAACACGAGTTGGTCACGAATGGATCACCACGCCCAAATGTTGATTTCTCCTCAGGAGTTATGTTTAGGGCAACAGCCACATCAGAAGCGTGCAGTCAGCTCCAATGAAGAACATGGACAGTTCACCATCGGTGGTGAAAAGATAACATCGTTCACCTTGGATTCCTTATCAACTACCCGTGTTTGTAACTATAAATAAACATCCATCTGTCCTTACCTTGTATGTTTTGTCAACAATCTGTCCTTACGTTGTATGTTTTGTCAACAATCTGTCCGTACCTTGTATGTTTTGTCAACAATCTGTCCTTACCTTGTATGTTTTGTCAACAATCTGTCTTTACCTTGTATGTTTTGTCAACAATCTCTCCTTACCTTGTATGTTTTGTCAACAATCTGTCCTTACGTTGTATGTTTTGTCAACAATCTGTCCGTACCTTGTATGTTTTGTCAACAATCTGTCCTTACCTTGTATGTTTTGTCAACAATCTGTCCTTACCTTGTATGTTTTGTCAACAATCTGTCCTTACCTTGTATGTTTTGTCAACAATCTGTCCTTACCTTGTATGTTTTGTCAACAATCTGTCCTTACCTTGTATGTTTTGTCAACAATCTGTCCTTACCTTGTATGTTTTGTCTACAATCTGTCCTTACGTTGTATGATTTGTCAACAATTTGTCCTTACTTTGTGTGTTTTGTCAACCATCTGTCCTTACCCTATGTTTTGTCAACAATCTGTCCGTACCTTGTATGTTTTGTCAACAATCTATCCTTACCTTGTATGTTTTGTCAACAATCTGTCCTTACCTTGTATGTTTTGTCTACAATCTGTCCTTACCTTGTATGTTTTGACAACAATCTGTCCTTACCTTGTATGTTTTGTCAACAATCTGTCCTTACATTGTATGTTTTGTCAACAATCTGTCCTTACCTTGTATGTTTTGTCTACAATCTGTCTTTACCTTGTATGTTTTGTCAACAATCTGTCCTTACCTTGTATGTTTTGTCTACAATCTGTCCTTACCTTGTATGTTTTGTCTACAATCTGTCCTTACCTTGTATGTTTTGTCAACAATCTGTCCTTACCTTGTATGTTTTGTCTACAATCTGTCCTTACCTTGTATGTTTTGTCTACAATCTGTCCTTACCTTGTATGTTTTGTCTACAATCTGTCCTTACCTTGTATGTTTTGACAACAATCTGTCCTTACCTTGTATGTTTTGTCAACAATCTGTCCTTACCTTGTATGTTTTGTCAACAATCTGTCTTTACCTTGTATGTTTTGTCAACAATCTGTCTTTACCTTGTATGTTTTGACAACAATCTGTCCTTACCTTGTATGTTTTGACAACAATCTGTCCTTACCTTGTATGTTTTGTCAACAATCTGTCCTTACCTTGTATGTTTTGTCTACAATCTGTCCTTACCTTGTATGTTTTGTCTACAATCTGTCCTTACCTTGTATGTTTTGTCTACAATCTGTCCTTACCTTGTATGTTTTGTCTACAATCTGTCTTTACCTTGTATGTTTTGTCTACAATTTGTCCTTACCTTGTATGTTTTGTCAACAATCTGTCCTTACCTTGTATGTTTTGTCTACAATCTGCTCTTACGTTGTATGTCTTGTCAACACCAGATTATTGCTTCCAACAATGCAAGATCGGTTTGTGGTTTCTCTCCGTATCGCACACGCACGGACGGCCGCACACGCACACACACGTGAATGAATTAGTACGACGTAATGCCAGATTAATGACAGTAGACCACTGACATACCCAGCTGTGATTAACAAATATGGATGGATATCCCTCTCTTACGAGGCATAGTGACTCCAAACAGACAAGTCTTTGCATACACTCAATGTCGAATGCCAGGCAACAATTTTTTATTTTTATTTTTCAGTATGACGCGTCTCGGTATTTAAGTGAGTGAGTGAGTGAGTGAGTTTAGTTTTACGCCACACTCAGCAATATTCCAGCTATATGGCAGCGGTCTGTAAATAATCGAGTCTGGATCAGACAATCCAGTGATCAACCGCATGAGCATCGGTCTGCGCAATTGGGAACCGATGACATGTGTCAAGCAAGTCAGCGAGCCTGACCACCCGATCCCGTTAGTCGCCTCTTACGACAAGCATAGTCGCCTTTTGTGGCAAGCATGGGTTTCTGAAGACCTATTCTTCCCCGGATCTTCACGGGTCCTCGGTATTTAAACACTTTCAACTCTCACAGATGTACTTTACAGATATAGGATTAATAATAGTAGTTATAACAGGCTTGTATGGCGCCTAGTTTCCATCACAGATGTTAGCAGTGCTGCATACATCGTTAAATACACAGTAAGTGTGAAAAGAGTTCTATTCAGAGGCCATCTTGAAGAAGTATGTTTTCAGCTAGTTCTTCAAAAGTGACTGGGACTCAGTTCGTCTGAGGGTGACTGGAAGATGGTTGCCATATCCTCCCCTACATCCGGGAATTAGAGGAGTCAAGTTACATGACCGCTCGAGGAAGCTGTGCAAGTAACACATTCTTCATAACCACATGCACACATATGGTACCACAAAAACAAGATCCATACATTGTGGACAATCCCCAGCGGAGACTTCAGCGATCTGTGTCCAATTCATACCATCATAGATACCACAACATTTGTATAGTGAGTGAGTGAGTGAGTTTATTGTACGCCACACTCAGCAATATTCCAGCTATGTGGCGGCGGTCTGGACCAGACAGTCCAGTGATCAACAGCATGAGCAATTGGGAACCGATGACATGTTTCAACCAAGTCAGCGAGCCTGACCACCCGATCCCGTTAGTGGCCACTTACGACAAGCATGGATTACTGAGGATCAATATTCTAACCCGGACCTTCACGGGTACAGCATTTTAGACAAAGTAAATGCTACTGCTTCCATAATGCCTCGTGTTCCCATAACGATGACTGATCCATGTCTGTTTGACTTCCCAGACCTCTGTTAAGGTAGACGGCAAGTCTTGCGCCAAGCCTCGTTTTCCTGGAAATTGTCTGAAGCTATTCTGTTGGATTAACAGGGTCACAGTTAGTGTAGATGTTATTTGAAGGTGACTGACTTACAGTGTTACGAGTGACAGTGTTATGATAGATGGTACGTCTTCCATCGACATTGATATATTGTTCCGTGTGTACACCAAGATGCTGTGGATGTTGAAATTGTAAATGGGTGTATTGTCCGCTTGTGGGACTGTAGTATGGCGTATATACATACTGGTGTCTGATTCAGGCTCGCTGTACAAGCTCCAGTCAGATGGGTAGGGGTAATCGGGATGCAGGGACACATCATCATCAGCAGGAGCCCTTTCGACCGAGACAGCATCACGTGTGCCTGTAATGGACATACATACAGTTAGACTGTTTCAGTACTCAGATGACATGGATATAGATACAGAAGGTCTTGCCAATCCCCAGAAACAAACTCCGTTTGGTGTAAAGGAAAAACTACATGCAAATAAGTGATGACACCAGGTGTTTGCGAATACGGTAAGCATGTATTGCCATACTGGCAGCCCCCACCATTCACACAAGTTGCCTAACACTGGAAAATCCAGTTAGATAATATGGAATTACGACTGCTGTGTAGACTGCCTGTGAACAATATACACTCTGGGGTACTATTTACCCATTGTTTAAACTTTTATGTTCAATTTGAATATATGTGTTCATATGTACCCCTATCATGGAAAAGTTTATACTTTCCATATAACCTTACTCCAGGGAAGCCTGGCGCTCAGCATTAATGGGTTACAACAAGGACTGGTCAGTATAATGTGTCTGAGTGGGGTATTCATGCTTCACTGCGGCATGGTATCTCAGTGAGCTAACACTATAAAACCAGCTTAAGTCTGGGCTAGTACAAGCAGCCGCACATACACTTACAAACGCATGCACGTCGTCATATGAGCGAAATATTCTCAAGCACGACGTTGAACCAAATTTCACCTCACCTCACCTCACCTCACCTCACCTTACTCCAGAGTAAGGTATGAGCATCCTTTAGCTATTAAGATGATCTTAATCATAGTCTTAAAACTGACCTCCTACCAGCCTCAAGTGTATGAATAAAAGATAAAGACGTAAAGAATGTGATGGAAAACGACAGTGCACAATGCCTAGTCAACTGTCAACTGGATTAACCCACTGTCACGTAACCCACTGTCATGTATCTACTAGAAAACGCTACTCTTTAAAGCACTAGTGTACTAGTATATCTATTTTAACTTTCACAAGGATTTAGCATTGTTAAGTAACTTGAATTGTCAAACAAACCGTCATGAACCCGCAAAAAACAAAATATGCTGTTGAAATACAAGCTTCGAAATTATTTGACACACAAACACAAGCCTGTATTCTACGCATATGTTTTCTTAATTTGGAAACTAGAAGGGCCCTCGTTCTAAGAGAACACGCCCCCACCTTGCACAGCAATCTCCATTCACTATTACATTTGCGTACTGCGTTCTTGTACTTTAATGTACTTTCGCCAAACCGTACGCAGAGAGCCCTTGTGTAATACCTAACATAATATTAATTCAAATCGATCCATAACATTTTGAGATATTATTCATATTCCCCATTTACTTAACGTTGAGCTAATTTTCAAAATACTTCTGTGTACATGCCCACTCTCGGACACAATTACATCAACGTCCGCGAGTCAGGTGGTGGTGTAACGCGGTGCAGCCATGGAACCTTGGAAACTGGAGGCACATATGGTTCAGTGATGAATCGCGGTATCCTAAGCGACGTGGCGGAAGACAACGTGTCTGCAGACCACGCAATGAACGTTTTACACCCAACTGCATCAGGCAAGTGGACAGATTTGGTGGAGATGGTGTCATGGTGTGGGGGGCCATCTCATACACGTGCAGATCGGATTTGGTGCTCGTCCAAGGCAATCTAAAGGCCGCACGATATATCGACCAGATTCTCTGTCCTCACGTGCATCGCCTTGTCGACCGCCAGAGGGGCTGTACGATCAGGACAACGCCAGACTTCACACAGCACGCGCTACAGTGGACTATCTGGTCAATAGCAACATCAATGTCCTCTCCTGGCCCTCCAGATCCCCGGATCTGAAACCAATTGATTATCTGTGGGATCAGATCGATAAATGAGTACGTCAACGTCGTAATCCGCCATTGACCCTTTAACAGTTGTTCAACATGCTGCAGGAGGTATTGAGAAGGATTCCACAACGAAACATTCAACAACTGATGCGATCTGTGTCAAGGAGGTGTCATGAGGTTCTAACAGTAAGAGGTGGCCATACAAGGCAGTAACGTCAACGCCACCTCGTGGACAGCAGTAATGACTATGATGACTGTCATTCTCGAGAAATGTGCACGAGATACCAATGTATTGCTATACATAATTTCAATGCAGTGCCGTTTATTTTTCAATGATACTTTGCTTTTGCGTTTCTTTGTTTGAAGACTATGCTTTCTTCAACATCTAATTGATTTGTCCTGGGAACAAACCTAATAGATCCAGTAAGTTTCATTGAAATCCATCTAGTAGTTTTTTGAGTGAAGTTGCTAACACACATACGCACGCATACAGGGTTGAATACATACCCTCTGCGACAAACCTTCGGTTTTGGCAGAGCCAATTATGATCATAGTAATTATTATGTGTACACATATCACTGAGATTCATGATATATAGCGGTAGTTGTAAAACACCCATCACAATGTACATTTTGATACACTACATGCATATAGGTTTATAAAAATATGTTTTTCTGACATTGGTGTTTCAGCTCGATTATGTTCAGTTACCCCAGAATGACACTTATGATCATCAGAAAAAATGGAACCATGTTTTTTTTAATCCATATGCAATACTGATTAATTAAATTAACACGCACTTTCCACGGAAAGCATATTTGCTACATAAGCCCCTGCACTAATAGTCCGTTTGATTTCATTTGAGACAGATGAATTGCTCACTAACACAAATCTTATAAATGCAACAAAATCTGACCTTGCACAGTCAATTGAAATAAGACCAACTCTGTTGATTTGTCTCATTATTTTTGACACCCCCTCAAAAAAGGTTTTTAACAAACGATCATTATATTGTTGTCACTTTTCGCTATTTCTTACGTGCGACTTGCACGTGTGACATTGAATTTCACTGAATGAATGAATGGTTATTTAGACCAAAGGTCAATCACTTGTACATTCAATAATGATTTAACATGTGCACTTGTGCATAACATTACCCCCTTCCCCTTGGGAGTTAACCATCTACCTTTTTCAACCTTAAAATTATGAGAACTTAATCTGAATTTACTTAATGCAGTTCTATATTTAGGCCGGGACGGAAGCGGTCAGGTTAGGACGTGTGGGCCGACGTGTGTTGTCGACGTCAACACACGTAGATCTGGACCCGCTTTGAATATACTGCCGCTTTTGCGCTGCTGGCGGATTTTCCAGCTTCGTAGTGTCTTCACTGGGATTAGGGTCAAGAAATTCTTCTTCAAACCATTCGCTTTTTACTTCAAAAACACCAAAGATGCTGCCGAGATAGAAATTGCCGATGTCCGACATGTTTGTTTACAAACAATAGGGTCAACGAGTTCGTTGTATATTCGTACGCGGTGAATCGGTCACTTTAATTAGCGGTCCTTAAACTGTCATTTAAAGTACAGTTTTGATGAGCTCTCAGCCAATCAGAATCGAGTATCACACATTGTCGTGATAGAATTAACAATATCAATATCCACCAAGTATCTTTCAAAACATACGTTTTGCTTAATATGCAAATAAAACCTTGTGTCACTTAATGAGGCTAAATTATGTCTCCACATTTGCTCATATATATTCCTAATTCTGAGACTAAATGATCTGGGATATCCAAGTTTATTAATAACTACTTGGGCATTCCACGGATATCCAAATCCATACTTATTCAGGGTATCCCTAAGTAAAGTCACCCAGCTTACTCCATCAGGGTGAGATCTAGACAGCTCTAATAAAGCATTATAAACAACTTTAATATAACGGTCCTCACTGCTATGCAATATCTTCACCCAGTATTTAACTATCCTTATCAATCGAACTGTAGCCAATGGTTGAGCATTAACTTCACCATACACAAAGGCAGGAGTAGACGTTTTAATACTTATACTTGATAAACTTTAAATGAACCTTCTCAATTGCATGTGCCTCCATGAAACCCCAAACCTCAGAACTATAACATAATATCGGTGAAATAGGGATTTGAACAAATTATATTGTATATCAATAGATATATATGTGGGTTACTATTGATAATACGATAGAGAAGTGCAATGCCTTATTACCCTGATCAGATAATGTTCTCTGTGCTTCTGTAAAACTACCCGACGATGAAAAAACAACTCATAGATATTTAAATGTATTTCAAACAATTAATTGTTTTCCATTGTAGAACCATTTTTCTCTTTGGGCAATTCTCCCACCCTTTCTAAAAACAGCCACTTTAGTTTTATCAACATTAACTACCAAGCCCCACTGTTTGCGGTAAGAATGAAGAATGTCTAATCCACTTTGTAATCCTTTTAAAGTTTCACTAATGAGCACCATATCATCAGCAAATAACAACAAAAGAATACGAGACCGCCTCCATGGTGTAGTGGTTAGAGCGTCCGCCCGGAGAGCGGAAGGTCGTGGGTTCGATCCCCGACCGCGTCATACCAAAAGACGTTAAAATATCGTACTTGTTGGTCCCTGCCTGGCGCTCGGCATTAATGGGTACAACAAGGACTGGTCAGCTCGGAGTCAGTATAATGTGTCTGGGTGGGGTATTCATGCTTCACTACGGCATGGTATCTCAGTGGGCTAGCACTATAAAACCAACTTAAGTCTGGGCTAGTACAAGCAGCCGCACATACACACACACGCGCATGCACGTCGTCATATGAGCGAAATATTTTCAAGCACGACGTTAAACCCAATTTCACCTCACCCCACAAACGTATACGAAGGTGTAATACTATAACTCTGGAGCAGCACTCATGTAGTCAACTATATCATTAAATAAGAGTGAAAACAGTATTGGTGACAAATATTCTCCCTGCCTAACCCCGAGTGATGAGGAAAAATATCTGAAAAACTTTATTAGCTAATCTGACGCAGGATTTAACTTTACTAAACATGTTACGAAGAAGTCGTATAAGGTTTGAACTTATACCAAGACCATACAGTTTAGACCGAAGAGCTTGTCTGTTAACATAGTCGAACGCCTTACGGTAATCAACAAATGCACAATACAGTTCAGCCCCCTTACTAATTGAGAGGTTTATAAGTCCATGCAATACAATAATACAATCTACAATACTATAATGCTCTCTAAACCCAGCTTGTTCCTCAATAAGAGTAGACTATTTGTCACACCTCTGGTCTAGCCTCGAGTTTAAAATACTGGTAAACAACTTGCTAATACATGACAATAAGCTTATTCCCCTATAATTTTCAGGATTGTTTTTATTACCCTTCTTAAGTATAGGAACTATGACAGCTTTTGTCCACTCAGTAGGAAGGCATCCAGTCTTAAGTATAACATTGATATGGGTGTTAAAATATATTCACTAAACATTGCACTTGCTTATTGATTACTTGTTTGAGTGGCATTTTAGAAGTTGAGACGTACAATATAGAACAAGTTTTATGGATAACAGAACCATCGAAGCAACGCTTTCACCTCCTGCCAAAAGATCTAAACCAGAATCAGCCCCCATCAAGATATCCATTCCCTACATTGGTAAACCATCACATTAAATCAGCCGACTCCTGAAACAACAGGCAGGCATAGACACAACCTTCTCAGCATCCTCCAGCCTCAACAACCTCCTCCATGCCAACGGAAGAAAACAACCCACCGTCAACAACAACAACCCGAAATGTGTTAGCACTCACGAAATAAAGAAGTTGTTATCCATAAAACTTGTTCTATATTGCTTATTGATTACCTGGCTGTTCTATCAGCATGTGGTCCCCCCCTCGTAAGAAATAGCGGAAAGTGTCAACAACATTGCAGAAACGTCACCATTAGTCTGTTACAGATATCTTGGTGATATTTCAGCTGGCTGCTTCAGCAACAAACAGCAACATGATTGCTGGAACTTCACCAAGAGTCTGTTACAGATATCTTGGTGATATTTCAGCTGGTTACTTCAGCAACAAATAGCAACATGATTGCTGGAACTTCAACAACAGTCTGTGACAGATACCTTGGTAATGTTTCAGCTGGCTACTTCAGCAACAAACAGCAACATGATTGCTGGAACTTCACCAAGAGTCTGTGACAGATATCTTGGTGATATTTCAGCTGGCTACTTCAGCAACAAACATCAACATGATTGCTTGAACTTCACCAAGAGTTTGTGACAGATATCTTGGTGATATTTCAGCTGGTTACATGACTGGTTTACCGAGGTTTTCCGCATTACCAAGGTTTAACTAAAACTTGACGAACGTGACTGTTTTGTTGAAAGAATATGCTAAGTTTCTGTTAAAATATGTGAGTTGCGATCATACCACAGGGATCGTTTTGTGTAAGTTGATGCATATCAATGTTGTTGACTAACTGTTCTTCTAAAGTTGGAATTCTTTGGTTGCGAATCTCCCTGTGGAATGTCATTATTGAGTTTCCTTCACATGGGCTCGGGAGACTCAAACATTTCCGTATAACCCAGGTGGTCGTGTTTCAATGCGCAACGTGGCTGGTTGGCTGGTTGTATAGTTTTAGGGTGACGTGGGCCAATAAGAAGCCTATTTGCGCCCCAAACGTGCAACGTGTTCAATATGGGTTGTTATCTCCCATTGGGAAATACGATAATGAGTGTTGTTTGTTTATTTGTTTGTTTATTGTTTAACGTCGCACTAAGCAATAATCATGCTATATGACAGGGGCCTATAAATAGTCGAGTCTGTACCGGGCAAGCCAGTTATTGACACAAATGTGATACCATGACGATTATTAAAGTGGAGAGGACATTGACTGACCACGATTTTAAGAAATTACCTTCAAATATGATCTGTAGATGGGCACATTTGTTTAATAGTTCGAATAAATTGTTGATTCCGTGTTGAACAGCAAAAATGTATCGGTATCTATCAAAGTGTTTAAATATGATTAAAAATGGACCTGAAGGAGAGTATTTAAATGATGCAAATCCTGATGGCTTTAACAGTGCCACGATGCACCATACTAAACGAAACATGTTACGGATGAATGAATATTTGGGGGTATTTGTTTAGGTTGGGAAGACTAAACAAAATTGTCATAAACATGTCCTGAAAATATCCATGACCCCTGACATTTTGTTCGGGATAGTTATCTCAACGTTGCGCAGAAACTACAAGAAGGGATTTAAAAAAGTATATCAGACTACTGTGTAATTGTTCCTCTATGGTATGTAATTGTTCCTCTATGGTATGTAATTGTCCCTCTATGGTATGTTATTGTTCCTGTATGTAATTGTTCCTCTATGGTATGTAATTGTTCCTGTATGTAATTGTTCCTCTATGGTATGTAATTGTTCCTGTATGTAATTGTTCTTCTATGGTATGTAATTGTCCCTCTATGGTATGGAATTGTTCCTCTATGGTTTGTAATTGTTCCTCTATGGTATGTAATTGTTCCTCTATGGTATGGTATTGTTCCTCTATGGTATGTAATTATTCCTCTATGGTTTGTAATTGTCCCTCTATGGTATGTTATTGTCCCTCTATGGTATGTAATTGTCCCTCTATGGTATGTAATTGTTCCTCTATGGTATGTAATTATTCCTCTATGGTTTGTGATTGTCCCTCTATGGTATGTGGGGCGGTGGGGTAGCCTAGTGGTTAAAGCGTTGGCTCGTCACGCCGAAGAACCGGGTTCGAATCCCCACATGGGCACAATGTGTGAAGCCCATTTCTGGTGTCCCCCGCCGTGATGTTGCTGGAATATTGCTAAAAGCGGCATAAAACCAAACTCAGTCAGTCAGTCCATGGTATGTAATTGTCCCTCTATGGTATGTTATTGTTCCTGTATGTAATTGTTCCTCTATGGTATGTAATTATTCCTCTATGGTATGTAATTGTCCCTCTATGGTATACAATTGTCCCTCTATGGTATGTAATTATTCCTCTATGGTTTGTAACTGTCCCTCTATGGTATGTAATTGTCCCTCTATGGTATGTAATTGTCCCTCTATGGTATGTCATTGTTTCTCTATGGTATGTAATTGCCCCTCTATGGTATGTAATTGTCCTTCTATGGTATGTAATTGTCCCTCTATGGTATGTAATTGTCCCTCTATGGTATACAATTGTCCCTCTATGGTATGTAATTATTCCTCTATGGTTTGTAACTGTCCCTCTATGGTATGTAATTGTCCCTCTATGGTTTGTAATTGTCCCTCTATGGTATGTCATTGTTTCTCTATGGTATGTAATTGTCCCTCTATGGTATGAAATTGTCCCTCTATGGTATGTAATTATTCCTCTATGGTTTGCAATTGTCCCTGTATGGTATGTAATTGTTCCTCTATGGTATGTAATTATTCCTCTATGGTTTGTAATTGTCCCTCTATGGTATGTTATTGTTCCTCTATGGTATGTAATTGTCCCTCTATGGTATGTAATTGTCCCTCTATGGTATGTTATTGTTCCTGTATGTAATTGTCCCTCAATGGTATGTCATTGTTCCTCTATGGTTTGTAATTGTTCCTCTATGGTATGTAATTGTTCCTGTATGTAATGGTCCCTCTATGGTATGTAATTGTTCCTGTATGTAATTGTCCCTCTATGGTATGTTATTGTTCCTGTATGTAATGGTCCCTCTATGGTATGTAATTGTTCCTCTATGAGATGTTATTGTTCCTGTATGTAATTGTCCCTCTATGGTATGTAAGTGTTCCTGTATGTAATTGTTCCTCTATGGTATGTTATTGTTCCTGTATGTAATGGTCCCTCTATGGTATGTAATTATTCCTCTATGGTTTGTAATTGTCCCTCTATGGTATGTAATAGTTCCTGTATGGTATGTAAGTGTTCCTCTATGGTATGTAATTGTCCCTCTATGGTATGTAATTATTCCTCTTTGGTTTTGTAATAGTCCCTCTATGGTATGTAATTTTCCCTTTATGGTATGTAATTGTTCCTCTATGTAATAGTTCCTCTATGGTATGTAATTATTCCTCTATGGTATGTTATTGTTCTCTATGGTATGTAATTGTCCCTCTATGGTATGTAATTTTTCCTCTATGGTATGTAATTGTTTTGTCCCTCTATGGTATGCTATTGTCCTTCTATGGTATGGAATTTTATGGTCTGCAATATTGTTCCTCTATTGTATGCAATTGTCCCTCTATGGTATGTAATTGTTCCTCTATGGTATGTAACTGTCCCTCTATGGTATGTAACTGTCCCTCTATGGTATGTATTTCTATGGTATGCAATTGTTCCTCTATTGTATGCAATTGTCCCTCTATGGTATGTAATTGTTCCTCTATGGTATGTAACTGTCCCTCTATGGTATGTAATTGTTCCTCTATGGTATGGCAGGGACATGACTGACGACCCAGAGTTATCACTAAGCTCGCCATGTTTAGTATCGTTTAAACGCTGTTGCCACGTCTGAAATACGCGAGAACCAAAGCCTGGCGGTGACGCAAGGTTCACATATATGTAAAGTTGTAGTTTTATTCTGTTCTGAACAAAAGAAGTAAGGGATCATGGATAGTTTGGGCATGTTCAGCACACAATTTAAAAAAAACAGTCCCTAAATATTCGTGCTCATTATATGCAGGTCTATTTTTCTAACGTTACTTTCACATTTTGTGACCATATCGTTGCATTTACACCTAATGTCTTACTTCTAGACTAACATTTACCTTCTTAAATGATTGAACACATATTATTCAATCTTTTGCTAAATGTGTTGTTTGAAAATAGCCCGGAAAAATTTTTTTTTTCGAAATCGTGTTTGGAATTGATTTATATTTTTAAAAATGAACTGTTTTATCATCCACTACAAAAGTGGATCTGGATTAGCGCATTCTAGTACGACAAAGGGGCGCAACTGTGTCTGTCTGATCCCTCCGTCATTAGAAGTGCTCTTCGTTAAAATATTACCAGGAATCGAAGATGTTAACGATTTCCAATATTGTTTGTTTCTCAGAACTGGTCGGTCAAATCCCAACCTTAACGGACAAAATAATGTGGAAACCGATTCACCCTTCCGACTAACGCTATTACTTCATACTCATGCAACATGCCCGAACTGTGAACGATAAAGTCCTGCGTTCAAACGACAAACAAAACTGGAGCAGCTTCCATTGATCTCTTTGTTGACCGTTGCTAAGACACATCAACAGACCTAAACAACGCCTACGCAAAAACAGCGCTGTTCAGGTCTCGCTGCGGTCAGTAAACACCACCTTGCGCAACAGAAACGCGACATTACAACGTTTACTGCTGCAACAGCGTCCTCGTAGCTGAATAATCGCATTGTTTCCTGTTCATATTAAATATGGTGCTTCGCGCTCCACGTGGCTTCAACTGAGACAATTAGCCATTTAAAAATCCCGTTCCGGGCTATTAATAAGCATGGCACTGCCCTCACCATGAATACGCTTTTCACATTTATGAATGCACTATACTGTCATGTCATTCTTAGACATACACCACTGGACCGTGTCAACAAACTAGCAAGACCAACACACACGGGTGTACATGATTGTGGCGACTGGGTAGACTACCCCTAATAGCGAGTTATAAGAATACGGGTGAGTTGGAGAATGCTATGTTGTATATATCTTCCGTTGTTGTGTTGTATTGATTGGATGTATGTCACACGGTGTCTTATTTCTTGTCTGAGTTGACCTATATATACGTTACAACATACGCGAGAAACATCACGGGTTTAACATCAACATGCGGTTTGTCTCCATTCCTGTTGTTAAGGGATGAAGCCCCAGTTTGTGACGACAATTGTACGTTGATTTGATTGAATACATGAGTGTAGAACTAGCAGACTTAATATTAAAATAAACGGGAGGAAATTTGACAATGGTTTTAGTGACAGCTTATCTATTCGGACTGTTTCTCAATGAATCGAAGTTATGATAAATACATGTTTGATTAAACTGGCTGATTGCGTGCGATCGTACCCCATTGGGGCACGGCTCCTAATATCGGGTGTGCGTGTGGGGAAGGGTAGGATGGGTGGGGTGGGGTGGGGTGGGGGTGGATGTAGCCTAGTGGTTAAAGCGTTGTCACGCTGAAGACCCAGGTTCGATTCCCCATATTGGTACCATGTGTGAAGCGTATTTCTGTGTTCCCCGCCGTGATATTTCTAGGAATACTGCTAAAGGCGGCGTAAAACTATTCTCACTAACAGTGATAGTAGAGATAGTTACACATTTCCACTACCTTTATCATTACATGTGTCCACTAGATCAGTACTGCCTGTCATTGTATGTTGTCATTACAATTATTCATTACATTATTACCACCTGCATTCACTATATTGCTATTTATTGTTTTCACTATATTGTCACTACAACTTTCCATCACATTATCATTACATGTTTTCACTTCATAAACATAAATTGGTTTCACTTCATTATCATTACATATAAATAGAGATTGATTCCCCATGGGTACAATGTGTGGAGCCCATTTCTGGTGTCCAAAGCTGTGATATTGCTGGAATATTGTTAAAATCAGCGTAAAACTAAACTCACTCACTCACTTTAAATAGAGAATCTCACCCGAGTGTCTTTTGATATCAAATATATCACCATGAGCCGATAAAGCCTTGCCGAGGATATGTTTACTTTTGTCAACGAAGGTTGATATAAACTCTGTCAAAAAAAGAAACGCAACCCCTGTATTTTAGAGATTTTGATCTGAAGTTTTAGGACGACACGGCATTTTTATTATTTAAGACAGAAGTCTGAAATTTGGCAGAATAATAACCCAGATGGGCATGTTTAAAATTGTCATTTCAAAAGTCATCTCACAGACACCAGTTTGTCACCAGGGGGGGCGTCTTTCTCAGTATCTCGTATGAGCACCACGCGCTGCAATCACTGCACGGCATCTCCTTGGACAAGAACGGATAAGACGCCGGATTCTTTCCTGGGGAATGGCTCTCCACTCCTCCTGCAGTGCAACGGCGAGCTGTTGCAGCGTCTGTGGCGGCGGCTGACGTTGACGTACGCGTCGATCCAGAGTATCCCACAGGTGTTCAATAGGGTTGAGGTCTGGTGATTTAGAGGGTCATGGCAAGACATTGACGTTGGAATTCTGCAGAAAGTTCATTGTTGCACGTGCAGTATGAGGCCGGGCGTTGTCCCGTTGAAAAATCTGTGTCTGTTGGTCAATAATCGGGAGAAGGTGAAGCTCTAACACGTGGTTGATGTAACGTTGGGCTGTCAGGTTCCCTGGAACGATCACCAAGTCTGATTTCTGGTTGTATGAGATGGTTCCCCAAACCATGACGCTTTCTCCGCCAAATCTGTCCACCTGTCGGACGCAGATGGGCGCAAAACGTTTATGACGTCTCCTATACAGACGCTGTCTTCCGTCGTGACGTTGCAAAAGAAAACGTGATTCATCAGAAAACCAGATTCGCCTCCAGATTTTGTAAAGTCCGTATCCTTACGTTGTTGCACCACCTGAGTCGTCGGCGTCGATGTAGGGGGCGTAGTACAGGTCCAACAACTGGTCTACAGGCACATAAACCCGCTTCTTTCAGACAGTTCCTAATCGTTTGAGCTGACACTCTCCTCAAACCTGGTATTTGTGTGGCAGTCACGGTTGGTAGGGCATGCCGATTACGCAGGTGATGGACCCGGATGTACCGATCTTGAAGGGGGGTCGTGATTCTTGGCCTTCCACTTCTCGGGCGATCGTTGGTCAAATTGAAGTTGTTGTAGCGGCTCCAAAGTCGGGATATCGTTGTTTTGTGAACATTTAGGTGCCGTGCAACAGTTCCAAAACTTTCTCCGGCTTCTGAACACGACCAATGGCGATATTTCGGTCGGCAGCACTCAATCGTGGCATTTTAACACAGCTTTTCGGCGACAAATGAATGAATATAATACGGAAGCACATGGGCTTTTATACACCCCTACATTAACTGCCATTTTCATGATTTGCATGTGTTTTTTTTGTGCGAAGTCACCATGAGGGTCATTTCATGCGTTGTGACGGAATAAGCAATAAAATACACTTATGCGTACAAATGCAGTTGTTTGGATGGTAATCTTCATTAATTACGTGTATCATTTCAATACATTCGAATAAAATTTAGTTTGGAAGCAATAACTTCATTCAAACGAATTTTTCATATCTGAGGACAGGGGTTGCGTTTCTTTTTTGACAGAGTTTATTTGATATCAGAAGACACTCGGGTGAGATTCTATTTATCATAAAAATTCACTCTTCATTAGTTTTCAATGAAAAATGTACATCTCTGAACACGGTTCTGCCATTAGATTTGTAGTGCAGCCATGCCAGTTGATGACGTCATAGCATTGTCAAGGCATTGTACAAAATCTACTGTCGTTTGATCTCACACAAGCAATATCTCCTGTGGAACACAGTTTTGGATGATAATTATTGTTATTACAGAAGGATACTTATATCGCCTCCAGGTCTCCACACCAATGTCCCTGTCGTCGATCCTGAAGCAGTATGACGTCTTCACCTCCACGAAGGAGACGAGTGTCAAGTACTGGAAGGAACTGATGGAACAGCACAATGATTTAGAGGAAAACGTCACCGTCGACGATCTCAGGAAGTCGCTGCAGCTGCTGAAAAAGGGCGTGGCTCGAGACGACTTCCCGAACGAGAAGTCACAGGCATGCACCTTCTGTAAGGAAATCCTCGTCGACATCGTTAAGCGGATGAAGTAAGTGCATGCTGTTCCTTACACTGACAATATAATCCCGTTGTTTGTTGTGTTAAGCCGTACTCAGTATTAATCCTGTTAAGGGAGCCACCTTGAAGATCAGGTTAGCATTGATCTTCAGCAGCCCTTGCTTGTCTTAAGAGGCGACTAACGGAAAGCTGCCGCGAGAGTTGTCACTAAAACATCCAAATGGACTCACATAACCCCAATCCTCCAGAGTCTGCATTGGCTGCCGGTTGAAGCAAGAATTCATTTCAAGATCTGCACTCTTGTTTTCCGCTGCAAACACGGCCTAGCTCCTCCATACCTCTCTGAGATGTTGTCAACATATATGCCTGCCCGTTCTCTCCGCTCTCAGAATCAACATCTTCTCTCAGTTCCCCAAGTTCGTCTCAAACACTTTGGCCATAGGTCATTCATATTTGCAGCACCAACCCTATGGAACAGTCTTCCTACTCCCATAAAAAAATGCTCCATCCCTAGAAGCATTCAAATCGGGACTCAAAACCTTCCTCTTCAAAAATGTCTACAACCTATAACTGCGAAATATTCTCACGGTTATTTTTGGCTAATTGTCATATCTTCCTCTTGAACTCTAGTGACTCTTTTAATATGTAGCGCTTTGAGCATCCTCTGGATGGACCATGGCGCATAAGAAATATCCATTTATTATTATTATTATTATCAGGTGGTCAGGCTCGCTGACTTGGTTGACACATGTCATCGTATCCTAGTTGCGTAGATAGATGCTCATGCTGTTGAGTGTTGATGGATTGTCTGGTCCAGTGATTATTTACAGGCCGCCGCCATATATATACTCCTTACAAAAAAGTTAGCAACACGTATTTTCAGTGTAATATCTTTATCAATCTCGATAGCGATTTTTGTCGACATGTTACTGAAAGGTAAATATTCAAAGAATACATAACCTTTAGTGACTGTCAAATTGATTTATCCGATAACATTGACAACATCACCCGAACACAACCACCCTCAGAAACAACAGACAAAAGGTGGGGCATGAATGTGCTCCACTCTACACACATGCACCCTGATCGGTGTGAACCTACCTGTAATCATTCCTCTGTTACAACAAGCAGTTCCTAACTCCAATTTTATGGATGTTAATGCCCGTCTATGGATGATAATGCCTGAGAAAGGGTTGTTATTGATGTTGTTTAGATCAACAACATCGCACATATGGACTGGCCTGCAAGGTCACCTGATCTTAATCCATTTGAACATGCTTGGGGCATTATTGGAAGTCGTGTTTACGGTCTCCATGTTCCCCTTGAGCAGGCGATACAGAGAGAATGGCGGAACATTCCACAACAGCAACTTTAAAGGCTCATTTGGTCAATGCAAAGACGTGTAGAAGCTTGCATTTGTGATCATGGTGGTCATGCTCGTTACTGAACACATCTTCACTGTCCAAAACTGACTTTAATGTTACCATTTTGCTCCATCAGTACAGCACCTTTTTGCACGACTATTTCACGGGTACATGTTTTGCTGATTTGTAAGTCTATTATTGCTCAAGAATTCCTGTCTGTCAACAAACCTGATCTTGTCCTTTTTGATAAAGCCAATGAATTTATTTATATCGTTGAATTTTCTGTCCCTTTGACAACAATGTGATTGGCAAGATTCAGGAAAAGCTTGATAAATATGCGGACCTCGCCTTTGAAATGTCTCGCTTGCATCCCAAGTACACTGTCGTCAGGCTCCCCATTGTTCTCGGTGCCCTTGAGTTTGGTACCTCCTGATCTCTTGGCGCAGATCAGGAGAGTGCCCGGGTTTTCCACCAGCACAGCCCTTCTGACACTCTGGGTAATGCAGAAGGCTGCAGTGTTGGGGAGCCTCCATATTCTCCGGAAAGTTCTTGGTGGGTTCGATTAGGCAGCGTTTCCTGGGAGAAGTCCCATTCGCTGTCTGGGCTGCGTGTAGAGGGGGCAAGGGCCCTGAGCTGATGATGAGCCTTACCAGCCTGACTGTGCCAGGATCACCCGAACCCTCTCTGCTGCATACATTTTTAATCTGTAAAAACATAATATTCGGATAATAACAGTAGGTCTTAGACTTTCGTCTGAAGACCTAATAATCAAAACCCATCACCCACACGCAGCTGTGTACCCCACAGTCTTGTATGCGACGTTTAAACCTCGTTTCGCACCTATGGCTGTAGGAAGTTTGACCCCGACTCGACGGGAGATGGGGAAGCAGCCCCTTTATACTCCGACTGCCTCGACTTCGTCGTAGCTATGCTGGAGACGGGGCCCGGGACGGCGCACCTCGCCTTGGTCGACGAAATTCGCGTCTCTGAGGGGTACAGGCGCTACTACCATGTAAGTTAAACTTGGCGCTACTTCTGCCTGTAAGCACGGCTCCACAGACGATCTAACATAATCAGCTGATCGATATTTTTGTGGAGTAAAAGCAAAACTACATTAAACTGTCTGTTTTCCTTGGTGCGAAGTTGGCGATGATGATGATAAAGATAATGTTAACATCAATGATGATGGTGCTGATGATGTAAGAACTGATGAATGATGATGACGATGATGATGTAAGAACTGATCAATGATGATGATAATGATGATGTAAGAACTGATGAATGGTGATGATAATGATGATGTAAGAACTGATGAATGGTGATGATAATGATGATGTAAGAACTGATGAATGTGTGATGATAATGATGATGTAAGAACTGATGAATGGTGATGATAATGATGATGTAAGAACTGATGAATGGTGATGATGATGTAAGAACTGATGAATGATGATGATAATGATGATGTAAGAACTGATGAATGGTGATGATAATGATGAAAAAACTGATGAATGGTGATGATAATGATGATGTAAGAACTGATGAATGTTGGTGATGATAATGATGATGTAAGAACTGATGACTGGTGATGATAATGATGATGTAAGAACTGATGAATGATGATGATAATGATGATGTAAGAACTGATGAATTGTGATGATAATGATGATGTAAGAACTGATGAATGGTGATGATAATGATGATGTAAGAACTGATGAATTGTGATGATAATGATGATGTAAGAACTGATGAATGGTGATGATAATGATGATGTAAGAACTGATGAATGGTGATGATGATGATGTTGTATGTAAGAACTGAGAACTGATGAATGGTGATGATAATGATGATGTAAGAACTGATGAATGGTGATGATAATGATGATGTAAGAACTGATGAATGGTGATGATGATGTAAGAACTGATGAATGGTGATGATAATGATGATGTAAGAACTGATGAATGGTGATGATAATGATGATGATGTAAGAACTGATGGATGGTGACGATGATGTAAGAACTGATGAATGGTGATGATAATGATGATGTAAGAACTGATGAATTGTGATGATAATGATGATGTAAGAACTGATGAATGGTGATGATAATGATGATGTAAGAACTGATGAATGGTGATGATAATGATGATGTAAGAACTGATGAATTGTGATGATAATGATGATGTAAGAACTGATGAATGGTGATGATAATGATGTAAGAACTGATGAATGGTGATGATGTAAGAACTGATGAATGATGATAATGTAAGAACTGATGAATGGTGATGATAATGATGATGTAAGAACTGATGAATGGTGATGATAATGATGATGTAAGAACTGATGAATGTTGATGATGTAATAACTGATGAATGTTGATGATGATCTAATAACTAATTAAAGATGATGATGATGTAATAACTAATCAATATTGATGATGATGATGATGCTCATGATACAAAGTTATCTATTGTCCATATATCAGTTTCTCTATGTATATAAATTGAACAACATTGTTACCTCCATTACAATCATACCTAATGTCAACCCTCCTTACCTAAAGTGGAAAACGACCCCCGAGACGGTGCGCCCGCTCGTGAGGGCTCTCACCAGGGAGTTTACATCCAGAGAACCAGGGTTCCACTACATGAGCTACAGCAAGGCTCTCTGGCGGGGCTTCCACTCCGTCATCGATAAGAAGAAACATCCGTATGTTTAATATCATCCTATACTGTAAACAATCCCCTTTCGAACCAAAATAATCGTTTTTATTTTTGCATTTCAACTATCCATCATTATAGAAGAACAATTATGTATGCGTGTTCATTGTTTGTGAATTTCTGCACAAAGTTGCTACATCATGTATATATGTCTACTGCTACTGTTACGTCTTTTGCTACTTCTGCCGCGACAACTGCTACTTCGACTTCTTAACACATGAAACACCAATATTTTCAGTCTAGAGGTTTAGAAGGATACATTCTAACGGGCTCATAGCATAGATGAATGTTTTAATAGTCCTTGAGGGCGGTGGGGTATCCCAGTGGTTAAAGCGTTCACTCGTCATGCCGAAGACCCGGGTTCGATTCCCCACATGGGTATAATGTGTGAAGCCCATTTCTGGTGTCCCACACCGTTATGTGGCTGGAATATAGCTAAAAGCGGCGTAAAACTGAACCCACTCACTAACAGTCCTTGACATGTGCACATATAGTAACGCTTGAACTAATCACTTGAACTAATCACTTAAAAGGGGCGGTGGGGTTTCTTAAAGCGTTGGCTCGTAAGACCCGGGTTCGATTCCCCACATGGGCAAAATGTGTTAAAATGTTCCCGCCGTATTGCTTTTAAAAGCGGCGTAAAACTTTCAATCAATAAAATGTTGTTTTAGATTTTTAATAGAATTTAATAGTTTGTTATTTTTGGTTCTCGGTTGTTGATGCCCTCAAATCACATAGCGAATCGAGTCAGAATATTACATGCACAAACATAAACTGACGTACAAGAGAAAGCACACATGCGGTGCTTTTGGATTACTTTCGGAAAAGCGATGTAAATGTTTTAAAAAGAGTTTTTACAGTGATGTATAAGTCACAGACTTTTCTAATATGTTGCCAAAACACCACAGATATCGTGCCCAATTGCGAAGTTGCCAGTCAAAATCACAACACTTTTCAAATAATCCCAAAACACCAGGTGTGTAGTTTCTTTTGTATGTTAGTTTATATGCGACAAAACGACAAAATAATATCTTATAACTCCGATCTCTACAATATGACAAAACAAATAATCTACTTTTGTTTTATCTTCCATTCGTGCAATAAACTTAGTAAAGCAGATCAGGTAAAGTACGGCATTGTATCATCTTCGTTACAATCAGATATCCTTGTCCAATGTTATGCCAATTGTGAAGGGGTACCTTAGGGTTCTTCACCACGAGGGGCGATGGGGTAGTCTGGTGGTTAAAGCGTCCCCTCTTCACGCCGAAGACCCGGGTTTGATTCCCGTACTGGGTACAATGTGTGAAGCCAACTTTTGTCGTCCCATGACATGACATTGCTGGAATATTGCTCAAAGCGGCGTAAAATCATATTCACTCACTCAATCGTGAGCGACAGGTCAATAGACTTGTCGGTTTCGCGTCAGAATACAGAATGTGGTATTCATGTTTTAAACACTTCCTTATAGTATCTCTGTGGCCATTAGTCGTTTCTAGTCAAAACACACGGGTTTGAATTATATTGATTAACCATTGTTTGTTAACAGTGCAGTTCAGTAGCGGTATACTATGGAATACCAGAGGGCTATGTCGCAATGTCGCGCTTTGAATAATATCTATCTATTCATCCTAAGGCCGACAATGCGACAATGCAAGGTGAAAATATGTTGTGGCATTGTCGCCCCACCTGAGATGTGTAAAAATGCCTTAAAATGCGCGTCTACGCTGCAATGTGACAATGCGCCAAATGTTCAAAATGTCGTGCATTGTCGCACTTTGGTTAATGTTTCTACTGTTTGCGTGTTTTTTTCGGGCGACATCGCGACAATGTCCCTTCTAGGATTCCATAGCATACAGTGCGGAAAACAGACAAATCACCTCACAGAAAGCATGTGACAACGCTCAAAACATGCAAGTTGCATGTCACGCTGTCACGCATCATGTATAACCTTTCCTACAGCTTGTATGTACATACAACATTCGTTATACATGATTCATCTGTATCATTCAATTCTCAAAAGTTTTTCTTTGACCTCCATTGACATCAGCAAGACTTGAACAGTATCATAAATAAGTTCATTATCTTCCTTAAACGCTATAGTTATTACTAATATGTACCTTGTAGTAGATTTATTCTGCAAGAACCCTTGAAGATCCGGGTTAGAATTGGTCTTCAGTAACTCATGCTTGTCGTAAGAGGCGACTAACGGGATCTGGTGGTCAGGCTCGCTGACTTGGTTGACACTGAGCGCAGCGTAAAACTCAACTAACTCACTCACACTGCAAGATTTAACGCCATACCAGCAATATTCCAGCTATATGGCGGCGGTCTGTAAATAATCGAGTCTGGACCAGACAATCTGATGATTAACAGCATGAGCATCAATCTACGCAATTGGATACGATGAAATGTGTCAACCAAATCAGCGAGCCAGACCACTCGATCCCGTTAGTCGCCTCTTACGACAAGCATGGGTTCTGAAGATCAATTCTTACCCTGATCTTCA
The DNA here is from genome assembly GCF_003918875.1 of Haliotis rubra. Taxonomy (NCBI): domain Eukaryota; kingdom Metazoa; phylum Mollusca; class Gastropoda; order Lepetellida; family Haliotidae; genus Haliotis; species Haliotis rubra. The sequence continues at coordinate 146,562 of NW_025767263.1, read as the reverse complement.
AATGTTGAAATGTGTAATCCAGTTGTATACATTACCTATGTTGTTCATGTACTTGACCAGACAGGAGTTGTACATGGAAGCACAGGAGGACTTCCTGGAGTTGTACATGTTCCACGAGACTTCTTTCCTGTCACGTCGCGATGACGTCATCGATACGCAAAGGTTCGTCTCAGAGATGATATGCAGTCTTTATGACAACGGCATCTTCCATGTAAGTGATATGTCAGTCGTTTAAATTCTTTATATTTTGTTCGGGGTGGTGGGGTAGCCTAGAGGATTAACATTCCTCTCGTCAAGTTCTATTTCTTACAGGGTCCCAATCTGTGAAGGCCATTCTTGGTGTTCTCCACCTTGATATCATTCGAATATTTCTAAAAATGGCGTGAAACTCTTTGTTTGAGGCCTCGCACAGAAATATTTCGGCTATATGACGGGTATCAAACAGGTGGTCGATATTACGTCTGTTTGTTTGTTGTTTAACGCCGCATTTAGCAATATTCTAGCTATATGGCGGTCTGAAAATAATCGAGTTTGTACCAGAAAATCCAGTGATCAACAGCATGAGCACCAATCTACCCAACTGGGATATGACCATGCAGTGTGCGAAATAGTTTCCAAATTTTGCTAGCCAGTCGGGCTACCTATGCCTGAAAGTTACTAGCCCACAAAATAAGTCACTAGCCCGAAATTTGAATGTAGAAACAAAGCAAAAGATTTAAAAAAATAGATGAGAATAAGTTAGTGTTGGCATGAGACGGGTTTCATCATTAAGCTGCTAATATGATGAACATTTTTATCAGGCCATAATCTTGCATGATTTAAAAGTGTATAATAACTTAACAAGTCGGAGAGAGTGATATATTTACAAAATGACTCCATGAAAATTCACTAGCCAGTCGGGCCAGAGATTGTAGGGATTTACTGGCCCGACTGGAGTTTTACTAGCCACGAGCTAACGGGCCAGTGGCTATTTCGCACACTGATACGATGACATGTGTAAACCAAGTCAGCGAGCCTGACCAGAGCCTGACCACCCGATCCCCTTAGTCGTCTCATACCACAAGCATGGATTGCTTTAAGACCAATTCTTACTCGGATCGGTCGATATTACGGGTGAGTGAGTGAATTAGGTTTCTCTCAGCACGGTATCAGACAGTTCCATCAAGCATGTGCTTATCATAACTTCGATTCTTCGATTCAAGCTATCGCAAAAAGATAAGAATTCTGGTACCTAAATTGAGATTATTTTAGACCCATATGCTTTGAAGGTGGCTTTTAAGTACCGACTGAATTTAGGTTATTTGTGTCAACCCTATCCATTTGTAAGGGAATCCGAAATGTTGACATCTTCCGACGTCATCTGAGTCGACTTCAACAAGTAATCGGTCAAGCAGACTTCCCGCAGAGCAACAAGACACTGAAGATTGTCATTGACGTTCTCCACGACTTGCTCACAGCCGTCAGGTGAGATCATTGCGCAGAGTGAGTGAGTGGGTCGTTGTGTAGGTCTGTGAGAGAGTGAGTGAGATAATCGTTGAGTAGGTCTGTAAGTGAGTGAGTGAGTGGGTCGGTGAGTAGGTCTTTGAGTGAGTGAGTTTGGTTTTACGCCGCTTTTAGCAATATTCCAGCAACATCACGGCGGGGGACACCAGAAATGGGCTTCACACATTGTACCCATGTGGGGAATCGACCCCGGGTCTTCAGCGTGACGAGCGAACGCATTAACCACTAGGCTACCCCACCGCCCCAGGTCTATGAGAGAGTGAGTGAGTGAGTTTCTGTGTAGGTCTGTGAGAGAGTGGGTGGGTCGCTGAGTAGGTCTGTTAGGACTATTTCCAATGATGAAAGATAGCTCTGAATTTCCAAACATAGCAACTCCTAAAATTTATAATACAACACGCAGAGGCGGATCTAGGAATTTTCAAAGGGGTGGGGGTGTTTTAGGGGTTCGAACCCTCTGAACCCCTCCTCGGCTCAGCCAATGCAAAACATTAACTTCAATGTGGTCTCAAGGGGTCAAAAGTGTCTTATGTCGTGAACAAATATTAGTAACAGGATAATTTTATAATCACGGAAATAATGATGAAAATCGATAATCGCAAAGAAACGATATGACCTCGTTTCAAATTTTACTACGCGCGATTTGATTAATTTCCCTGCGATTCTTGGCAATAATGGCGTACTATTCAGGTACGAGTCTTTTTGTATGCAACTGTTTCTATCTGTTTTTCAGGGGAGGTAACCTGTTTGTCCAACTGTCAAGTGACATACTGTCATTTCTTGTCAACATGTGCAAGGATAAGCATGGTTGCAAAATTCACCATCTGGTCAAGGAGGTGGGGGTGTTGTACAACGGCGTCACCGACACTGTCCTGAAGGTCAGGGTCAGAGTTTAGTTTGTATCACTTTGCTACAATAAATTTAATCGCTGAAAGACATGTTTTCTATAATTCTGCTCTGTGCTAAGATATTAGTGAGAACAAAATGCTAAAAAGCACCCGGTGCAAATATAAGCTGTTGATAAAAATGTTTGTGAGTGTTGGGACCGGTGATTGAATAAGTAAATTCTGGTTAGAATTGGTCTTCAGCAACTCATGCTTGTCGTAAGAGGCGACTAACGGGATCGGGTGGTCAGGCTCGCTGACTTGGTTGACACATTTCATCGTATCCAAGGTGCGCACATCGATGCTCATGGTGTTGATCACTGGATTGTCTGGTCCAGACTCGGTTATTTACAGACCGCCGCCATAGCTGGAATATTGCTGAGTGCGGCGTAAAACAACAAACAAACATGACGTATGTCTTCAGTTGTGTTTCTTTAACCGCCTACAGCAGTGTTCCAGGTATATGGTGCCTGCAATTCCAGACCGGATTTCTAGACCAAAACTAACTCGACGCCATGGATCAATGTCAGCTTTCCTTTCCAGGGTAATTCAAGCCTCTTTGAGACAATGACTCCAGCGTTCGGACAGTTCCTTGACCAGCTGACTGACCACAGCTTCCTCGACGCTCTGCTGGTCAAACCTGCCGTCTGCAACGTCATCTGTGGCAGCATGAACAAGTAAGCAGTGACATCCTTGACGTCAGCTTCATGTTGAACATCATTTGGTACAACCTATTATAAGTATGTTCTTTGAATGAAGGGACAAAGGTCGTCCACTCAACCAAGGCGCCCCAATCAGCCGTATAAACTCTTGGCACGACTGAACCACATGCTCGTTCGAATCCCGGTTAGCTATGATTATGTTCTCAGGTTTGTGAGGACCATAGTATGGATGAAATTGTGCAATGCATACAAAATCCATAAGGCTTTAAATAAACGTTCAACAAATTTAGAACTGACTTTCAATTTGTGTGAGTTGATTGTAGTATGAGTGAGTGAGTTTAGGTTTACGCCGCACTCAGCAATATTCCAGCTACATGGCGGCAGTCTGTAGATAATCGAGTCTGGACCAGACAATTCAGTGATCAACGGTATGAGCATCAGTTTCCTCCATTAGGATACGATGACATGTGTCAACCAAGTCAGCGAGTCTGACCATCCGATCCCGTTAGTCGCCTCTTAGAACAAGCATGGGTTACTGAAGACCAATTCTAACCCGGATCTTTACGGGGCCTTAACATTGAGAGCCACAACCTTTGTTGCAGCTCCAAAGAACATATCAGTCTGCTGATTGGGCTCCTGAAGTCCCTGGTAAAGATACCAAAACGCCACTGTGCGGACACAGCTCATACAATCCTGACTGTCAAGGACAAGTTCCTGAAATGGAAGGTCGGTGTTCGAAACAAACTGTTACGTTAATAATTAATGCGGGCGGTGGGGTAGCCTAGTGGTTAAAGCGTTCGTTCGTCACGCCTGGATTCGATTCCCCACATGGGTACCAAGTGTGAAGCCCATTTCTGGTTTCCCCCGCCGTGATATTGCTTGAATATTGCTAAAAGCGGCGTAAAACCACATTCACTCACTAACGATTAATTAAATATGATATTTTGGGATTATTTAAAAAATAGGTAAATAAATAGGGAAAAGGTTTTTCTTTTCACTTACAAGTCACAAACGCCGTGTACTGGTTGCCAAACTATCGCAGATACCCTGTGCAGTGCGTGGAATGTCATGAAAATCTCAAAAACATCAGGTGTATACTATATTTTGTTGGTCAGTTGAGTGTTATATTGTCGCAACGAATCTATGCCATAGCATCTAGAGGCGTAGGTAACCCAGCCGTCTATGGCCTTAGGTTTGGCCTTAGAAAGGTGCGCCCCACTTACGCACCAGGATCGCTGGTCTTGGGTTCGAATCCCAATATCTTGAGTTTATTCATTTACACCTTTCGCTATCATTGAAACGAACAGGTTTAATTGTTGAAGTGTTTTTGCATTTTAGCCTCATGTGGCCGATGCACAGGATGTCCTTGACCTTATAACTGACGTCGAGATATCTGGGGACCCGGATGACAACAAAGAGACACTGACCACCCTCTACGTCAGCGTTTTATCAGCGTTCTTGGAACAGATTAAGTAAGTTCTTGAACCAAACTGTCCTCTCTTCTATATTGGGGTCTCTTGTCTTGATATTACTTCATAAGTGACATACCAGAACGGAACTTTTGTTACGCGTAGGCCGGAATATGAATAAAAAGTACATATGATGGCGGGTGGTTTATTTGTAAGATTGTACAAAGTATAATGATTTGTGATTTGGAAACCTCACCTTCCTGGCGTTAGATGTTTCGGAATCTGTGAGTGAGTGAGTTTGGTTTAACGATTCTGTGAAAGGTATGCACTTATATCACAACTTCCGCACGCAATGCACGCAATACACACACGCGCGCACGCACACACGCAGACACGCACACACCATCAACTATATAAGTATCATGTTCGTGTGTTGGTGTTTCAGACGTGACCGGGTCATCAAAGAGTTGAATGAACGTATGGTTTACTACTGCTTGAAGTGCCTTGCATCAAGGTCAAAGTTCATGCTCAGGTTGGGGTCAGAGGTCGTAACAAGGGTGGAGTTCAATATCAAGGTAAGAAGCACGATAACTATGTCATTATAATTTACAAAGTTAAATGTTAAGAAAAGGTCAAACCGAGGTATCCAGCACGATAAGAAAGTTTTAAATGTACATTTTAAGACAAGGTCAAAGTGAGATAACAAGCACGATTAGTATCGTTCGTTTACATTTGACACATTTATATATTTAGAAAAGGTTAAGATGAGGGAGTGGATATGATTAGAAGCCGCTTTGAGCAATATTCTAGCAACATCACGGCGGGAGACACCAGAAATGGGCTTCATACATTGTACCCATGTGAGGACTCGAACCCGGATCTTCGGCAGGACGAGCGAACGCTTTAACCACTAAACGGTACACTACGGCCCCACCATAAAAAGAGAAGGCATAGGCAGTTTCAGTGGAATTCGTGTTTGTAGAACCATATCATATTTTCAAAATAAATGTTGACAAACGACACAATTTTTACGATTTTCATTTCATTCCGAATAAAGGCATAACCTTTATATTTTTTAATACGAGCAATCTGCATGTTTGGAGGTACGGACTAGCAAGTCCGATGTTCTCTAGTTCGAGAGTTAACCGGAGTCCGATGTTCTCTAGTTCGAGTTAACCGGAGCAAAGGAAACCATGGATCGATACCTACAGTCTTGAAGACCCAAAGCAATACGTATAACTAAATTTGAGTTGAAAGGAATAAGGGACAATCTAAGGCGTGCTTAATATATCTGTATTTAATAAACTGGGTCTATTTCAGAAAGAAAAGACGTTGATGTTCCACTCCATGAAGACTCTCCAGCCACTCCTAGAAGATGCTGACTTCCGTTGGGACCTGTCATCATCGCGTAACATTGCGCAGACCCTGGCTGCGAAGGCAATGGACGCGATTACGTAAGACACTAACGTATTGATAAATAAATGAATACTGAGTTACAAGTTACACTGCCTGTGGTCTTAGAGATTGTAACTGAGCTCTCATTCCAAGCGCTACCATCAGCTTTACACGGATGGTGGAGTAGTCCGGTGGTTAAAGCATCCGGTCATCACGCCTAAAACCAGAGTTCGATTCCCTAAGTGGCAGTTATAATTCCAGTGCATGATTCAGAAAGGGAATGTGATGTGTTCATCGTGATGTTTTAAAGTCACGTGTTTGTTTGTATCGTTAAGCCGTTGGGTATCTCTCGATGTCTTCCTTTAATCAAGTCGGCCCTGAGAATTGTACTTTATCAGTATCTTTGTTCCCATCTTTGTTTCAGAGACGCAAAGATCCTGTCTGATGAGGAAGTTGGTATTCTGATGTCTCTGACGATGTCCGCGACACAAAGAGACTTCATCAATCCCGACAGCAACACTCCCGACACCGCCTTTTACGACCTATACTCCACTGTTGGTACAAGGTTGTGTAAGATGGTGAGTGCGTCCTTGCGTGAGTGAGTGAGTGAGTGAGTGAGTGAGTGAGTGAATGAGTGAGTGAGTGAGTGAGTGCGTCCTTGCATGCGTGAGTGAGTGAGTGAGTTGCATGTCCCAAGTGACCAATGAGCCCTCATAGTTGAAATAGTGTTGAATGCATCCTCGAGAATGCAGGTCATTATATTCCCATTATAGGTCCATTTCGGAAGTGACATCACCACCTGGATCTCCACCTGAGCACAAAACGTCTCTAGCTTTTGGAAGCAATTTGATAGGATGACTAAACTTAAGCCTATGGAATTGGGCTGAAAACTAATCCATTTGTCCATCAGGTGCAGTGTATGTATGGTAAATGAATGGAAGTAAACAAAACCGGAGATGTGCTTGGCGAGGTGACAAAACGGCCTGCAAATAACACAAACTAACCAATTGCTCATTGCACTAAAACATTTTCTTTTATCAGGTTTAAAGTCCAATATATTTACTGAGTAAAAATCTGCAAAAGCCATGCATCATGACTACAAGCGTTTGGTTTTACTCTGAAACGTGAAGATATGTTCGTTCCTAGTTTGCACGGCAGACGCTCATCGTTTCACAAATAATGAGATTGGGATTTAGTCTCATACTTCCAGCAGAAAGTCCTTCTGAGTTGTAGTGAGTGAGTGAGTTATTATTTAACGTCACATCGGCAATATTTCAGCCATATCGTGACGAGAACATAGTTGATTTTGAAATGAAACATATGTATATTATAAAAACCTGCCGACGAAGGACAGTAAAACAACTAGAATATCACAATTAGAATTAAAACTAGCGTGGAAAGTTTAAAACTAATAGCACTATTGGGACAAACAATATAAAAACAGGCTAGAGATCGCCAACAACAGAAGGTAGATCACCTTACAAGGGACTTCTGAGTTGTAAAATGGTTTGTATATCTATCTGTTACACTTGAAGATCCAGATCAGAATTGACCTTCAGCAACCCATGCTTGTCGTAAGAGGCGACTGACGGGATCAGGTGGTCAGGCTCGCTGACTTGGTGGACACATGTCATCGTATCCAAACTACGTACATCGACGCTCATGGTGTTGATCACTGGATTGTCTGGTCCAGACTCGATTATTTACAGACCGCCGCCATATAGCTGGACTATTGCTGAGTGCGGCGTTAAAACACACAAAGCATTAATCTATTCCTTCATTGATCTATTCCACAGATAGACAACCCGGAGACAGCAGCGAAAGCCTCCGAGTTGATCTGCAGAATAGTGTCCTTCATGGGCAACGAGTTTGAGCAGATCCAGAGCCTTGCTATCAGCCATGTAGCCTCCATAGCTTCTAAGGAGGCTAAAGCCCTGGCCCCGCACTTTGAGGCCATGGTCAAGCTGTTCGTTGAGGAGGAGAACACAGACATACTGTGTGAGTGTAGATGGAGAATTATAACAGACATGTCAACCATATATACAGTAAACTACGGTTATGACGAATTTAAAGGCACCACTAATTTTAGTTCGTTATAACTGTAGTTCGTTATAAGCATTTCGACCAAAATGTTCAACAAGTGGCATGGACAAATATTCGATATAACCGTCATTTCGTCATACTCGCGTTCGTTATAAACGTAGTTTGCTGTAAATGTAAAACCACAAGTCCACAGGATAACGTGTCTGGTTGAACTGCCGAAACATATTCCATTGGTTTGAAAGGTAAAGGACTAAGGTGTCCTCCCCTATAATTATAACAAACATTTTGCCGAACTTTATCATCTCTCTAACTCAAGCTCTTTACCAAATTTTGAATTCTTAACTTCAGTAAGGTCACATCTGTCACGAACCGTGAAGATCCTGGTTAGAATTGATTTTCAGTAACCCATGCTTGTTAAAGGCGACTAAGTTTAGTTTTACTCCGCATTCAGCAATATTCCAGCTATATGGCGGCGGTCTGTAAGTAGCCGAGTCTGGACCAGACAATCCAGTGGTCAACAGCATGAGCATCGATCTACGCATTTGGGATACGATGACATGTGTCAACCAAGTCAGCGAACCTGACCGCCCAATCCCGTTAATCGCCTCTTTCAAGCATAGGCTACTGACCCGCTATACGTTCGGCGGGGTAGTGCAGTTGCTGGAATATTAGTAAAAGCGGCGTAGAAATAACTCACTCACTCACATCACAATAAACGAGCAAACGTTTTTTCAGTCCCCATAACCAAAGTGTACCCGTCCAACCCAGAGCCCCTTGTGCCGCACTTTTCGACCTTCTTTGACCTCATGGACAGTCGGGATGATGACGTGAGGGAGCTTGTCCTCTCACTGATGGAAGACGTAGCCACACGTCAACCACAGGTACGTGATTGAATACCTCGTTATAACGCAACTGTGTATTGTAACCACGAGGACAGCTTAAACCCCCGAACTTGTGTTCTGCCTTAGTAGTCGTGGTAAACATGAAATGGACACACTCCTCACAGCAATTTTATCAATTAAGTGAATATGGAAAAATCCCCTTTGTCGATAGATTTTCCGCGTTTCTTGCAGGTCAGCTTCAGAATAAAGTGGCTTGTGGTTTTGTTAAAATGAATTAATAGTGATATTGCTTTCTTTTAAAACAATATTGAATGATGTCTGTCAGTAATCAATTCAATAAACATGGAAAAATTCCTTTGTCGATACAGATTCAGTATTTCTTGCAGGTGAGCTTCAGAATAGTGGCTTAGGTTGTGTTAAAACATAGCTAATAATGGTAATGTTATCTTGTAGAACATTATTGTAAGATGTCTGTCTGTATCATAATGACAGTTTGAAATTCTGATCCACCGTGTTTCTTCAACAATCAGATTTGTGTGTATATTTCCAGCTGTTCGATGATGACCACGTCGCAACTATTATCAAGGAGATGAAGTCAGCTGACGAACCGGAACAAGCCAGCTATCTGACAATTCTCCTACACTTGTCCCAACAACGCCCAGACTTGATCGTAGCGCACACTGCGACGTTGATGCAGGCTGACGTTCATAAACAACATGGCCGACGACTATTGGTGAACGTCCTCAAGAACGTTGCCGTTCGAACGTCAATGGTGAGTGAATTATATGGCAAGTGATAACATCCATGCTAGTCTAGCATCTGCAGTGAAGGTCAAAATATTTGTGGAAAAAGGGCTAAGGGCCTGTTGAAAATTATGACTAGGGGAGTCAACGATGATTGTATGGTGAAGCATGTACAATGTGAGTGACAGCCTTAAAAGATATATACAAAGTAAGTGACGTCTCACCCCTTGTGTCATGTACGAAATCAATATCTCCCCTGCACGTGGCCCCATCCTCAACAGAACACAATGGGTGACCCCCCTCAAATTCATCAGCCCCTCGTGTGTGTGTGTGTGTGTCATAATTTATGCTGAAAATATACTGAGTGAGTGAGTATGGTTTTACGCCGTTTTAGCAATACTCCAGCAATATCACGGCGGGGGACACCAGAAATGGGCTTCACACATTGTACCCATGTGGGGAAAATATAGTGAGGACACCGGGTGTTCTTAACAAGCATACGCACGTCCTGCTCTACCGCTCGTACCTGACGTTCATATATAAAGGCTATTTTTAGCCTCACGCGGCACAGCACTAATCCTACCAAGCGACCTTGCCGTGTAAACAAACCAGAGAATCAACTGACTGTCGGCCCTGACAAAAAGGATTATAATTCGTTGAAACGAATGGAAACAATATGTTAATTTTGAACTCAAAAAATTATTTCCATACGTGTGTCAAATCATTTGCAGGACAAAGCAGAACCAGTAATGGAGTTCTACACAAAGTTATTGTCTCGACCGGAAGACGGGGAGTTATCTCCCCTAGTTTTGAACGCGATGCGTGCAGTGGGAGCAATTCATCGGCCCCTTCTGGACAGCCGGAAGTCCTTCATAGCTGACCTCCGCGACACTACCAAAGTTCAGTCGGTCAAGGACACTTGTATCTTCATTCTGGATATACTGGAAGGAAGGAGGTTTGTGAGGAAAATATGAAAATATTGGAGGCTAATAAACTATGATATGGTATTTTGATGTTTCTGATATCTCCGGTTTTCCCATTTCAAAAGGTCTTTATACATTTGTTTGGTCACTTTCGGTTAAACTGAATGGAACGAGGCTGTCCAATACCTTATCAGTGGATGGCACAAACACAGTATCTTAAGCGACATGGTGGCGTGGCTCGATCTTTTGTTACCATATTCGCCATGCTGTGGCTTTGTACTGCGAGGTCCATCCATGACACGACCCAGCGTTTGCCGATGGCGTCATGAAATATATAAATATATATCACACATGAAATCGATAGACCCAATTTCATGTGCAACTCGCTGTTTCCCCCTCGTAAAAAATAGCGATAAATGACAACAAAATAATGATCGTTTGTTAAACAACTTTTTTATTCGAGTGTCCAAAATTATGAAACAAATCATCTGAGTTGGTCTGTCGATTTCATGTGACTGCGAAAAATTTGGTTTAGTTGCAATTATTAGATTTTGTGTTAGTGAGCAATTCATCGGTCTCAAATGAAATCAAACGGACTCTTCCTCCCAGTCTGTTGACTGGCAACGGGAGAGGGTCTAGGTTTCTACTGCCAGGAACACCTTCCCTTTGACCTCTGAATATTGCAGAAGGCTGCAGGGTTTTGCAGTCAGCGTACTCTCAGAGCGTTTCAGGGCAGCGCTTCCTGGGAAAAGTTCCATTCGCTGTCTGGGTTGTGAGCCTAACCAGCCTAGCCTGACTGTGCCAGGATCACCCGAACCCTCTTTACTGCATTCATCTATTCAAACCTTTAAAACCTGCAAATCTTAACATTAGATGGTACTCATACCGTTACTCTCTATCCAGCCTGGAGGCGTTGTCAGCCGATATGAAGGGCGTAAAGCAGGAAGTGGGGCAACTCGAAGAGGAAGTGACGTCAACAGGTGCCAAGGTAGACAATGTCCAGAATGACGTCACAGTTCAGAAGGAGCGGGTGGATCGTGCGGAGGTCCGCTTGGACTATCAAAGGACAGAACTCCGTGAATTGGGGGAAACCGTTGAAGACACTGTGTCAAAAGTCGAAGAAATCGACAAAAAGGTAAATATAATTAAAATATTCCCCAGTCGTTATTATTGAATAGTGGGATACATAAAGCGTTCGCTGGTCCCACCGAAAGCCCGGGTTCGAATTCTCACATGGACACAACAATTGTCACAATGATATTCGTTTGAAAACCCTGTTTGTGGATGTAATATATAGAACTCAAAGTTTGCCCTGATTTATACAATAACATTGACTAGTTTGCTATGGTTCCCTGCCCATACACATATCAAAGATCCGAGTTAGAACTGATCTTCAGCAACCAATGCTGGTCGGGACCGGGTGGTGAGACTGGGTACATGTCGTTTCATCCCAATTGCATAGATTCATTCTGATGATACCAATAGACCCGAGAAGATTCAGGTTAGAATTGCTCTTCAGCAACCCATGCTTGTCGTAAGAGTCGTGGGGAATCGAACCCGGGCCTTCGGCGTGACGAGCGAACGCTTTAACCACTAGGCTACCCCACCGCCCCTTGTAAGAGGTGACTAACGGGATCGGGTTGTGAGACTCGCTGACGCGGCTGATGTATGCCATTGTATCCCAATTACGTAAATCGATGCTCATGACATTGATTACTGAACTCTCCCGTCCAGACTCGAGTATTATAAGACCGCCGCCATATAGTTGGAATATTGCTGAGTGCGGCGTAAAACTAAACTCACTCACTATTTTCTACATACAAAGGCCCCAAAAGCAAATATGGTTCTGATAACATCGATCTAACATATGGGTGATGTAGTTGTGATTCTTTGATTTTTATTCAACTCATAGCATATAATGTATGCTGTTTTGTCAATTAGCTATGAAAGAAAACATTAGAGGTGAATAAAAGTCTGTAAATTTCACTTAAACCATACAGATAATGACAAACTTGTTGTAATGTTTTACCCAATATACCGCTTCTCAGAAGAAAATTATTGCAATACGTTTCATGTGAAAAGCGTATTGTTGTGTACTGGTAGTACAATATTGCTCGAAGTTTGCTGGGTGCGGCGTTAAACAACAAACAAACAAACTGAAAGTAACATGACCTTTTTGATGCACAGGAGCCAAGCAGTGCCCACCTGGTATAGCAAGAAAGCAAGAACAGAGAATATAGTAATATCTAACTTTTGCTTAATCAGTTAGTGAGTGAGTTTAGTTTTACGCCGCTTTTAGCAATATTCCAGCAATATCACGGCTGGGGACACCAGAAATGGGCTTTACACATATAACCCATGTGGGGAATCGAACCCGGGCTTCCGCATTACGAGCGAACGCTTTAACAACTAGGCTACCCGACCTCCCCTACTTTCAATAAATCAAAATACGTATAAACCATGAAATTTTTATTGTCTTTCAGACATTAAGCCACGCGCCATTTTGGGCACGTGATGTTTCTAAACTTTTGAATCCTGAGAGCAAACACGATTGGCGGTTGCTGAGTAGTCGCCTTGGTTACAGCAACGACGACATCCGGGGATGGGCACAGACGGCTGACCCGTGCCAGTCAATGTTGAATGAATGGTACAGCACCCACAAGACCAGAGATGCCACGTTCGGTGTTCTACAGACACTGCAAGAGATGAACAGGACCGATGCGGCGGTCATTGTGGAGAATGCTATGAAAATGGCAGGTGATGCCAATTTTAAATCCGATTTTATGGGACAAAAACTTTCTCAAGATTAACCGTAGTCATTCCGTACCGACGCGGGTTAGAATTGTTCTTCAACTATCAATGAGTTTAGGAAAAGACGACTAAAGGGATTGGGTGGTCAGGTCATTTTTGCCAATCACGGGATTTTCTGGTCCAGTCTTATGAAGTTACAGGCAGCCGTCATGTAGATGGACTGAGTGAGTATGGTTTTACGTTGCTTTAGCAACATTTCAGCAATATGCCTGCGGGGGACACCAGGAATAAATGGGCTTCACACATTGTACACATGTGGGGAATTGAACCCTGGTCTTCGGCGTGACGAGTGAACGCTTTAACCACTAGGCTACCCCACCGCCTCTTTTGTAGCAGGAATATAGCCAAAACAAGCAGCAATTAGACGAAAAATGTTAGGGCTTGTTTACTAAGCGGCGTAAAACAAAATTCACCCTTGTTTCCAGAAACAGTAGTAGAGGACGAACCACAGGACTACAAAAGTCCCCCGGATATTTTCATCAGCTACCAATGGGGCAAGCAACCGGAAGTACAGCTGTTACAGCGCCACCTCGTGTCAGCTGGATACAGCTGTTGGCTGGACATTGGCCAGATGGGAGGGGGAGACAAGCTGTTTGAGAAGATTGACCGAGGTATACGAGCAGCTACTGTTGTCCTCTGCTGTGTGACGGACAAGTATGCCGGCAGCCCGAACTGCAACCGCGAGGTATGGTCAATTTACATTCTTTATTCAATTTACCCTTTATAGAATGACCAGTGACTGACTGACTGACTGACTAAGTTGGGTTTGACGCCGCTCTCAGCAATATTCCAGCAATATCACATCGGGGGAAAATGAACCATGAAGATCCTGGGCCTAGATTTTTGAAGCTCTCTTATTGCTAAGATAGTCGTAAGTGCCATACATTAACTTTAACTTACGACTATCTTAGGGCTAAGAGAGCTTCGAAAATCTAGGCCCTAGTCTTCAGCAACCCATACTTGTCGTAAGAGGCAATTAACGGAATCGGGTGGTCAGGATCGCTGACACGTGTCATCGTATCCCACTCTCTCACAATAAGGCACCAAAGGTCAGCCATCTAACTCACCCAGCCACTGAAGCTTAAAAATAGAAGTCCGAACTGGTTGTCCGGAGCACGTACTTCGTGATCCTCTCTGACAAAACGTATTTCAGCTCTGTTATCTCGATTATTGATGCCTGTTTTGAAACCGACAAGGATACACTGCCAACACTATTTATTCCAGGTGAACCTTGCGGTCACACTGGGCAAGCCGATAATTCCTCTACTCCTAGAGAAGTGCACATGGCCACCGGCCGGGTCCATGGGGCCGATCTTCAGCGAGTACCTCTTCATCAGGTTCTTCTCCCGGCCGGGAGAGGAAGTAGAGACTGATGCATTCTGGTCCAAGGCCAAGTTCCGGGAGCTTCTCCTCCAGCTTAGTTACAACAAGGTGGAAGTCAGTCTACAGGTTGAACCAGGTAAGAGTGGCTGGCTGTGCTGGGTGTAGATTCTAGTTTCCAAGTCGAGAAAGATTGACCAGAATCCTATATCCTTCATCTACAAAGATGCATAAACGTATTTTACTGGGAGAGTTCAGATAGATTCCCGAAGAAGTGTCTAGGCATGTGAAGAGGCCAATATTCGGCCCCCAAGCTACAGCCGAAACCAATCCTCAATTAGATGTATTCCAATACAGGCTGTCAAAATACCGACTTGTCATCATTTAGATGCAATTTATTTCTGAACCATTCACGATATGGCTGAAATATTGCCGATGTGACGTTAAATATTAACTCAGTCTATTTCTGAACCAATATTTTTACCTTTTCACAACTGCATTAAATTCGATATCCCTGACTTACAGAAAATAAGAACCCATACATTTTGACAATAATAATGCATTTCACCCATTTCCCGTGAGATTGAAATGGAGACAACAAAACCTGTTTCACGTCCCTAAGATATTTCTGCCAAAAGAGTTTTTCGTCAGTTCGGTTAATACAGTTTACAAGAATTACAATGCCGTCCAGTAATTCCGCGCACCTAACCACATCGATCGCAACACGGCAACTAACGTCTCTTATTTTTTGTGGTTAACGTGACTAAACATGCTGGTATGCATCATATTTACCTTGAATATATATTGACGACTATAATATTCTAATGTTGCATTATGCCATACGGTTGACCTTACCGGCGTTATGACGACATCGCTTGCTGTCCTGTAATTCTGCGCAGCAACTCATGCGCATAACATCCAGTTGGCGATCCGAAGTATGGAAACGTATTAGGGCCAGATTATTTTAAAAAATCACTTCATCAATATAAGGAAGAGTGTTTCATATTAAATCCAATTATGAATAACGAAGAAAAAGGTTTAAAAGTCTGAAGAAAACGAATTTTCATAAAACTGTCAATTTATCTGTCAATTACTGTTATTTACTTTAGTGATTAAAAGCCAGTCCCTTGCAGAAATGTCCCGATTTCAAGGGTAAATGTGGTAGCAGACGATTTTACCTTCGACACGGAAGTACGCTATTGCAGCTGCGCAGAATTACTGGACGCGCGGAATTACTGGACTCGCTTGTACAACAAACTGACGGATATAACAGACTAGTTTTTTCCTCCCGATCACTTGCTGCATAATTTAGTCATCAAAAGAGTGAGTGAGTTTAATTTTACGCCGGTTTTAGCAATATTCCAGCAATATCTCGGCGGGGAACACCAGAAATGGGCTTCATGCATTGTACCCATGTGGGAGTCATCAAAAGAGGAGGAGTCGATTACAATGACTCCCACCGTCATATCAGAGACTTGTTAACAGGTGAGCTTAATCCTGACTTCCTTTCGTCTGGATGATTTTATCAAGGGTCAAGGTTTTTCTGTATATTTCTGAAGAAATCCCAAACTGGTTCAGATAAGACATACACTCCTACCTTTATGAATTACTTAAAAACTATCACAGATATGTTAGAACATATTAGTTTACAAGAAAGCTGAACAACACAGCTTCATGCAAATCACGAAAAAGATTTCTCAAATGCATTCATATTTAGGTGAAATGCATCTTTTTCTGAAGAGTTAAATTGTCCTATTTTCGTCCATGCCGAAATAAACATATAACAGGGAGTTAGATGTCCAAAAGAAAGGTTGAAATAAAATTCTGCTTTGAGACAAAAATAAACCATTTCAAGTCACCATTTTCCAAATATTAAAACAAGAAACAACTGTTGTAGAGTGTGTAAATTATAAAATAATCATTCCTGTGATTTCAGCCTTTTAAAACATTTTCTGCTGATTTGCATTAGTAAAAACAAGTAAAACATGTCTTTGATATTGTGAAAAAGTGTTTAGGAACATCAAAAATTATTTTTGTCAACATTTTGGCTTTCAAAGTAACATTATTCCATTTTCTGTTTACACATAGCAATATCAATCGCCAAAACGCAGCAATATTCAAGCAGTATTTGCATCCATTTCACGTTTAGAATGATTCTATAGGGTATAAAGAGAACATAGAATGCATGATATGATACACAAGTACGAGAAATATGCCACGATTAACAGTTGAAGAGAGAGAAAGAGCCATTGGGATGGTGCAGATGGGGGTCGACATACAATGCTGGTGCCAAAAGCCCTTGGATGTCCTTATGTTTACAGAATATAAAGACTGGTGGGGCCAAGTTCCTGCGATTGCCCATATACCTCAGAACAAACATAGCAAAGACGGAGACCAGTCGAAGACGACTTCCACGATGAAGGTAAAATACAGTTAATTGCACATGAAGGAAATTTGCATTGAATATTTTGCAAACAGTTCTATGAGAGTTAACTAACAGGAGTATGTGCTCATTATTTATATGAACAGTGAGAAGTGTTTTTGTGTGGTTAATGATTTTTTTGGGTTTTTTCGGGTCTTAATGAGAATTTGATGTCCTGAATTTTCATTTTGAGCCGGCGGTAAATTAATAAATTTAGTATTAATATCTGAAAGTACATTTTACACATCAATCTAAATTGTTTTTGGTTTGTTTGTTTGTTGTTTAACGCCGCAATATTTCAGTTATATGGCGGCGGTCTGTAAATAATTGAGTCTGGATCAGACAATCCGGTGATCAATAGCATAGTAGTAGTAGTGGTAGTAGTAATGGTACTAGAAGTAGTAGTAGTAGTAGTAGTAGTAGTAGTAGTAGTGAACTGAATGTAAATCTATACTTAGTCACTCATGCTCGCATCATTACAGCTTAGTTTTTATTGTATGACGAGTATACATTTTTCTTGAGGTGGATTGGGGAAAGAAGAACTTGTCTAGTCGTCGTTTGCGCGTCACGGTGAATATTATAGGTTATCCGTTTGTTTCATTCCACAGGCACAGAGCATGGACGTGTTTTTGTCATACCAATGGGGCAAACAACCACAGGTACAAAAACTGTTTGCACGACTTACCTCCCTTGGCTACACGTGTTGGATGGACGTGCACCAGATGGGCGGAGGGGACTCCCTGTTCGACAAGATTGACAAAGGCGTGAGGGGCTCAAAGGTTGTCATCAGCTGTGTGACAACAAAATACTGCTTATCGGCCAACTGCCGTCGGGAAGTCAGCTTGGCAGATGCTTTAAAGAAACCTATCGTACCATTGTTACTGGAACCAACAGCCTGGCCTCCCTCGGGACCAATGAGCATGGTCCTTACTCCGCTGGTATACATTGATTTATCACAGGATGAGCGGGTCCAAGAGAGTTGGAAGGGGGGTAAGGCCGATGAACTTGTTCAAAGGATTCAGAAGGTTGTTAATCCTCAAGAGGATGTTGGAAACAATGACGCGCAAGATGTAAGTCAAGGTCAAACGACTTCAAGGTCAAGCAGACCAAACGCGGACGCCAAATCCAAATCGTGCGTGTTGTTGTAGGTTATATTCCAAGGGTAGTCTGGGTTCGATTCCCAACACGGGTGATGGCGAAACCTGGTGTTCCTGCTACCGCTAACAACATAATAAACATAAGCCCCTTTCAGGAATATTCCAATGTGGGCTGTCATTAGTCTGGTTTACCCAACAAGTGGGTTATATTATGATCACCATCCAACTCTGATCACTAATTGCATGTGGTCAGCAAACTGACCGAGACAAACCATCTGGTATGTGGACGATTGAGTGGATGACCTAGGAAATTGAGTAAGTGAGTTTAGCCTTAGACCACCTTTGGCAGTATTCCAGCAATATCACGGCAGGGGACACCAGAAATCGGTTTCAGACATTGCAACTATGTTGGAATAGAACCTGAGCTATTCGGCGTGGCGAGCGAAAGGTTCACCATTAGGCTACCCTACCGCCCCTTAGAAAACTGAAAGGTTTGGGAGAAATATTAGTGAGTAAATGAGTGAGTAAGATTGTACGCCCCTTTTAGCAGCATCCCATCAATATCACGGCGGGGGACGCCAGAAATGTACATCATGGGGAATCATAATCAAATCACTATATCTGTCTGTACAGGTCTTCACACAAAATCTAAAACTACAACATGATCCTTCTGAACGTAAAACATATAATTCTGTTCAAGCAATGAATGATATGTGTCTGTCTGCATGCTTCTGTACTTGTGCTATGTGTTGCCAAATGAACTGTATTGCAATTTGTTGCGATTCTGGTAGCCGTATTCCGATACTTATTGTGATATTTTGGGAGTGTTTGACAGTGAGTGACATTGATTGTATACGCAGAGTCTATTTTCTACATTCAAAAGCCCTAAAAATGGCTGTGATAACAAACCTCGAAATTAGATTTGATTTCGAGGGACTGTAATTTCCTTTGTATAAAATTGATAGTATGTAAAGCATGCTGTTGTGTCAAGTACTTACAATGGGAAACTTCATTGTGAATACAACTCTGTAGATTTTACAAAACTCACACATCACATATACTCATGGAAACAAATAAAGGAACACACGAAAGTTTTTCTTTTCCGTTTTTTGTCATACTCTATATCGCACTGTGGGTGAAAAACTGGAAATAAATAATGTGCTTACATGTTTTCCTTATTCGTTTCCATGAGTATATAATCCTACCACCCAATATACCAGTTCTGAGAAAATACCCCACTGCAATACGTATCGATTGAGAGGCGTCTTACGATATACCGGTATACCGATAATTCCGTGCAGCCCTATTCAGGACAGCACTAATTACAGGCATGGTGTTTAGTCGTTATTTCCAGTGATGTCAACAGAGATATACAGTCAGATGTTAATAGTTAATTAAGTATTTGCATGTAGTATTAGTGTCAGGACCGATTAAGACCGTTGGGTCAAAATGACACAGAACTTTCCAAGTCACACATTGTGACCAACCAATTCCCATCAATTGCCTCTTTCAAGGTATGAGATATACAAACGAAAAACTCATAGGTATGCATCATGTAAAGTTCAATGAAATATATATTTACAGAAAATAAACAATGCAACTTGCAACAAGTGAGTGAGTTTAGTTTTACGCCGCAGTCAGCAATATTCCAGTTCTGTGGCGGCGGTCTGTAAATAATGGAGTCTGGACTAGACAATCCAGTGATCAACAGCACGAGCATCGATCTACGCAATTGGGATACGATGTAGTGGATTCCAACTTGGATATCACCTTCTATATTACGCTTCCCCTTAATTAATAATAGTGAGTGAGTTTAATTTTACGCTGCTTTTAGCAATATTCCAGCACTATCACGGCGGGGACACCAGACATGAGCTTCACACACTGTACCCATGTGGGGAATCGAACCCGAGTTTTCAGCGTGACGAGTAAACACTTTGACCACTAGACTAACCCACCCCCCTAATTAATAATACACATATACAGACTAGATAATCATTATCAACTCATTCTGCTATCCACATGCGGATTTAGGATTAGAACAGCTGTCTGAACCTGTTCCTACCGAAGGTTTGCTCCAGGAACAAATACCAAATGATCTTCGAGTTCTCCCACGAGTGACACACAAGGCCCCAAGCCACCAAGCCTGAATACACGTTCCATATGCGGTCATGTACATGTTACTGCATGGTGCTGAGTTCATCCAGAATTGCTACCGAGTTAATGTGCTAACAGCTGTTTGGCGTAAACCATGGGACCAAAATCTTGTCACGGTTTTGCTCTACTTTACCAGATAGCACAAGAAGATATGCCAACTTTGTATTCACGATGGGATTAGGTTAGATAGGTTGGAGAATTTGGATTCCACTGTTAGCTGTGGCAGGAATGTAGTGTGGCAGCATGTCTAAAACTCCCGAGTCCTGTAGGATATAAAACCAAATATAGACGGTTTGCTATAAGTCCTTCCCAAATCCACTGTGCAGAAAGTGTATTTGCCATTTTGTTGTTTAACGCAGCACACAACAACATTCAACCTACGTGTCGACGGTATGTAAGTAATCAAGCTATCCAGTGATTGACATCATGAGCATCGATCTACCCAACTGGGATATCATGATACGTATCAACCAAGTCAGGATGCCTGGTCACCCATCATTTTCTATCTTGACTCCAGCGACAAGCATGAGTCGTGGAATACCATTATTCTAACCTGAATCTCTGACTGGTCTTGTAAAGAAATAAAACAGATCACAAACTTTCAGACCACTCACAGTTTGTCGGTTGACTATTTCAGATTGTTATTTTGTTTTGTCTATGACACATTTTCTTATCAGTTACGTTGTCTACGTTTATCTGCCATATTTTGATGAGTCACCCGCTTCTTTCACATGTAGATTACAGCCTTGAACAGGACAATTTAAAGCTCAAGATAGTGGTCTGATATGTCATTACTTCATTGCAGAATGCTGCTGCTGCTTGTGTGTAACGTGTTGCTTTGGGGAGCGGCGTTCCCGGACACAACCGTCACCATCTACAACGAGTGGCTCTCCCAAGGTGGAAGGGTGCATTTCGAAGTTGAGAGATGGAACAAAATTAATGGTCTCACCCAGCAGAACCTAATACCAAAGTGTAAAGCGATCAGGACGGCTGCCGGCCGTTGGCTGAACCAAGATCTGAATGGTCATCTCTTTGAAAATGTACGTATGAGGTACCAAACATCTTACATGCTGAACGGATTCGGGAAGTTATGCGATTCTTGAAAGATCCAGTTATGCCCACCTAGTTTTGATTGGCATATTTTTTTTAAAAAACCTGTATTCATGCCGACGATAAAAGAATCAGGCTGTTCAAGTGTTTCAGTTACTGTATCCATTTATGCTCAGGAGTGGTGGTGGGCTAGCCTTGTGGTTAAAGGGTGCGCTCGTTGAGCCGAAGACACGGGTTCGAATGTGTGAAGCCCATTTGCTGTGTCTTCTGCCGTGCTATTGTTGAAATATTGCTAAAAGCGATGTAAAATCACACTTCCTCACTCACTTACGCATTCTATATGCAGATCATTGCCCAACTGTTTATTTGTCCAGTTTAGATTACATCAATCATTGTGCCCTATCTGCAAATGAATGTTATTACCTGGGAGAGTGCATACTTTGTTAGGAATCCAGTTCATTAGAGATTTCGTTAAACGAAAATCACAGTTGTGTCCCTTGCATTTCAAGGATCCTTTGGTGTAAATCGCACCTACTGACCACAGGTCATGTTCATACATCAAGATTGTCCCTGAACCATTTGGAGGGAGTGAGTGAGTTTAGTTTTACACCGCTTTTAGCAATATTCTAGCTATATCACGGCGGGGGACATCAGAAATGGGCTTCACATATTGTACCCATGTGGGGAATCGAAACCGGTTCTTCGGCGTGACGAACGAACGCTTTAACCACTAGACTACCCCACCGCCCCCTGAACCATTTGGAACAGGGGAAACGTTAATATCAAAGATGAAGCACGGTGATGTGGGTTGGATGTCTGAACATGTTTAATTACTCAATGTTGTTTTCTTGTTTAAAGGCATACAGAGCTTGTTGCTACGATGGTATTAATTCGCGCATAGAAAATTCCTTTAAAGTATCGAATTTGATGTCACGTAAACACCACCAGAATTTATTTTATGTCAACTGCTGTAGATCAGCTATATGTGCATACACATTGATTACCCTCCGTGGTGTAGTGGTTAGAGCGTCCGCCCGGAGTGCGGAAGATCGCGGGTTCGATCCCCGACCGTGTCATACCAAAAGACGTTAAAATATGGTACTTGTTGGTCTCTGCCTGGCGCTCGGCATTAATGGGTACAACAAGGACTGGTCGGCTCGGAGTCAGTATAATGTGTCTGAGTGGGGTATTCATGCTTCACTGTGGCATGGTATCTCAGTGGGCTAGCACTATAAAACCAGCTTAAGTCTGGGCTAGTACAAGCAGCCGCACATACACATACACACGCATGCACGTCGTCATATGAGCGAAATATTCTCAAGCACGACGTAAAACCCAGTTTCACCTCACCTCACCTCACGTCACACATTGATTACCTTGTGAATACTCTATTTGATTAGCCTGCCCAAACGTTAAGTATGCTTCGCCAATGTTTGTTTATTTTGCTGCTACATGGTGGAAGTCTAAATAATCGATTGTCTGAAGCAGACAATCCCACGACAACAAGAACATCGATGTGTACATCGACTTACCCAACTTGGTTACGATAACACGCATCAGCCAAGTCAGCGAGAACTGGTTGTCCGCAGGATCCTGTTAGTCGCCCTCAGTATTGAAAGCTGACTTCAGGCCAGTTCTGTTTCGGCAAACAAATCATTTCAAGTCATTTCCACGAAGATTCAAAATTCACATATATTAAAAAAAGAAAAGAATTAATATTGAGAATGTCATTTTTTCTTTATTCAGAAAACATTCTGTACAAATGCAATATGTTTTAACACAGTTGGTCGCATGTTCGTTAACCGGTGTAGTGCGAAAAGTTTTTAGTTTTGCAGTTTTATGCAATAATTTTTCTAAAACGAACATTTTATGTGAATGAAATTTAATGCAGAATGCACGTGTAGGTTGAAACAATCTTGTTCAGTGACAATGACATATTGGCTTTGGGAGAATTCCAAGAATACAGAATACACATGTACAAAGCGTATGAAACGTGGTAGACCAAGAGTTATCTCCTCCACTGAAGATCACTCCATCTGTCGCACATCTATGTCACCAGCATGCCACCGGCACAGTATGACAAGTTCCTTGTTTTGACGGGTATTAGGGCAAAACATCAGGAAGTGTCTTCAAGAAGTGGAAATTGGACTCAGAAGACTGGTATTTATCCCTGCATGGAAACGTCTCACTGTCACAAACATGCGGTTATGTCTGTCCAGAATGAATAACGATTTCTCTCCAATACCGTGAATAAAGACTGTGATCGTGTTCTTCACACGGTGATCTGACTTGCTTGTGGTTCTTGGTAATCGGACAGGAAATCGGTACATGGTAAAATCTCTTCTACGTCACCTTCTTTCGATTACAACCGATACCGGGAGTTGTTTCAACATGGCAAAGCTAAACTACACGCAGGTAGCTTCACTGCTGACTTCCTTCTGAACTGAAACCTCAAGGTCTTGCCAAAAGGCCTCCCAACGCTCTGGTTCCTAACCTGATAGAGGATCTGTGAGATGGAACGCAATAGACGTGTAGATTTGCATACGTCACGGACACTTGCACAACTATCCAGTTATTTTTCGTTCTGCAAGGACGTGCAGAGCAGTCACTGTGCCAACATCCTGTTCGCATGTGTTTTGTGACAGAACAATTACTATGAAATATGCACATTTACTTTAACTCATTAAAAAGAAATAATATGCTCTTTGAAATTAACACAGTACAATTTTCAAATGTAGTCAATGTTCTTTAATATATTCCAGACATTCCATAGACTTATTCAGTCTCTGGGAGGATGTGCAGAGCAGTGTAAACAACACTGTCGTCACGCCATGCCCTATTCTGTTTACACGTGTCTTGGGAAAACAATTATTTCGAAATATGCACATTTAAGGTAACTCGTTATAATGAAATATGCACTTTGTATTCATCACAGAACATTTTTTTAAAGTTACCCAGCGTTCTTTAATATAATCGTGTCTCATTCAGTGGCGTCAAAGCCCAAGTCACCATGGCTACCCAGACCCTGCCTATCTCCAGGAATTCCATTTTGCGCAAACAATACCAAGAGGCACAATATGTATCGTCTTATATTACACCACCTGCTATAAAGGCCTGCAACTTGGCCCATTCACACATACTAATTTAGCAGTTTAGCAATTGATGAATATATTTGACCTATTGCATATGTTTCTGTTTTACAGGTCTGAACTGGCCCAGTTGGATAGATACGTCTCATCATCAAGGAAAATTCCCCAACAATGTTGACGCTGCAGCTGAGTTTGTGTCCCTGATGGTACAGAGTACAAAGGACTACACAGGAGGTCGCATTCCCCACATATTTGAAGTCATTAATGAACCTGATTGGGTCGAAAAGTATATTGACCAACAAACGAATATAGACTTCCACAAGGCTGTCGCCCAAAAGCTGAAATCAAGATTTGGAATGAAAGTTGGTGGACCAACATACACCAGTATGGCCTTACGAGAAGCAGACGAAAATAACTTCAGCTACTGGAAGAGGACTGCTAAGTTTCTGGACATGTCTCTTGATCACTTGGATTTTTTCTCTTTCCATTCCTACAACTATGTGCGTGTATCTGGTGGAAGTTACGCCTATTTTGGTATCAACGAAGCTCGTCTGGTCGCCTCTATTGACATGGTGGAGAATTACTCTCATCTTAAGAAAGGAAAAAATGTTCCGTTGGTTATCAGTGAGTTTGGAAGGGGAAATGTGTTCGGAGTTGCGTCGGGTTTTGAAAATGGAATGATAGACTTTCAAACCATTTATCAACCAAACGGCTTCATGTTTACTTTCCTTAACCTACGGGAATTTATTGACAGAGTGATAGTGTTTCTGCTCTCAAATGAGCAATATCCGGGTCATACTACCCTTCGGAGTTCCTTGTTTACCCAGGATGGACATCCCCTTCACATGACCAAATTTTTCACCTTTTGGCAAAACTTTTATTATGATCAAAGGTTTCTCCGGATCTCAAGTCAGTACGATGGTCAGGAGAGAATAGTTGCATCACTCGCTCTAGCAAACCCTCACAACAAGGAGATGGTGGTTCTTCTCCACAATTATGGTTCAAAATGGCAGAATGTTAAATTGGACTTTCCCAACAACTGGCTGAACCCTTCTACAGGTGAAGAAACATGCGTTCTGTTCGAAAATGGCAACCCAGCTGTTCATCCCAATTACCATTTCGACAGGTCTAAGAATCATGGCACTGTTGGTCTGCCAGGATCATCAACCTGCTTCTACAAGTTCAAAACCAACTACAACTTTAACGGAATACACACGAACAACGAGAACACTTACTACGGCAAGAACATGGTCATCCCAATCAGCAACGGCCATGCGCAGACCACCATCCATCTACCCAGCTCTGGATATCACACTGCCCATCTTAGAGTGGGAGTCAGCCGCGACAAGAATGCCAAATCAAAACCCCGTCAGGTTGTGTTCAATGGCCACACGTTGTCCTCAAGCTACATGCTGTTCGATGCTATGAAGGTTGAGGGGAAAACAAAATGGAATGTGTGGGAGTTCATGGTCCCTCAATCACAGGTCCACACAACCAACACCGTCAGCATGACCTTTGACGGAAACGGCGGTCACGTGTCGTCCGTCGCTCTCGTTGTTGGAAAACTTCAGTAGATAAACTTCACTTTAAGAAAACTGTGTTTGTGACATATTTTATTAAATCGTCTGTTATACATAGTCCACAGTGAGTTTTGAAGTGGTTAACTGTTTTGATGTTTCAAGCGGCAGCTGAAGATATGCGCTGGCAAGATCATGATCCAACATAGAAACTTGGTTGACTGTTGTCTTATAGTCTCCACAAATTCTGATTTGTCCATTTCCTTTCAGCACGGGTACGATGGGTGTGGTCCACTCCGAGAATTGAACCGGTTCCATTATGTCATCACTCAAAAGTCTATCAAGTTCATCATCCACCTTCTTCTTCAGTGGGGGCGGTGTGGTAGCCTAGTGGTTAAAGCGTTGGCTCGTCACGCCGAAGACCCGGGTTCGAATCCCCACATGGGTACAATGTGTGAAGCCCATTTCTGGTGTCCGCCGAGGTGATGTTGCTGGAATATTGCTAAAAGCGGCGTAAAACCAAACTCAGTCAGTCAGTCTTCTTCAGTGAGTAAGGAATTGGGCGTGCCTTGTAGAATCTCGGTTGGCATTTGGATCTACATGGATTGTTGCAAATGTACCTTTGATCTCCCCGATACCACCACTGAACACATTAGCGTGTTTATCGAATACTTGTTCGAGTGTCACTGATTGACTAAGTTCACAAATTTGATGTTTGGTTACGATGTCATTCCTATCGAGTTTCAGTTGGTTGAGGAGGTCCCTTCCGAGTAACCTTTGTCTTTTTTTCATCCACGATGAGAACAGATGATTGTACGGATTGGTCATTGTATCCTATATCAACATCAATGGTACTAACCATCTTCAACTTCTCTCCTGTGTACGATCGAAGGACCCGTGAAATCTCCTTAATAACTGGAGGGTTGGACGACCAAGTCTTGTCATAAGTTGACTTAGTGATGAGGGTGAAAGTTGCGCCAGTATCGATCTGCAGCTACACTGATGCATTATATATTTCCACATTGACACAATATGGTGGCACAGATGTGTCGTGCTCACCAACATGATAAAGTTCGTATTCGGTTGTCCAAAAGTCAATGCAATCTTCATCAACGATATTAGTCAGATGTTTAGAATGGTTGCGTCTGCGACACATTTTGAGAATATGTCCTTTCAAGTGACAATATCTACAGGTTTCATCACGAATGTTACACTTCTCAGGTACAGGATCACTGCTGCCACATCTGTAGCATTGTTTGTTACCTGTTTTGATGTCTGTGCTGGCACTACTAGTCTCTGATTTCTGTGGAAATACTTTCCCTCCTTTGGGACATTTCTGAATGTTCGGAGGTTTTCTGCGTCCTTGAAAACTGACACATGATGTACACTTTCTTCCAACGATATAGACTGACTCCTGATATCATTGTCGTACATTTCTAAGACATCTGGAAGTCAATATTTATATGTTATAGATTCATGTATTCCAGAACTTACAAATCATGCAAACGCGAGGAAGACTTTATTTTACCAGTACTGATCATGTGATGGATTTTCCTCCATGTTGGTGCTTGCAACTGTTCACATTGCTTTAGCTTGAATACTTTTCATTCTCTCTTGTTCAATTTCTGCTTCTGATTCTGGTATCTCTCCTGGTTCCCGTGAGTGTCCACAGTTTTCTTGGTTTGTGATTTGTGAGTCCAGCAGACAACAAAGGTAACTAAAGTAACATCAGGATAGTCATATGCTAGCACTACTAGTCTCTGATTCTTGTGGAAATACTTTTCCTCCTCTGGGAAATTTCTGAATGTTCTGAGGTTTTCTGCGTCCCTGAAAACTGTTTGACACATGACACTATCCCCCCTGTGGTTCCGTGAAGCTTGCTGAATATCAGAGATATTCCGAGAGGCAGATTCGATGCCCTGTGCTAATTCGAGAGCTTTCTTGTAATTCAGATCAGGCTCGGACAAAAGTCTTCTTTGAATACGATCATCAGACACACCACCCACAAATCTGTCACGAAGCATGTTTTCAATTGGAGCTCCATAGCCACAATGTTCAGCAATAGTGCGAAGTTCAGCAACATAGGTAGCTATCGACTGCTCGGAGTGCCTCGTGCACGTGTTGAATTTGAAGCGTTGTATTATCGCTGACGGCTTCAGTCCAAAATGATTTTCCAGCACATTGATCAAACCATCAAAAGACTTATCTGTTGGTTTATCAGGCGAAACCAAGCTACTGAGTAGTCCATATGTCTTTGATCCGATTACACTGATAAGAATAGCCTTCTTCTGATCACCATCTGTGATTTTGTTTGCGGCAAAGTATGCAAACAGCCTCTCGCTGTACGCTACCCAAGATTCAGCATCGCTGTTAAAATCAGTGATTTTACCGTATGCAATCATGTCTGAATATGTCCTCTAGACCCTCGTCGCCAATTATGTAGTGTATTAGGTTAACAGTATTGGAGATGGTGGTGATTTATAAGGTCTATTGACAGGAACCTGTAACATGCCGTGTTGGCCATTACAGACCATCCCAAGATGCCTAGGGGCAGGTCCTTTACTTCCGCTCCGGGGACCGTTAATTTAAAACAGATGTAATTTTACGTTAAATCACTGTTATGTGAACACGACATCATAATTAAGGCTAAGTGCTACATCTGACCAACAATAAAGCTCAGTGCTACATGTAACCATCAATAAGGCTCAGTGCTACGTGCAACCAACATTAAGGCTCAGTGTTACATGTAACCATCATTAAGGCTCAGTGCTACATGTAACCATCATTAAGGCTCAGTGCTACATGTAACCAACATTAAGGCTCAGTGCTACATGTAACCATCAATAAGGCTCAGTGCGACATGTAACCATCATTAAGGCTCAGTGTTACACGCAACCAACATTAAGGCTCAGTGCTACATGTAACCATCATTAAGGCTCAGTGCTACATGTAACCAACATTAAGGCTCAGTGCTACATGTTACCATCAATAAGGCTCAGTGTTACATGTAACCATCATTAAGGCTGAGTGCTACATGCAACCAACATTAAGGCTCAGTGCTACATGTAACCATCTTTAAGGCTCAGTGCTACATGCAACCATCATTAAGGCTCAGTGTTACACGCAACCATCATTAAGGCTCAGTGTTACATGCAACCAACATTAAGGCTCAGTGCTACATGTAACCATCATTAAGGCTCAGTGTTACATGCAACCATCATTAAGGCTCAATGCTACATGTAACCATCATTAAGGCTCAGTGTTACACGCAACCAACATTAAGGCTCAGTGCTACATTTAACCAACATTAAGGCTCAGTGTTACACGCAACCATCATTAAGGCTCAGTGTTACACGCAACCAACATTAAGGCTCAGTGCTACATGTAACCATCATTAAGGCTCAGTGTTACATGCAACCATCTTTAAGGCTCAATGTTTCACGCAACCATCATTAAGGCTCAGTGCTACATGTAGTGATCATTAAGGCTCAGTGCTACATGAAACCATCATTAAGGCTCAGTGTTACATGCAACCATCATTAACGCTCAGTGTTACATGCAACCATTATTAAGCCTCAGTGCTACATGTAACCATCATAAAGGCTCAGTGCTACATGCAACCATTATTAATGCTCAGTGTTTCATGCAACCAACATTCAGGCTCAGTGCTACATTCAACCATCATTAATGCTCAGTGTTACATGCAAACACCATTAAGGCTCAGTGTTGCACGCAACCAACATTAAGGCTCAGTGCTACATGTAACCATCATTAAGGCTCAGTGTTACATGCAACCATCTTTAAGGCTCAATGTTTCACGCAACCATCATTAAGGCTCAGTGCTACATGTAGTGATCATTAAGGCTCAGTGCTACATGAAACCATCATTAAGGCTCAGTGTTACATGCAACCATCATTAACGCTCAGTGTTACATGCAACCATTATTAAGCCTCAGTGCTACATGTAACCAACATTCAGGCTCAGTGCTACATTCAACCATCATTAATGCTCAGTGTTACACGCAACCATCATTAAGGCTCAGTGTTACACGCAACCAACATTAAGGCTCAGTGCTACATGTAACCATCATTAAGGCTCAGTGTTACATGCAACCATCTTTAAGGCTCAATGTTTCACGCAACCATCATTAAGGCTCAGTGCTACATGTAGTGATCATTAAGGCTCAGTGCTACATGAAACCATCATTAAGGCTCAGTGTTACATGCAACCATCATTAACGCTCAGTGTTACATGCAACCATTATTAAGCCTCAGTGCTACATGTAACCATCATAAAGGCTCAGTGCTACATGCAACCATTATTAATGCTCAGTGTTTCATGCAACCAACATTCAGGCTCAGTGCTACATTCAACCATCATAAATGCTCAGTGTTACATGCAAACACCATTAAGGCTCAGTGTTACATGCAACCATCATTAAGGCTCAGTGTTACATGTAACCATCATTAAGACTCAGTGCTACATTCAACCATCATTAAGGTTAAGTGTTTACATGTAACCATCATTAAGGCTCAGTGCTACATGCAACCAACATTAAGACTTAGTGCTACATGTAACCATCATTAAGGTTAAGTGTTACATGTAACCATCATTAAGGCTCAGTGCTACATGCAACCATCAATAAAGCTTAGTGTTACACGCAACCAACATTAAGGCTCAGTGCTACATGCAACCATCATTAAGGCTCAGTGGTACATGCAACCATCAATAAGGCTTAGTGTTACACGCAACCATCAATAAGGCTTAGTGCTACATGTAACCATGATTTAGGCTCAGTGGTACATTCAACCATCATTAAGGTTAAGTGCTACATGTAACCATCATTAAGGCTTAGTGCTACATGCAACCATCATTAAGGTTAAGTGTTACATGTAACCATCATTAAGGCTCAGTGCTACATGCAACCATCAATAAGGCTTAGTGTTACACGCAACCATCATTAAGGCTCAGTGCTACATGCAACCATCATTAAGGCTTAGTGCTACATGCAACCAACATTAACTCTCAGTGCTACATTCAACCATCATTAAGGCTCAGTGTTACATGTAACCAACATTAAGACTTAGTGCTACATTCAACCATCATTAAGGCTTAGTGCTACATGTAACCATCATGAAGGCTCAGTGTTACATGTAACCATCATTAAGACTCAGTGCTACATGCAACCATCATTAAGGCTCAGTGCTACATGCAACCATCATTAAGGCTCAGTGCTATGCAACGCTGCACGTTATCCGCGTATATGACCTAATCCTTCACATAAACCGAAGTGCAATGACAGAGGTCCAACTGATTTCAGTAGAGCCAACCCAGCCTACCTGTTTTCACCCAAGAGATATTCGCATAGGCAAAGAACAAAGTAGTAAGAATTTAAAAAGTAGCTGCATGGGCGTGATTTCGGTGATTTTGTAGTGTCCTGGTTCTTTATTTGCCTGACTCGAAATATTGCTATGGTACAAGTGAAATAGATGATTGGCTTGAAATTTTGTTCTTGCTATTTTTGAAAAGACGTATCTTTCAGTCCTTGAGTAAATTATTTGATGAATTCCGGATCTATTCCAATTTCTTTGTTATGCCAAATATCTCCAAATCCAGAAGAAAATACTAATTGCTTTATATCACTCACCCAGTTTTTATGTCCATTTCTATCATACAATAGCATCATATCGTAACGTTTCTTTGGTAAGAAATAGGATGGCATGTGTAATAACTTTATCCAATACCGAATTATTTTACAATAAGATTAATATATCAAAGAAACCTGCCACATTCTCCATTGATCATTGTATTTGGAGGGTTTTGTTAACGCCCAAATACTTTTTACAGGCATACAAAAGTACCATTTTATATTTTCCAAGTGTATTTAATCCCCTATCTACGCCAAATAACAGAATAGGATATACTTTTACATCAAATATTTTGAAAAACGAATTCATACTGAGATCACCAAGAATATGTATTTGTCGCAAGATTCCTAGAAGTACTTTCTGGGCCTGCACTGCTGCATAGTTTGCATGCAATGACCAGGATAATTGATCAGTGAAATATACACCAAGATGTTTTTAAGAATTTGAAGTTTCAAGTTCACAATCTTTACCATACCATTTTTCATGTTTTACTAGTTTTCCACCATTTTTGAATACCACTACCTTTGTTTTATCCATGTTAAGTGTCAGCTTTGACTACTCACAAACGTTTTCTAGTTCATATATTTGCTTTTGCAGGCCAGTAATTGTACTTGATATTAAGACAATATCATCAGCAAAAAGCAACATAAATAGTTGGAAGATATCCGGATGTAACTGTGCACCGAGTGTACAATTATTTTCGATCTGCGTGGCCAATTTATTTATGAAAAAAGAAAATAAAAAGGGGCTGAATACGCAGCCTTGTCTGACACCTACTTGTATCTCAAAGGTTTCTGATAATTCTGGATACTGTGTAATATTTCTTTTCTAGTTATGTGTGATTCTAGTATCTGTTCTGTGAGTTCACAATTTACGTCAGCGTTTAGGGGAGTATCATAAGTTTTACATTTGTTTCCGAATGAAAACAAATGTTTGAAGTCAGGCTTCGACTTGAGACGCTTAAAGTCATCCATGAATTTTAAAAATCATTTATGCTAGTTTCTATTATTGCTTGTTTATATTTAAAATATTCGGTCCGTTTTCGTAAGGACACGGAATGGTATTTATTTCTTGTCTTATAATAGTTTTCTAATGAACAAGGACATGTACCACCAGCACGATGCAAGGACATGTACCACCAGGACGATGTAAGGACATGTACCACAAGCACGATGTAAGGACATGTACCACTAGCACAATGTAAGGACATGTACCACCAGCACAATGTAAGGACATGTACCACCAGCACAATGTAAGGACATGTACCACAAGCACGATGTAAGGACATGTACCACTAGCACAATGTAAGGACATGTACCACCAGCTCAATGTAAGGACATGTACCACTAGCACGATGTAAGGACATGTACCACCAGCACAATGTAAGGACATGTACAACCATCACTATGTAAGGACATGTACCACCAGCACGATGTAAGAACATGTACCACCAGCACGATGTAAGGACATGTACCACTAGCACAATGTAAGGACATGTACCACCAGCACGATGTAACGACATGTACCAGAACACAATGTAAGGACATGTACCAGAACACAATGTAAGGACATGTACCACCAGCACAATGTAAGGAGATGTACCACCAGCACAATGTAAGGACATGTACCACCATCACGATGTAACGACATGTACCACCAGCACGATGTAAGGACATGTACCACCATCACGATGTAAGGACATGTGCCACCATCACAATGTAAGGACATGTACCACCATCACGATGTAACGACATGTACCACCAGCACGATGTAAGGACATGTACCACCAGCACGATGTAAGGACATGTACCACCAGCACAATGTAAGGACATGTACCACCATCACGATGTAACGACATGTACCACCAGCACGATGTAAGGACATGTACCACTAGCACAATGTAAGGACATGTACCACCATCACAATGTAAGGACATTTACCACCATCACAATGTAAGGACATGTACCACCATCACAATGTAAGGACATGTACCACCATCACAATGTAAGGACATGTACCACTTGCACGATGTAAGGACATGTACCACCATCACACCGTAAGGAGATGTACCACCATCACTGTAAGGATATGGGAAATATCGGCAAATATAGGTAAATCCGGTCATAACAGCAGATATTCATGTTTGAGCTCTCCATTCTTACGCAATAGCCGCAGCGCAGAGTGCAGTTGGCTCCTTGGTCGATTAATCAGGGACGAGGGTTCAGGAAATTCAACAGAGTGAGTGAGTGAGTTAATATTTAACGTGACATCGGCAATATCTCAGCCATAACGTGACGAAAACAATTTATGCAATAAAAAATGAAAACATTTTGAAGAGTAAAAACTGTCGACGATGCACAGTAAAAATACTAGAGTATCACAGATATGAATATAAAACTAGCATGTAAACTAAAACATTTTAATTAAAGGAGATAATACAATATAAAACACGGGCTAAAGATCGCCAACAACTAGAGGGAGATCACCATACTAGGAACCATGGGGACTTACATTACTTTTGCTTCCTGCATGGGCCTAGCTGGATTTACACCATCCCTTCTGCCGCTGGCGACAGTAGAATGATTTAGCCGATATTTAAAATAACAAAAATACTACGATTAAAAAAGTATGGTTGAGCGAAACTGACTTTGAAAGTTTTCGGGACTTACGTACCCTCTCAGGAGGATAATAATTTTACGATGCTTAACCCCCTTTAAGGATACAGCCACAATCGCAGTTGCTAATTTATACTACCATTTATAAAATAACATTTATCTATTTACAAAACAAATGTATCGAATAAATCTATTTCTTTTCAAAACCAATTATTAAATGATAATTTACATTATAAAAAAGATCCTTAATTGTTTTGACACTAAAATATTTATCCCTTGTGATGAAAAAACAGAACCTGAAATCTTTTTCACTTATTCTGATTAGATAAAGAAAGTGAGTGAGTGAGTGAGTGAGTTCTACGCCGCACTCAGCAATATTCCAACTATATGGCGGCGGTCTGTAAATAATCTAGTCTGGACAGACAATCCAGTGATCAACAGCATGAGCATCGATCTGTGCAATTGGGAATCGATGACATGTGTCAACCAAGTCAGTGAGCCTGACCACCCGATCCCGTTCGTCGCCTCTTACGACAGGCATCGGTTACTGAAGGCCAATATTGTAACCCGGACTTTCACGGGTCAGATAAAGAAAGAGCCGTCTATACAATGCAATGAAACCATCACCATTATTTATTCCCACTCCACGTCCTGCGTAACACGAGCATAATGAAAGATAAACTCATTACTGGAGTGAAATGTCAGTTAACAATGAATACGAACACTGTCGATCATCTAATGTTTCATTTAGTTTGTGCAATATATATCAAACGTATTCAACTTACGATATATGTTGCATGACAAGCAAACATTCGAAATGCCATGTCGTCATGTGTGTAAATAATACTGTTAAATGTAACGCTTTCAATCCCTATGGAAACAGTTGAGGCATGGTCGTTGCTATATCCTTTAATTTCAGACCTGTATAAATCTATGCACATAAAATTATTTATATTTTACAGATTAAAGATAATATGCAGCTGAGGGGGTTCGGGTGATCCTGGCACGGCCAGGTTGGTAAGGCTCATCATCAGCTCAGGGCCCTTACACTCAGCCCAGACAGCGAATGGGACTTCTCCCAGGAAACGCTACCTAGTCGAACCCACCAAGAACTTTCCGGAGAATATGTAGACTGCCCAACACTGCAGCCATCTGCATTACTCAGAGTGTCAGAAGGGCTGTGCTCCCGGTGGAGAACCCGGGCACTCTCCTGATCTGCGCCAAGAGATCAGGAGGTACCAAACCAAGGGCACCGAGAACAATGGGGAGCCTGACGACAGTGTACTTGGGATGCAAGCGAGATATTTCAAAGGCGAGGTCCGCATATTTAGAATGCTTTTCCTGAATCTTGCCAATCACGTTGCTGTCAAAAGGGACATCAAATTCAATGATATATATTTAAATTCACTGGCTTTATCAGAAGGACAACATCGGGTCTGCACACAAAGTTGACTCCAAGGGTTTTTACACCCGGTCACAGATGGGCTCGATCCCGGCACCTCATGCTCGTTGGATCCCTAGCCTGGCGCTTAGCCAGCTTGCCCACCACGCCCGTCAAAATGCAGCATTCAAGCACCATTGCGAATGTGTAGAAATAGTTCCAGTGACCACACATTCCAAACATAAAGACACAGGTACACGTGCCAGCATCATTTTTCCATAGGTTATGTCGGCTCTGGGAATAGGTTCCTTATTTCAAACATGAAGGAACATATGGAAATACACTATTTCATGCAGTGTTGGTAATATATTTCGTTCAAATTTACGAGCATAATAATACATATCGTTTTTCATGCATGCTGGTAACAGTGTAATATGAATATTTCATATGGATTGCCTTGTATACCTGCAATGGGATAGTGTGGCAGTGCGATGCTAACCAATAGAGTTCTGGTTGAGGATTCTGCGCTATCAACAAGCTGCACTGTATAAGGATTTGCAAACGTATATAAGGTATGCTAATTCACTCTTCGTTTAAACACTGAGGCCGATTCCACACTATGCCCTACTCTTGCTGTGGATATTGTAATCTATTGAAACTAAAATAGTCAACAAAGGTGAGTGGATTTAGTTTTACGCCGCTTTTAGCAATATTCCAGCAATATCACGGCTTGGGACACCAGAAATGGGCTTCACACATTGTAGGGGAATCGAACCCAGGTTTTCGGCGTGACGAGCGAACGCTTTAACCACTACACTACACCACCGCCCCCAACAAGGGTGAGGTGAGGTGAAATGGGGTTTAACGTCGCACTTAAGAATATTTCGCTCATATGACGACATGCACGTGTGTGTATGTGTGGCTGCTTGTACTAGCACAGACCTAAGCTAGTTTTATAGTGCTAGCCCACTGAGATACCATGCAGCAGTGAAACATGAATACCCCACTCAGACACATTATACTGACTCCGAGCCGACCAGTCCTTGTTGTGCCCATTAATGCCGAGCGCCAGGCAGGGACCAACAATTACCATGTTTTAACGTCTTTTGGTATGACGCGGTCGAGGATCGAACCCGTGACCTTCCTTCCTCCGGGCGGACGCTCTAACCACTGCACCATGGAGGCGGTATAGTCAATAACGGACATCAGTGAACTTTTGTTTGAACTCATCCAGTCTACCTACCTGTGGTCCATTACGTGTCGACTGGGTGAGTGTGAGTGAGTTAAGATTTTAAGTCACATCCGCAGTATTTGAGCCATATCGTGACTAAATCAAGTTATAAATATGTTAACAATTAAAGGTTAATTATAAAATTCTGTCAACGAAGGACAGTGAAACAACTAGATTATCACAGATATAAATTTAAAACTAGTAATTTAATCTAAAATATTTTAACTATACATGACAATACCATATAAAAACAGGCTATAGATTGCCAACAACTGAAGGTAGATCACCATACGAGGGACCATGGAAGTCTCGACTGAGTAAAGTTCTTGTCATATTTCATCCTGTTTTGTACCCGTGAAAATCCAGGATAGAATGGTCTTCAGTAACCCATGCTGGTCGTAAGAGGCGACAAACGGGATCGGGTGGTCAGGCTCGCTGACTTGGTTGACACATGTCATCGGTTCCCAATTGCACAGATCGATGCTCATGCTGTTGATCACTGGATTGTCTGGGCCAGACACGATTATTTACAGACCGCCGCCATATAACTGGACTATTGCTGAGTGCGGCGTAAAACTAAACTCACTCACTCACCTAATTGAGCAGGATGATCATGCTTCTTACCACTGGGAGGTCTAGTCCAGACCCGATTACTTACAGACCATATAGTTACAATATTGCTAACAATTGATGGAGGCAAGGAAAGCTCAAGTAAAACTCTCATTCTATACATGAAACCTGCATTTCATTTAAACAATACTGTCACATCAATTAGTTTCTATGTCATATATGCATTTATATTATTCATGTGCATTTGCAGTTTGCATGTTTAGTAGATTTAGACATGGGGTGTGTAAATACTGTAGCCATATGATCTATTAAACCTAACCTGAAACGCGAAAGGTCGTCAGATCACTCTGAGCCGACTGTAGTGTTGACTTTATCCACAGATGTACATGTTTCAGCTCTCCAATCTGACGCAATAGCCGTGCAGTTGGCTGCTTGGTCAGTTAATCAGGAGCCAGTCTTCATTAAATTCTGTCAGAACAGTACCTGTAGACTTTTTTCACATGCGGCAAGCCACCGCAATTTAAATGATCTGAGGGTTATAAAATGTTGGTATGTACCTCTTACAGGCGACACATTCTAGTGAGATCGCAATGGTGCTTAGAGCGTAGAAATGGTGTGTGGATGGGGGTAGGTGGTGGAGAGATATGTGTGTGTGTGTGTGTGTGTGTCGATCTACACAATATGATGACATGTCAACCAAGTCAGCGACCATGAACACTCGATCCCGTTAATCACCTCTTACGACAAGCATGGGTTGCTGAAAACAAATTTTTGCCAGAATCTTGAACGCGACTTTACCATCACTTCCGCTCTGAGTACACCTTTCCAAGGGTTTGTTTACAGCTTGATAATTTGTATCTATGTTTGTATTTTTATATTTAAGGTTGTCCATTACGCTGAATACAGCATCCTTATCCAGCTCCTTTGTGACATTTTTTACACCTGTGTACATCTTCGTAGAAAAAAAGTAAGAAGTAGGACACTATGGCATTGCATTCAAAACTCAAGTGATATTCTATGGTAGAATGATTCCCGCAGAAAAAAAAATGCTAATCACACATGGGAAATGTAATTCTTATTCAAATGAAAAAGTAAAATCATGCTTATATTTTATTTCATCTTTTCAAACTCTCTTTTCCATAGACATTGTCTACAATCATTCCTCTTTATAGCGCCATTGAGCAATATCTTTTTGAAATAGGCGCTCTACAAATCAATTATGTTTTACAGATTAAAGATAGTATGCAGCAGAGAGGGTTCGGGTGATCCTGGCACAGTCAGGCTGGTAAGGCTCATCATCAGCTCAGGGCCCTTGCCCCTTCTACACGCAGCCCAGACAGCGAATGGGAGTTCTCCCAGGAAACTCTGCCTAGTCGAACCCACCAAGAACTTTCCGGAGAATATGAAGGCTCCCCAACACTGCAGCCTTCTGCATTACCCAGAGTGTCAGAAGGGCTGTGCTCCCGGTGGAGAACCCGGGCACTCTCCTGATCTGAAAATCAATTATTATTATTATTATTATTATTATTATATCATCGTGTATAACCCGTGTTATGGTGTTATGGATCAGGGTGCCGTGGCACAAAGGGATCTTAACCATCAAGTGGTCGTAATTCACATAAGACTTGAGTCTTAACGTAGACTCGGCTTTTCAATCCTTATATTGGCACTTTCCCTTAATTACAGTATTCAGTCCAAGTCAAGAATAGGTCACAATACCACAAAGCAAAACCACCATTTAACGTTTAATACTTATTTTCTTCTGCAACTCTTTCAGATACCTGAAATACGGTATCTCCACTTGTACCTGAGAGCTTATTGTGTGATGTGAATCAATTTTTTGTAGTGTTTACTCTTCTTTTTTCAGAACATGACAACCAAGCACGTTAGATGTCTGGCAGTATTTACAATCGCCTTGTTTACATTCGCACTGATTTACTCTATCGACAAGTATCTTGGCCTTCCGACGATGCCGAGTATCATTGCTCGACAGATTATCGCATCTGTGCAAAGGAATTGAACCAGTGCTAAAAGAAGATGCATACAAAATGCCCGAAACAGTCAAAAAAGGCCATCAAAGGGGTTTTAATGCCAGTTTAAGAGAAGATGCTCTTGATAACACCTTTCCCCCAAGGAAGCCGTACCAAGGCGAGTTTCAGCAAGTGGATGTACGAATTTTTACATATTCTGCCATATACGAAATTGCCAAATCGTCAGTGCGGACACTTGTCCTAGTTCCGGCACCATTCACGCCTGTCTCTTTCATCTGCATACTGAAAAGGTCAAGGTCACATCTTGGTCATAAGGTGAAAGGTCAGTTCCAGCACATCCCCCCAAGTAGATGGGGTACTTACAAGTAAGTATCAGTCTTTGAGTCCGTATACGTTTAGTTTTAGTGTGGTATCCATGTTAAACTTCAGCATTCTTTCCCAGTTTTCTAAACCCAAAAAACTTCCTGATCAGTAAAAGCAGTCAAATAAAGACATACGCACAAATGTGGTCAATTGGTGAGAATTCCTTCTCTGTTTCTCGTTTCGCTCTAAAGTCACATATTGTTTGAAGTACCAGTGACTAGCGTTTTTCTTGCTGCACCTCACATGTAACGAGCATGTATTTGTAAATTGTCGTTATCAGGCTGAGTGAGTAAGTAAGTGAGTGAGTGAGTGAGCTAGTGTAGTGTCACGCCGCTTTCAGCAATGTTCCAGCAATATCGCGGGGGACGCCATAAATGGGTTTCACACACTATACCCATATTGGGAATCGAAACCGGGTCTTCAGCGTGACGACTTAACGCTTTAACCACCAGGCTACCCAAACGCCCCTATCAGACACCAATACTTTTGGTGCCTGACATTATATTTTCTCCTCATTCTTGGTCAAAATGGACCCTTAAAACGAAAAACGTAACTGAAAAGAAAAACAAAAAGAACAAAACAAAAATATCTACTACAATTACCTTATTCTCGTTCAATTCACATTTCTTTATCAGGAATCGATGTGGATTCGTTCACTGCCCAGTACCTCCAAACACCTACCCAGCGTTCATTTCAGTCCTCACAACCCGGATGTCTTCTCTAATCAACATCCTCCATGTCAACTACCCCGGACCCCCCTATAACAACCTCACCCGATGTTACCCTGCCGTGCATGGGAACTTCACCGACGTCAACACACTAGTCACAGCACTGGAGGCCAACAGATACTTCGGGACAGACAAGTTCATCTTCTACAACTACAGCATACCAGAACAGGTCAACAAAGTCTTGCTGCAATATGAGAGACAAGGAATTGTGGAGATGAGGAACTGGAGGCTGCCCTCTCCCCCAGAGGAAATCCACTACTGGGGACAGATGGCGAGTATGCATGACTGTGTCTTCTCTCAGCTTGGAATGGCCAAATACGTTCTTCTTGCTGATGTTGATGAAATTGTTGTGCCTAAGAATAACGTTTCATTGGTAGATCTGGCTGACAGACTATTGAATACAAAAGATCCACGTTCTCCAAAAGTATACGGAGCTCTTATGTTCCAAAACACGTTCTTTTCACTCTATGAAAATGAGACAAAATACATGTTTTCTGAAAAAAAGATTGCCAAAAAGTTCAAAATGAAGGCATTTCTGCATACAAACAGGTCACACATAAAAGGTCCAGGATACAGAACAAAACTTCTTGTGAAACCCGAGGCTGTGGATCTGATTCATGTTCATGGCATAGAAAAGTTTTTTCCTGACTGGGCGATGTATGTAGTCAGCCCAGAGGTCGCTCTATTGCATCATTATCGGGAGAAATACGACAGTCAGAGCTTTGCACCTTGGAGTCAGGATTTCACCTTCATCAAATACAGCAAGAGTCTAATACCCAACATCAAGAAGCGACTTTTAAATCTCCAAAGTAAACTGGGAATAAAGATTTGATTGTTTACATCGGGTCGTAATATAAACGACAAAACCCTTTCCACATCCGTAAGAAATTTATGCTCAAAGCAGAGTCGATTGTACAATGCCGACCAAAATTTGAGGCACTATCAAATAGTGATGATACCACGTGTTCGCTCAAAGGTGGGCGTGTCAGGTACCACTTATGCAAATGTCCACCTGAACAATAGATCAGGTAAAGTGTGGTATCAGTGAAAACAGGGAATTGCGTCATAGCTTGGATCCTATCCAAAATATTTATGCAACTGAATTTAGTCCGGCTGAATGTATGGCACGTAGGTGTTTTCCTGAATTGTACAATATCACGTCGCAAGTAGATTGGTAGTCTAGTTTATTCTTTCTTCACTCAATGTCGTCAATGTATTATATATATTCGCACAGGTGGCTCTACAGCCGTTACGACCAGAAAAGGCGTGAACATTAAGCCGTTACAGCCATTATCACTCCTGCTAGTTCTATGACTTTATTGGTACACTATTCTTCCATGCCATGAGAAAATGGATATATCGATTGTCTGTTTCACTTTCCCCCAGATATAACTGATTTGGCGCTGTCACTTTTAATAGTTTACACAGTTAAAAGTATTTCATAACGAAATGTCTCCATGGTTTGTTTGTTATAGTTAGCAACATGAACCTTACGACGAAATACAGTACAATAATGACAGTACAATAATACAGTACAATAATGACAGTACAATAATACAGTACAATAATACAGTACAATAATGACAGTACAATAATGACAGTACAATAATGACAGTACAACAATGACAGTACAATAATGACAGTACAATAATACAGTACAATAATGACAGTACAATAATACAGTACAATAATACAGTACATCGATACAGTACAATAATGTACAATAATGACAGTACAATAATACAGTACAATAATGACAGTACAATAATGACAGTACAATAATACAGTACAATAATGGCAGTACAATAATGACAGTACAATAATGACAGTACAATAATACAGTACAATAATGACAGTACAATAATGACAGTACAATAATGACAGTACAATAGTACAGTACAATAATGACAGTACAATAATGAACAATAATGACAGTACAATAATACAGTACAATAATGACAGTACAATAATGACAGTACAATAATACAGTACAATAATACAGCACAATAATGACAGTACAATAATGTACAATAATGACAGTACAATAATACAGTACAATGACAGTACAACAATGACAGTACAATAATGACAGTACAATAATGACAGTACAATAATGACAGTACAATAATGACAGTACAATAAGACAGTACAATGGTGACAGTACAATAATGTACAATAATGACAGTACAATAATACAGTACAATAATGACAGAACAACAATGTACAATAATGACAGTAGAATATGACAGTACAATAATGTACAATAATGACAGTACAATAATGACAGTACAATAATGACAGTACAATAATGACAGTACAATAATGACAGTACAATAATGAACAATAATGACAGTACAATAATACAGTACAATAATACAGTACAATAATGACAGGACAGTACAATAATACAGTACAATAATACAGTAATGACCATACGTTACACAAATGCAGCACACGCAACACAAACAAGCCAATTTCTGTATTGGTATCTATTTCAATTGGAATAGTATTGGTATGCACTGATCTTCAACTATTCCAAGTCATTTGGTTTTATTTACACGAAGATGTGTATATGTCATGAGCTGAACACTGACTACGCTGAATATTTACAATGTTTGTTTTACATCAGGCAGACAGACAGAAAAAGATGAAGATGAAGATGTTTATTTCAGCATTTGAGGCCGCATGGCCAAGAGTACAAACTTGTAAAAACAATATTGTGCGGATGAACAGATAACACAATGTCATTAGTTCATTTTCATACAGGCAAGTTACGCTTTAGAAATATTGCAATAGACCAATAAATGTACATTTGTTGTTCTTAAAAGTTGTTTAAATTTTAAGTTTGATGGAGTCGTATGGTAATAATTTACTTGGTAAATACAGTTTTCTGTGTACAGAATAGAATGGACACACAAGTAAAATATTCATCTTGTGTAACATTAAAATCACATTTGTCACATATCAGTAAATTGGAATTTATATTTTTATCATAACGTTGTTGTTGAACATTCAACTTATGGCTTAAACAGCGGAATTTGCATAAAATGACAGTCCTTGTTATGACAAAGTTCCTATTTGTATTTTTCAGGTTCCAGGGCGGACTTGATTGCGCCATAGTCTTTTAGAAAAGATGATGATGTTATCCTAGAGTGCCAATTTTGAATGTCAGTATCTTGACATCTTTGTCTAAATTCATTCATAAACGTTTCAATATTCCCACATTCCTCTGTAATCGAAAGATAAGAAAATCCAGTTCGGAGTAAAAGTAGACGCACATGCATAACCCAGTTGCAGCTGCCACTATCGTCTTGCAGCTTTAACATTTCATAACATGATTTAGGATGTCGATTATCGTCCACATGTAGTATTCTGCACCAATATTTGATACATCTGTCGTAATATTTAACGCATAATTGAGTTCTGCCAATTTCACCAAGTACAGCATTGGAAGAAACATTTTTTATTTCACACAGAAAACGTTTGAAAAAAAGCATTGGATTTTCTCAATGTGAGGACGATATGAATGCCCCCAGATTTCACTACCGTACAATAATATTGGGGATATCTTACTATCAAATTTAGCTGAAGCAACTTTCAAAGATATATTTGCAAAATCTTTAAACATTTTAAATATAGGGAACGAGGCTTTTTTGACTTGAAGACTTAGTGTTTCACATGTCTTCGACCATATCAATTTTGTGGTAAAAACAA
The DNA here is from genome assembly GCF_003918875.1 of Haliotis rubra. NCBI lineage: Eukaryota > Metazoa > Mollusca > Gastropoda > Lepetellida > Haliotidae > Haliotis > Haliotis rubra. The sequence continues at coordinate 102,456 of NW_025767263.1, read as the reverse complement.
CACCTAGATATTTAAAGTGTGATACAACATTCATTTGGTTTCCATTATAGAACCATTTTTCTGATTTCGTAAGATATCCACCATTTCTATATACTACCTTTGTTTTAGCTATGTATTGATTAATTAGTTAACGTATTTGTAGGTGCACTGATGTAACATTGGGAACATATATTATAGGGCGGATGTATGACGCAATATACAACACAATAAGTCGGATGTGGCGCAATATACAATACACATTACATGTGACACAAGATGCAGCATGATATGTCAGATGTGGTACTATATACAACATATGTTAGATAAGACCTATATACAACATATGTTAGATAAGACCTATATACAAAATATGTCAGATATGACACTATGTACAACATGGTATGCCGGGTGTTGCGCTATATACAACATGATATGTCAGATGTGGCGCTATGTACAACATGGTATGTTGGATGTGGCGCTGTATACAACGTGATATATCAGATGTTTTCGCAATATACAACATGACATGTTGGATGTGGCGCTATATACAACATAATATGTCGGATGTGTATGAAATATACAACATGATATGTTGGTTGTGGCGCATTATACAACATGATAGATCAGATGTGATGCAATATACAATGACATACGTTGGAAAAAATATCTATCCCTATTTGAATCTAATGGTACTTAATATCACCGAAACTCTTGTATATCGTTTTGATGGGGTTCTTTTTTAATTCATTTCTTTTAATGAAGTAAACTCTTTGAAACAATTAAAAGAAGGAGAACAAAAATTTGTAAAAGACATATTCTAACTTAATTATTACAAGCTGTTCACCTTACATATCCAAATGTACATTTCTAAATAGGGTTTAAGAATCACAAATGGGATTTTATTTGATTGAATATGCAAATAAAATAATATTTTTTCAGCTTCATTAAAACCCAAAGAAGATACTCAAAAATGACTTTAAAAATTTCTGAAACTGAACATTCGTGTAACATTGCTGCCATACCCCTGGTAGAATATTAAAATACAAATATGAATAGCCTAAAAAGATCAGACTAAAATATCCCCAGAAATGTGAGATATAAGCCCAATGTTAAAGTTTACGTTGATTATATTATATAGATATAACATTATTGTTTTGAAACTCGTATCGATGTATGTAAGCGAGTTTTCCGGATATCTGAGGTTCGGATAAACGGGGCACAACTGTAAACCGTATTTCCTAAAAATGTTGTGAAGCGCACTACAATCTCCAAAAAGAAGCCCGCAAGGTGGTCAGAAATACACTCAATTGGACCCATGAGAGCCGTTTTGTAAACAAACGCACGTACGTGTATTTGAATCTCTCACCGTCAATCGCATGATTCTTATTAAACTTCATAATAGGAATAGTACGTTGACAGAAATGAAGGAATGAAGGAATAGGTTGAGCTCAAACTTCTAGTTGTCTATATAAGTATACATGAATGAGGTGAGCGGAGTTCCAGCTCAACCCAAGGGCTTTTCCTACGAGCGGCATTATCCTGCTCGCGGTCGTCCCTATGCAGACAGTCGGAATACTGGACTGGTGACAGTATAGATATGAACAAATATGTATTGTACTGTGAAGCTTTTCGAGCAGTTAGGTGAGGTGAAATTGGGTTTAACGTCGTGCTTGAGAATATTTCGCTCATATGACGACGTGCATGCGTGTGTATGTGTATGTGCGGCTGCTTGTACTAGCTCAGACTTAAGCTGGTTTTATAGTGCTAGCCCACTGAAATGCCATGCCGCAGTGAAGCAAGAATACCCCACTCAGACACATTATACTGACTCCGAGCCAACCAGTCCTTGTTGTACCATTTAAGGCCGAGCGCCAGGCAGGGACCAACAATTACCATATTTTAACGTCTTTTGATGTGACGCGGTCTGGGATCGAACCCGCGACCTTCCGCTCTCTGGGCGGACGCTCTAACCACTACACCATGGAGGCGGTTTCGAGCAGTTAGGAGAAGGGCAGGATCCTATTCTACAGCTGTTCACTGGCATATTGCATGTTACTTCTATAACGCACTATGTTCTATGGTATTGCGATTTACATTGCATGTTACTTCTGTTACATTGCATGTTACTTCTGTCATATTGCATGTTACATCTGTCATATTGCATGTTACTTCTGTCATATTGCATGTTACATCTGTCATATTGCATGTTACTTCTGTCATATTGCATGTTACATCTGTCATATTGCATGTTATTTTTCTCATATTGTGTGCTAATTCTGTCATATTGCACGTTACACCTCTCTTATTTGCATGTTACACTTGTGTTATTTGCATGTTAGACGTCTGTCATATTGCTTGTTACACATCTGTTAATTGCATGTTACTGCACATTTACTTTAGACTCTCAGGTCAAACTACATAATAGGTCAGGGCAGGTGTTGAGGCCATGGAATAGAACTCAAGTGGAAACCAAACTTTGGTCAAGTATATATCAGTAACTTAGAAGGTAAAATCAGCTACAAAAATTATTTGTGGACAGTCTGGATAATTATGATATCATGATATCATGACTCGCAAGCGTGAGAAATATAGGTGTTTCGATAGGTTTAGGTCATCTAGCTCTGACGATGACAAGAAGAACTATACATCATCAAGAAACATGTTTAAGAATCTATGTAAACACAAAAAAGCCAAGTATGACATGGCAGAAAAAACAGAAGTGATGAGAGTCATTAATAATGGAAGTGTAACAACACAAGACTTGTAGAAGTATATCAAACGCTTGTGAGATGCCTTGTAACATCCAGATTGGATTACTGTAATAGCCTTCTATACGGACTCACCAACGGACATCTCAATAAACTACAAAAAGTCCAAAATACAGCATCACGTATTATATCCCTTACCACTAAACGAGACCATATCACCCCTGTACTCTCATCATTACACTGGCTTCCAGTCAAGTTCCGGATTGACTTCAAACTTCTTTGCATTGTGTATAAATGTTTGCATAATCAAGCTTCTTCATATCTCTCTGAACTTCTCACTGCGTACTCCCCTACCAGAACTCTCGGATCTCAAGACCAATGTCTTCTCTCCATTCCCAAAGTTTCCTTTCTTCCTTTGGCAACAGGTCTTTCCAGTACGCTGGTCCTACTCTGTGAAATTCTCTCCCTCTCCACATAAAACAGTCTCCCACATTGGAAACTTTCAAAATTTAAGTTGAAGACTTTCTTTTTTTCATAGCCTATCCCTAAAATCAATCTTTCTGTCATCAATTACTTATTTTACTATTTTATCCTCTGTATGCATTGTATGTGTGCTTTTATGTAGCGCCTTGAGCATGTATCAGTGGGTGGAAAATGGCGCGCTAAAAATATCCATTATTATTATTATTTAATAGACAAGGGAAGCCTGATCGTGAAGCAATCTCACCAGAGGAGTGGTTTGAGCACTTTTCGTCACTGCTAAACAACATCAACTTTGATACTGTACATGAGTATCTCAGCGGCTATGATGAACACACATACTGTAGTGACTATGTTGGAGCTGGTTCAGATAAGGTTATTACCATGGAAGTATTTACGCCATGGCCAAACGTTTGGCATCTGAAGCGCCAAAGAAGATTTGGAATGTACGCGTTAACATTGATGGTACATTAGCCTGCCTTAAGTGATTTCGTAGCATTAGATGAAGAAAGGGAAACCAGATAGCTGTTTGTTTTAAAAGTTGTGTTGTTTTTACGGGTTGAGAATAGCTTGACATGGAGTACACCTAGATCTTTCATCTCGGCAGCCAGCAATCGATCATGGTCTCTGACGATTCCCCTGCTCGTGATAACTGTTTTATGAGGCCGTGACGGTGACCGGAATGCCGACATATGTTTCAATATTCATCAGGTTGGTTGATTGCTGCCTTTTACTGCGCTTAATCAACAGCGCATCCGAACGTGATTCTTTAATGTTCTTCACATCGCCAGGAATACCTTGGATACCCTTAGATACAACAAACGGGTTTAACTTTGACGGTGTCTCATCCTGGGTCGCAATGACAAGAAAACGTGCCCAAGTCGTTGGCTACAGGATCAGTATTCAGTGGACATTTGTTTTTTAGGGGCTTTTCATAAGCCATGTTTACTTATTTATGCTAGTGTTACACTATGTTCCCGGGGACCACTTCTGCCCCGTTTCCTCGAAACGTAGTGGGCCATGGGATTTTGGCAATTTTTTGCCCTCCAAAGTCTATCGCGGAATCCGTGATGAGGCGTTGGGAAAAACGGACTACTGAGTCCCGGAAGCTCAAAGGCGCACTACGGATCGACCCGCAGTCCACTATGGATGCCATGGCTTGTCGCGTTCTGATGGGTTCCCTCACGCTTCTCACTTTCTGATCAAAGTTTTGACACGTCTTGACGTTCTGTCAAGACTTTCTATGGATGAAACGTGGACGCTGGCCAGCTATGGAGCACATTTGTGCCCACGGTATAAAAATAAGGCCGCCCAAGCAATAGCAGCCATTGTATCCTGAGAGACAAGAGTAGCATGAACCCACAAGATGAAGAAGATTTTGTGTTTGTATGCTTGCTGGGGGCATTCATCGAGTCCTTGCGTCAGCAAGAAGGCCAGCATCAGCTGCAGAGACGGAATGCCAGAGAACGCAATGTGCCGTATCTCGCCGGCCCTGTAAACCGTCACACGACTGGATGCGTCCTGATAGAACGTGACGAATCGGCTACCATACATCCTAGCTTGCCGTGAGAACCGGGACAAAACGGGCATCAAGGGTGAAACAACCGTGACAACGCCAGACAAACGTGACCGAACGTGACAAAACTTAAAAGGACAGCCAGATGCCGGGAAATACACATACCTCCTGACCCACTACGGACCGTCTACAAGTTTTGTTACGGCCTATAAGGTGCTTTTTTATTGCGTTCCCCTCGTTTGACTACGGCCTACTAGGTTTCTCATTAGTACCGTGACTGCCATGGCAATTTTTGTATAGTTTAAAAATCTGGCACGGCATCCACAGTAATCACGGAATGTCACGTTTGCTGATTCAGTGTCTCTCTTTAACACACACCCCAACACCCCACCCCCCGATCTTCACGGTTAAGGCAATGACGCTGTCTCTATGTTAGGTTATTGAAACAGGAGTTTGTATTTCCGATATACAAAATGAGTCAGGCAACTTGAATTTTGACTTTTATTGCATCCAATTCATATTAGTGGAGTGGTTCAGAATTTGAAACTTCTACCAAAAAAGTTTTCAGATGTGTCTTGCTGATTGCGTCTGTTTACCTAAAATCTAGATGGAAGGCAGCAAGACAATTTCCCTTATTGCAATCCATGACACAATGGTCTCAACGCTTTTAGTCGATGGTCAAGGACTCCATTCCCAGATTCGAGAAAGATTATGAACCTGTGTTAGTCAGCACACAACTGTGTTCTTGTGGCTTAACCAACGTGCGAAACGACTTCGCATTCTGAAGGCAAGCGGAGACATTGGTTTCGGCTAACCAGTATCTGCACAGTGACGACACAATGAAAACATCTAGAAGCTGAAATCATAATTCCCGTGAAATGATCCTAGTTCAAAGCGGTTTTTAACCGCATTCACTGACTCATATCGGCCACCCACAACTGGTGAATACAACCCACAACCTACTCTGTTGAGACAAACGCTAGAAAAGACACAGACAGTAACTCATGAACAAATCTTTATTGAAAGTATCTTCAAGGAAACATATTATAACAAAGACAACGCAACTTACTGTAAGTTTCAAATGGTCAAAATCTTGTTAACATTCATGTCAATACAAATCAAGAGAAAGATAACCTCTTTTTAACATTTCGCAAAAGTCTCAGAAACTTACATGGCTTTGAGTACCTTCTGGCTTTCTTTGGTGGCACAATAAAACCAGCGTCTCTCTCCGTAACAAGGCAGAGTGTTTGAAATGCACCATTCAGAAGGGAAGAGTCAATATAGTTTGCACGGCACCCGATATTTTCACTGGGGTTACATTCCGGTTTTACCTCCAGTTCTGCTCCAATTCTTCTCACAATGGCGGGTTTCACTCTGGAACAGTCTAGGTTCTGTATCTCCCGTTTGAGATCTTCACCTGTTCCGACTGAATCCAGGTCAGTGAGGATAACAAAAGCATCACCGGCTGAAAGGATCTCCCGTTTGGTGGATGGTGCAAATGTTACCATCTTACAGGTCACAGAAACTCTGACAGTCCCCGTGCTGTAGATTCCTCGATCCTGGAGTAGCTGTTGTATTCTTGACTGATACACTGACTTGAAGTGGGTTTCAATATCAGCTAGTGTTTGTGAATTCAGATCGCATTGAAGTATTCTGAGGATGATTACAGTGAAGGTATCGTTGAAGATGCAGGGGCCATTGGTCCTGGTGTCTGCCATCTCTGTTAGTTGTGTAACGTTCATGCGTTCAGAACCTTCAATCAGAGAAACGCCTACACTTGGCTGTGTGAGGTTCTGGGCCTGAGTGTGCTGTAGTGCCAGGTATAGTAACCCGGAGCCCGGCCGCGATGTCTTATATACTCAGGTCCCGTCCATCACACTGTTTATCACACTGACGTGCAGTAAGACGAAGGCAACCAGCCACCATGTTAGTACTCTGATGTCACGATGATGATCACACCTCGGAACATCATATCACAATAAACACGACAGGGGACATCGGAAATGACATTCGAAACTTGAAATGGTAAATGTCATCTCCATCGTTACTTAAACGTAGATTTATAATTTGAAATTGTATCCATTTAACACTGGATAAATAATGATATGGTAACCCCTGTTTAGGCAAACAGCCACTTTAATATAACCTTATGCACTTGATACATGAGTAACCATAAAATGGTTTTCATGGCACCAATCAACCATTTGCAAATCAAGGAAAGAGTCATTGACAAATAACTAAAATTTAACCCCACATCATAGTTTTCTGTTGAATTCATGATTTGATCCGTAGCAAAGTGTGAATAGTATACATGGTGCTGCACGTAAATACACTCATCAGTTTAGAAAGGTGTAAGACAGACCATTGACTTTTGAGCAAAAATAGCTACAAACTCGATTGTTGTGAATTTTTACCTTGACCTTGGTGTTTTACATGTGTTGAAATAGCGGTGCTTGGGGTATCAGAAACATTCCCAACATTGACAAAATACATGTTCATTGTCAAGACTTAGACATTTATATGTAGCAGTCATGTTTTCTGAAAAATGCATGGTTACCATGGAAACGCCCCAAAATGACGTGTTGCCTGACACTTTCAAGTCTGGCAACAATGGTTTTGGAGATTTCAAGCTTTCAAGGTGATAATCCTATTTTGCGAAGATCGGGATGAATTTGGTAATGATGATATCTATACAGATGTAGATAATGCCCTGTTGACCAGCGTGTGTCACATGACAGTATCGTTAACAAATTTGGGCGTGTACTACTGAATCTGTGTTATGTGTGTCGCTTGTTCATAATGAACGGTAGAGTAGAAGGAGACAGAGGTGGAGAGTTTACATTTGTTGAGCAAATGGCTCCAAGTGTCGTTGATTATTTTCTTGCATCTGCTGATTTGTTTGAGTTCGTAGAAAAGTTAAATGTTGGCGATAGACCTGATTCTGACCATCTTCCTCTGGAGTTGTCGTTCAGGTTTCCTTGTACATACCGGTCTAACCGGACAGTTGATTGTGCTAAGACTCCCTAGTTTTAGTAAATTTGTATGGGATGCTTCTAAGCAGAATGAATTTATAAGTTCTCTCAAAGCAAGTTTGGATGCCAATAATGAGTCAATATTTAGTAAATTGGAGACTTCTCTTGAAGAGGGCATAGACAATTTCATAAAGTGTATATTAGATTCAGCATCTTGTATGAGGAGACAGTTTAGACAAGGTGATCTAAATCGTAAACTTAAATTTAACAAGGAGTGTAATGTAGCTAGATCGGAATCAAGGAAGGCTCTTAGGCGGTTTAGGCGTTGTCGCACTGAGCAGAATCGCAGGAGCTATTGTAAAATTAGAAATAAAGTATAAGAGTTCCTGTAGAGCTTTTAAGCGTGGAGTGCAAAACTCAAGGCTATGTCGACTAAATAGTACCCTCCACAGTCCTAGGCTGTTTTGGCAAAAAATATTCGCACCCTACAAAGAGGCTCCCCACCCGTATCAAGTATATCACAAACAGAATGGTTTTGCCACTTCAGGGACTTGTTGTCTAAGGACGATATTATCTATGATGTACATGATGACACAATAGATACAGATAATGGATGTGACGAGTTTAGTGATGTTGATAAGTTTCTACTTGAGTCTCCTATTACAGAATTAGAAATAGTTGATGCTGTATCTCGCCTTAAAAGTTGGAAAGTCTGCTGGTGTGGATGGTGTTATTTCAGAGATGATCAAAACTGCCTTGCCTGAGATAATGCCGTTTCTAGTTAAAAAGCTTTAATCGGATATTTTGATTCTAGATGTTTTCCGTCTGAATGGGCTAAATCAATAATTGTTCCATTATTTAAGAATGGAAACATAAATAACCCTAACAATTATCGGGGCATATCTCTGACAAGTGTTGTTGGTAAAACATTTGTATCTATTATCAACAATAGGCTAACACAGTGGTCAAATATGAGGACTTGATCCCAGATTCACAAGCTGGATTTAGAAAGGAATACTCAACCTTTGATCATATTTTTTACTGTATACTCAGTAATTGAGCGATGTTTAGCTTTTAGTAAAAGAAATTGTATGCAGCTTTTGTTGATTTTAGAAAGGCTTTTGATTCTGTTGATAGAGATAAAATGTGGAAATGTCTTAGAAATAGGGGTCTTAAAGGGAAAATGTTTGATATTATCAGGTCAATGTATTCAAATGTAAAGTCTTGTGTTCGATATGATAATGCTTTAAGTGACTATTTTGATTGTCTTTCTGGTGTACGACAAAGCTGTGCTCTAAGTCCCATACGTTCTCGTTCTTTATCAACGAACTACATTTTGACATTATACAATCTGGCAGACATGGCATCCAATTATTTCCTGATCTTCTTGAACTTTTATTTTACTTTTGCCGACGATGTGATCCTTATGTCAAGTACTGTTATTGGCCTTCAGGAGACAAATTGATACACTTTCATCTTATTCAGATAACTGGCGACTTGATGTTAATCTTGAAAAGACCAAAATTGTTGTTTTTCGTAAGGGTATTGGCCCAACTTGGCAGCTACAGAAAAGTGGTACTTTAAAATGAGCGTATGACTGTTGTTAACGAATATAAATATCTAGGGATACTGTTTACACATACACTCAAATCTGAACAAATCCATTATTAATTTGTAAATTAGAGGGAAAAGGGCCCTACTTCAATTGCTCTCTGTTATACCAAAGTTGGGGTTGTTGGTCCCAATATATTTTTCAAATTGTTTGATTCCCAAGTACAGCCTATTCTTCTTTATGGGTCTGAAATTTGGGGCAATAAGGAATTTTATGCCATTGAAAAGGTTCACCTTCTTGCATGTAAAAGGTTTTTAAATGTTGGGATGTCTACCCCTAATAATATGGTGTACGGTGAATGTAGGAGATTTCCTTTGTACATAATTTCTTACTCTCAGCTGTTTAAAAGTACTGGTGTAAAAGTAATAAATATGCCAGAACATCGTCTGCCCAAAAACCTACAATATGATTGTCCATCTTGATAATATTGGTAAAAATACTTGGGCAACCCCGTATTCGTATTCTTTTGTTTAGATACGGCTTTGGATTTGTTTGGCTATCCCAAACCCTGGGCGACGTTAATGCATTTATCAAACTCTTTCATTACCAGGGCTATTGATCGTGTGTGTCGCATGTTGTATATGTTGTATATATCATACATATTTATTCTGTATATGGGCCTCTGGCCTTCATGCAATAAACTGATACTAGTGAACGGTACCAAATACATCTTGCTATACCTCCGGTATGCGTGTTTCAAGTTTTACCCCAAATCCACTGATCTAATAACGAAGCACATGTGATACATGTTGTCTCCCCTTATTCAAGTTCGTTCTTTCTATGGTGGTGCAAGTAACTTCTAACGTGCCGTACGTTACTACTTTGATATTGCATGTTACGTTTGCGATACTGTATGTTACTTCTGTTATATTGCATGTTACGTTTGCGATACTGAATGGTACTTCTGTCATATTGCATATTACTTCTATAATGTTACATGTTACTTCCATGTTGTTTCATATTAATTCTGTCATATTGCATGTTACTTCTATGATGTTACATGTTACTTCTGTTATATTGCATGTTACTTCTGTTATATTGCATGTTACTTCTGTCATATTGCATGTTACTTCTGTCATATTGCATGTTACTTCTGTCATATTGCATGTTACTTTATATTGCATGTTACTTCTGTTATATTGCATGTTACTTCTGTCATATTGCATGTTATTGTCATGTGCATACTTCTTTATATTGCATGTTTACTTTTATATTGCATGTTACTACTGTTATATTCATATTGCATGTTACTTCTGTCATATAGCATGTTACTTCTGTCATATTGCATGTTACTTCTGTCATATATTGCATGTTACTTCTGTTATATTGCATGTTACTTCTGTCATATTGCATGTTACTTCTGTCATATTGCATGTTACTTCTGTCATATAGCATGTTATTTCTGTCATATTGCATGTTATTTCTGTTATATTGCATGTTACTTCTGTCATATTGCATGTTACTTCTGTCATATTGCATGTTACTTCATGTTACTTCTTCTGTTATATTGCATGTTACTTCTATATTGCATGTTACTTCTGTTATATTGCATGTTACTTCTGTCATATTGCATGCTATGTCATATTGCATGCTACTTCTGTCATATTGCATGTTACTTCTGTCATATTGCATGTTACTTCTGTCATATTGCATGTTACTTCTGTCATATTGCATTGTTACTTCTGTCATATTGCATGTTACCTCTGTCATATTGCATGTTACTTCTGTCATATTGCATGTTACTTCTGTCATATTGCATGTTACTTCTGTCATATTGCATTTCTGGTGTACCCCGCCGTGATGTTGCTGGAATATTGCTAAAAGCGGCGTAAAACCAAACTCAGTCAGTCAGTCTGTCATATTGCATGTTACTTCTATCATATTGCATGTTACTTCTATGATGTTAGATGTTACTTCTGTCATATTGCATGTTAGTTCTATGATGTTAGATTTTACTTCTGTCATATTGCATGTTACTTCTATGATGTTAGATTTTACTTCTGTCAGATTGCATGTTACTTCTATGATGTTAGATGTTACTTCTGTCTATGATGTTGATTTTACTTCTGTCATATTGCATCTTACTTCTATGATGTTAGATGTTACTTCTGTCATATTGCATGTTACTTCTATGATGTTAGATGTTACTTCTGTCATATTGCATGTTACTTCTATGATGTTAGATGTTACTTCTGTCATGTTGCATGTTACTTCTGTTATATTGCATTTATGGATAACAACGTCTTGTTACTCATGTTAAAGTGCAAACCGTTTCAAAAGGTTTCTTTTAGGTTTCCATCCTGTTTTACTTGAAGAAAGCTTTTGTTTTCTGTGTTTGCGGTTTTACGCCGACCTCCAGCTTGATGGCGGAAGTCTGCAAATACTCCAATTTCGACTATTATGAACCTGTGTTAGTCAGCACACAACCGTGTTGTTGGGGTTTAACCAACATGGTAAATGATTTCTCGTTCTGAAGGCAAGCGTTGACAGACAGACAGACAGACAGACAGACAGATTGTTTATTGCTAGACTCACCTCATACATTATACATTTAAAACATCGTAAAAACTAATACATAAAATGAGCCATCCCTTATGGGAACATGAGAGACTATTTATGAATATAAAAATATACAAAATATAAAACACACTTATTAAACAAATATTAAACTGATGATAACGGTGAACGCCGTTCCTTCAAATTATCAAAGCAGGTCTTGGTTGTTAATTTACATTAAAATGTACTGGACATTAAAAACGATAACTTTTCCACATCTGTAAAATTAATAAAATTACCATTTAAAACCATGGACTTATCCAACAGACATTTTGTAAAAGACTGATGTAAAGGACAGTATAAAAGTACATGGATTTCATCTTCAACAACATTCAACCAGCTAAAACACACAGTCTCTCATTTATAGGCATATTACTGCAGCGACCAGTTTCTATTAACAGGGGGCAACACCGCATCTAGACATGGCTATCGCTCTTCTGTGGCCTCGTGGGATATTATCAGCAATGTAACGTTCCGCTCCACAGTTCATCTTACAAGTTCTGCAGAGTTGAAGCTTATTACTTCCCTTGCCATATCGACTAGTCGGGCAATCTATTTTCGCACATAACAAGCATCCTTTCGTCACCGTTCGCCCCTTTCCGTTACCTCCAAGAAGACTCGTCCCCGTCTCGATGCTAGTTATGTGAGAAAATACGACAAACCAATCAGAACGCGCGTAATTATTGTGGTGCTTTGATAAAAATAATCCCCAATACTTAAATCGATTATGGCATTATATGTTTGTTTAAAAAATCATGAAAAATATGTATCGTCATATTGATGGTACAAAGAACGTAGCTAACAGAACAGTGTTGCCTCGTGTAGCATTTAGTAAGGATAACGCCATGGACGGTGAGAGATTCAAATACACACGTGCGTTTGTTGACAACGGCTCTCATGGGTCTGACGACCTTGCGGGCGTGTTGTGGAGATTGTACGTGCGATTCCAACAGTTTTAAGAAATGTAATTATAAATCGGTACGAGTTTCAAAAGAATAACATTATATCTGTATGTAACAAGTCAACTTTAATCTTTAACATTGAACATATGTTTCACATCTCTGGGAATGTTTTAATCTGACCTTTTTTTGGTCATTCATAAAAATTTTCAAGTCATTTATGAGTTTTTGCTTTGGGTTATAATTCAGCTGGTTTTTTTATATATTTTATTTACATATTCAGTAAAACAAATCCCATTTGTGATTATTAAACCCTATTTAGAAATAGAATTGGAAATAAAAGGTGAACATCTGAAAATAATTACATCAGAATATATCTTTAACAAATATGTTTTATCCTTCTTTTAGTTTGTATCAAAGAAGTTTGATTCTTTAAAACAAATAAGCAAAAACAAAAACAGCTATACAATGTACGAGTACTTCGGTGGTATTAAGTACCATTGGAATGAAACAGGAATAGAGTTATCGTTCCTGTTTTATAGCAGTTCTGATGTTCATCCGCCAACATGAAATCCATCCAGAGGGGCACGAATCGCTATTCAGCTTGTCTCGGAATAACATGAGTTGGTCACGAATAAACAAGCATCGAGACGGGGACGAGTCTTCTTGGAGGTTACGGAAAGGGGCGAGTGGTGACGAATGGAGGTAGGAATGCTCCAAGGGAAGTAACTCTGTTTTGATTTCTGAATGTGATAGAAAGTTGTGCACTTGGCAAAAGGCGTTCAAATCCTCAAATGTCATCAGGCAAATTCTAACGAGATTTTTATTTTTTAATGTTTCGTTTATTTCGTCAATAAAGTAGATAATAGAAAATGTCAAAGTATGTTAAAGTCTTGGTATTGCGGGTGATTGCCGGTACAGGAATGATTGACTGAGTTGCTTTCACGCTGCTTTTAGAAATATTCCAGCAATATCACGGCGGGGGACACCAGAACACGTTGTAAACATGTGGGAAATCGACCCCGGGTGTTCGGCGGGACGAGGGATATCTTTAACCACTAGCCTACCCCACCGCCCTGATATACAAGAAATGTGTGATCGGGTGGTCATGCTCACTGAATTGGTTGGCACATCGTATCCGTATCATTGTATCATCGTATCCCAGTTGCGTAGATCGATGCTCAATATACCGTAGTATATCCAATGAATTATCGCACTTTTGCGTCTTGTTTATACTCCTGAATGAAGTTAATCTCAACACAAACACTATAATAAGCTCACTTACCTCGGGCACATTTGTCTGTAGGCGTAAAACCTCGCCGCGATAGTTCTACGATCATTTATCTCAGTGTGTAGCTGGGCTGTCACTGTGTAACCTGAACTGATCATGAGTCTTAGGCCATGTTATAAAGTATCGTTTCTCGTGATAATCCTAAAAAGGTGATCGTGATTTTACCCCGCTTTTAGCAATATTTCAGCAATATCACGGCGGGGAACACCAGAAATGGGCTTCACATATTGTACCGTTGTGGGGAATCAAACCCGGGTCATCGGCGTGACGATTGGACGCTATAACCATTTGGCTCCCCAGTTGTAAAACGTATACACCCTATTACCCAGTCCTGCCCGGTACCCGATGTGGATCTGATGATATAAATGTCAACTAAGAAATTGTTTTACCGAAGGTCTGATAAACAAAATGTTTGGTGGTGGCTTCGAATGGAACGGGTAATACAAGATACTTGATTTGGATGTGCAACTTCTTTATTATTTACACCATTCATGAGTGAGTGAATGAGTGGGTGGGTGAGTGAGTGTAGTTTTACGTCGCTTTTACCAATATCATGTGGCACCAGAAATGTTTTTCTATAGTGATGTATTCGATACGCGTATCATAGGCGATATTAATGTATCATATCAGTGAATGTTTCACAGCATGGGACGTGGACATGGCGTCTCAGGCAGCTTGTGAGTGAGTGAGGATGGTTTTGTGATGCTTTTAGTAATAGATTAGCAACATCACGACGTGGGTGTGTTTTTGTGTCCTCGTGGGACACCAGAAATTGGTTTCACACAATGTACATATGTGGAGAATCGAACAAGGGTCTTCGGCATGACGGGCGAACGCTTTACCACCGCCAGTAATTGTTGCGAAACCCTCACTACTGCTTGCCTAGGTATACAGAAGTAATTCTCATATAATTTGCAGCATAAAATTTAACCTCTTTGTTGATGTGCACAAAAACGAAAGTATATGTTGGCATTGCCGATCGTTGGGCTCGGTTGCATCATCTGAAAGGGAAAAGTTGTGAAATATTAAATCTGATCGTATAGCACTGCCAGTGAGTACGTGGAGGAACCCCTACTGTTAAACCCTAGGTAAGCCGGTGGTTGACATAGAGGTAGCCATACCTCCCAGGATACTTCACTGTAGTGCGTCTTCCTAGTGTTGGCCCTCTTCAAAACATGCCTTCATTTGCATGATAATTGGTGTGACTTCCAAGTCACGGTTTATTACTAAGGTTTATTTAAAGACCCGTAAACCGTTTATCGTTCATTTTGAAACTGCCCATGTTGAAGTCATGTCTGCTACAGGTGAGTTAAATCTGTTCTTGACATCTCTGTGTAAACTGTTCGTTTTAGCCAGTCTTGTTTGAATGTTTGTTTTCTCATCCGTTTCAAAACGGAAGGATGTTTTCCTTTTGGTGATAAACAATACATATGGGTTTAGAAGTTTCTAAATTTATTATACAGTTATATTTTGAGTTCCTACATATTTGTTTCATTTTAGGTATCAAGGCCGGAGGTTGTTCTGTCATTGCCAAGGTTGCCGTGGTGACAGTTTCCGTGGTAACCGTTGGCGTCATCGTTGCAATAGCAGTCCCACTGGCTCGTGAGTTGTATACTCAGACACTAGCAGCATCTGATATGAACAATTAACATTATGTGGTACATGAACAATGAAAACAGTGTGATGATATATGAACAATTGACATTATGTGGTACATGAACAATCAAATAGCGTGATGATATATGAACAATTAACATTATGTGGTACATGAACAATCAAACAGCGTGATGATATATGAACAATTATCATTATGTGGTACATGAACAAATAAACGTGATGATACAGGAACAATTAACATTATGTGGTAGATGAACGGAGTCTCTCCTGGAAGAATCTCCGATCCTACTAGCAGAGATTGCAATCGTAGTCTCTACTGGTAGAGACTACGATTATATGGAATAACCTATGCAAACAAGTGCAAGCTTATGCAAGCAAGTATAATAAGTGGGGGTAATTTTTTCCTATTATTTGCCAGTTATAATTGAATTTATTTATTGTTATCTTGTTAACTTTATTTGTTAAGTCTGTTTTGGAGTAAGGTATTTTGTTTTTGTTTTTTGAGTGGAGTCCAAATTTGGCAGCTTGGTCAGCCTCCTCGAACTGACTGTGTTGTACTGGAAATACTGGGTGAGCAGGGCATTCAAGATGAGGATGATTTAACAGATCTTTTCATCAGTTGGAGAACAGACAAGTTGAAGATCCCATCAACCCACTGACAAACCAGACTACAAGTGATTCTGCAGGCATCCAGACCACATCCCAGCCAAGTGATTCTGCAGGCATCCAGACCACATCCCAGCCAAGTGATTCTGCAGGCATCCAGACCACATCCCAGCCAAGTGATTCTTGCTAGGAGTACCAGCTTCTGGATGGTGCAAAAATAGTTTAAACTGGAACCAAAGTGTTTGGGAGGACCACAGTACATGGTGAAACAGTTGATTCCCAACATCATGGAGTATTCCAGATAACAACTGTGGAGGATCCGGACTTGATTCCAGCTGGAGGTAACCCAATTGATGAACCACTTTCTGTTGGCCAGTTCTTCGTTTGGGATATCACTCAAGCAGTTCCACTGGAACCTGACACACCGCACAGTAAGGTACGGAAAATTGCAACAGACAACTATCTGAAAGCAGCCAACAGGCAGCAAGTTAATTATGATGCCAAGTTGAAAAGTACTTCTTTCAATGAAGGGGACACTGTTGGAATACGCATTCACGAAGTGGATCGCACAAACACCGACCCTCGACTTCTTCCATGCAAGGTCCTACAAGTTAAAGGTGCAGGGAAAGATGCAACATACAAGTTATATACAGCACATGGTCGTCTGAGAAACACCTTTGGTCCGGAAGAGCTGGTTGACATGCGTAATGTTTTTTTTCCATCATTGGAGCAAAAGGATGTCCACAGTCTTGACGAAATCAGTCTCATCCAGGTTTCAAGAATGAACAACGTTTGGACAGCAAGTAGGACACAAGGATCGACTGTATGTTCTTGCAAGGGGAGCTGTGTAACGAACAGATGTAGGTGCAAAAAGCAAGGAATGAAATGCTCAACAAAGTGCCACCCATCAACAACTAACGTGTGCCAAAATAAAGTTTAGTACTTATGATTATGCAGTGTTTGCCATGACGCAGAAAACCTGCGTATTTGACTCACAAATTATCTCAAATACGCAGTGAATTTATAAGCTCGCGTCATTGTTGAGGCAATGCTCGACCTGAGCTGTTAGTTCAGATAACTTTACTTTAGTTTAAGTTTGAGTACATATTGTAATTTATTGTTGTTTAAAACTACTAAGTTTAATGTTTACCAGTTAACTGCTCAGTGCTGATGAAATACCTGACCTGCCTTACTTGGACCTGTTGTTATTAAACAATAACAGTTGATCTCTTGATGAAAGAAGTTGACTCCCAAAAACATGTCCATGACTCCCTCTCATGACACCAGGGAGTCATGATGACTCCTTAATTTTTATGCCTAGGGCAAACACTGATTATGCAATTGATCTTGCTTGTAATCAGTTTTGTAATATATGTATATATTGTAATATGATCTCTAAAGGCACATTTGTATTTTTAGTCCTTAATATATCTGTAGAAGTGGAAACAGTCTAGTGTTATATCTGAATAAAATGCATAGTACTGTTCAGAAAAAGTGTCTTTGTTGTTTACCCACAGATCACTCGGAGTTTCTACCAGTTGAAGACGATTGCAGCCTCTACTAGTAGGATCGGAGTTTCTACCAGTTGAATTGGAAAATGTACTGGTAGAATCTCCGATTCAACCAGTAGAGACTACGATTACAATCTCTACTAGTAGGATCGGAGATTCTACTAGTAGAGACTCCGATCGCAGTCTCTATTGGTAGACTCCGGTCGCAGTCTCTACTGGTAGAGACTCCGATCGCAATCCCTACTGGTAGAATCTCCGATTCTACCAGCTCGCAGTCTCTACCCTGACATATATATTTATATATAATAAAAACCTGCCGACGAAGGACAGTAAAACAACTAGAATATCACAGATATACATGTAAACTTATCAATTAAATCTGAGACATTTTAACTATAGGGGACAACACAATATAAAAATAGGCTATAGATCGCCAACAACTGAAGGTAGATCACCATACTAGGGACCATGGGGACTTACAGTACCTTTGCTACCTGCATGAACCCTAGCTGGATTTATGCCATCCCTTCAGCCGCTGGCGATTGTAGGAAAGTTTAGCCAATTTTTAAAGGAACAAATATACTGCGTTTAAAAATCGGGTAAGCAAAAATTTAACTTTGAAAGTTTTGTGACTTACGTATCCTCTCAGGAGGACTCCAACATCCAAAATCTGTTTGGTATACACCCCACGCCAGTCACGGTGCGTTGGCAAAAATTCACCGTCACAAATGATGAAAAACATCTGCAAGAATGCCACACATGCACACACATCACTGCCTTCAAGCAACAGCCGTCACTCTGCTATCCCATGCCGGAAACGAGTTTAAAGTTTAAAATCACATGCTGCACCGTTTCCAGCAGTGTAGATCTACAGAAGAGGTCGTACTCGGCCATTTTGAAGGGGTCTGATCGCCAAAGCGTCGCTTCTCGTGCCGTTGCCACTGTTTCGCCATCTAGGCCCTCTTTACACTTGCAAATTTCTTCATTTGTGTCCGTGATGGGAATGTTTCAGGGCATACACAATTCTACCATAAATGTCAGCTTCGTTAATCAACAGTAGGCCTAATTTGACACGATCAAATCCATGTGGTAATCCTTGATTGGACCAGTCTATGTAAGATTACATGAGGTGGAGAAGGTAGCATAAAATGGAATTCTTTCATCTTTATTGTAATTCCAGTGGTAAACAATGTGATGATATATGAACAATTAACATTATGTGGTGATGATATATGAACAATTAACATTATGTGGTACATGGACAATCAAACAGTGTGATGATATATGAACAATTAACATTATGTGGTACATATGTGCTACATGAACAATTAAACAATGTGATGATATATGAACAATTAACATTATGTGGTACATGGATAATCAAACAGTGTGATGATATATGAACAATTAACATTATGTGGTACATGAACAATCAAACAGTGTGATGATATATGAACAATTAACATTATGTGGTACATGGACAATCAAACAGTGTGATGATATATGAACAATTAACATTATGTGGTACATGAACAATCAAACAGTGTGATGATATATGAACAATTAACATTATGTGGTATATGAACAATCAAACAGTGTGGTGATATATGAACAATTAACATTATGTGGTACATGAACAATCAAACAGTGTGATGATATATGAACAATTAACATTATGTGGTACATATGTGCTACATGAACAATTAAACATTATGTGGTAAATGAACAATTAATGTTATGATATATGTTCAATTAAACATAATCATGGTACATGAACAATTAAACATCATGATGGTACATGAACAATTATACATTATGGTGAATCCTATGAACCCGATGAAAGAGTAAGCATACACTCCGAAACGTCGTGTTATTCACAATAATGAAGTTGACATTAATAAATCTTGCTTTTCTTATGCATTCCACTTCTAAATGCCCTTCAAAGATTTAACATGTTTTCGTTAAGAATGATAGGGAAGAAACAAATAGTTATTCACTCACTCACTCATGGTGAATTTCTTTCTTTAAGTTCGGAACAACAACGCTGTCTCACAAACTGCTGAAACCAACGTGACAACAGCCCCGCCCCCCACAGTCAGTGTTACCGGGACGACCAACGCCCAGCAAGTAACCAATACTGACAGTACGGAAGGCGGCACGACAGAAACAACGGATGTTGGGGTGACAGGAGAAACTACACCTGAGGGACACAATCCTGAAACAACAACGTGCGATAACTCCCCAACAAATGCTAATAACACCGTTACTTATAGTAAAAGTACGACACAGGAAGAAACCTCGGGTATCACCAATGAATTTACTCAGAACCTCACCAGCACTACTCCCCCTTTAACAACGACAACTACACCACAGCCGACCACAACACCGTAGTTTGATTGTACCAGTGGTAGGTATATTTGGTTACAGATTCAATAGATAAAAGCGACAAAACCCTTTCCACATTCAAAAGAAATGTAAAATTGTGACTATATGATGAGCAGATATTTGTTTCAGCAGTATTACAGCTGTATGACGTTGTTTGTAAACAAAAATCGGGTTCGAACCAGACATTCCAGTGATGGTCACCATTCGAAACAATGACAGAGCATGTGTTTATGATGTCTATTTCATAGTGATGATACCAGGGGCGTATCCTGCCTCCCCGGTCGCACCCGTCATAAACGTGTGCCATTTGTTCGCCTGAAATAATTCGGGAACGTATGGTATAAGTCAGAATAGGGAATTGCATAGGACATCATTTTCCTCACTGATGGATGAAATTTGGGAATTTCCTCTACATGTCAGATTCCAAGGGACCATCGAGTGAATAGGTTGACGGTGAAAGGCGACAGAGCGGGTGTCAGTTCGCCGATTTAATTCATTTAATACAGATTCAGTCGATCGGGGGCGGTGAGGTAGCCTAGTGGTTAAAGCGTTCGCTCGTCACGCCGAAGACCCGGGTTCGATTCCTCACATGGGTACAATGTGTAAAGCCAATTTCTGGCGTCTCCGCCGTGACATAGCTGAAATATAGCTAAAAGCGGCGTAAAGTTAAACCCACTCACTCACTCGATGAGAAGATCCTGATATCAATTACTAGATCATTCACAGAATTGTTTACCAAGTGTGGCGTTAGGCAACAAACTGATACTCAAATAGTAGCTGTTATACTTATAATGTATATTTTGACATTTCAATGAGCAAAATAATGACATGAAGTAAGGAACGACAAAGAGGTAGAGATGGATTAATTCTTGTTTATTTCGTCACATCAGCAGCGGCTTGGCAGTCGGGCGGCTGGGACAGTCCTGGCCTGTTTGCTGAGATCAGCTGGTGTTGTTACTGTCTCTGCTGCTGCCGTCCAGATCTCTCTGCTTTCTGTCTGGCCGCCTTCCCTTATATAGCACCTCGTCAAGATTAATGGTTCAGCCATCTTTATCCCACAGGCTGTGCAACCAGCTGGTAAGATGTCAGAAACGTCAGTGTTAATGCCTCATGGATTATTTTCATCACCGGTCACAGGTAATGTCCAAACATTAAAGTGTCATTGCCATCGTGGTGGATTACTTCACAGCAGTTCCTTGCTGCATGTTGACACATTCAGGGGAATGACCACGGATTTATCGCAGGTCAGACATAGTGTCCAAACATTAATGTGCCATCGTCGTCATGGTGGTTTACTTCACAGCAGTTTCTTACTGCATATTGATTTGTTGACACACTCAGGGGCTGACCATAGATTGACCTGGGACTAACCGAGGGAGGCGGCCATCAACTATGTTACATTCGCCCCAATGTAACTAAGAACTTTTCCTCGAAAATTTCTTCCGTTTATTACTTGTGTCGTCTAGTCTTCTACTTGTGTCGTCTAGTCTTCTACTTGTGTCGTCTAGTCTTCTACTTGTGTCGTCCTTGTACTTGCGTTGTGTCTTCACATGGCGTCACTACTGGAAAATAACGAGTTCCAGTCTTACCACTGTCTATTTACACTGAGTAGACATTGTCCGTCTACTCGTTGGTCGATTTTGACAACTGGCGTGGATCCAGTCTGCTGGTGTCCAGGCTTGGATAGAGGATCTGCACAGCTGGGGCCGCTGTAGGTGTTGTCACTGCATCCTCCGTCCCTCCTCCTGACTCGTATGGTGCAGTGGCGATGCGCCCTCTGTCGGTGCTACTCACACCTCCCGATAGGACCGGCACCAACTCGAAGTCGGGAGCAACCCGGGTGTTTCTTGCTCGCTTGAACATTTTGGCTAGCCAGGGTTTAAACTCAATATACATAATGATTCCTGTTATAACTAAAATAACCCCTACTATTCCCACTACTATAATCTTTTTCTTGTAAGACCTTTTGCCCTCTTTCATCTTAGTATCCAGAGTTACCAATTGATTAATCAAACTATCCATGGGGATCGGATTGATATTATCAAGATGCTTGGGTATTTCACTTAATGACAGGTTTTTCACTATCTTATGAAAAGGCTCCCATAAGATTAAAGAAGATACATTAGGTGGTTGATATAATTCTAACCAGTCATCATTGACACTGTGATGACTTTCATCATAGTAATATTGCGGCAACGTTAAATGATCATTGGAAGCAGAACATCCTATGTCCATTTGGACAAGACCAGAGGGTGGTTCTACAGTCAATACCCGCCGTTTCTGTTCCTTACAAACAATTCAGGGGCTCCTTTCACGAAGCAGCCTTTACTAAGGTTAACCTTAACTCCCATTCTTTAACATTGCACTAAGGTTACCTTAGTGACTTATGGTCACCTTGGTGCTTTGTGAAAGGAGGCCCAGGTTGATAATTGTAGTAATTATCCATTTCCCATCACTGATATACCGTGCCATCGGTAATACTGAACGCGGGGTAACCTCTGTTTGACTCTGCTCTCTAACTCTCTGCCCTACCTTCATGAACAGTTCAATGATACAATTTTTGCTGAGATTGATCGGATACACTGGACTTTGAATGTGGCAATATGACGTCAAAGGCATGGTGCATACATGCTCCTCTGAACCCTGAAGGAACATATACTGGGTTTGGCAGCATTGACAGCAATCATGTTTGCCTCTAGTTTATATGTGGCAACCATACGGTTAATACCGTTTGGTTTAGACTCGATAACATTTTGCATCATAGGCGTTGGCATATTATGGGCTTTGTAGATTTCAAACTGACCATTGAGATCTAGGAGAGGTAGGGTCACGATAATCAAAATTTCTCTTTCGTACAATACCGTCGTACAAGTCAGAGTCTTATAGAAATCCCATAATTCTTTCTGTGGGTCTCCAGTTAACTTGAAATTAGGGGGTAAATGGATTTTCACATCTTGTAATAATGCTTGCAACTGTGTGGGGCTAATTGCACTTGGTGACAAGTGTCTAAGTGAGAGCATATTAAGCTGCAGCTGAAGATGTTCTACATAAGACATAAAGATTTCAATGGTTCGTCGAAGTTCCTCAATTACCATACTCAATCTCATATAAGTGACTGTTATCCATTCAAACTGATCTATCCGATCACTGACCAGGTGTTAGTACTGCAATGGGCAGAAGGTGTCAGAAACAGTTCTCAATGATTAGGGCAAATACAAACGCTATTACCTGAGATGACCTCAACTTGTATCATTTGAAAGTGCCACTTCGACCGGGGACTATCATGTGGATTTTCTTTTTGTTCACATTTCACGTTAAAATCTTCTTTCCCAAACCTGGTTTCTAAAGAGTATAGTAACGACATGGCTGAAATATCGCCACTGTGACTATAGCTCACGCATATCGTGTTTTAGTGAGACTGAAACTGTGATCCTTCTGCGTCAAACATGGTACTGAGAAGCAGCAATTAAACAAAACGACAGGTTATGCTCGCTTTGCTTGACTTAAACCAAGCACTGACTAGGAAGCTGCTATGGGTTCTATGTAATATACAGGAAGGTGTACACAAGTACTCTGAAGAGGGTATGGGACTGGAAGTTGTTCTAAAAATGTTGGGTTTTCATCGCTATATGGCTGTAATATTGCCGTTACGATGTAAAATTTTAACTCACTCACTCTAAATATGTTGGGTAGTAATACTGACTCATTTTGATAAATAAAACAAAAGGGATAAAAATCTCTTCATGTACAGTTTTGAACTGAATGAAAAATAAGTAAATTCTGTGTCAAGGAAAAGCTGTTAAGCACAGGTTTCTTTTTAAGAATGAATTATATATAAACCCGTCATCACATGGCAGATAAAGAGCCTATTATGGTATAGCAGAAATAACATTGTAACGGCAGAAACACTTATGATGAATGAATAAATTATTAAACGACTTCTCTTTGGAAACCCGCAACTGATAAACAATATAAGAAGGTGATAACTGAAACAATTAAACAAAATGGTTTGAATGAATAGAGATTAAGCTCGTCTCTTATTGTCACCGATGAAACGTTGCCGAACCAGTCTGTGTATGATCTAGATGATGGGAGGGGAAGGTGAAAAGGCATCTGGAGGAGGGGTGGGGCCACTAACCTTGAGGTGGGGTGAGGACCTTGTACGTAGTATTTTGGAGGTTGAGTAGAGACAGTCGATGGGGCATCGTGAGGAGGAGTGGGACAGTGAATGAAGCATGGGGAGGAAGGGTGGGACAGTGAATGTAGAGTTCAGATGAGTCTAGGCACAGTGGGCGTATCATGTTGACAAGGGTGGGGAAACGGATGCAGCATGTGGAGGAAAGGTGTGACGGGGAATATGGTATGTGTAGGAGGAAATGGGGAGTGATTGTAGTGGTGGTGGTGGAATTGGGTTTAACGTCGTGCTTGAGAATATTTCGCTCATATGACGACGTGCATGCGTGTGTATGTGTATGTGCGGCTGCTTGTACTAGCCCAGACTGAAGCTGATTTACAGTGCTAGCCCACTGAGATACCATGCCGCAGTAAAGCATGAATACCCCACTCAATCACATTATACCGACTCCGAGCCGACCAGTCCTTGTCGTACCCATTAATGCCGAGCGCCAGGCAGTGACCAACAAGTACCATATTTTAACGTCTTTTGGAATGATGCGGTCGGGGATCGAACCCGCGACCTTCCGCACTCCGGCGGACACTCTAACTCACTACACCACGGAGGCGGTCAGTGATTGTAGTATGAGGGAGGAGTTTAGGGCAGTGATTGTGGGACGTGGGGGAAGGAACGGGACAGTGAGGCGGGGAGGAGGGTGTGCGCGGATGGGACAGATGTGTGGTTTGGCTGTGGATTTAGCATGTGGAGGGATGGCACAGTGAATATATTATGAGGGAGACGGACGGGACACTGAATGTAGCATGTGGAGGAGTGTAGGCACAGTGAATGTGGGGGAGGTTTAAAACAGTTAATGTTTTGTCTGTGTGAGGAGTTGGACATTGTATGTAGCATGTGGAGGGAAGGTAAATATATGTGAAATGAATTAATATTGCTTTACGCCGCATCAGGAAGTGTTCAACTTTTAACATTGTATACTACCCAGGGAGTTGAGATTAATAATACGATATGCTGTTGAGATTAACAAGCAGTGATCGAGGGAAAATATACCAGCGCCTTGAGCAAGCACTAGTTGCCTTGATATGTGCGCTATATAAATATCATATAATAAAATATCATATAATAATAACATAAAATAAAAACGATAACTTGTAACTATGAATTCCAAATAAAGAACGGTACTAAAAAGAATGATCGCAGTGATAATTTAATATATATCACAGATAAAGCATACCTGACATATTGCTGAAAGCTATGTTTGTTCATTAAAAACATTCTGTTTTTTAAAAATGACAGAATCTTTTGGCTATGCACTTGTGTAACACGTTGTTTCTAAAATAGAAACATTAAACTATATATATATCAATAGGCAGCATCCACAGTATAAAAGTATGGGTATATACTGGCACTGACAAGGGATACACGCACTGTCAGCCTTTAAAGGTGAATGGGTGTGTTAATTATTCACATCGGCAGTATTTCAGCCATAACGTGACTAAAACAAGTTAGAGATTCATAATACATAAGCTTACAATATTAAAAACTGTCAACGAAGGACAGTGAAAACAGCTAGAATATCACAGATAAAGGTATCAAAATAAAACTGTTTACCTATAGAAGACAATACGACATCAAACTTGCCAATACTTTGCGTAAAGCTAGCCAACATCTTGTCTGAAAACCCGAGTAGGTATAACCGATAGTTGGTTTAATTTCATGTAGTTCATCGATACATACTTAGGGTATACCACTTCTTTGCTTTGGATCACGGTATATAATCGAAGTGAGTGAGTGTGTTAAGATTTTATGTCAGGTCGGCAGGATATCAGGCATATCATCACTAAAACAAGTTATACATGAAGCTAGAATATCACAGATAAAGGTATAAAACTAGCCTGAGAATCTAAAACTGTTTAACTATAGAAGACAATACAACATCAAACTTGCCAATACGTTGTGTAAAGCTTGCCAATATCTGAAAACCACAGTAGGTATAACAGATAGTTGGTTTAGTTTCATGTTGTTCATCGATCCAGATATTGTAAAAACCCTAGCTATTTATATACACAATGCAATAAAAATTAGAGATTCACTTCTATGCCAGTAATATCATATTTCCTTTTGTATATTTTGTAAATTAACTTATTGTCTTCAGAACTATATATGCACACGTGTACCGCTCTGAAATCCTGAAATGTAGCCTGGGCCTATGGCCTCCCACTACAAAGAAAATAAAGATTGATTGACTTCAAAAGTTCATCGAGACCGACTTTGGGAATACCACTTCTTTCCTTTGAAGCACTGTTTATTATCTAAGTATAAGTGAATGAATGAGTGAAATACTGTAGTTACTCACAGTACTGGCCAACTAGCAAGCCCTCCAACCTTGCAGTGTGCAACAATGCTACCTCAAGTGCATTGGTTGTGTTTTACCTTTCAGTGGGTTTCAATGTACAGAATCGACGAGATGAAGGACATGCCTGCATTTAGAAAATATGCATCAGAACAGCAATGTGAAAGTGACGCTACTTTTGCTGAATTCAAGCCATACGGTGAAATGATGTGCTTCAGTAAATGTTTGCAACTTGCTAGTTGTTTTCATATAAGATTCCATCCAAAGGAGCTGATCTGCAGATCATCAAAGACAGTGCAGTCTGGTAAACTCAATAACGCAATGCATGACCAAGGCTGGATTTGTTGGACGAAACCAGATATAGTAAGAGCCGAATTTTTTCACGTTTAACCTAAGTGTGAGCTCATTCTCAATAATACGTCGGCAATATTTCAGCCATATCGCAATGAGTACAACCTTCACATTGAGTACTAATGAAATCAGTTAAGCTATAAAAACTGGTAAACAACTAAGAGTTAGTGAGTGGGTTAATATTTAGCATCACATCGGCAATATTTCAGTCATAGCAGAACAATTAATTAGTATATTATAGATCAATTAAATTAGAAATTAAAAGCCTGTTGACGAAGAACAGTAAAACTACTAGTGTATCACATATATCAAAGTAAAATTAGAATGTTATCCTAAAACGATATTATTAAACATACGATGTAAAAACAGAATAGCAACAATTGAAGGTAGGTTACCATACTAGAAACGAAGCATTCGTGAACAACTCGTGTTATTCCGGGACAAGCCGAATAGCGACTCGTGCCTCTCTGGAAGGATTTCATATTGGCGTAGGAACATCAGAACTACTTCAAACAGGAACGATAACTCTATTCCTGTTTGATTCTAATGGTACTTAATATCACCGAAGTACTCATACATTGCGTTGCTGTTTCTTTTTTTTGCTATTTATCCTAAAGACTTAAAACTTCCTTGATAGAATTAAAAGAAAGAAAAAATCATATTTGTTAAAAACATATTCTGACGTCTTGTATTCCAATTATATGTCTGAAAAGGGGTTTAATAATCACAGAGGGATTTTTTTTATTGAAAGTGCAAATTAAATTTGTAAAAAACCCCGCTACATTAAATCCCAAAGCAGAAACTAAAAAAATACTTTTTATTATATTTCTCAAACTGAATATACGTGTAACCTTGCTGTCATACCACAAGTGGACTTTTTAACTAAATTCGCTGAAAAATATATGAATGACCACAAGAATCGTCAGAAACACCCTTAGTTGGACCCATGAGAGCCGTTATGTCAACAAACGCACGTGCGTGTATTTGAATCTCTCGCCGTCAATCGCATGATTCTTATCAAAAACACCATAATAGGCAGCAAAATCCTGTTAGCTCAGTTCTTTGTACTTTCCATATGACGATATATTTTTTAATGATTTTTTACACAATGACATAATGCCATAAACGATTTATGTACTCAGGATTACTTTTACCAAAGCACCGCAGTCATTTACGTGCGTTCTGATTGGTTTGTCGTATTTTCGCACATAACAAGCATCGAGAGGGGACGAGTCTTCTTGCAGGTTACGGAAAGGGGCGAGTGGTGACGAATGGAAACGATGGAGACTTTCTGCATGGACCAAAGCTAGAGTCACCCCAGTAACTAAACTTAACTTTGAAACTTTTGGGACTTAGTACCCTCTCAGGAGGACAATAATTTTACAATACTTCAACCCCTTTTGAGGATACAGCCACTTACAGTCTCAGCTACTCATATAAACTTCCAGTTGTAAAAATACGCCATGCTTGACCGTGATTCTTTCATCACAAGGGATACAAAACGGAGGATCTTTTAACAAATATTCATGGGTGTATCTCGGGTGGCCAATGCGACATCGTCGAATTATGACCTCTTCAAATCTGGACTGACAGCACAAGTCAACCGATAGTTGAGTTTATTTGATGTAATTTATTAATACCAACCTGGGTGTCCCACTTCTTCTGTATGTTCGTGGATAAAGCTTTAAAATAGTCACCATGAGGAAAGCGTTCTTCACGAGTGTCTCTTTTGGCAAGAATGGTACGCATTATCCACACTTGTAAGGTCAATGAGAGCTTGACGTGCACAATGCGTCTGTAACGAAGGTCTGCGCACCTCTTATAGACTGTGTAAAATCGCAAACGACCCTTAAAGATTGCTCTCCACACCTTCCGTACAGCGTATGGGTATGTTTGTGGTATTCATCAACAATACTTT
The DNA here is from genome assembly GCF_003918875.1 of Haliotis rubra. Lineage (NCBI taxonomy): Eukaryota > Metazoa > Mollusca > Gastropoda > Lepetellida > Haliotidae > Haliotis > Haliotis rubra. The sequence continues at coordinate 73,570 of NW_025767263.1, read as the reverse complement.
GATTAGGAAATTCCGCTCAACACATGATATTTTCTGAAACTAGCAAATGTATAGAAACTATTGTGTGTTCCCATACGTGTTTGAATAACTCAAGTCAATATCGTAATTTATCAGAAAACTAAAGTCAATATCGTCTTTGTAGACAAACACGTGACAGTATTTTGACCAATCGTGATACAGGAAAAATACTACCTATATCATAAATTGTATTGTCTTCGTATATAAAATAGTGTTAGATTTCCATGCTAGTTTTAGAGACCATGTGTTATGCTCTAGTTATTTTACAGTCCCTTGATGAATGATTATTTAACAACTTATATTAATTGTAAAAGCAAAATCTTTCTCATCACTATATGGCTAAAATATTGCCGAGATGACGTTAAATCTTAACTGACACACTTACTCCTCACTCACTCACTCACTTAAAGCCATGCATATGGAGTAACGTTGATGTGGCTTTTAAAAAGCTTACAGTCATATTATTCGGCTCGGGCTAATACTCAATTTTATGATGCACGCACATTTCATGTAGGGTGCGTTTTAGTTGATTCACTACAAACGTAAGTGTAACGTTACGTTTTTGTTCAACGTTTCTTTTCAAACGTTTTGTCCTCAGCAACCGTTCTACCACATGCTGGGATTCAGCATGAATTGTTTTGCGTCAAATATTTTCGTAAAATTCAAAACTATATATATTACGGTGGTATCTTTTAAATTTACTTAAACTGTGTTTGGACTTATGTATCCTCACAGGAGGACAATAATGTCACAGTATTTTGACCCCTTCTAGGATACAGCCACTAACAATGATTACACCAATGCCATTTAGAAATTGGTCAAATGTCAACATGTGTTATATTTGGGATTACACTTTTCTTAGTAAAGTACAAATTCTAGTACTAGTAGCAACCCGCAGGTTAGGCGGCTGACTTTGTGTGCTGGCGATTAGGTGCCTGACTCTGAGGGTGTGGGAGTTCGAATCCCGGATGGGCTCAACTCAAAAAGTACTAGAATTTGTACTTTACTAAGAAAGTATAATCCCAAATATAACACATGTTACATTTGACCACTTTCTAAATGGCATTGTGTAATCATAGCTTTCGGCCGTGGGAGCCATGCCAATTAATAATGATCAGATGGGTACACACACCCGGACTGTCGAATGTTTTATCGAATACACACCCGGACTGTCGAAAGCAGCGGAGTGTGGCAATGCTGAACACTGCTCTAATAACACCCGGAGTGTCGACTGCCTTGGAGAACATGAACCTAATCCGCTCTACTCTAATTAACGAGGGAGAAGAAATGAGTGTTATTGTTGTTGAAATCAGAAAAGAGTTTGAGTTAACTAGATTTGTATTTGTATGTGTTGTTGTTGTGGAAATGAGAAAATTAACTATGTCTGTATCAGATTTGTAGAGCGTCCGCCCGAGAGTGGAAGGTCGCGGGTTCGATCCCCGACCGCGTCTTTACCAAAAGACGTTAACATATGGTACTTGTTGGTCCCTACCTGGCGCTCGGCATTAATGGGTACAACAAGGACTGGTCGGCTCGGAGTCAGTATAATGTGTCTGAGTGGGGTATTCATGCTTCACTGCGGCATGGTATCTCAGTGAGCTAGCACTATAAAACCAGCTTCAGTCTGGGCTAGTACAAGCAGCCGCACATACACATACACACGCATGCATCGTCGTCATATGAGCGAAATATTCTCAAGCACGACGTTAAACCCAATTTCACCTCACCTCACCTGTATCAGATTTGTCACATTTCCTTCACGGATACATGTGTAACTATATAAACCAGGTAAGTAACATAAACGTTGTCAATATGGCAAATGCGCAGGTTCAGGTTACCTTCACAGAGAACGTCTACGGTCACAGAAATTTAAATCATGGATGTTACAAGTACAAGAAGAACAAGGAAAAGAATTACGTCTTATACTGGCGCTGTGTGGAGAAAACTTACAAGGTTACACTTCAGACTAGAGATGACGTCATATCCAGTTTCGGAAATCATCTTCACAACCATGCCTCTAATGTCTTCCTTCTTCACGTCGATCAGTTCAAGTCTACACTCATTCACCGCTCCAAGACAGAGACAACAACCATCAACGCCATCTTCGATGAAGAACTGATCAACATTCGAAGAAATGCAGAGTCCCTACCAGAAGATATCTTGCAGCACATCCTATGTTTGACACAGAACATCCATGTACCGAGCGAGGCACAAGACCATTCCTAAGCTACCTAAGAGTAGAGCCACCGTCCAACTTGAGGGAGAGTGGTGCCAGACTGAAGTCGGAGAAGAGTTCCTCAACGCCGATAATGGAGACACCAGTCGCATCCTTCTTACCAATCTTAAGCTTCTATGTGACTCAAATATTATCTATGCTGATGGAACTTTCTACTCTGCCCCCTCTGTGTTTCACCAACTGTACTCGTTCCATACTGAGGTTCAAGGCCTCATTTATCCCCTCGTGTACTTCCTTCTGCCCAACAAGAAAGAGGAGACATATGCCTGAGCATTCCGCCTACTGGAAAGCAGCAGCAGCACAACGAGAGGCTTCAACTTATCTCCAGACATCATTGAGATGGATTTTGAGAAGGCCGCCCACAACGCCGTGTCGACAGTGTTTCATACGTCACAACTACATGGATGTTACTTTCACAACTCTCAGTGTGTTTAGAGATGTATCCAGAAACTTGACCTAGTGGACTGAGTATAAAGAGTGTGATGACTTGCGATGACTTGTATGACGTGCCGCTTTGGTGCCTGTTGATCAAGTTGAGGATGTTTGTGTCCAGGCTATTGCCGATGCTCCTCAAGGCTATCACCAGATTTATGGACTACATCACAGAGACATTGGGGGTGGGGGTGGGGTGGGGGTGGGGGTGGGGGTTGGGGGTAGGGTGGGGTTTGGGGTGTGTGTGTGTGTGGATGGTGGTGGTGTTGGGCATCTTCGTTTGAACAATATCAGTGGGAAATGTCATCCCAACATCTATGAGCATGTTCGTGTGCTGGAGAGAGAGCAGACCTTTGTGGAGGCCCGCCTTGCTCAAGTGTGTGGCCACAGACGTGCACCAGCAAGGAAGCGGTGCTACCGCAGAGTTTGACAGGAGGCTTCAGCATCTCAAGGATCATCTGTTTGATCTCAAGGATCAGCTTCAGAGGCAAGAGAACTATGCTCATCAGATTGGCTACCTTGCTCACTTAATATGGCGTTTGCTTCTGCTGTACAATAGCGGTGTTTTCTCCCAATACATCCACTTTTTTATAGTACTGGGTTTAATGTTCTGCAAATCATCTTCTTTGGGTGATACCACACATGGCTACAACTAGCAAGCTGCAAACATTTAGTGAAACACTGTTGATTTATCCAGTAGGGCTTAAATTAAGCTAGAGTGACGAGCGAGTGTCATGATAGCGTCGCTGTTACTGTGCATATTTTCCCCATTGTAGGTACATCCTTGATTATGTTCGATATGTACAATGAGACCAAAGGCAATGCTTTGCGCGTTCGGTATCATTGTTGAACAGCCGGTTAGTTTAACTCTACACTGTTAGTGGTCCATTGTAAAATTTAATACCTACTGACGTCTTCCTAAAGTAACTCATTGTATGACAGGTATCACGGCGTTTACGAGACATAGTGCACGACAACCTTTAGAGAAATTGTCATCTGTCTGCTGCAGATTACCTCAGTTCATATCTCAGTTTTTAAACAACACACAATTTCAAGTACGGGTAGGTTGCACATTGTCTGATTATTTCCACCAAGATCAGGGCGTCCCTCAAGGCATCATCCTGTCTGTCACCCTTTTAGCATCCCGACATTGATCCAGAACAATACTAGTATCTTCCCGATTACCGGATAATAGCTATATTTTTACAGCAGAAGTTAACGCCATATTAACTGCTCTTAAATACCACAAATATAAACAATATATCATATTTTCAGATTGTCTTTCTTGCCTTCAGGCTATTAAAAAATCTGTCTTGTAAACATCCACTTTTAATTGAAATAATTGAATTGTATAATGATCTTGCAACTGGCCAATACGTCATCGTCTTTGTTGGTTGCCCAGCCACGTTGGCATTTCTGGGAACACAATGGCCGATCTTGCTGTAAAGGCAGCACTCAACAAATCTGTGACTCCACGTCTTATTCCATACTCTGATTACAAAGCTAGCAGTAGAACCTACATCCGTGATCTGATGCAGAAGTGGGACACTCAGGTAGATATTAATAAACTACATGAAATAAAACCCTATATTGGTTAGGACCTACTTGGGTTGTCAGTCCAGATTTGAAGAGGTCATCATACGACGATGTCGTATTGGCCACACAAGATATACACATGAATATTTGCTTAAAGGTGAGGATCATCCGTTTTGTATCCCTTGTGATGAAAGAATCACGGTCAAGGATGTACTGCTTGACTATGTTGAATATTTCATCACAAGAGATAACTATTTCAAATCACGAACTATGAAGGATCACTTTAATAATGTTTGTTCTTATTTTATTATTGCATTTTTAAAAGAATTAGATTTGTTAAGTGATTTGTAAATAGATTGTTAGTGGCTGTACCCTCAAAGGGGGTTGAAGTAGCGTAAAATTATTGTCCTCCTGAGAGGGAACGTAAGTCCCAAAACATTTCAAGTCAATTTAAGTGTACCAGGTTTTTAATCGTAGTATTTTTGTGTTTTTAATGTATGGCTAAATCATCAACGCCAATAGCTAAAGGGATGGTATAAATCAAACTAAGGTCCATGCAGGTAGCAAAGGCATTGTAAGTCCCCATGGTCCCTGGTATGGTGATCTACCTTCAGTTGTTGGCGATCTATAGCCCATTTTTATATTGTGTTCTTCTCTATAGTTAAAATGTTTTAGATTTAATTGCTAGTTTTAGATATATATCTGTGATATTCTAGTTGTTTTACTGTCCTTCGCTGACAGGATTTTATACTCTATCTTTAATTATTGTTAATATATGTGTTGTTTTTGTCACGATATGGCTGAAATATTGCCAAAGTGACTTTAAATTTTAACTCACTCACTCACCTTTTAGCATCAAAATTAACAGCCTCACTAACGTTTTCAATAGTTGTGTTGATGGGTCCCTTTTCGTGGACGATTTCAATATTTCCTGTCGTGGTAAGAACATGCACGAAATAGAAAGGCAGCTGCAATTCTGCCTTAACACACAATAAAAAGGTCCAATGAAAATGGCTTTAAGGTTTCAAAATCCAAAACAAACTGTATTCATTTCTGTCGTAAATACAAACCACACACGGATCCAGACCTATTTTTAGATTGTACTCCCATCAAGGTAGTAGAAGAGGCCAAATTCCTGGGACTCATATTCCACCGTCACTTGACATTCTTACCACACATAAAATACTTGAAAACCAAGTGCTTGAAGGCTCTGGACTTACTAAAACTCGTTTCAAATACAGAGTGGGGAGGGGATCAGACTACCCTCCTTCACTTGTACAGATGCTTGGTTTGCTCTAAACTAGATTACGGCTCCATTGTTTATGGTGGAGCCTGCAAAAGCAATTTAGAAAAATTAGATTCTATCCACCACCCAAGGCCTGAGGCTCAGCCTGGGAGCTTTTAGGACCTGTCTAGTAGACAGTCTATATGCAGAGGCCAACGAACCTTCCCTTGAGCAACGTCGCATTAAACTTTCACTACAGTATGTCACTAAATTACGTTGAAATCAGTGCAATCCAGCTTACAGTTTTGTTTGCAACCTGTTTCCTAGACTGCCAAGCCTGGTTCCACCACTTGAATCAGAATTCAACCACACATATCTGCAGCTAAAATTGATCTCAATATCATAGCACCTTACCGACTCCTGTCTTCACCACCCTGGCAGATGGTGAAACCACAGGGCGATCTTACCCTCACTAAACATAAAAAGTCCGAAACAAATCCTTCGGTGTTCCAGCAGGAATACAACCAGTTACCTTCCAAGTATGACACCCATAGATCCATTTTCACAGACGGAACAAAGGATGAGGGCCAAGTTGCCAGTGCTACAGTCATTGGATCCAAGACTGTCTCCTCTAAGATTCCCGACAACAGCTCCATTTTCACTGCCGAGGCCAAAGCTATCTTCTCAGCTTTGACCTACATTAAGCAGCAGAATCATTCCAAAAACTTCATCGTTTTTACAGATTCATTATCTTGCCTTCATGCACTTCAAAATGTTACTTCAAGTCACCCAATCATCCTGGACATTTTAGAACTTTACAACGACTTTTCTACTGGCCAATATGACATCGTCCTCTGCTGGTTGCCGGGTCACGTCGGCATAGCAGGTAACACATAAGCCGATGCTGCAGCAAATCAGCTCTTGACAAGACCTTATCCCCACTGCTGATCCCGTACAGTGATTTCAAACCCACTATCTAAAGGTATACTCGGGACCTCATGAAAAAAAGGTAGGACACTCAAGTAGGAAGAAATAAACTTTACGAATTGAAACCAACAATTGGTTATACCTACTTGGGTTGTCAGTCAAGACGTGATGAGGTAATTTTACGACGTCATATTCGCCACAGTCGGTTTACACACGACTATCTGCTGAAAATGGATGGGGATGGACCCCCCTTGTGTGTCTCTTGCGATGAAGTTTTCACCATTAAGCATATTCTGCTTGACTGTGTGGACTTATCGTCTGCAAGGGACTCACATTATGATGCAACAAATCTGAAAGATCTGTTCTCTCGAGTGAGCGCTCATCTGATAGTGGACCACCTGAGTTGATCTGTAAAAAGCCTGCTTTTAAATTTAGTGCTATGACTTTTTCTGTTTTTAAATGACAACGTATTGAATATAAGTTTTTGAAATAAAACTCATTTTGACTCGTATTTTGTATTTACAACAACTGCCTCCGTGGTGTAGTGGTTATATCGCGGGTTCGATCCCCGACCGCATCATACCAAAAGACGTTAAAATATGGTACTTGTTGGTCCCTGCCTGGCGCTCGGCATTAATGGGTACAACAAGGACTGGTCGGCTCGGAGTCTGGGGTATTCATGCTTCACTGTGGCATGGTATCTCAGTAGGCTAGCACTATAAAACCAGCTACAGTCTGGGCTAGTACAAGCAGCCGCACATACACATAAACACGCATGCACGTCGTCATATGAGCGAAATATTCTCAAGTACAACGTTAAACCCAAATTCACCTCACCTCACCTGTATTTACAATGTTTATTAATGCAGACTTGTTCTCGTCACTATATGGCTGGAATAATGTCGATGTGACGTAAAGCCCAACTCAACTCAACGACTCAACCTTTGCGGATCTCTGTTATCAGTGAAGTCGATACCAGCAGCAGCTTGCTAATTGACCAGTGCTGTGGGCATGACTTCGTGTATCACGTTTAAATTTGCAATACTAACATTCCATAGTTCTGAATCAGTGGACATGGATTGATCACGGAACAAGTGACCTTGTGGTGTTTTTTAACGTAAGTTTAGGAGTATATTTTAACAGCTCTCAGTCACAGTTTTGAATTGGTAGCTAATATGTTCCGGTTATTTTAATTTGTTACTATCAAATGTCTTCCATTGCGTACCATGCTATTACTTACTGTACCATGCTGTTATTTACTCAGCTAATACCTTATCTTTATCGTGTAACTAAGAATTATCGCTACAAGTTTAAAATTGATATAGACATTTTGTCCACGAGCAGTTAACTGAAACGTATAGAGATATAATTAAGCATTCATGCGTTAACTGAGTTTATGTCAATAGATATTATATATATTAAGTTATTCTTTCCCCGTGTCGCTAAATATGTTTCATCACAAGTATAAAATAGTGTAAATAAATATCTGTAATTTGAATGTTCGCAGGTTAACTGGAAACTATCAGAACAGCAGTTTTAAATTTTAGACGTGTATTCAATGTTAGGAGCAGGACAATTCAGAGTATTATGTAATCCGATAAATATCTTTAAGTCATTACTCAATATCATTTCGGAAGTGGCCTTAACGTGGCAAAATATTGATTCATTTTGTAAGGCTGATAAATTTGGTCATATAATGTAAACAAGTGAGGTAATTTTCAAGATTCTGCACTTATATAACGAATTTAAATGGTCAGTCAACCATGATCTCTGTGGAAGTGACTCTTTTCCCACAATACTTGCCAATTGGCCAGTACTTTGTACTTTGGTACTTTGGTGGAAAGGGACCTGAGCTGATGATGAGCCTTAAAAGCCTGACTGTGCCAGGATACCTGAACCATCTCTGCTGCATACTATCTTTAATCTGTAAAACATAATAAAAAGAAAAAGCAGGCTAAATATGCAGACCTCGCCTTTGAAATGCATCCCAAGTCCACTGTCGTCAGACTCCCCATTGTTCTCGGTGCCCTTGGTTTAGTACCTCCTGATCTCTTAGCGCAGATCAGGAGAGTGCTCGGGTTCTCCACATCCCTTCTGACACTCTGGGTAATGCAGAAGGCTGCATTGTTGGGGAGTCTACACATTCTCCAGAAACTTCTTCGTGGGTTCTACTTTCGCTGTCTGGGCTGCGTGTAGAGGGGACAAGGACCTGAGCTGATGATGAGCCTTACCAGCATGACTGTGCCAGGATAACCCGAACCCTCTCTGCTGCAGTTTTATCTTAATCTGTAAAACATAATCAAAATAATGGAAAGGCTGATCGTTTGGAGTAGTTGATTGGACAAAACAAGACATCCAGAGTCTTGACCGCCTGACCAGAAGGATCATGTCTGATAACAGGGCCCACCGCCCTCGTTGCTCTCTTAATCGTTTAAATATGCCAATCAATTCTGGAGGTCGGGGTTTGCTTAATGTGGTGGCTCTTCATGATAGAATTGTATTGTGTACTTTTGCACATATGTATGCATCGGGTGATCCTCTGGTGATGCATGTCAAGACACATGATGAAAGCAAGGGGTTCCACAGCTATTCTAAGCGTGCCAAGGTTGTTGAGCAGAATCTGAAATTTGAGGTTGATTTTGTTGAAGGCAATGTACTGCTGGACGGTACAGCGATGGGAGTAAGCCAAGTGAAGTCCTTCACCTAGTCTGCCCAGAGTCGGTCATTTGTGGAGAAACTTTCTGAGGAGCCTTTGCATCGTGTGTACATGCAGTGTGTGGAACAGAATAGCAATCCAACTGACTCCTTCGCCTGGATGAAATCGGCTGGTCTTAAATGTAAAACTGAGGGCTACCTTTTTGCTGCCATTGACCAGTCCCAATGGCAATCAATCGCCTAAATGTTATTCTTAAAGAAAATATTAACATGAAATGTCGACTGTGTCATGAATTTACTGTCTGACACCTTGACTGTCCGACACCTTGTCAATGGATGTCCTTCCTTGGCACAAACAGCATATCTTAAACGACATGATGGCATGGCTCGTCGCTTCTACAATCGATTTCGTCATGCTTGTGGCTTTCACTCCGAGGTCCTTCCATGGTATGACCCAGAACATGTCCAGAGCGTCATAGAAAATGACAACTTTAAACATCTTTGGAATAGGCCCATATACATCCTCAGAAGAATTCCAGCCAACAAACCTGATGTTGTCATTTTCGATAAAGCCAATGGATGTATTTATATCATTGAATTTTCTGTCCCATTTGACAGCAACGTGATTGGCAAGATTCAGGAAAACCATTCTAAATATGCGGACCTCGCCTTTGAAATGTCTCGCTTGCATTCCACGTCCACTGTCGTCAGGCTCCCCGTCAGGCTCCCCTTCAGGCTCCCTCGTTTTGGTACCTCCTGATCTCTTAGCGGAGATCAGGAGAGTGCCTGGTTTAACCACAGAGAGCACAACCCTTCTGCAGTGTTGGGCAGTCTTCATATCTTCAGGAAAGTTCTTGGTACATTCGACTAGACAGCGCTTCATAAGAGACGTCCCATTCGCTGTCTGGGCTGCGTGTAGAGTGGGCAAGTGCGCTCAGTTGATAATAAGCCTTACCAGCCTGACTGTGCCAGGATCACCCGACCCTTTTCTGCTGCATACTATTTTTAATCTGTACAACAATAATAATAATAATAATAATAATGGGCCCATTTATATAGCGCCAAACTGAACACTAGGTAGATTCATAGTACTAACAATCAAAGCACAGCACATTATTACCCCGTGTTATGGGTGATGATACATGTCTGGTAACATATTGCATAGATTTATATATGAGTCAATTTTAATAACCCCCCCCCAAAAAAAAAAAAAACGCTTTGAAGGGGATAAAAAGGGGCGCCATATTATTTCTGGGTGTTTGAAGCGTTTAATGAGGGTATAGAAGTTTATGCACTAAAATATCGACTGAGGAAACCGCATACAATTTTGCCAAGAACATAACCCCTTACCAACGAAAGGTACTTAAGATTCCAATGGAACAAGAAAAAATGTCAGCAGTTTAACAGGAATACAGTTCCACTACGTAAAGGAACTTGGTTTGAAGGCAGTAACGTTTCTTTAAGAAAATCCCTGTTGTTACTGTATTGCTTTGCCCCAAAAAATTCCTATGACCTCTCAGCTCGAGAGACATCAATCCCTGATGAATAATTATTGGGAGTACATCAACGGAAACTATCAGTGACTATTATAACTACATTCGTGAGGTGTGTGTTGATGACATTGAAAACCGTGGTAACAACCGAATAGTGGGGGGTGGGCAAAACCGTAGAAATAGATGAAGCTAAGTTTTGGAAAACAGAAATATATTTGAAGACGGATAGTTGGTGGAACGTGGGTGTTGGGTGGCATTTGCCGGGAATCCAGAATTTTTTTCCATATCCTTGTGAAAAAGAGAGACGCTAATACCTTACTGCCCCTGCTAGAATGCCATATTGCCCGAGGATCCTTCATCATATCTAATGAATGGCCGGCTTATAGTGGCATCAAAGACCTACGTTTAACCATGAAACAACTCCGCCAATTTCGTCGGTAAATATTTCACAAAATTAATAATATTGTTTTGGTGATATAAAGCCTTGTTATTCTTAATGTAAATAGGCTGATAACATACGAATTGTAGTCCTAATATCATGTAATATTTTCTTCTTACAGACCCAACGACCAAGGCATGCACTAATTTGATGGAAAACCGGTGGTGGTGCATAAAGCGTCAGCTGCCCAGCACCCACTGTACCCGTCGTAACTTTGGACTCCACCTCGCAAAATATATCTGGCGGACATGCATTGTGGGGGATGAACCAACATTTGAATTTTTACTATGTTCAATTTCCAGATTGTATTCACTGTAGGTAAGTGTTTCCATCAGAGGTCTTCATACAAGAACACTCGTATACAGACATTGTCTTTGGTAGTCATGTCTTCGGACGAATCCTCTCCACCAAACCTAGACCAGTTTCTGAAGAAAGTAGTTCCTCCACCAATCCATTGTTGGATTTGCTGTCTTCGGGCGACATCACCAAAGGTCAACATCGACTGAGAGACGATGCAGACGATGACTCACGTGATTTTTTCCATTTTAGTCCGGACGTTATGACTGAAGGACTTACGAATGGCGGCCAGCAATCTTCTGTAAGTTCTGTTTCCAGCACCGGTTTGTCTCACTAACAGATGAGTTTCCTTCCTAATCAATCCAGTAATTCACAATCATCCCCTCCAGTTCCGGTTTCTATTGACACACCTACACAACCCAAACGCACTATTAAACGTCCCGGTAGGTTTGTTCATTCGCACTCACCCAGTCCTTCATCCCTCGTCCCAGGAAATACAAGACCAAAACCCGGCACCTTACTCTCTCCCCCCCACCCACACACACAAAGTCAATCCCCTTCCGATACCCCGGCATCCTCCTCCTCACTCCTCCCGCTGCACTTAACAAGCCCTCAGTTTCTGAACCTGCGGTCAGAGCTTCTATCCCCATTAACTTCTGTAGTTTATGTTCTAACTTACGCACCCCCCGAAAGCACTATTGAGTTTTGTAAATGCTACGGCGTTTTACCAGCACAAGCTCACTGCCATAACTGTCACCAAGTACAAACTCGCACATATGGTATTAACAGGAAGGGTAAAAAACTTGGATTTTCAGGTTTTAATGTAACGAAAAGGTTTGCAAATTGGAATTGTATAATTGTAAAATTGTAAATAATTCCTTTTGAACTACTTACAGATCCCATTACTGGTGCTTGCACAAACCTGATTGAGAATCGTTGGTGGTGCGTGAAGAGGCAGTTGCCTGCTGCACAAGCTCGGCGAGGTGACTTCACGCTACACCTCGCCGAGTACATGTACAGAAGTCGTGTAGAAGGGGACATTTTCACAACGCTTCTCAAATGTACCCCGGGGAACGTTGATGGTAAGCATATTAAGTATATTAATGTTACTTCATGTGATGCTCGTTCAATTATACGAATTAGTTGTGAGGAATATGTCATACTTCCGCTTCTTCCATGGCAGCATTCGTCACCACTCGCCCCTTTCCGTAACCTCGCTATTCGGCTTGTCCCGGAATAACACGAGTTGGTCACGAATGCCATGGCAGGTGATTGGCGTCTTTCGGTACAGTTTAGTGTTCTGTTTCAGTTGTGTTAAATAATCGTATTGTTTTGCTATTTGGCCATCACCTTATTGAATGTTGGCTGGATTTTTTTATAATCCTACAACTAACTGTCATTGTCTCTTAATCATATTTGAGAAGGGGTGGGTGGTGGTGGTGGGGGATGTGTGTTACGGGCGGAACTCTTACCCAAAAAAGAAGGCGAAGTTACCTTTCCCAGTCAATATATATGCTCAAGGCACGTGCAACATCTGCCCGACCAAATAATGCGCACAATCACACAATTTCTAAAAGCACGAAGCTATCATAACGCGCATGAAGTAGGCGTGTGAAAATGTAGGTCACAGATACAAATACACTTAACTCAACACACAGCTTCACAAAATCCGACGACAAAACATCAGTTGTTAATAAAGTTATATGTGACGTCACACTAGATATCTTGCTAACAATAACATCAATAAAATATGCTCAGCTGACGTCAATCACAAAATAGTCGTAATCACACTACCGAGGGACAGATGGCCGGGAGAGAGAGCTGGAGGACAGTGGATCGAATCCCAGGTAAATGTGAAAATTAGATAGTTAAAGGGATATAACTCAATGGATGATGTATGACGGTAGATGGCAGCTGAAACCGGATGTAGAGCGTCGTGATAGAAGGCGGAGAGAGGTGAGCGGAGAATTATTCCCCTGGGCGTATTTGAGGTTTACCGTTCGTAAATAATTAGACTTATAATGCATTACATTCTGCAACACAACCAGTTATCATAAACTACTCAATATTTACAATATGACAGAGCAGCCAAATTATCAAAGCATAAACACAATATCTATACACATCACATGAATATGTACATGCTAAAAAAAGTATTGAAATACACGAACTTTCAGAAATGATCTCAAGAGCTCCAAAATAAATGTCCAAATAATCCAAAATGTTCGAGATTCAATATCCACAAATGCCTTGTGACCAGTTGACAGTAGAAATGTTCTGAACTGATAATAAACTCAAAACTTTAAACAGGGGTTAGTAAGCTAACAAAGTTTGTGACAAAGGGACAGTAAGTCCCCCGCTTGGGCAGGCTATTGTGTGGCAGTGCTCTAGGTGATTGTGGCTGAGGCAGAAAACTCATGCAGTAAGCTGAGAGAGGGGTTAAGAGAAGCTGAAGAGCGGAGCATATAATGTTTAAAATACACTGAACAAAATATTTAATTCAGTTGAAACTAAAGAATAAAACACTAAATATGTACAAACATTTCATCCTGTCACACTTTATTGCTAAATCTAATCAAATCACCAATGGCTGAAGGGAAGGCGTAAATCCAGCTGGTGTCCATGGGATAGCAGGAGTACTGTTAGTCTCCATGGTCCCTTGTATGGTGATCAACCTTTAGTTGTTGGTATAGCCTGTTTTCATATCATATTGTTCGCTTTAATAACATCGTTTTATGATAACATGCTAGTTTTACCTTTATGTCTGTGATATTCTGATAGTTTACTGCTCACTGAAAACAGGCTTTTAATTTCTATATTTCTAATGGCAATATAATGATTAATTGTAAACGATACGGCTGAAATATTACCGATGCGACGATAAATATAAACTCACTAACTCACATTAGTCTAATTTAAGATGCATACATTTTAACTGATTGCTTTTACCGCTATACGTTTCGGTTAATTGCTGATGGGCAAAATGTTTTTATTGAATTTTAAATGTGTAACTTGATTTCATAGTCATGCTACAGAGATAAGGTATTAGCTGATATTACTGAGTTAATGAGTAAATAACACAATTAAGAGGTTAAAATAACCGAAACAAATTAACTCTCAATTATAGCTTATGACTGATAACTTTTAAAGCCTACTTAAATATACATCTAATAAATAATTCAAAACAACTTGTTCCGACCAATCTATGTCCACTGATTGGGAACTTTGGAATGCAAACTGCTGCTGGTGTCAACAGATTATATATAAATCCGCCAGAAGGATAGGATTCAGAAGACTGCTAACGCTATCTCTGATGGTTGTTTGGTTAAACCCTTGATACTTGCCATATAATGGGGTACTTTGGGGAGACTTAATTAGGAATTAAGTTTTACAATGGACCACTAACAGTGTTCGTATAACATAGATCGAACTGTTTATACCCGATTGTCCCACAATGATACCGCACATGCAGTTTTTGTATTTTACATTGCCGTTGGCCTCAATGTACAGTACAGATATAATCAAGGATGTGCCTGCAGTGAGAAAATATGCCAAGGTACAACCATGTTATTATGACACCCTCCTTGCTGAATTCAAACCATACGGAAGATTACAGTGTTTCTATAAATGTTTGCAGCTGACTAGTTGTAGCCATGTGAGGTATCATCCAAAGGAACTGACATGCAGAACATCAAGGAGTTTGCCATCGAATAAACCCATGAACTTAAACGGTGATCAAGACTGGATTTGTTGGAAGAAAACAAGTTTGGTAAGTATACGTGTGGCAAGACTAAACATAATGTATGTAAAGCATGGCCGTCTGATCCCGTGATAAACTTTAATTAAAGGGACCAGTTGGGACCAAGGTTTGAATACCCGTGAAGATCCGGGTTAGAGTGAACCTTCAGTAACCCATGCTTGTCGTAAGAGGTGACGAGAGGGATCGGGTGGTCAGGCTCGCTGACTTGGTTGACACATGTCATCGGTTCCCAGTTGCGCAGATCGATGCATATGCTGTTGATCACTGGTTTGTCTGGTCCAGACTCGATTATTGACAGACCGCCGCTGAATATTGCTGTGTGCGGCGTAAAACTAAACACTCACTCACTCACTCACCAAGGTTTGAATGTGCCCTCCTATCCAATGTTTTCACTGGTTTGGTTGGCTGTGTCACCAGAGAAAGGGTGTTTTACATTTGAAGACACTGGAAATGGCAATGTAGTGCTATAGTCTAACACAGTACCTCGAGTACACATATTTACTTTAGAAGGTGGCACTATGATATATAGAATGATTTGAACTCTTCTAAATGTGAATTCCATTTGTATGAAACTGTCAGCATGCTCAGAGTCATATGCCCAGAAGACATTTGGTGCCAGATCTTTTAGGCACTCTAATGCTGTGCTGTGGAACGCTCTTCCCCTTCAGCTCTGATGTGTCCCTTTCCTGGCAAGATATACACATGGATATCTTTAAGAAGGTGAAGATCCTCCATCCTGTATCCCTTGTGATGAAAGAACCACGGCCAAGCATGTCCTGCTTGACTGTATTGATTTTTCCATTACAAGGTGAGGTGAGGTGAAATTGGGTTTAACTCCATTACAAGGGATCGATGTTTCACGGTTTCATCCTTTTAATGTACGTCCTCGTTTGACTATTGAGTTTCGAAAAGAAATTGAATTAATTGGGAAATGAGTGAGTGAGTGAGTTAAAGTTTTACATCGCATCGGTAATATTACAGCCATATAGCGGTGAAAACGAGGTAATCGTTTTAAAACATCTGTCCAAAAGGACAGTAAAACAACTAGACAATCACACACATATATATATATATATATATATATATATATATATATATATATATATATATATAGTAATTAAATCTAACATGTGTTATATTTGGGATTTACACTTTCTTAGTAAAGTACAAATTCTAGTACTTTTGAGTTGAGCCCCATCCGGGATTCGAACTCACACCCTCAGAGTGAGGGGTACACAAAGCCCGCAGTCTAGACTACCAGTTGTCCGACTTCCATTTTTGTGGAAGCCGCGGTAGCTGAGTGGGTTAGGCGGCTGACTTTGTGTGCTGGCGATTGGGTGCCTGACTCTGAGGGTGTGAGTTCGAATCCCGGATGGGGCTCAACTCAAAAAGTACTAGAATTTGTACTTTACTAAGAAAGTGTAATCCCAAATATAACACATGTTACATTTGACCACTTTCTAAATGGCATTGTGTAATCATAATTAAATCTCAACTACTTTAACGACGATACAATATAAAAACAGGTTATAGATCGCCAACAACTGAAGGTAGATCACCATACTAGGTACCATGGGGACTTACAGTACCTTTGCTACTTGCATGGACCCAAGTTGGATTTACACCATCCCTTCAGCTGCTGACGATTGCAGGAAAAGTTAGCCGAATTTTAAAAGAACAAAAACACTACGTTTAAAAATTCGGTAAGCTTACGTTAAAATTTTGGGACTTACGTACCCTCTCAGGAGGACAATAATTTTACAATACTTTAACCCCCTTTGAGGGTACAGCCACTAATAATCGCAGTTGCTAATTTATACTACCATGTTTAGAATAACATTTATCTATTTACAAAACAAATTTATTCAAAATGTATCTAATAAATCTATTTTCTTTTCAAATTCAATCATTCAATGATAATTAACATGACTAAAAAGATCCTTCATTGTTTTGACATTGAAATATTTATCCCTTGTGAGGTAAAAATCAATACAGTCAAGCAGGACATGTTTGGACATTCTTTCATCACAAGGATTGCAAAACGGAGGACCTTCGCCTTTTTAGCAAATATCCATGTGTATATCTTGTGTGGCAAATGCCACATCGTCGTATGATGACCCCTTAAAATCTGGACTGACAACCCAAGGAGGTGTAACCGATATAGGGTTTTATTGCATGTAGTTTATTTATACCTGCTTGGGTGTCCCACTTCTTCTGCATCAGATCACTATAAGATCTGATGTTAGCTTTATAATCAGAGTATGGAACATGAAGTGGTGTCACAGATTTGTTGAGTGCTGCCATTCGGCCATCGTGTTTCCAGAAATGTTAACATGGCTAGGTAACCAACAGAAGACGATGTCGATGTCGTACTGGCCAGTAGCAAGATCATTATATAATTCAATAATTTGTAATAGCCTGAAGGCACGAAAGAGAGTCTGAATAGAATATATATTGTTTGTATTTAGGGTGTTTTTGAATATAGATTAAGGCTATTAACATGGCGTTTGCTTCTGCTGCGAAAATTGAGCTGTGATATGGTAATCGAGAAGATATTGTTCTGGATCCAATGCCACTGCGTCACCATCCTTGGACCCATCTGTAAAAAAGGACTTATATATATGTGTTATATTTACTTTTTAATTGATTATACTCTTGTTTATATTGTAATTCATTAATTTCTGAATTTCTAAATGTAGTAAGTGTTATGTCGACTTGTGGCCTAACCAATTTCCATGGAGGAGATGGAAGAAGACTGGAAGGAGATAATGCCGGCAGCAGGAATAAATGTCTTAATTCTGAGCCCAAGAGGCGGAACAAGAGAAGATTTCTTGTTGTACATATCCTCATAAAGAGGATTAAAGACATAGTGAAAGGAAGGATTAGACTCGTTAGAATATAGATTTGTAATACATGTATATTGTAACGATAATGTTATACTGAGTTGGGTTAGAGAAGGCTCATCTGTCCCGACCGAGAGACTGTCACCAGGAGAAGTCCTGAATGATCCAAGACAAAGTCTCAGACCTTGGCAGTGGACATAATCTAATAGTTTTTGCTGGCTCCACCATATACGGTGCGATAATCAAGCTTCGAGAGGACCAATGATCTATATAGGTGTAGGGAGGTAACTTGATCCCTTCCCCACTTTGAATTAGAAACGACTTTCAATAAATCGAGTGCCTTCAGGCATTTACTTTTTAAGGGATTTGATAAGCGGAAGAAAAGTTAAATTGGAGTCGAAATTAAGATCTAAGAACTTGGCCTCCTTGACAACTTTGATTAGGGTGCCATTTAGTGAGTGAGTGAGTTATTATTTAACGTCAAATCGGCAATATTTCAGCCATATCGTGTCGAGAACATATGTGACTTTGAAATGGAATAGATGTATATTATAAAAACCTGTTGACGAAGGACAGTAAAAGAACTAGAATATCACAGTTACAACTAAAACTATAGTCCGTTTGAGTCAGAAACGGACCGATGAGTTGCATATCAGTGTACAAAATTGCCACATAAATATAAATAGTACACATGTTTATCATTTACTAATACCCTGCAGCTTTCTTATATTTGAAAATTTTCCGGACTCCACCAAAAAAGATGTTTAAGAAACTATCATCATTGAAAACGCAAAAGTTGTTATCTGTCGCGGCAGGATGAAACCGCAGAATAATAATTTCTAAAGAAAGATTTTTAATAGCCTGAAGACAGGAAAGAGAATAGAAAAATATGATATATTGTTTATATTTACGGTGTTTATTTATAAATTTAAGAGCTGTTAATATGGCGTTAGCTTCTGCTGTGAAAATAGAGCTGTTATTTGGTAGTCGAGAAGATATTGTTCTGGATCCAATGACAGTGGCACATGTCACCGTGCCACCATCCTTGGAACCATCTGTAAATAAGGATTTGTATGTATTATATTTATTTGTTTATATTGTAATTCATTAGTTACAGATTTCTTAAACTTTGTCAGAGTTAGGTCAACTTCAGGCCTCACCAGTTGCCATGGAGGTGAAGATTGACTGACTGAGTTTGGTTTGTACGCCGCTTTTAGCAATATTCCAGCAACATCACGGCGGGGGACACCAGAAATGGGCTCCACACATTGTGCCCATGTGGGGATTCGAACCCGGGTCTTCGGCGTGACGAGCCAACGCTTTAACCAATAGGCTACCCCACCGCCCCATGGAGGAGAAGAAAGAAGACGGGAAGGAGATATATTTTCCAGCTCAATGCCGGCAGCAGAAATGAATGGTTTAATTCTCCAACCCAGAGGAGGAACAAGAGAAGGGGTTTTGTTGCAAACACAGTTAAATGCAGGATTTGACTCATTAGAAGATAGTTTTGTTACATACTGCAAGGATAATTTCATGCGGCGTTGTGTAAGAGATGGCTCATCGGCCCCGACGTAGAGACTGTCAACAGGAGAAGTTCTAAAGGACCCAAGACAAAGTCTTAGACCTTGGTGGTGGACATAATCTAATAGTTTGAGATTGCTTTTGCAGGCTCCACCATAAACGATGGAACCATAATCAAGTTTTGAACGTACCAGTGATCGATATAGATGTAGGAGGGTAACTTGATCCCCTCCCCACGTAGAATTGGAAACGACTTTCAACAAGTCAAGTGCCTTCAGGCATTTAGTTTTAAGGGATTTAATATGTGGTAGAAACGTTAAGTGTGAGTCAAAAATAATATCCAAGAACTTGGTCTCCTTCACAACTTTGATGGGTGTGCCATTTAGAGACAGTTCAGGGTCTTTAAATAGTTCAGGGTCTGCGGTTTGTATTTACGGCAGAAATGTATACAATTAGTTTTGGATTTAGAAAATTTAAAGCCGTTTTCACGACACCATTTATTTATCTTGTTTAAACACAACTGCAGTTGCCGTTCAATAGTATGCATATTTTTACCACGACAAGAAATATTAAAATCATCCACAAAAAGTTATCAATCAATTGAATCATTTAAAACCTTGGATAAACTGTTGATCTTGATACTAAATATAGTCACAGACAAAATACTGCCTTGTGGGACACCCTGATCCTGATTGTAAAGGTCAGACAGGGTAGAACCCACGCGAACTTGAAATTGTCTGTCATTTAAAAAGTTAGCCATAAATTGAGGCAAACAGCCTCGCAATCCGAAGCCATGTAAATCTCTTAGAATGCCATATTTCCAAGTAGTGTCATATGCCTTTTCAGGATAAAAAAAGATAGACACAGCGTGTTGTTTATTAATTAGAGCATTTTAAGAAATGATACCAAACGCACTAGGTGATCGACAGTACTTCTGTTTTCATGGAAACCACATTGTATATCTGTTATAAGGTTATTAGTTTCCAAGTACCAAACAAGTCGATTATTGATCATGCGTTCCATGGTTTTGCAAACACAACGATTATTGGACGGATCCGTATGATCACGTCCAGGTTTAGGTATTGGTACTACTATAACGTCAGTCCATGAGGAAGGAAATTTCCCTGATGTCCAAATATCATCAAAAATGTGTAAGAGCGTCTCTAAACATGATTCTGGTAAGTGTTTCAGGATAATGTATGTTATCAGCACCTGTAGCAGTATTGTGAGCTTGCTCAAGAGCAGTATGGAGTTCGTGAATAGAAAATGTTTCATTATAATCTTCCACATGATCTGAATTGAAATTAATAGTTTTCCTTTCTTCTTGTTTTTGATATTGTTGGAATTCAGGCACATAATTAGAAGAGGAAGAGTGTTTAACGAGAGTTTATTCGCAATATCTGATTGATTGGTAAGTAATTGATCTCCATGTTTAAGATGATGGACACTAGATTTAGTATCTTTACCTTTAATTTTCTGGACCATGTTCCATACCTTGGACATGGGCGTTCGAGAATTTATTTTGGATACATGATTTTGCCAAGATTGGCGTTTATTCTGTTTAAAGGTACGCCGCGCTTTAGCCTTTAACATTTATTTAAATTATGCACAATAGGACGGCGACGGAAATATTGTTCTGTTTTTTTTCCTTACCATCCTAGCTTGTTTGCACTCATCGTTGAACCATGGTTTTCAGATATGTGGATTTGCAGAGGACTGTGGTATACACAGTTCATTAGACAACAACAGTTAATAGCCTCAGGAACGTCAATAAAAGTTCAGGTTTCAGTTTTGTAGCAGACAGTGTTTCATACAAAGCTCAGTTAGCCTTTTAAAATTCCGCCTTGATGATGAAGGTACATGAGATACATGAGATGGAGTTACATGTTTTAGTATAGCAGCAAAATGGTCACTTCCACATAGGTCATCGTGAACTGACCATTCAAATTCATCTAGTAGTTCTGAATTTGTGACTGACAAGTCGAGAGCAGAATAATTTCCTGTACCAGGGTGTAAATATGTGTTGGAACCATCATTATAAATACATAAATCATATCTGAACAAAACTCCTCCAGTAATGTACCTTTAGCGTTTGTATTTGCACTACCCTGAAGTGGGTGTGCCCATTTAGATCTCCCATAAGAATACAGGGCTTTGGGAGTTGGTCATATAGAGCTTGAAGATCAGTTTTGTGAAACGTTGAAGACGGAGATATGTAGAGAGAGCATAATGTAAACGCAACGTGCAAAGTTAGTCGCACTGCAACAGCCTGAAGATTAGTAGTAAGTGCAACAAGGCTATGGATAACGTTCTGTTTGACAAGGATGGAAGATCCTCCAAAATTCCTATCACCCCGAGGTGAAAAACAATGATATGCATTAAAATGACGAAGGTCAAAACTATCTGTCTGTTTTAAATATTTGTCCTGTAGACAGATCGCTGATGGTATAAAATCTTGGACTAATAGCTGTAAACCGCTTAAATTAGTCCTCAGTCCTCTGCAGTTCCACTGCAAAACTCTTTGGAATACACTATCTTTTGGGGGGATTTATTGGGGATCTACCCGCACTTGTTTGGAGGGCGACAAGCTATGTGCCCTAGAATGGACGTTTTCAGATACATCCATTCCTCAAGAGATCCATATTCGTTGAACAACTGAATTCTATTTTGCGACCCTTTTGGGGCTCTGCCACTTTGGTTTTTTTTAAACATCAGGCTTAGATTCTATTTTACTTTTAACAATTTGTTGACTATCGGATGACGATTGAGACTCTGATCGTGATTGAGAAGATGATTTATGATCAGAAGAAGAATTTGACGTACCAGGAAGTGATTCCTCAGTCTGAGATGATATCCCAGGGTACAAAAGCTGTGGAGAGTCGCAATCAAGGTTGTTTGGCAGCTAGTGGATGATTTTGTTATTTTAGAGCTAGACTCAGATGGTGTTTTGGCTACTGCAGCATAACTTTTTGAAGGTCGGATCTCTTTACCAGTTTTTTGCCTCAGAAAAGTGATATTTTGGATAAATATGATTTTGTTAATCACCATTTGCTCTTTCCAAATCGGACACTCTTTTGAAAAGGATGAATCGTCGCCTGAGCAGTTGGTGCACTTTTTTAAAATCGCTGTTACAATCTTCTGTGGTGTGTGTCTTCTCACCACAGTGAGCACACACAACAGACACTGTGCAGGTATTTACACCGTGTCCATATTTCTGGCATTTAAAACCCCTGAGCGGGTTGGGGATGTAGGTGTCAACTTGGATGTTACAGTAACCTGCCTTCAGTGATTTGGGAGCATTTGGGCATGCCTTGGAAAACAGATATATATTGGTTTTGACAGTTTCATGGGTTTTCCGGGTTGTAAAACGTTTGACATAAAGCACGCCTTGATCCTTCATCTCTGACACTATGTCAAGTTCCGACATGTCAGCAAACAATCAATCACGGTCTCTGACTCTACCTTTACTTGTGTTTAATGTTTTGTGAGCAGAAACCGTGAATACCCACGAACGATTCGGTACTCATAAGATTGGTTGATTGTTGTTTTTTTCCGCACTCAACCAGCAGCGCACCCGAACGTAAGCGTTTGATGTTCTTAACATCCCCAGCAATACCTTGAATACCCTTAGATACTGCAAATGGGTTCAACTTCAATGGTGTCTTGTCAAGAGTCTCAATCACAAAGAAACGTGGCCAATACTCAATCGATAGGGATGGTCTGTGGTCAGTATCAACAGGATCAGTGTCGAGTGGACGTTTTTGTTATCAGGGGGGTTTCATAAGCCATGGTTAGTGTAATATGGTTCATAATCCGAACTCCCCGCCCACCACGGAGTATCACAAGGACAATGCTAAAAACAAGTGGGTCTCCGACTTGCAGCACCAAGGATACTCGGATGATATACTTAAGCAGAAAAACTAAAAGATTAATTTTTCCACCAGATTGGCCCATGAGCCACCACCTTCTGGGCATAAGACTCTAGGCAAAGTTCATAATATACATATTACAAAGTCAAATGCTGTTCAATAACAAAGGGTGCCGAGACCAAAATGTAAACATTTCCAAATCATATTTTGTGCAGTTACGTAAAGCCATACACAGGGCTTGGCGTGACCAGCCGATTGATAGAACCGGGCCAGTTCTGCCACCCATCTAGGTGAAGTAAGGGGCGAAGTGGTGTGTTGGGCAAAGGAACACTGTTCCTGGAACCAGTGTACCCTCAACCACCAGACTCCTGTCCTCCACCGACACAGTTCGCAACCCACGGCAAACGGGTTGGTGGACCAGATATGCCCCCGGGTCCACAACAGGGGGTTGAAGAGCGCTTAGCGTTTCCCAGCACCCACCACGAGGAGGTGGCTCTTCACGGGTGCCAGTGCCATTTAGAAATAGTTCTGAGTCTTTATGCGGTTTGTATTTACGGCAGAAGTGTATGCAATTAGCTTTCGATTTCGATAATGTAAAGCCGTTTTCAAGACACCATTTATTTATACATTTGCCATTCAATAGTATAGTTTTACCACGACAAGAAACATCCACAAATAATGATCCATTGATCATAAAAACCTTTGATAAGCTGTTGATCTTGATACTACATATAGTGATAGACAAAATACTGCCTTGTGGGACCCCCTGATCCTGATTAGAATGGTCAGACAGGGTTGAACCCACTCGGACTTGAAGTTGCCTGTCTGTTTATAACTGTGAGGTAAACGACCCCTCAAACCAAAATCATGTTTCACGAGATCAAAGAATATCGATACTACATGTTGTTTATTTACAATAGCATATAGCAAGTTTAACAAAGGATTCTAAACGTACCAAATGATCAATGGTACTACGATTTTTCTTGAAACCTCATTGAATATTTGTTATAAGGTTATTGGTTTCAAGATACCATGTTAATCTATTGTTTACTATTCGTTCCATGGTTTTACAGACACAACGCGTTGAAGAGATTGTCTGTAATTTGATGGATCAGTATGATCCCGGTCAGGTTTTTTCCCAGGAAGTTGGGAAATTCCCTGTAGTCCATACTGAATAAAACACATTTAGCCACGTTTCCAGACATGATTTGGGCAAATGCTTCAGGAGCTGATAGGGGATATAGTCAGCCCCTGTTGCTGTATCATGAGCTTGCTGAAGGACGGTAATGAGCTCATGTAGTGAAAATGAATCATGATAATCTTCACCATTGTCTGAGTTAAAATTTAATCTTTTCTTCTCACGTTGTTTCTGAACCTTTTGAAACTCAGGAACATAATTGGATGAAGATGAATGTTAAAACTTTGGCGAGAATTACACCAAGTGTATTGGCAATGCCGTGAACAGTAAATTTAGAACCTTTACCCTTAATTCTTTAAATCACGTTCCACACCTTTGACATAGGTGTGCGTGAATTTATTTTAAAAATATCATTTCGCCAAGACTGACGCTTAATTTGTTTAAGAGCACGTCTAGCCTTAGCACTTAAAATGTTAACGTTGTCCAGATTATGTACGGTAGGATGTCGACGAAAATACTTTTCAGCTTTCTTCCTTGAGGAGAAAAAGAGTGATAATCACTGTGCCGTCACAGATTAAAGTTCTCTGTTTTTTTTAGATATGTCTCGTTGAAATTATTTTTGAGTCCTTTACAATTCCATTTTATTATTGTTGAGAATTGAGTCATGGTGCCTCAATTTGTGATCTTTCACGTGAATGTGATGAAGTGAAGCTCCTCGTGTCCTGAGAGGATGGTGTAACCTTCATGTCTAGAGGTTCAAAGAGGTTCTCAAAAGGAACCTCTGAAGGTACTAGGACAGTTGGTAATTGTTTCCTGTTGTATGTTTTTCCTTTCTTATAAAAAGCCATACACAGGGCTTGGCGTGACCAGGCGATTGATAGAATCGGGCCAATTCTACCACCCGTCTAGGTGAAGTAAGGGCCGAAGTGGTGTGTTGGGCAAAAGGAACAAGGTTCCAGGCTCCCAATGGCCTCAAGCACCAGAATCCCGTTCTCCACCGACACAGGTTCGCAACTCCACGGCAACCAGGATGCCCAATTCGGTCTTACGGCCAACAATGGGGTGCTGTGGATCAATATGCCCCGGGTCCACACGGGGAATTTGGAAATGTATTGTAATTGTACACAAAATCTGTACACCATGGATGACATCTCTCGTGAGAAGGAAACTGGTCTACAACAGGAAGTCCAATGAGAAAAGTGTTGGGCAGGGTTACAATGATGACCTCTACCGGACTAGAGTCCGTGCTAGTGTGTTGACGGGACATACTAGCCGCAATCAGTTCGATCTATGTACACAAAATCTGTACACCATGGATGACATCTCTCGTGAGAAGGAAACTGGTCTACAACAGGCAGTTCAATGAGAAAAGTGGTGGGCAGGGTTTCACCAAATGCAACTGTTCTGCAACCAAGCAGTGTGCAACCAACTAATGCAACTGCTTTAAAGCTGGCGTCAAATGCAACAGCCGGTGCCATGGAAGTCTCACTTGTGCAAACAGAATGTGAGCAAACAATGTCACCCATTTTTTTTTCATTTTGAAATATTGTTTTATGTCAATGAATATGTCCCTTGAGTGTCTGTGCTAATACTCATTGAACCAATCTGTCAAGTAAATGGAATAATTTTTCAGACAATTTGTAAACTGACTGAAATTTTAGTGCAAATTACAAAATGACTGGGTGAATCATTCAATTTACAAATTGACTGATTTTACACATTAGCAGTAACGGATATACAGATGTGAGAGGAGTATGCTGATTTAATTTCATTGTAAGCTTGTTGAAATACCATATCATTAGTATCATACTTATTATCTTGTGTCAAATCCTTGTGATTTGTTTCTTATATAGCCAAGGAACCTTGCTTGAAGTTTGATGCCTACACAATTGAGTTGGGTGTATATCAGCATCTTGAGGTGGACTTAATCCATTATTCCGAGTGAGGTGATGGTGGGGACAGTTGTTTTATTTCCTTCGTAAAGGTCTCAATATGGGGAGGATGGTAAACACCATCAAAAGCTGAGTTAGATTCGTTAGAAACCAGTTTACCTAGATTACTGCCACTTACGTTTAGTTCGAGAGATGGTCCATTAGCTTCGATATAAGCATTCAACAGGTGATGTCTAAGGCGCCAAGACTAAGTCGAAGTCCTTGATTATATACAAAGCAGCAAAAGAAACGTCGCTTTGGAATTTCACTTAATGTTTTCATTGTATATTTTCATTGGAATTTCACTTAATGTTTTCATTGTATCTCCAGCTTTACCTGAGCAAAGGCATTCCTTCCAAAACTCAGAATGGAACCCAGGAAATGATCTCAAAAACGCAATCTGATCTCGGAGATGGTACGGTGTTCTCTATGTTTTTCAGGCACCCGTGAAGAGCCACCTCCTCGTGGTGGGTGCTGGGTAACGCTAAGCGCTCTTCAAGCCCCCGTTGTGGACCCGGGGGGTATATTTGGTCCACCAACCCGTTTGCCGTGGGCTGCGCCCTGTGTCGGTGGAGGAAGGGATTCTGGTGGTTGAGGGCATAGGAACCAGGAACAGTGTTCCTATTGCCCAACACACCACTTCGGCCCTAAATTCACCTTGACGGGTAGTTGAATTGGCCCGGTTCAACCAATCGGCTGGTCACGCCAAGCCCTGAGCATTACATTATGTAATGTTGCACAAAATTTTGACAATCGTAACATACTATCTTTAAGTCTTGGCGAATTTTTAGAACTTTAGAATTTCAAATACACACTTTCATGTTTTTCATGTTCATGTGGAACACTTACTTTTGTATTTTTCTGCTTGCGTATATCATCCGGGTATCCTTGGTGCTGCAGGCTGGAAACCCGCCTGTTTTTAGCGTTGTCCTTGTGATACTCCGTGGAGGATGGGGAGCCCGGCTGATGAAACAATATAAACTTACCATGGCTTACGAAACCTCCCTAAAAAAAAACAACGTCCTCTTGATACTACTGATCCTGATGTTAACGACCAAAGACTGTCCACATCCATTGACTACTGGCCACGTTTTATTGTAATTGAGACCATTGACAATACTCCATTAAAACTGAACCCTTTTGCCGTATCAAAAGGCATACAAGGCATTGCAGGAGATGTCAGAAACGTTAAACGTTTACGGTCAGGCTCTTTACTTGTTGAATGCAGAAAGGGCCAACAGGCTACCAACCTCCTCTCAACTAAATCCTTTGTTGGCATTCCCGTATCAGTCTCTGCCCACCGAACGCTAAACACTAGCAAGGGCATAGTTAGAGACCGAGACCCACTTTTTGCTGATATGATGGAAATGTATATTGCCTCCGAGATGAAGGACCAAGGTGTGATATTTGTCAAACGTTTCACTACCCGAATAAACAACCAGATCCAACAAAGCAACACCTATTTGTTTCCATTTTCAAATCCAACTGCTCCTAAATCAATAAAGGCTGGTTACTGCCACATCAAAGTGGAAACGTTTATTCCGAATCCACTGAGATGTTTCAAGTGCCAAAAGTATGGTCATGGTGTAAACACTCTGCACATTGTCTGTTGTGTGTGCTCACTGCGGTGAGAAGACCCACACAACAGAAGATTGTGACAGTAATTACAAAAATGCACCAATTGTTCAGGAGACCATTCCTCTTTCTCTAAAGAGTGTCCGATTTGGAAACACCAGATGGAAATAAACAGATTCAAATTTACTCAAAATATTAGCTTTGCCGAAGCGAAACAACAAGCAACATATGCTTCAAAAACCAAAACACCATCTGAGCCATCCACTAAAGGGTCTTAATTTTCTTCAGGTTCCCAAACAAACTTGACTTGGGTGAACACCGATTCTCCACAGATTTTTCTCACCCGAAATATCCACTCAGACTGCTGAGCCACTTCCCTGGCATGTCACAAAGTCAATCAGGGTCTCAATCGTTGTCTAATGTACAGCAAATTCCTAAAGGAAAAAATAAACCTAAACCTGATTATTCAAAAAAGCAAAGTGGCAGAGCCCCAAAAGGGTCCGAAAATAAAATCAAACTTTATAACAAATATGGATCATTTGAGGACATGGACGTGTCTGAAAACGTCCATTCTAGGGCACAAAGCTTGTCGCCCTCCAAAACAGTGTGAGGTAGATCCCCAATAGATCCCACTAGAAGATAGTTTATTCCAATAACACCGTACAGTGGAATTGCAGAGGACTACGGCATAATTACAATGAGTTTCTGTTATTAGTCCATGATTGTATGCCATCAGCATTTTGTCTGCAGGATACTTATTTAAAGCAGGCAGATCCTTTTGACCTACGTCATTTCAATGCTTATCATTATTTCTCACATCCGGGTGACAGTGCCACTGGAGGATCTTCAATCCTAGTCAAACAGACTGTTATCCATAGCCCTATTACACTTACTTCTAATCTTCAAGCAGTTGCAGTGCGACCCACTTTACACGTTGCATTTACATTATGCTCTTTGTATAACTCACCATCTTCAGTCATTCAGAAGACTGATCTTCAAACTCTGTATGACCAACTACCAAAACCCTGTATTATTATGGGGACTTAAATGGCCACAACCCACTTTGGGGTGGTACAACTACTAATGCTAAAGGTAAACTGTTAGAAGAGTTCTGTTCAGATAATGATTTATGCATATACAATGACGGTTCCAACACCTATTTACATCCTGACACTGGAACTTATTCGGCGCTTGATTTATCAATCATGGATTCAAACCTACTGAATGAATTTGAATGGTCAGTTCACGATGACCTCTGTGGAAGTGACCATTTTCCTACAATTCTAACATCCGTGAACCCATCTGATATTACCCCATCTTCAAGATGTTATTTTAAAAAGGCTAACTGGCCTTTGTATCAAGCTCTGTGTTGTAACAGACTTAAACCTGAACTTTTTATAGAAAGTCCTGATCCTATAACAGATTTCTCTGATGAACTAATTAACATTGCTGATGAGTCTATCCCCAAATACTCTGCAATCCCACACATATGAAAACCATGGTTCAACAATGAGTGCAAACAGGCTAGGAAGGCACGGAAGAAAGCTGAGAATTATTTCCGTCGCCATCCTATGGTCCATAATTTGAATAAATTTACAATGCTAAGGCACGGCGTACCTTCAAGCAAAGTAACCGTCAATCCTGGCGAAATTATTTATCAAAAATAAATTCACGAACGCCGATATCAAAAGTATGGAATATGATCCAGAAAATAAAAGGTAAGGGTTCTAAATCTAGCATTAAGCATCTTAAAGATGGAGACGAATTATTTACTAGTCAATCTGATATTGCAAATAAACTTGGAGAAACTTTGGCCAAACACTCTTCCTCATCGAATTATTTACCTCAATTCCAAAATTATAATATACAACAGGAAAAGAAACTATCAATTTCAATTCAGATAATGGGGAAGATTACAATGAACTATTTTCTATTCATGAGCTTCATACTGCTTCTTGACCAGGCTCACGATACTGCTACAGGGGCTGATAACATACATTATCAGCTTCTGAAGCACTTACCGGAATCATGTTTAGAGACCCTCTTAAACATTTGTGATGATATTTGGACATCTGGAAAGTTTCCATCTTCATGGCGCGATGCTATTGTTGTTCCCATCCCTAAACCTGGACGTGACCATACTGATCCTTCGAATTATCGACCGATCTCACTAACTAGCTGTGTTTGCAAGACCATGGAACGCATGATAAGTAATCGACTTGTTTGGTACTTGGAAACCTTATAACCTTATAACATATATTCAATGTGGTTTCCGTAAAAACAGAAGTACTATCAATCATTTAGTGCGTTTAGAATCCTTTGTTAAAAATGCCAATATACTAAAACAACATGCAGTGTCCATTTTTTTCGATTTAGAAAATGCATATGACACTACTTGGAAACATGGGATTTTAAAGATTTACACACGATTTTGGATTGCGAGGTCGTTTGCCCTCAATTAATATTCAAGTTTTTAACTGACAGGCAATTTCAAGTCCGCGTGGGTTCTACCCTGTCTGATCATTACAATCAGGGTCAGGGTGTTCCACAAGGCAGCATTTTGTCTGTCACACTTGTCAGTATCAAGATAAATAGTTTGTCCAAGGTTTTAAATGATTCAATCGATGGGTCGCTGTTTGTGGATGTGTTTAATATTTCTTGTCGTGTTAAAAATATGCATACTATTGAACGGCAGCTGCAATTGTGTTTTAAACAAAATAGATAAATGGTGTCTTGAAAACGGCTTTAAATTTTCTAAGTCAAAACTAATTGTATACACTTCTGAAGAAAATATAAACCATATAAGGACCCAGAACTAAATTTAAATGGCACTCCAATCAAAGTTGTCAAGGAGGCCAAGTTCTTGGGTCTAATTTTCGACTCCCATTTAACTTTCTGCCGCATATTTAATCCTCTTTAAAAATAATTGCCTGAAGCCACTGCATTTATTGAAAGTAGTTTCTAATTCAAAGTGGGAGGGGATCATGCTACCTTCCTACACCTATATAGATCACTAGTCCGCTCCAAAAATTGATTATGGCTGCATCGTATATGGTGGAGCCTGCCACAACAACCTAAAACTATTAGATTATATTCACCATCAAGGCCTAAGACTTTGTCTTGGGTCTTTTAGAACTTCCCTGTTGACAGTCTCTATGTTGAGGCAGATGAGCCATCACTTAGCCAACGTCGTATAAAATTATCCTTACAGTATATAACACAACTCTATTCTAATGAGTCTAATCCTGCATTTGACTGTGTTTTCAATCATTCTTTTTGAGGATCTGTTCAATAAAAAGTCTTCTCTTGTTCCACCTCTAGGACTAAGAGTCAAGCCTTTCCTTTCCGCTGCTGGCATTGAGCTAGAAAATATATCCCCTTCCCGTCTTCTTTCTTCTCCTCTCCTGGCAATTAGTGAGGCCACAAGTTGACTTAACACTGACAATGTTCAAACAATCCGAAACTAATGAATTACAATATAAACAAGAATATAATCTACTAAAATGTAAATATAATGCATATAGAGCCTTATTTATAGATGGGTCCAAGGATGGCGGCGTGTGCCACTGTCATTGGATCCAGAACAACATCTTCTAGAATACCGGATAACAGCTCTATTTTACAGGCGAAGCAAACGCCATATTAACAGCTCTTAGATATATTCAAAAAGACCAAAAACATAAACAATATATAATCTTTTCTGACTCTCTTTCTTGCCTTCAGGCTATAAAAAATCTTTCTTGTAAACATCCACTTTTAATAGAAATTATTGAATGAATGAATGAGCTTGCTACTGGCCAATACGACATCATCTTTTGTTGGTTACCCAGGCATGTTGGCATTTCTGGGAATACAATGGCCGATCTTGCTGCCAAGGCAGCACTCAACAAATTTGTGACACCACTTCTTATTCCATACTCTGATTATAAAGCAGTCATCAGATGTTATATCCGCGATCTGATGCAGAAGAAGTGGGACACTCAAGTGGGACTTAATAAATTATATGCAATAAAACCTTATGTTGGTTATACCTACTTGGGTTGTCAGTCCAGATTTGAAGAGGTCATCATACGACGATGTCGTATTGGCCATACTAGATATACTTATGAATACTTATGATATACTTATGAAAAGGTGAGGATCCTCCCTAACTCATGCTGCACGTGCTGTTCACAAGGACCAGCCCTATTAAATGCACCCACAAACCTGGTCGAAACATTCACATTACAACGTCAGCAGGATGCCGCGACTCATGACAGCTCAGAGGAACCAGGCGCTAGGAAGACTTGAAGCTGGCCACACTGCACAAGCCGTTGCCAATCACTTCCAGATCAACGTTCGGACCATCTACAGGCTGCAGCAACGTTTCCGGACCATCAACACTGCACAAATGATGGCGCCTGTACTGGCTGACCAAGGGTGACCACAAGACCACAGCACCACCATGCTGTGCTGCAGCATGTACATAATCCTTCATGCAGGCATCCGAAACAGCATGCCAGACAGTGGGAAGACAGGGAAGACCAATCAGTACTGATACAGTACACCAACGTCTTAACAGCGGGAACTTCCATTGCCGTAGATCTTACCGTGGACCTATCCTCACCCCTCGTCATTGGCGTGAACGTCTTCAGTTTGCACTACAATACCAAAACTGGCGATACAGGCAATCGGAAACTGTTCTGTTCACAGAGTCCGTACTGCGTATCAGCTGCAGATGGCAGAACAAGACTATGGCGACGACGTGGCCAGTGTTACTCAGACCAATGTGTTATGGAAAGAGACTCATGGGGAGGTGCAGGCATCATGGTATGGGATGGAATAGGCCTGAACCAGAGAGTGGGTCCTGTGATGTTCCAGTAACCTTGGTCCAGGGAGAAGGGGCGGCATCACAGTGGTGCGCTACATCGTCCTCAAGCTCTCAGACCCCACGTCATACCACATTTCGCACGTCACCAGAACAACTGCTGTTTGTTACCGCTGTGGTGACAAGCATGAGAGCAATGACTGTACTGTGGAAGCGAAGTGTGTAAACTGCGGTGGTAACCATATGGCCTCCTCAGAACATTGTCCCGTGTGGCAACGCGAATCAGAGATCATAAAGATCAAGCACAAAGAAAATATCTCCTTTCATGAAGCAAAGGAGAGGGTTGCAAGTTTAACTGTAGCCCCTTCAACCATCACCTACTCTACTGCTGTCTCCCGTCCATCCACCACTACTGTAACTATCTCTTGCCAGACCGATCTGACATGGGTTATGTCTTCTCAGCCAACTCAACTCAACCCAGCCCAACCCATCCCATCTCAGCCACTCCAGCTCCAAAGCCAAAAGTCAAAACTTCCGAATCACAAACACCAGAACAAATGCCCAATCCAGAAAAAGAAACTGCGCGCGAAAAAAAGGGAAGGAAAGAAGCTACAGAGACAGCAGGTTGAGCAACTGCCAAACACAAAACCAAAGGCCACCTTCCTTCACAGGTCCCCGTCGGGTCCATAACTCCTTTGGCCCTCTGGATATGGAGGTCACTCCATCTCCACCCACATGAATAGGAGTTCATCAAACGCTTTCACGTTCACGTGAGATGTCACCAGTGGAAGCACCACGAATCCACAAAACATGATTCAGTGGAATTGCAGAGGACTTAAGAATAATAAATAACGAATTACAGTTACTGATTCAAGACTTCAAACCATCCGCGTTTTGTCACCAAGAAACCTACCTTTAAAAGGACTGATAAATTCGACATCCGTCGGTACAGTTCCTACCAGTTGTTTTCCTCCCGGTGTAAAAGCTACAGGGGGCACTTCTATCCTGGTGGGACAGGGCATCCTCAAAAGCCCTGTTCCACTTTAACACTCAACCTACAAACTGTTGCTGTCCGCATGACTCTGAACAAAAGGTTTACACTATGCTCACTCCATCTTCCTCCCTCCTCAACTGTTCAGATCTTTCAGAACTTGTATGATCAGCTCCCAAAGCCCTGCATAATCATGGGCGACTTGAACGGCCATAACCCTCTATTTGGGATTACTGATACAAATAATAAGAGAAAGGTCCTTGAAGATTTCTCTCCAATAATGATCTATGCATCTTCAACGATGGATCAACCACTTATCTCGATCCTGCCACTGGAACATGCTCTGCACTTTATCTATCCCTTACGGATTCTAATCTCTTAAACGAGTTCGAATGGTCGGTCCACGATGACCTTTGTTGAAGTGCCCACTTCCCAACTATTCTTACTCCTATCAATTCCCGCGGATGAACCACCTTCAACAAGATGGAATGTTACTAAGGCCAACTGGCCATTATTCCAAACTCTCTGCTCTGAAAAGCTTATACCAGACAACTTCAGGAATGTTCCGATCCCATGGAACTATTTCTTCCGATATCTTAAATACTATTGGAGACGAAACCATTCCTAAGTCCTCTGCAAACCCAAGCACATACGCAAACCATGGTTTGATACAAACTGCAAACAAGCTAGGAAAATAGGAAGAAGGCGAAAAAGTACTTCCGACAACATCCTACAGTGCATAACCTGAATGCCGTCAAATGACAAATGCCAGGGCAAGACGTACATTTAAAACAAACTAAACGCTGGTCATGGAGGAAATATGTGTCCAACATCAACTCCCGCACACCCATGTCCAAGGTGTGGAACATGATTCAAAAGATTAAGGGCAAAGGATCCAAATCTGGTGTTCGCCATCTCAAAGATGGTGACTCCCTTTAACCTTATGGAACACGTTTTTATGGATAACAACTTTTTATTTCGTGAGTGCGACGTTTTCGATACAGATTCTTGTACCGTTGTCAAGCAAGAGTAATACATCCCGACCCATCAACACGCGAGTCAAAGAACATCGCACCTCCGTTGCTAATTCCGACACCAAATCAGCTATCTCTGACCACATCAAAGCAAGCCCCAATCATCAAATAGAGTGGTCCGACTTCACCATTCTCGCCAACAACCAAACGGACTTCACTAAACGCAAGCTCACCGACGCCATTCACATCAAACGCCATAAGCCCACCAGCAACCGTGACCATGGATACTTCATTCCATCAGCTTATGATCCACTCCTCCACCAAGCCCAATCTATTGTATAAACATCGCACCTATTGTATAAACATCTCCCTCATTGTAACTACTCCTGTATTTATACATCTTCGGGCTTCCATTCACTATCCTTTATTGTACTCACTTGCTTCATCAGCTTACTGCTTAACCAATTATGGCAATTATGTTGTTTCCTTGTCAATTACAATGTATGTTGTTTCATTGTTATATACAGTATATATATGCAGATCCTCCACTTCATGTATCACTCTTGCTTGACAACGGTACAAGAATCTGTATCGAAACGTCGCACTCAATGAAATAAAGAAGTTGTTATCCATAAAAACGTGTTCCATATTGTACGTCTCAACTTCTAAAAATGCCACTCAAACAAGTTATCCCTTTTAACCAATAAAGATGAAATTTCAAACAAACTTGGTGAAACTATGGCAAACCACTCCTCCTCGTCAAACTATAACCCCAAGTTACAGAAATGCCAAGAAAACGATTTTAACTCGATAATGGTGGAGGATTATAATGAAACGTTTTCTCTCCATGAACTACGTACTGCCCTGGGGCAGGCCCACGACACTGTTAGCAGGTGAGCTGATGATATTCATTATCAGCTTCTGAAACACCTTCCTGACTCAAGTTTGGAAACTCTACTCAAAAATATTTGATGACATTTGGACAACCGGCAACTTTCCTCCTTCGTGGCACAACACCATTATCATCCCTATACCCAAACCTGGCCGGGATCATACTGATCCCTCAAACTACCGTCCTATATCACTAACTAGCTGTGTTTGTAAAACCATGGAGCGCATGGTCAACAATCGATTAATCTGGTACTTGACACCAATGACCTCCTTAGTGACCTCCAATGTGGTTTCCGAAAAAAACGAAGTACCATTGACCATCTGGTGCGTCTGGAATCTTTCATAAAAAATTCCATCGTCAACAAACAGCATACTGTAGCTATCTTTTTTCGATTTAGAAAAAGCATACGATACAACTTGGAAACATGGTATCTTAAAAAGATTTACTCGAGTTTCTGATTGAGGGGCAGATTACCTCTTAGTTCATATCTCAGTTCTTAAACAACAGACACCTCTGCTAAGTATCGGGTAGGTTCCCACATTGTTCGATTATTTCAACCAAGATCAGGGCGTCCTCAAGGCAGCATCCTGTCTGTCACCCTTTTAGCATCAAGATTAACAGCCTCCTACAAACGTCCTGAACAGTTGTGTTGATGGGTCCCTTTCGTGGACGATTTCAATATTTCATGCCGTGGTAAGAACATGCACGCAATAGAAAGGCAACTACAACTCTGCCTTAACAAAATCAAAAAATGGTCCAATGAAAATGGCTTTAAGTTTTCAAAATCCAAAACAAATTGTATTCACTTCTGCATCGTAAATAAAACCACACAAGGATCCAGACCTATCTTTAGATTGTACTCCCATTAAGGTAGTAGAAGCTAGAATTCATATTCCACCTGACATTCTTACCACACATAAAAATATTTGAAAACCAAGTCCTTGACGGCACTGGACCTAATAAAAGTCGTTACAAATACAGAATGGGGAGGGGATCAGACTACCCTACTTCACTTGTACAGATCTTTGGTTCGCCTTAAACTAGACTACGGCTCTTATTGTCTATGATGGAGCCTGCAAAAGCAATTTAGAAAAAATTAGGGTTCCTATCCACCACCAAGGCCTGAGGCTCTGCCTGGGAGCTTTAGGACCTCTCCGGTAGACAGTCTATATGCAGAGGCTAACGAACCTTCCCTTGAACAACGCCGCATTAAACTTTCACTGCAGTATATCACTAAACTATGTTCAAATCAGTCCAATCCGGCATACAATTGTGTTTTCAAATACTCTCTATGAAAACTTGTTTCCTAAACTACCAAGCCTGGTTCCCACACTTGGAATCAGAATTCAAACTTCACACATAGGATTCCTGACAACAGTTCCATTTTCACTGCCAAGGCCAAAGCTTTATCTTTTTCCAGCCTGGACCTATATTAAACAGCAGAATCATTCTAAAACTTCATCTTGCCTTCTCTGCCTTCAAGCACTTCAAAAATGTTACTTCAAGTCACCCAATCATTCTGGACATTTTAGAACTTTACAGCTTGACGTCTCTGCTGTCCAATGTGACATCGGCATCTCTGCTGGTTGCCGGGTCACGTCGGCATAGCAGGTAACACAAAGCCGATGCTGCAGCGAAGCAGCTCTTGACAAGACCTTATCTCCACTGCTGATCTCGTACAGTGATTTCAAAGCCCACTATCAAAAGCTATACTCGGGACCTCATGCAAAAAAGGTGGGACCCTCAAGTAGGAAGAAATAACTGTATGAATTGAAGCCAACAATTGGTTATACCTACTTGGTTGTCAGTCAAGACGTGATGAGGTAATTTTACGACGATGTCGTATTGGCCACAGTCGGTTTACTCATGACTATCTGCTGAAAACGGATGGGGATGGAAAACACACACACACACACACACACACACACACACACACACACACACACACACACACACACACACACACACACACACACACACACACACACACACACACACACACACACACACACACACACACACACCATTGCGATGAGGTTTTCACCATCAAGCATATTCTGCTTGGATGCGTGGACTTATCGTCTGCAAGGGACTCACATTATGATGCATCAAATCTGAAAGATCTGTTCTCCCGCGTAAGCGCTCATCTGATAGTGAACTACCTGAGGGAAGTTGATCTGTATCATGTGTGTAATGTGGCTAACAAATTGCCTGCCTTTAAATTTAGTACTATGGCTTTTTCTGTTTTTAAATGACAATGTAATGAATATATGTCTTTGAAATAAAACTCATTCCGAGTATGTTTATTAATGCAAACTTGTATTCGTCACTATATGGCTGGAATAATGCCGATGTGACGTAAAGAAAGCCCAACTCAACTCAACTCAACTAGTCCTGATTTAAAACCCAATTGAACATCTTTGGAATGAAATTCAGAGGAGACTGAATAATGTCATACCAAGGCCGAACACGAAAGCCGATTTATTGCGCCAGGCCTTTCTCAGAGTGTGGTGCCAATGGCCTCATCAATCGACGTAGCACTCCATGCATAGACGCTGTGCTGCAGTTATTGCCACTCGTGGTGGTCACACTAGATACTGAAGTCAAGAGTCCTGAATGGACTGCAAAGTTCACGTAATGTCTTGACATTTGTGCTGAGTTATTCATTGATGTCTCAAGATATTGTACACAAAAATGTTTTTGATCCGCTTTATTATGTCCATTTCTGTAATGATTTGATTACAGTGCCAATCTAATTTTGAATTCGTTTTACTGACGTTTTGTTTTGCTGCTGAGTATTATATAATTGTATAATTTGTATTGTATTTTGCCTAATAAATGACCTATATAGATGAAAAGGGTATTACAGTCGGCAACGCGAAATAGATTTGAACAACATTTTAAAAATAGGTAATGCTTTTAAACACGTTGTTCTAAGTGCCTTTATATGTGGTATAAAAGCCAGTTTGTTATCAAAAAAAAGTAAACAATGATTCATCTAAAAGTAAGTCAGGAGTCATTATGTCCTCCTGAGAGGGTACGTAAGTCCCAAAACATTCAAAGTAAATTTATATTCTCCACTTTTTAATCGTAGTATATGTTGTATCTATTTTTTGGGCTAGATTTATCCTAAATTGCTAACGGCTGAAGGGATGATGTAAATCCAGCTGGGGCCCATGCAGGAAGCAATGTACTCTGTAAGTCCCCATGGTCCCTAGTATGGTGATCTACCTTCAGTTGTTGGCAATCTATAGCCTGTTTTTGATATTGTATTGTCCACATAGTGCTATTACTTTTAACGCTAGTTTTAATTCGTAATTGTGATATACTAGTTGTTTTACTGCTTGGACGACAGTTTTATTTATGATATACACATGTTCCATTTCATTGTCAAACATGTTGTCGTCACGATATGGCTGAAATATTGCCGATGTGACGTTAAATATTAACTCACTCACGCAGGGTCATTATGCAACGTCTAGGTGTGAATAAATGCATACATTTGGTCTCGGATTTGAGAACATAAATCCATTCTGTACAGACCATGTATGGATTCTGTTCAAACACAATAATATTGGAATTGTCTTTAGCGATGTCCGCAACGACATGTTTTATTATAAAGTTACTGATTATGACATTGACCTTATTTTAAAGGTCACCACAACACTTTGATCACGTTTCAAACTCTTGCGGTAAACGCGATATCTCATCCACTATTGCACCCATCGTTTTCAAATTAACAAGGGGCGGTGGGATAGCCTAGTGGTTAAAGCGTGCTCGTCACGCCGAAGGCCCGGGTCCGATTCCCACTACGGGTAGAATGTGTGCAGCTCCATTTCTGGTGTCCCGTAGAATGTTGTGCAGCCCATTTCTGGTGTCCCCGACGTGATATTGCTGGAATATTGCTAAAATCGGCGTAGAACCACACACTCCACTCCACTCAAATTTGCGGACAACCTACATTTGGAAATTACGAGGATGACCTTTGACCTTATTTTTAAGGTAGCATGACACTCATCTTGTTAACGCAATACGTACAATCAAAGGTAATCTTTATGTTACCAAAAGATAAACACAATAGTAAATAAGTTATGTTTCAAT
This sequence comes from Haliotis rubra, assembly GCF_003918875.1. NCBI lineage: Eukaryota > Metazoa > Mollusca > Gastropoda > Lepetellida > Haliotidae > Haliotis > Haliotis rubra. The sequence goes on along the minus strand of NW_025767263.1, from coordinate 33,910 downwards.
TCTTCTTAAGCGACGGGGGCATTGCCATGTTAGTGGCAAACACTTTAATATATATTAATATATGATATTAACGATACGAAAAACACAAAAGATTCATAATCTCTTTATCATATAATGTTATTCCTTATTGCCCTAAAGCAATTCGAACATTAATTTGTGTGAAGAGAATCGAGTATTCGTGTAATAGAATACCTATCAGCAACACAGTGGGGATAGTCCGTTCAAGACGGATGCACATGGTTGTGACTAATCGGTAATATAATGCAAACATAACTTTTTGCCTAAAATAAAGATCTTTCATCTAAAATGAACATTTAAATCGGGCAGTTTTCAATGGGAAAAATGTGAAGTTGGTGTCTTGACCTAATTTGCATATTTATCAGATTTAGGTACCAAGTTTATGAGATTGCTTTTGTGCACCGATAACACCCTACATTATAGGGTACGGGTAGGACCACATTTCTATATTGTGTTTTGTTGTTGTGATCTATGAACCTTTCAGCGTATACATAATATGTCTTTCCAAATGCAAACAATGGAATGTCGCGATAAATCTTTAGAACTCTTTTAGTCCGATATATTCGAGTCTTAGCCGAGAATCCAGTGATCAACAGCTTGAGCATCGACGCAATGTCACCCAGGTGACCGAGCCTGACCACCTGATCCTGTTTTGTTGCCTCTTGCGTCACGTGCATGGGCTGCTGAAGCCCCATTCTGCCACGATTCATCACACGTGGATATGGGTTGTAATCAATAGGATACGAATAATACACACAGAGACGAAACACATCCACAAGGCGTTGTGACAAGACATCTGAAAGCAGCACCGCCCCCAATCACTGATTAACTGTAACGGTGAGCACCCTCTCTCATTGCACGTATCTGTCTGTTGATATAAAATATTGTTACGAGTCGGCTTTTTAAAAAAAAAACATTCTTCAAAATTTTACAGGCTGCCAGGTCCGACAGTCGGCACGGAAGAACATGCATCACGTCTCGATGTGGTAAACGAAAGTGTGTCCATACGGGTGTGTTCTGCATCTTGGTTTATGTGCACAGAACGTTCATCATCTCCAAACTAGATGATAATGTTTTACAAAAGGAATAAACGTGTAAATGTCGGTGTGTGTGTGTGTGTGTGTGTGTGTGTGTGTGTGTGTGTGTGTGTGTGTGTGTTATTATTGTGTGTGTCTCCCTGCCCGACTCAACAATATTTCTTCTATGCAATAAAGCAAGAACTGGTTTTTTCAAACTAAGTTCACGCTCCATCACATCCCCATACACCCCACGATCCCGACATATCTCTTGGTACATGGGGCCCTAGTATGTTGATCTGCAACTTCAGTTGTTGGCGATATATAGCCTATATTTATATTGTGTTGTCCCTATAGTTAAAATGTTTTTAGATTTAATTTCTAGTTTTACATGTGCCATCTGTGATATTCTAGTTGTTTTACTGTCCTCCGTCGGCAGGTTTTATAATTAATATATATATATTCCTCTATTTCCCAATGTCAAAGGTTCTCTTCACGATATGGTTGAAAATATTGCTGATGTGATTGCTAAATATTAACTCACTCACTCACTCTTGGTACATGTACTAGTGTAAGTTGTAAAACAGTAAATTATGGTGGACCTTAGCTGTCTATAAGAGACAGAAATGAAATAACTGTTTTGTTCTATATGTGCCTAATGAAAAAAAAGACAGGAAAAACTAATATCGCTTCTTGTAATCAACCACGCGCCAAGTGCAAGTAGCCTGCTGCTGATACAATAGAGTTGTTTTCTTTAATGTGTTATCTTCCATTTCTTTTATCAGTTTCGACAGATCTTCGGCTAGAAGACCAAAGTTTTGCCCCGAAAAGAAACTGACGTATCACAGAAGATTTATGCTGAAAATACTGAACACGATCAACACGTTCTTCATGGCTTTGTTTCTTTAATTCAGATCCTTCTTCCAGACTTCCCAGCAGAGACCAAAAAAGATGGAACACTGACCCCAGCAAGGGGAAGTAGTAAATATCCCAGCATAACTGCGCAAGGTAAATGTATATAATTTCATTTGTTCCAGATGGTTGATTTACATTAACATTCTGTGACCAAGCCTTGCCAGATGATCCAGTGCACAAACGAAGTGATAATTCTGATATACGTTTGTTGTTAACGAATGGAATGACAGTAATGCTAAAACACTGAAGGATCTATATCTCATTTCTACACCAGACCAATTTAATGTTTAACATTGAACTTGATAGGCACATGGTTTTACTCTAACCCACCTCTTATTTGAACCCATGCGGTGGTGACGTTTCGAGGTTCTTTCATTTCTGCCAAGGCTTTGGGTTATCATTTCGGTAATTCATAGCAATACTGATGCCAACAGATGTGATTAATTCCTATCAGTAGAACATGCTCTTAACTCATAGTATGATCTATTGCAACCAAAACCGACTGACTACAGAAAACTGTTCTTAAAGTTTTCATAATGATAGCGACCGCATGCTTACCATAAGAGACTTCTTACATTGAGACGATTTTTCTCTGAATTTGAAGGTCTTGTAATCAGTCAATCAGGATTTCCCTTTCCTTTAACTAATCAAAGTGAGTGAGTGAGTTAGAATTTAACGTCACCTCGGCAATATTTGTTTCATATAGTGACGAGAAATGTTTTATATAAACAATAAATTAAAGTTGCTAAATAACTAAATAAATGAAGGACTGTAAAATAACTAGAGTATCGCTGTGATGGAGTCTAAAACTAAAGCACGAACATGTAAAACTATTTTATTTACAAAGATAATACAATATAAAACGTAGCTATAGATCGCCAACAACTGTAGGTAGATCACCATACCTAGGAAACCATGGGGACTTTACATTGGCTTTTGAAAAGTGGTTACCTGCATGGACCCCTGGCTGGATTTACACCATCCCTTCAGCTGTTGGCGATTGTAGGAAAATTTAGCCACAAATCAAACTGACAAGAATACTGCGTTTAAAAACACAGGACGTGAAAATTTTACTTTGAAAAGCATTTTGGGACTAATCAAAAGCCAAAGTGTCTTTCAGTATACTTTTTAATATAACCAACATGTAAGATGTTAGGCAGTGTACTCTTTCATAATCCACGACTTCACGTAGCGATTCTTTAACCCAGGTTCAGTCGCCAGTCCGAGGACCCGTATGCAACAGACGGTCACCGTTGCAGTCAGGGGTGCCACGCGTGACGTAAAACTAGGGCCATTTCCAAATTAGTCAACCCACGGCAAACAGGTTGCCCAACTCGGTTTTGCACGACCAGCAATGGGGTGCTTTGGACCAATATGCCCCTGGGTCCATGCAGGAAATTTGGAAATGTGTTGTAATTAGTCAGTGATTTTAATTTGGTAGAATGAATAAATAACTATGATTGTTAGTAGTTGTACCTTCACAGGGGTTGAAATAGCGTAAAATAATTGTCCCCTGAGGGAGGGTACGTCTTCCTAATAGGGTACGTAAGTCCCAAAGCATTCAAGATAATGTTACACATGTCCTTCAACTCCTGTAGAATATGTGCTATTTCAATGTGTAGTTTGTTTTGTAAAACCTTTTGCTAATAGCTGAAGGGATGGGTGTAAATCCAGCTAGGGTCCATGTAGGAAGCAAAAGCACGGTAATTCCCCTCATGGTCTCTAGTATGGTGATCTACCTTCAGTTGTTGAGGGGGGCGGTGGGTAACCTAATGGTTAAAGCATTGGCTCGTCACGCCGAAGACCTGGTTCAAATCCTCACATGGGTACAATGTGTAAAGCCCATTTCTGGTGTCCTCCGCCGTGATGTTGCTGGAATATTGCTAAAAGCGGCGTAAAACCAAACTCAAACTCAGTCAGTCAGTCAGTCAGTTGTTGAGATCCATAGCCCATTTTTATTTTGTGTTGTCCTTAACAGTTTACTATTTTCTATGCTCCCTAACAAGTTTTAAATAAAATGTGATGTACTAGTTGTACTGTTCTTTGGCGACAGGATTTTATAACCCTTTAAACATATTTCATACTTTTTGTATTGCTGTATAAGGTTCTCTCGTCCATGATATGGCTGAAATATGGCCGATGTGCCAGAGCCCAGGATGTACCTGCTGACAGCTAGCTCATCAGTATGGCAAGCTGTTAGGGACAAAATTGTGAATTCGCGATATGTGCTAGGGTGCTGTGACACATTAAAACACAGGCTGGGGTAAAACATGTTTAATCTGACTGGTGATCTTTGCTAACTGAAAGACGTAGAAGAATATTTAGAGGTCTACGTGGCCCGGAACATCGCATAAATACAATGTAGTGCATGTCCTTAGTGTGTCTCTTATTCATCCACATACCCCCATCACCATATTTTAATATCTCCATCTTTTGTACATACTTTATACATATTCGTATCTGAAGATGCAATGCGTATTGTCCATTAGTATCTTGAGTGGACACTCATTCAGCCAGAAGATGAAGACGATAGACATTTCTACGATGTAAGATTTCGACGTCCTTGGAAGTAAAAATGGTAAAATATCATCAAATATGTGAGAAAATAAAGTTTCCTGATTGTTTGTCTAAAGAGTTGAGTGTGATTTACCTATCGTTAGAACCTTATTTGAGTTATATCATGAACTTTAATTTACAGGTAACCCACACATTCCTTTTAACATATTACAACATTAAATGCTATACATTACAGATCTGAAATCCAAGTGGACCACAGTTAAGACTATTCATGCCGAAATACAATCATTGACTTGGAGCCCGCTATTTTCCGGTGAAGTGTACGCCCTGAGTCAAAGTTGGTTCAACAAATTAATATATCTTTTCAAACTCAAAGGTGGTTCTACTTCAACTGGTCCCATTGGTTGTGACAAGACTTCCCTCAGACCAAATGTACTTGGAAATCGATTGACACAGGACGTTGTCTAACAACTGAGAGTATGAATTGCATATATGTATTTGGAAAGGAAAAATAACTATCGAAAACATGTATATGTGTTGTATTTTGCGCACTTTTTTTTACCGTGAATTCAAGAGTCCCTCGAAAAGCTTGTGTTGGAAAGAGAACAAGCGATAACACAGTATGTATAACTACGTTATTGTTCATTCTTTTACATGGCACAATCCAAGTGTATATAACACTACCAGACTTCACTCTTCCATCATCATTGTTCCCTGTGATGATGTTCATCGGTCTTAGGGGCTGTGGGTTAACCTAGTGGTTAAAGCTGCTAGTTCGTCACGTCGGAGACTCTGGTTCGATTCCTTTTCATTTAGTACAATGTGGTAAACCCATTTTTGGTGTCCAATCACGTGATATTGCTGGAATATTGCTAAAAAGGAATTTACACATTGTACCCATGTGGGGAATCGAACCCACTCACTGGTCTTGAACATATGTTACTACATGAAAACATTTTATGGACACTCAACTTCATAAAAAAATACCATCTTTTGTAATAGCAATTTTAGCCTATGTATTGCCCCTCTCCACCATCACGTCTTCAAACTATTTAGGGGCATATCATTGATCTAAATCGTCTGCACTTCACAAATGCATGTCTTGGAGCAAAGCTTCAAAATTGTTTCTGTTTCACTCTCAGCAAACGTAACAGTCGTAT